>NC_067236.1:28929575-29597492 GCF_019924925.1 Ctenopharyngodon idella
ACTATTTTAAAAATGTTTTTACAACTTTTCTGGACATTGAATGAAAGTAATTTCTTGCTTTCAATGGAGGAATCCAACACCTCTCGGATTTCATCAAAATATCTTAATTTGTGCTCCAAAGACGAACGAAGGTCTTACGTGTTTGGAACGGCATGAGGGTGAGTAATTAATGACACAAATTTCTTCTGTCTGAATTACAGTTGAATTTCTTTGAATTTCAATTCAATTCCTTACATTCAAACTGCAATGAGTATTCCCATTTGCTACCTCAATTCAAATCTAATTCAAATTCATGAATCGAATTGGAATTCAAAAATAGATTCAATTCAATTTTAAATCTATTTCGGATAATCTCACCCTAAACACCACTTAAAAACAGCACAAACTTAGGCAGTCAGATGGTCTCTTCCTGTGTATATATACAGTATATAAGCTGCATTGTGGACTAGACCTAATACTTGATGAACAAAATGAATTTCAATACATAATGACATTTTCTAAAGCCCTAGATTTAATTCTAAAATAAGTACAGCTGCACAGAATTTAACAGCCCCATAGTGCGTGTCTGATTGACCATAGCTGACGCTGACACAGTTTTGTAGAGACTTCCAATTCCCTTTAGCGTCATCGTCCTGCAAAAGCTTTAACTAAATCGTATATTGGATTCAAACCACAGAAGGCATGTAGAGGCATTTGGTTAAGAAACGTAAGCCTCGCTTCTAAAGCCATCCATATAACAAAGGCAATGAGCGTGCCTACTGAGGCCGCTAGATAAGTCAGGCAGCAATCTATTGATGCACGGCATTGCAGGGGAGGATGCATCTGTGGTGATTTTTAAGGTCACGACTGCATCTTTTCTGCTGTTCTGTTTTTATGAATAAACAAAAACAATATATCAAGCTGTCATGTTCACTATAAAAAACCACAACAGTTTCCTGCTGTTTCAAGAGTCCCAGCCAATGCCCCAGTTCATCTCCGAAAATGAAAAATTACTTTGACTAGTGCACCATGCATGCATGCAATGTTGATAGTAGGTTTGGCGTGGTTATCCCGTACTATGACTAAAATTTTAGTCATGTACAGCTCAAGTGATTCACTCAGAAATAACTAGTAAATGGCAAGTGCCAGTATCTTTTTAACTACAGTTGAAACTCCCAAAATGAAAATTCTGTCATTAATTACTCACCCTCACGTCGTTCCACACCCGTAACATCTTCGTTCATCTGCGGAACACAAATTAAGATCTTTTTGATAAAACCCGATGGCTCAGTAAGGCCTGCATTGCCAGCAAGATCATTTCCTTTTTTAATGCCCAGAAAGACATATTAGAAACAGTTAATGTGAGTACAGTGGTTCAACCTTAATATTATAAAGTGACGAGAATACTTTTTGTGCACCAAAAAAAACAAAATAGCGACTTTATTCAACAATATCTAGTGATGGGCGATTTCAAAACACTGCTTCATGAAGCTTGCAAGCTTTACGGATCTTTTCACGTGAACTATTACAATTTCGAAACACTTATGACGTAATGAAGCCTCATTTACTGAAATCACGTGATTTTGGCACTCTGAACCACTGATTCGAAACAAAAGATTCGTAAAGCTCTAAAGCTTCATGAAGCAGTGTTTTGAAATCACCCATTACTAGATATTGTTGAATAAAGTCGTTATTTTGTTTTCTTTTGCCGCACAAAAAGTATTCTCATCGCTTCATAACATTAAGGTTGAACCACTGTACTCACATGAAAGCCCGGTTTCACAGACAGGGCTTAGACTAAGTCAGGATTAGACCTTAGTTCAATTAGGATATTTAAATAGCTTTTATAAACGTACCCTAGAAGAAAGCATTACTGGTGTGCATCTTGAGACAAAACAATGACACTGGCATATTTTGAGAGATGTCAGCGCAAGTTTCTTTTATTTGAAACAGCTCAAACATGCATTTTAGTCTAGGACTAGCTTAAGCCTTGTCTGTGAAACTGGGGGGGAACTGTTTTAAATATGTTTTTAGTACCTTTCTAGGCATTGAAATAGGAAATGATCTTGTTGGCAATGCAGGCCTCACTGAGCCATCAGATTTTATCAAAAAATATCTTAATTTGTGTTCCGAAGATGAACAAAGGTCTTATGGGTGTGGAACGACATGAGGGTGAGTAATTAAAGACTGAATTTTCATTTTTGGCTGAACTAACCCTTTAATCAAGCTGGATGTCCAACTTTGGCTCCCACTCCAGTGACTATTTAAGTAGAAGACTAGAATAGTCTGGAACATAAGAAAACATGGCAAATGTCAAATTGCATACCTTCTATGCCAGCTAAGATGAATGGGAATACGAGCAAAAAAGCTTTCTCCAGGTATTATACAGACCTCCTTGGTTAGTAATCCATGATGGATAATGGAGGATAATGTTTTTAGAAGCTTATGGAGCAGATCTTGCAACTACACTCTAGAAATAGGAACAGGAAGAAAGAACATTTAGTTTCCTCAGTGAAATATGTTATGGCATTGAATCGAATGGGTTCTGAGAAGAGTAGCTCAAAGTGTGGCTTTTCTCCCCCTCGCTAAACATGTAACACCCCTTTGTGAAGAATGGAGTCAAGGATTAAATTGTGAAGGTAACCTTCCTAAATCTCCATGAGGCTGATCTGATGAGGGATTGTGGCTTGGTGCCGTATGAGGTCTGGAGTGAGGAATAAAGCATTAGTAGGGGGCATAACAGTAAAGAGGTTTTGTGATGCAATGATATCATGGATAAGCTGGCACAGCAGGTCAGTTCAGCTTTGTAGCAGTGTTTAGATACCCAACAAAGTGGTATCATGAGCATTAGAGCACACTGGAAATGACCCATTTAAAGGAAGCAGCATTATTTTAGTGTTGTGTCATCCTTATTTGTAGGTATTTGTAAAGTGTGCACACACACACTGAAAGACACTAACATGTACAATATCAGAACATTAAAAGTAAATCCTTTGTATACATGTACTGTTGAGACCTGAATCTGGTCAGATCTGGAACATTCACCATTGTAAATGACAATGTTATATAAAAAAAATCCATAGCAGGACTGTCAAATCAATAAAAGATGGATAAACTGATAGAGAAATGCAAATTAATGGCACATTTACTTGATACAAATGGGATTAATAAAATTGAAGTCATTTGTATTCTTTGTTTTTGAATTCAAAGCTCTGAAAAAAACAAAATATATTTAATTAAATTAATTTATTAATAAAATAAAAGTATCCATATCCATCCATCCGTCTATCTATCTAGTACAACCTGTATTCCGGAAATGTTAGGATGTTTTTTTAAATTTGAATAAAATGAAAACTAAAAGACTTTCAAATCACATGAGCCAATATTTTATTCACAATAGAACATATATAACATGACAAATGTTTAAACTGAGAAATTTTACACTTTTATCCACTAAATGAGCTCATTTCAAATTTGATGCCTGCTACAGGTCTCAAAAAAGTTGGCACGGGGGCAACAAACGGCTGAAAAAGCAAGAAATTTTGAAAAGATTCAGCTCGGAGAACATCTAACAACTAATTAAGTTAATTGATATCAGGTCTGTAACATGATTAGCTATAAAAGGGATGTCTTAGAGAGGCAGAGTCTCTCAGAAGTAAAGATGGGCAGAGCTGTGAAAGAGTGCGTAAAAAGATTGTGGAATACTTTAAAAACAATGTTCCTCAACGTCAAATTGCAAAGGATTTGCAAATCTCATCATCTACAGTGCATAACATCATCAAAAGATTCAGATAAACTGGAGAAATCTCTTTGCTTAAGGGATAAGGCCAAAGACCTTTTTTGGATGCCCGTGGTCTTCGGGCCCTCAGACAACACTGCATCACTCATCGGCATGATTGTGTCAATGACATTACTAAATGGGCCCAGGAATACTTCCAGAAACCACTGTCGTAAACACAATCCGCCGTGTCATCTGCAGATGCCAACTAAAGCTCTATCATGCAAAAAGGAAGCCATATGTGCCATAGTCCAGAAGTGCCGTCGTGTCCTGTGGGCCAAGGCTCATTTAAAATGGACTGTTTCAAAGTGGAAAAGTGTTCTATGGTCAGATAAGTCCAAATTTGACATTCTTGTTGGAAATCACAGATGCCGTGTCCTCCGGGCTAAAGAGGAGTGAGACCTTCCAGCATGTTATCAGCGTTCAGTTCAAAAGCCAGCATCTCTGATGGTATGGGGGTGCATAAGTGCATACAGTATGGGCAGCTTGCATGTTTTGGAAGGCACTATGAATGCTGAAAGGTCTATAAAGGTTTTAGAGCAACATATGCTCCCCTCCAGATGACGTCTATTTCAGGGAAGGCCTTGTGTATTTCAGCAGGACAATGCAAAGCCACATACTGCAGCTATTACAACAGCATGGCTTTGTTGTAGAAGAGTCCGGGTGCTGAATTGGCCTGCCTGCAGTCCAGATCTTTCACCTATAGAGAAAAAGACGACCACGAACTCTTCAGCAGCTGGAAACCTATATCAGGCAAGAATGGAACCAAATTTCAACACCAAAACTCCAGAAACTCATAACTTTGATGCCCAGACGTCTTCACACTGTTTTGAAAAGAAGAGGAGATGCTACACCATGGTAGACTATTTTGAGACCTGTAGCAGGCATCAAATTTTAAATGAGCTCATTTTGTGCATAAAATTGTAAAATTTCTTTTTAAACATTTGTTATGTTATCTATGTTCTATTGTGAATAAAATATTGGCTCATGTGATTTGAAAGTCTTTTAGTTTTCATTTTATTCAAATTTAAAAAACATCCCAACATTTCCGGAATTCGGGTTGTACATCAATGCAATCAGTGTCTATCCAGTTGTGAAAAAAAAAAAAAAAATGTGTCTGTGCTAGAGCCACACTTTATGTACGAATACCTATGAATATTAATGAGATCATGTTGATTATTTAAATGGCTGAGCCAACATATAGCAGAAGGAGACCATCTGATAATGTGGAAAGGGGGTTCATGTGATGGGCACACTCATTATTAGTCCCAGGCTAGTAAAGATTGTGTGTGATGGGGTCTTGACATGCCCAATCTGTCAGGCATGGCTTACCCTGCCTCTTTGACACTTGCCTAAAGTGTTTACAGAACAGATCCGTTTGCTATTCTCCTTGGAATAAATGCCTGATTAATCCAGTGATCGGCTCCAGACTCCAGCACAACGTTAGTAAATAAACACACACACAAGCTCAGACGCACACAAACTCATTCTCAAACGCAAATAGGACAGAACCGCCAACTATTAGCTTTCACCTTAGAGAAAGCATATCCTCTAATGAGTTCAGTCAACAGCTTTCTTTTTTTCCTATTTTTGCAAACATCCTCACATGGCTCATAAACCAGACGTTTATACCGGTTTCATCTCCATGTGAGAATAAGGAGTCAAGAACTCTATTTATGCACGCTATTCTGCTTATGTTAAGCCAGTGTGCGGAAGTTTCACAGATGGATTTATCTGGATCAAAACAAGGCTACAAGTACTTGAGCGTACAGTTTTAAATGAGAGCCCAAAAAAGAGCAAGCTAAGCCTATTCAAAAGAAGCAGTACATTACAAGCCCACATCTATCTATCTATCTATCTATCTATCTATCTATCTATCTATCTATCCTTCATTCCTTACATCCTTCCTTTCTTTCTTTCTTTCTTTCTTTCTTTCTTTCTTTCTTTCTTTCTTCCATCTGTCAGTCCATCCATCCTTTCATCCATCTGTCCGTCCATCTGGCAATCAATACATCCATCCATCCATTCACCCATCCATCCATCCTTCCTTCCTTCCATCCATCCATACGTCCGTCCGTCTGTCCGTCAATCAATACATCCTTCCACCCATCCATATATCCTTCCTTCCTTCCTTCCTTCCTTCCTTCCATCAATCCATCTGTCAATCAATCCATCCACCCATCCATCTGTCAATAAATCAATCCATCCATCCATCCATCCATCCATCCATCCTTCCTTCCTTCCTTCAATCCATTTATCCTTCCTTCTTTCCTTCCATCCATCTGTCAATCAATCCACCCATCCATCTGTCAATCAATACATCCATCCATCCATCCATCCATCCATCTGTCAATCAATACATCCATCCACCCATTCATCATCCATCCATCCATCCATCCATCCTTCCTTCTTTCCTTCCATCCATCTGTCAATCCATTTATCCTTCCTTCTTTCCTTCCATCCATCTGTCAATCCATTTATCCTTCCTTCTTTCCTTCCATCCATGTCAATCAATCCATCCACCCATCCATAAATCTGTCAATCAATACATCCATCCATCCATCCATCCATCCATCCTTCCACCCACCCATCTATCCTTCCTTCCATCATCCATCTGTCCATCCATCCATGCATCCATCCATCCATCCTTCCTTCTTTCCTTCCATCCATCTGTCAATCCATTTATCCTTCCTTCTTTCCTTTCATCCATCTGTCAATCCATTTATCCTTCCTTCTTTCCTTCCATCCATGTCAATCAATCCATCCACCCTTCCATAAATCTGTCAATCAATACATCCATCCATCCATCCATCCATCCATCCATCCATCCATCCATCCATCCACCCATCCATCTATCCTTCCTTCCATCATCCATCTGTCTATCCATCCATGCATCCATCCATCCATCCATCCCTCCTTCCTTCCTTCAATTCATCTGTCAATCAATCCATCCACCCATCCATAAATCTGTCAATCAATACAACCATCCACCCATCCATCCATCTATCCTTCCTTCCTTCCTTCCTTCCTTCCATCCTTCCATCCATCCATCCATCCATCAATCGCCTTTCTAATTTAACTAATAACAAAGTTCATAATCAATTCTTCATTTCAAGCTGTAAAAGTAAAAAATAACAATGTAGACAACCTCTTAGTTCCCATCTTTCTGAATGTATGTGAAATTTCATTCAAAGGTGAGGGAACTTGACCATTGTACAAAATGAGCAGGAATCAGAGCACGTAGGTTATCTCGGGATGACACAGTCTGGCACCTACAGAATGGTAGAGCTCTCACCACCAGTGCTCGCTCACTCACCTCTGGAGGAAAACAAAAGACCTCCTGCTAATGAGCAGCACAGGTGACAGGAGAGACAGAAAGCGAGTCAGAAAAAGAGACGGACTGCATATGAGTACTGTCGCGTATGTGTGAATGAGAGAGCGAGCAGGAAGCACACACAGCCACCTGCCACTCGATGCTGCGGTTGAAGCCGTAATGAAGCATACAAGCTGTCATGCTCTTGTAGCCTGATAAACACACTGACTGAACAGCGGTGACAGTCCCAGCCCTCCCGTGAACCCTTTCACCCTTGGACATACACAGCCACGACACGGCAGTGATTGTTTTAAAGGATAGTTCATCCAAAATTTTGTCATTATTTATTTACCCTAATGCCATTCTGAACCCGTCTGCTGTTATGTTGTCTGTAGAGAACAAAATGAGTATTTCTGAAGAATCCTCATGCAGCTCATGAACATACAATGATATACATTAAAGCCATTTATTATAAGAGCCTTGAATCAGTAGGCAAAACTAAATATAAGTTTGCTGACATTATCGTTATCATTACACTGTACTGTGATGTTTACACTCATATTTCTCTCATTGTACCAGCTGTATATTATCACTTACAAATGGTGTCTTAGATATCCAGATTGATTCCAGCAGGAGGTCCAGCCATGCTTACTCCTCTATGCTTTCTGAGTTTCAGAGGGTTATGATTATGTGTGTCTAGGTGCATGTGTGTAAAACACAATGTGGTTTCTTTTTTGGCAGAGTGAGGTGCGAAACAGCTGTCGTCTCACCTGCTGAGAGACTCTGGCACTCATAAACTTGTGAAACCTAGCAGATAAGAAAAAAATAATAATACATGCCTTTGTGTGATGGTAAAAACCACAACAGGGGAGCAGACAGGATATCAGTAGTTTTTCTTTATCCTACCAACATAAATAACCGTCCCTGTGACCAAGCACTTTGGGGAGCTATGGATCTGATTTTCACCAGTAGCATTCTAACAACTACCTATCTCAACCAAATGTCTAGCAACAAACATCTAATAAGTGTTTCCCATACATTAACTAGACTGTGGCGGCCCGCCACATTCTAATTTGTCCTGCCACTGTCTCAAAATTAAACGGAAATTAGACCTGTCATGATATTTAAATAATTGATTGATAATTGCGCTCTTTTATACGGCAAAAATCAGAGTCATAGAGCAAGAAATGGACTAGCACCAATTAAGTTTTCATGTACTATATTCAAAGTCATCTGAAGCCATTTCATAGCTTCATGTGAGGGACAGAAGAACATGTACATCGTTAAATTTAAGTTCAAGGAAACTTGTCTTCCCTCCGCTGCAGCTGTCAATCATTCTCTGTTCAGCGCTCAAACAGTGCGTTGCGTTCGGTAACGACAGTCAGCACGGTAAAACTCTCCAACATGATATATTCACATTATAATACTTGATATGTAGATAAAGGGCTGTGGATTTGCATAAAATGACTTTATCTTGCTGGAGTTTATTGCTGTTTCTGAACGATATCATTATACTGGCTACAGGGTGTCTGTTAGATTGCACAACACAAGGACTATGATAATTACAGCGTTAACTACTGGCACAAGCTGATTGGTCCATGTCACATCTGCAGCCAGTGAGCTTGTTGCTCACACATTTAAATGGCTGGTTGGTTACATTCATTTTAGCAGTTTGCAGCATGCTTCAGAGTTCCTCTAAAACCCTCCACCTTCCCCAGCTCCACCTGTATAGATCTGCTATGGGTTACTGATTTGCTATTTGTGCAGCAGCACTGTGTCTTACTCGCAGTAACGTATCGGAGTATGTATTGGCAGTAGCAAGTTCCTGTACTTGCTCTGCAGCAGCTATAATCTTACCATGCTAACAATCTTCCGAGAGTCATGATAAAAATGCATATATCTAAAAAAAAAAAAAAAGAAGTTTTTATATATATATATATATATAACAACAAAATAAAATAATTAACATTTAAATATATTAAATATAATAATATATAATATCATAAAATAATATATAAATATCATATATTGGAACGGTCATGACAACATTATGAATGACCTGTTTTTGTTGCTTAGGTTCCCATATCCAATCTTGGTGACTACATAGATGGGATTTTGTTGTACATGTCTAAATCTGCATTCTTTGATTGAACACTTTCATCTCAAAATAACAAGGAAAATCATGTTTTGTATGGCATATCCCCTTTAGATTTATTTATATTGCACATATTATTATTGTGTTTGGCTGAATACAATACAATGTACTTAAGAATTACATGAAATACTCTGGATGTATAATGCGGACTATTTGAAATAGTATTTAAGATTTATTTATCACAATGATTGCTTTTAGAGTTTTTTTTTTTTTTTTCCTCTCCAAACCTATCATGCTTGAGATGACATGCCCTAAACGCTGCACGTCAACCATGTGATTATGGGATTGTGTAATATGGCATCCCATGGGGATTAAAGAAAATTTAAGATACGGACGAACAGCCAGAGAGCAGAGGAAGCTCAAGTGCTCGTGTCAGACAGAGAGGGGAATTTTACAGCCCACTTTGGAAGATTGTAAATCGCAAAACGGGAGAGATGGGAAGGCGGTGTTCACCGTTTCACATTTCCCACAATTCACAAGGCATATTCTCACTCGTTCTCCATTCCAGGTGCTGACGGATGACCCTGGCAAGAGCACAAGCAGAGAGTGCCCTGCTTTCCTGCACGCCAAATAACTTTACCTAAAACTGGGTACTGTGCCCAGGCCATTTAGCTGCCAAAATACTGATTAGCTCTCTCAGCCGTTCTAGATGGCCAAACTATCTCAAGTGAATGGACAGGTGCACTCTAGACATTAGGGCACCTCAAGGTCTAAGCGTGTGAACAAGCATGAGTCAGAAGAAATATACATGTGCAATTCGATGCCTGTAAGTACAGAAAAGGAGATTCAGTCATTACTGGCGTTCAGTCAATCAATCAGCAATGCTTAATACCGTGTCTGCTCACCTAATGCATCATTACTGACAGCATGTGAAAACTGCCTCTACATATTATCATAAACTTATGACCTTTAGTATTTGTAAACAGAAAGGTTGAAATTGGCCTTTAATACAAAACAGGATTTACTGAGAGCGGATAAAATTATTTAATCTTCAAAGACAACATGAAGAGCATTCGTATCGCTTTAAACTCTATGTATAATGTGATGAGGAAAAGAGAAAATTATATGCTTCTTTTTTTTTTTTTATTGGATTGTGAAAAATGGGATAGAATATTATTGCTTAATATTGTTTTTCGACACACGCAGGGCCTTATGTCGATTAAAAAAAAGAAAAAAATTGTTGTACAGGTAGACATGGCTATTTATTTAAGTGTATTTCTGACTCAATAATAATGAAAAAATAAAATGAACACATGACTTTATATCTCACAATTGGGAATTTATTTCTCACAGTGTTTAACTGATTTTAATGTGACTTAACAGGATTACATATTATTAAAGTTTGGGGTCATTACATTTTTGTAATGTTTTGAAAAAAGTCTCTTTGCCCACCAAAGCTGCATTTATTGGATCAAAAATACAGTAAAAATGGGAAAATTGTGAATTAATATTACAATATACAATAACTCCTTTCTATTTTCATCAGCCACTGCTATTTCTAATTATTATCAGTGCTGAAAACAGCTGTGCTACTTTTGTGTGTGTGTGTGTGTGTGTGTGTGTGTGTGTGTGTGTGTGTGTGTGGAAACTGTGATATCTTTTTGTGATATCTTGTTTTAATTCATTTATTTATTATATTTCTTTATTGCAATTACAATTGTAGTTGCCATCTAATTACAGAATCAGTGAATTAATTTCATTAGTGTTGCCAAAAAAAAAACTTATTTGTGTTCTGAAAAAAAAAGTCATACTTTAATGATAGGGCAATCTCATAATGCATGGCAACAAGCTTTTTCCAAAAAAGAAAAGAAAAGAAATCCAGCATTGCAGATGAAGTGAGAGAAATGTCCATTATAATCTCATATTTCATTCAATACTGGAAAGTATTGATAAATTTAAAATCGAGGATTTAGCAACATTCTAAAATCATGTTGTAAATATGTAGAACATTCCAAGTTGCTCACTAATGACACTGTAATACTGCCTTAGAAGGCGGTTATCTAGGTTTGGATCAGTGCTAACAACAGGTCAAATTAACTGTCTAGTTCTAGCATTGGCAGGTTGTCTTCCTGGAGACTGAAAACATTTATTTAAAGGTGACAGGGTTGAGGTGACAGGATTATCAGGGATAGCTGTGCTAAACAGCTTTCTTAGACTTGAAGACAATCTGCCAATCACAAAGGGATTTTAAGGCACATGATACAAACAAGTGTTCTTTATGTACTGCAGCTTGGTTTGATTTTCTCATTCTACCCTTCGACCTTAGCAGCTCTCCGCATCCTTGCATATGGCCTCCAAGACTTCATTAGACAGGAGTTGTTGATTTGTGACTTTCTGGATGCTATAAAAGCAATAAACCATGAGAAAGTGATTTAGCTCTGTTAAGCTGTGTTGTTAGGCACTATATGAAGCAGATTTTCCTCCCTTAACCATGGAAAAAGCATTGCAGCTGATGGCTTATTGCTCTTAGAATCCAGAACGGCACAAATCAACGACATGACCTGACTGACATGAATGTTCAAAAACAACCTCATTAAATGGCAGTGAGCACAATAAACAAGACTTAAAGTCATCATGGGATTAAAATGTACTCTATTTGACTTTAATGACTACACTTTTAGTTACACTTTATTTTGATGGTCCACTTTAGACATTTTACTAACTAACTTTGCTACATATCAATTAACTCTCATTAGAGTATTAGTAGACTAGTAGAATGTTAGTAGACTGTTAGGGTCCAGGTTAGTAGATTAAGTTGACATGTAGTTGCAAAGGTAACACTTTATTTTAGGGTTATTTAACTAGTTGCTTATTAGCATGCATATTACTAGAATATTGGCTATTTATTAGTACTTATTAAGCACATATTAATGCCTTATTCTGCATGGCCTTATTCTACATTCTTAATCCTACCCAATACCTAAACTTAACTACTAACTTACTATTAATAAGCAGTAAATTAGGTGTTTATTAAGGGAAAAGTCATAGTTAATAGTTTGTGTTTATTATACTCAAGTGTTACTGTTGCAAAGTTGCTTATAGTCAGTAGAATGTCTGTTGGGGAGCATCAAAATAAAGTGTTAGCAGATATTAAGCAGACTATCTACTAACACTAATAAGAGTTAGTTGACATGCAGTTGCAAAGTTTAGTAGAATGTTTGAAGTGGAAATTAGTTGACATGTTTAAAAGGAGTTGTATAGTTAGTAGAATGTCTAAAGTGGATCATTGAATATAAAGTGTTTCCCTATTTTCTTAAAGAGTTAGTTCACCCAAAAATGAAAATTCAGTCATTAATTACTCACCCTCATGTCGTTCCACACCCGTAAGACCTTCGTTAATCTTCGGAACACAAATTAAGATATTTTTTATAAAATCCGATGGCTCAGTGAGGCCTGCATTTCTTGCAAGATCATTTCCTTTTTTAATGCCCAGAAAGCTAAGACGTATTTAAAACAGTTCATGTGACTACAGTGATTCAACCTTAATGTTATGAAGCGACGAGAATACGATTTCAAAACACTGCTTCATGAAGCTTTGAAGCTTTACAAATCTTTTGTTTCAAATCAGTGGTTCAGTATAAATCATACTAGTGTTGTCACGGTACCAAAATTCCAGTAGTCGGTACCAATACCATAAAAATGTTATGGTTCTCTGTAACAATTTCGGTACCACAGCAAAATCTGTTGGAACTATTTTACTATTTTATATAGCCTATTTTAAAAACATATTAAGTATGATGGTAATCATACATATAAATATTTGGAGCGTGTGTGTGTATACATATATATACCTCAATGAAATACATTTTGAAATATATATAAAAAAAAAAAAAAATGCTCAAACATCCATTTTGTACCAGACGTGCATGTTTATTTTAGCTATTTTGTCAGTGAAACGACACACTACAGCCTGTAAAACTATGAAATAAATATCGGTAAATAATGGTGACCTAAATAATAAGAAAGTTAAATATTCGTTTTTTTTTTTTTTTTCCACACAAAGATGCGTCATAGCCGCTCTGCGCTTTGAGAGGGATGTGGGACACGAGCAGGAAAGAGACCATTTCTCTTTAATAATATCTTAATGTTATCTCCTGACGTTACAAGCATCTGACACTTGTTGTAAAAGGTCTGAAGAGCGAGTTTTATCCTCCGCAGCGGCAAGACATTCAGGCTATGTTTGAGTTAGCGCTGCCAGAGGAAACGAAACTACTAATCACCTGCGTGTGTGAAACACGCTATACAAATATACGTAACGTGCCTTAGAAAGTCTAATAACAAGCACAAACTGTTAAATAGAAATTGACGTGCAAGCAAAAAGGTTTCTGTCCTACGGTGTTTTTTTCTACTTTACCACAGTAAAGAATGCGAATAGCCTATAATAGGCCTAAAAGCGAATGAAAGGAAGAAACGTTTATAATCCCCTTCGTGAGTGAAGATTTGGGAAAAGAAATAGAGATTCCATGTTCAGTGGAATAACTAATGGAATACTGTTAAATTCTCTGCTAATCGGGTGACCAGATCGCGATTCGCAAAACAGAATACAAAGCTTAAATGTATGGACTCACGTACCTCCTCTCTCATTCTGCATGAACCAAAATGTTTCCATGGCTGTGATGTCACATTTAATTGCTAACCTATTATTTCTTTTGTAAACAAAGCTTTGCGCTTCACTTGTGTCATATTCACGTAAATACTGGTTCACACTGTGCGATTTTGGCCACGATTTGGTCGTCTGAGACAAATTTTGCAAATCCTAAAAGATTCCTATAATCCTAGCCTAAAATCTGTAGTCTTTGATCGCTAGTTTGACATGTTCACAGACAGCCGGTTAATGACCGTTGCGATCAAATTTTACCTGGCAGTGTCAGAAGATTTGGCGCACAATCCTCCAGTGTGACTTCTCCTACGACGAATGTCAAATTGTCTTCGTTTTTCAAGACAAGCCGTGATCAAAATTAACGATAGGGATGCCTTTGTTAGCCACCATTTCAGTCCCGTGTGTAATGCAGCTCACAGTCATCGAACGTGTGTGGGTTGATGATGTAAAACTCCAGACAAGTTTTCATGCGCGCGTCCATTTTTAACGCGTCTTGACTGTCTTACAGTCTGACATAAATGACAGCTGAGATCCCACAGTGTGACATGAGGATCATGTTTGTACAGTCTGACAAGCAACCATCGTAAAGGACTGTTATAATTTGCACAATGTGCACCCGGCTTAAATACTGGCACAGCCCTATCAGTGGGTACTGAATATACCCGGATTCTCTGTACTACAGAAATGCAGGTATCGTCACATTTTCAAAATTTTTGTACTGAAGTACTGGTACTTTTGATAACACTAAATCATACTAAGTGATGTTTTTTGAAAATGTAAAAATGCAGAAAGTTTTCTGTGATGGGTAGGGTTAGGGGACAGAATATACAGTTTGGACAGTATAAAAATTGTCTATTTATAAGTCTCCATAAAACAAGGAAACCCAACATGCGTGTGTATGCGTGCAATGTGTGTTGTCTGAAAGGATACAGCTTGTTGGCTGTTTGAGGGTTTCCAGTAAATCTGCCCGTTCTGTGTTCAGCTGTGGCCACAGGCTGCTCTTCTCTGCAGCATCTGTTCCTGTCACATACTGTAATCTTCCATGCAACACTGACCTTACCCCATCCACACCGAACACTGGCCAGAAAGTATCTGCAGTCCAGAGGGAATCTCGTGACCAGCGCATGGACAGTAGAAGCCCACCATAGTTAGATCCATAGTTCTCCTTCTCCTGAGGATATCATACATACACTATTGTCTGAAAGTCTGGCCTCAGTAATTGTTTTGAAAGAAATGAATACATTTATTCAACAAGGATGCATTAAATTGATCTAAAAAGACAGTAAAGACATTTATAATGTTACAAATTTTGAACTTTCTCTTCATAAAGAATCCTTAAAACATGTATCACGGTTTCCACAAAAATATTAAGCAGCACAACTGTTTTCAAGATTGATAAAAATAAGAAATGTTTCTTGAGCATCAAATCAGCATATCTGAATGATTTCTGAAAATCATGTGACACTGAAGACTAGAGTAATGATGCTGAAAATTCAGCTTTGCCATCACAGGAATTAATTATATTTAAAATGTACTAAAATAGAAAACATTTCTTTTAAATTATAATAATATTTCACAATATTACTGTTTTTTGTTTGTTTGTTTGTTTTTTACTGTATTTTAAAATCAAATAAATGCAGATTTGAGACTATTAAACATGTTTAAAAAAAATCTTACCAACCCCAAACCTTTGAAATATGCTGTAGCCTAAATGAAACCCCTATAAAGCCCAGACACATGCAAATTTCAGAAATTAAATAATTTACAAAGGAAAGGTACTTCACTTCATTTGAGGATTTTGTTTGGAACTTAAAATGGACTTGAAGTCCATTAAAAAGATTAAAATATTCATAACAAATGAGTCTGGCATCAGTGCAAAACCAGCTGCTTCACATTAGATATCACTGGAGATGAAAACAAAACACTCAAAAATGAAATGATATTATAAAATGGACAGTTCTAAAACCGGAAAATCTCCTGTTGTGATCCATGAAAAACAAAAATAACAGCTTATGGGACCACGGTGACATGAAGGTGAGTAAATAAATAACAGAATTTTCATTTGTGTGTGAACTATCCCAAACATATGTTATTGTGCATATTATTGAAGTATTTCAAAGATAAAAGACTATTGTTTCAGAAGTTTTCTGCAGGTACACAGCATATATTGAAATGTATAAATCAACTGTTACAAAGTCCTTGGAAAAATAACAGACTACAGTTTTCCAAGGTGAAACAACAAATGACACATGAAAATCACAATGTTTCGTCTAGATTTTGAACAGTGGTACATATTTATTTCAATGAATAAATGTAAAAATATAGATGCATACAGGGTATGGCAAAAAATACCTAGAATGAAGTCAACATGAAGGTTTGTATAACAAGCGCGCTAACTTCAATCCCTACCTCCAGTAGCTTCAAAATGATCAAATCCACATAAAATTATGATAATGAGGTGAACAATTTATGTGTGATGAACCTCCCATTTTTCTTTCATCAGTTGTGCAGAAAACAGATGAGCAGGGAGTGAAATGTCTGTTGTCAGACAGTGTGCTTGTCTGTTTCAGAAGAAAGCTATCTGTAATGAGTTCTGACAGTCAACGCAGCCTTTTTTGTCTACAACTAGCAGTCTAGGTTACATGGAAAATTCATTCTTCAGTTGTTGTTTTGAATATTTTTTTCCTTTTTATATTTTGCACTCTATATAGTGTAAATAGTAATCTCTAGTGTAATAGTAATCTCTACAGTATTGTATACGACAATAGTTTATTTTATACCTTAATACTTAAGATAACGACAATCTCAAATTAAAAGGAAATTGTCCCACTAGAAAAGTTCAGTTAAAAGGATAGTTCATCAAAAATGAAAATTCAATTACTGACCCTCATGTCATTTCAAACCTGTAGTTTGACTTAACACTTTTTTTATTTTTTTTTTTTTTTTTTTTGTGGAACACAAAAGAAAATATTTTGCACATGTCTCTTTTAATGTTATATTACACACACTGAACCCCACTGACTTTTAAAACATCTTTTGTTTCCACAGAAGAAAGAAGAAAAAAAAAAAAAAAAAAAAAAAAAAATATATATATATATATATATATATGTGTATATATATGTGTATATATATGTATATGTATATATATGTATATGTATATATATATATATATATATATATATATATATATGACCCTGGACCACAAAACCAGTCATAAGTCGCACGGGTATATTTGTAGCAATAGCCAACAATACATTGTATGGGTCAAAATTATTGATTTTTCTTTTATGCCAAAAATCATTAGGATATTAAGAAAAGATGAAGATATTTTGTAAATTTACTACCGTAAATATATAAAAAAAATTATTTTGTGAGTGGCTATGCATTGCTAAGGACTTCATTTGAACAAATTTAAAGGTGATTTTCTCAGTAGTTTGATTTCTTTTTTTTTGCACCCTCAGATTCCAGATTTTCAAATAGTTGTATCTCGGCCAAATATTGTCCTGTCCTAACAAACCATGCATCAATGGAAAGCTTATTTATTCAAACAAAGACATAAAATGCAGCACATGGGATGTGAAATGTTAAATTGTTTTAAATCGATTCATTTACATGATTCACTGTATCTGGAAAAAAATAAATAAATACTGTCCATGTGAACAGTAGTTAACCCAGCTTTCCACGGACATCAAGACGGGTGGTGGAAACTCCGCCAAGACCAGACTCTCTCTATTGGGCGTGCGAAAATCGAAATGGCAGGGTTAGTTGGCACTCCAGGGATGCACAGAGGCCGCGTGTTGGGCATGTGAGAGAGGGTAGAAGCTGCAATGCAGACACACTCTGTTTGTTTTTAGGATTAATGTTCTGTCCCGGCAGGACTCATGTTTGCACAGCCAGAGAATGAGTGAGAAAGAGAGAGAGAGGGCAGGTGGTACAAAGGAAGCTACAGTCCATGTGCCTTCCATGAAATACTCTCTCGCATGGGCTCAGTTGAGAGGAAAATCCTCAAGAGCATTCCAGGTGTCTGAGGCAGAAGTCTGACACCAGCAAGGATGAGGACAAACTCGAACTGCATGGCAATGATGCTGATATGAGTATCACACTCTGTCTGGAATGGGAATAGAGAGAGCAGAGCTGGCTGAGGAGGATGAGCGGATAGACATGCATATGTGAATATGGGCTTTGCAGACCTCTGAATCTCAAATAATGGGGTCATGAGCTTGCCGGCTATTGAGGTTAGAAGTTAGCGCAGCCTTGCTATCTGGACTCTCGTGTTAGCACATGTATTAGGAAAGAAATTACACAATCTGTCTCAGTTACGTTGGTTTGTTCAATGCTGGAATAAAGATCTGATGACTTTGATAAATGAGAAAAGCTCTTCCCCGTTTCTAGGCAGAGCTGCAGTATCCATGCTAAAAAGACTGGTTAGGGCTGGTTTGGTGCTAGTTTAGCTGTTCTCCAATGTTGTCTTTCTGTTTAAGGTGGTTGATGGATGAATTCTTGCTTGATAGTCGGTTATGAAGTTAGTCAGCATGAAACAGAATTTGCAAATGTCTTTTCTTTCCCTAATGTGACATACACTATATTGCCAAAAGTTTTGGGACATCTGCCTTTATGTGCACATGAACTTTAATGACATCCCATTCTTAATCCGTAGGGTTTAATATGGAGTTGGCCCACCCTTTGCAGCTATAACAGCTTCAACTCTTCTGGGAAGGCTTTCCACAAGGTTTAGGAGTGTGTTTATGGGAATTTTTGACCATTCTTCTAGAAACGCATTTGTGAGGTCAGGCAGTGATGTTGGCGAGAAGGCCTGGCTCACAGTCTCCGTTCTAATTCATCCCAAAGGTGTTCTATCGGGTTGAGGTCAGGACTCTGTGCAGGCCAGTCAAGTTCCTCCACACCAAACTCGCTCATCCATGTATTTATGGACCTTGCTTTGTGCACTGGTGCGCAGTCATGTTGGAACAGGAAGGGGCCATCCCCAAACTGTTCCCACAAAGTTGGGAGCATGAAATTGTCCAAAATGTCTTGGTATGCTGAAGCATTAAGAGTTCCTTTCACTGAAACTAAGGAGCCAAGCCCAACCCCATTGTCCATTGGATTGCCAGACAGAGAAGCGTGATTCGTCACTCCAGAGAACATGTCTCCACTGCTCTAGAGTCCAGTGGCGGCGTGCTTTACACCACTGCATCCGACGCTTTGCATTGCACTTGGTGATGTAAGGCTTGGATGCAGCTGCTCGGCCATGGAAACCCATTCCATGAAGCTCTCTACACACCGTTCTTGAGCTAATCTGAAGGCCACATGAAGTTTGGAGGTCTGTAGCTATTGACTCTGCAGAAAGTTGGCGACTTCTGCGCACTGTGCGCCTCAGCATGCGCTGACCCCGCTCTGTGATTTTACGTGGCCTACCACTTCATGGCTGAGTTGCTGTTGTTCCCAATTGCTTCCACTTTATGATACCACTAACAGTTGACCGTGGAATATTTAGTAATGAGGAAAATTCACAAATGGACTTATTGCACAGGTGGCAACCTATCACGGTACCACGCTTGAATTCACTGAGCTCCTGAGAGCGACCCATTCTTTCACAAATGTTTGTAGAAGCAGTCTGCATGCCTAGGTGCTTGATTTTATACACCTGTGGCCATGGAAATGATTGGAACACCTGAATTCAGTGATTTGTAGGGGTGTCCCAATACTTTTGGCAATATAGTGTATATACAAGTGAAACTGCTTCTCGCACAAGAAAAAACATAGATTGACAGTAGTATACAGTATGTAAATGAACTATGTGTTGGCCTACACATCATTCTGGTTGAAAATCTGTAAACTTATCCTTCAAAGGGATAGTTTAACCAAAATTGAAAACTATGTAATTATTTACTCACCCTAATGTCATTTTAAACCCATATTACTTTTTTTTAATGACTGCTTTTAGACTATAATGCAATTAAAGGAGAAGTGGGCCTGTCAAACAGTACAAAAAGCACCATAAATTAACAATAAAAAATTGTCCATGTAATAGGTGTGATATATCCCTCTTTTGAAAGACTTTACATTTTAATACATGTCTTTATAAGACTTGGAATATAGTGAAAAAGCCGAATGGACCACTTTATACTTTTATGGTGGTTTTGAATCCATTTGAGTATTTTAGTCCTTCCCTGCCTTGCCTATAAGAGCAAATATATTGTGTTTTGAATGTTTGTTCCCAAGATGGGATCCTGGTGTGCTGGTGTACCATCAGGCTTCGTAACTAGCTTAATCAGCGAGACATTCTTTTCATCAACAACCTTCAACAGTTAATTTTGCTGGAATAGCATAGCTATGCTGGTGCACAAGCACTAACCAGCATATTGGACCATCATAGAAATTCATTTTCATATTTTCAGCAGGGTATGTTTTAATATACACCATGAATAATTTGAAAAGTGAGCAGAGACTTCCTCATGGAAATGCTGCATTTGCTTTCTCGCTTTCCAATTCCATCTTCAAAACAAGACTGCAGACATTCGTAAAATTAAACCTGAAGGTCCTTATCGCACCCTCTCAACTCCCATCAGCACCTGCCGGTGACAATACGTGAGAACTACAAGCCATGAAATGAAATAATAAAAACACGTGGCCTTCAAGGCAGGCTTGTTAAGAGCACATTTCACAAATTTGCACCGGTACTTGCACAATATTTCTGTCGAAACTTCTCCTATATGCTCAGTAACATATCTTTGATCACATCAAAGAGCTACATGTATAATGTGTGACACTGTCTTCTTTTGCTTAGCCACATCTTTATGTTTGTTTCAAACATAAACTACAATGTGCAGTCCTCACATATCACCCGACCAACACAAACGGGAACAAAAACCAAGGTCATTTTTTCCACCGCTTTGAGCTGGCTGTGAACAACCGGTTAAAGGCATGCAAACTATTACATTAACGAGTTTGTGTGCTCTGTGCATCTTTAAAAAGGTTAGGCATTAATAATAAATAAGTTGGACTTCAGGCTTTATCGGCACACGTCGTCCTTGACTAGCGCTTTTGATTGTAATCTTTCACTTGCCCTTCACTGAAACCTCAGAAAAATCACCCAGGATATAAAAGATACGGTGCTAAAGGGTACTGCTCACAAATGGATGAAAAGAGGGGAGTAGCAACCATTTTAACCTGGAGGACATGTCTCCCCCCCACATTTTGAGGTAAAATCAATCTATTCTAAGAGCTTTGGTTTGGCCATGGTGAAAAGAAAACACTGACTGTGTTAACTTTATTATCAAACCGAAACCTTGGTTACAAAAATTGGAAAATGCAATTGCTCTGTTTAGTTCCTGTTTCTGTGAAGCCCCTCCTTCTGAAAAGCGCAATATGCCCCGATTGTTCAGTTGGATCAGTGTGTTGTGTGATTGGTGAACCGTTTCGAGCATGTTTCGGAAATGTCACACCCCTTACCATTACCGTGTTAGACCAGGGGTGGAAAAAACTGTGTCTATTGGACATGGCGATAACAGACTACTAGCGCAACTCGCTCCTTTTTTTTTTTTTATTTTTTTTTTTTTTATTTGCGTATGCTTTGGACGGGAATAATTTAAATGAGGAATATTGTGACCTGTACGTTTCCAGAAGAAAACTTAAGTCTACTACCCTTACAAAAAATAAGTATACTTCAGTAAATTTCAAGTATATTTTAAAGTATACTTTATGTAGTAAGTATACTAATATCAATGTACTAGAAGTATACTTCTAAGTGTACCGTTTCAATACTACTTGGGACTTAAATTGGCCCACTTTTTAGTGTATAAAAGTATACTTTTAAGTATACTTTAGTACTTTAGATGTATGCTAATTGAATAAAAGCAGTTTAAAACCTGACTGCACTGCATCTAACTGTCTTTGAATGCAAGAACACATTCTTAATGTGGCTAGCACCCACACGCCTTTCAGCAAATCACTTAACTACTGGGCGAGTTATGTCTAAATAATATTTTTGAGCCAAATTGATAAGGGTTACAATGTGTCCCTCCCACTTCAGATCATTTCTACTCCTCAGAATAAAAATATTGACAGGAATGTAAGGGCATAAGAAAGCTGCAAGCAAGAGTGAGCTGTATGGGAATGTATCATTGTGAGTTCACATAATGCTCAGTTAGAGCTCAGTGTCAGCTTCCATTCGTCCTACCTCTCTCCCTGACCATATCGGCTCCTCGGGGACGGAGTTCATGCTTGATTGATACTTCTTTAAAGAAGATGTCTTAAAGCCTGTTCTGAGGGGCACGCTTTCATTCCAACAAAACCAAATAGACTCGAAGATGTTGGTATTATGTTTTACGCCATTTAATGGATTACAGTACATAACACAATGTACAAAAATCCCACAAGTGACAAGACAGAATCCAATTTATTTTCAGTGCTCCTATTGAACGTATCGGAAATAACTTCAGAAATGTCAAACATGTCCTGAGAGTTGCAGTTTTCAGAAGGAGAATGTTATTATTCTGTGATTGCGGAGTGATACTCTCATTCTTGGGAGCTTTTCTTAGTGTGTCTGATTAAATTTGAGATCTCTTAGGATGTGTGACATGACTGTGTCCTCACTTTTCACCTCGCTCTATCTCTTCTCTTTCTACCTCACTCTCTCTCTTTCTCACGCTTACTCTGTTCCTAGCTGTTTTTGGATAAAGCAGAGGCTGGTACAGCTCGTGAAATGCTCTACTTCCCCCTGACACTTTTAGAAATGGCAGTGAAAATTCATAAATATTCATGTTCCACCACTGCTTCATTGTGCTGCACATCTACAGGGGTGATAGAGAGAGAGCTTTTCTATTAGCGGCCTTTCTGCTCAGATAATGTTGGGTTCTAAAGAGAAGCATTTTGAAGACTGGCTACATGGGCACCTCCAATCAAGAATGACAGGAAAGAGAAGGAGCATGGCTGGGAGGAAAGGACAGAGAAAAGAAAGAGAGAGAGAGGACATGAGACACAAAGGCTATCGGGCGGACTCAAATAAATCGCTTAAGACATAGGAATGTTCATGCTGACTTCTGCAGAGAGTCCTGCAGTTATAATCTGAAATGATAATACAGTGCCCTTTGTCAGCAAAACTCTTCCATAGCGAAGATTTTCATTTTGATTTAAAATTTGTTTTTAATTAAAGAGACAAGTCACCCAAAAAATAAAAATTCTGTTTCTCATTACTACCCTCATGTTTTTCCAAACCTGTATGACATTTTCTTCTGCAGAGCACACACAAAAAAACAAACTTTATTATGAGAGAAGTTTTGTTTCTCGTAAAATTATCCCTTTAAGCAATGTCATACTGATAAAATACCTAATAAAGAAAAAAGAAAATAAAAAAAGACCAATATCTAAAGACCAGGATATTAGGATGCTGGTAGGTCACGTGACAGTAACAACATGGCGGATGTAGTACGTTCGGATTACATTCACACTACACATATTCATATATAACACAAATTTACAAAGTAAATTTCACAAAGTAAATTAAAATTCAAATGTACAACCTACTCAGACAGCATGCAATTTCAGACACAGTGACAGAGACTTAAAGGTTGGCTATTATGCCTTGTACCTATAAGCAACCACAGAGAACTGCCTAGCAACACCCTAGAATTCACTCAGAATGCAGTAACTGCATTGAAACACAATAAAAACACACTATAGAACACACAGCAACTGCATTGCTCTTGCAAGCACCTACAATATCATATCACGAGCACAACAATCTAAAATTATAGGAATGCCCTGACAACAACCAACTACGACACCCAGAAATTGCTTAGAAACATGCAAAAACCACTCAGAACACCTTAATAATCACATAGAAATGCCCTGGAAACTACACACAAGACATAGAAAGCACATAGGAATGCGCTGGAAACCACCTATGACACCTTATAAACTGCATAGCAATATGCTAAAAACGCATCAGAACACCTTAAAAACCACATAACAATGCCCTGGCAATTACCCACAACACCTTAACAACCACATACTGTAGAAATGTGCTGGCAACCACCTGACATCCTAGAAACTAAATAGCAAAAGGTAAAACATGCACGCACGCACGAACACAGGTTTGTTTTGCGATCTTAGTGAGGACATTCCATAGGCATAATGATTTTTATACTGTACAAACTGTACATTCTATCCCCTGTCTGCATTTTTACATTTTTAATAAAACATTGTTTAGTATGTTTTTAAAGCTATTTTAAATATGAAGACTCATGAAATGTCCTCATATTTCATGTTTACGTCGTAATACCAGTGTAATATCCATGTCATTATACAAATTTGTGTCCTCATAAATCACACACACACACACACACACACACACACACACACACACACACGCACGCATACACACACACACACGCATACATTAGAACACTTTAGAACAACCACACTCATCACAAGTCATGGCAGTGACAGGCAACCACACATTTTCTTCAGAAAATGTCAAATCTACCCTTATGGGAAAAAAGAAAGTTTAAGTGTGCTATTAGTATACTTCTTTCAAACTAAAAATAAGAAAGTATACTTTTATTCTACTTTTTATGTAGGCTACTTTTCAGAAATAAACTTTATTTACTTCTCAGAAATATACTTAAAATCTCACTTAAGTATACTTGACTTATACTGACAGAAAAGTCTAAGTATATTTGGCCTATACTTGTACTCAAGCTTTTGATCAAGATATACTTAAAAGTATAATTAATTATTCTAAATATAGGCCTACTTGGCTTGTAGTTGTTTACTCTTGTGATTGAGTATCCTATTAAATACTTTTTTCACATAGTTTTACATACTGCCTTAAAATTACATTGTTTGATAATATTGATTTATAAACAAAACAGATATGTTCCTAATTCTGACTGAGTATCTGAATTTTTGTGTAGGCTAGTCCACTGGTAGTGTACATAGGAATTTATTTCAAATCTGCTTTACTCGTCCCCCGCCACTGACTGAATTTTCTGGCTATCCATGTTATACAGTAGGGGGTGCTATTACGAATCTTCCAGTACAGAATCTCTGGATCAAAACACAGGTGAAGAAGAAGCAGAAACAATTGATAGAAGATTGCTTACCAAATGTAAAACAACATGATCATCAAACATTAAACAGCATATAAATCAAAACTGCCGTTATTGCATGAAATGTCGAACCCATGAAGAGGAAACGACTGTGAAGCTTTGGGGGGTGTTGATGGACTCAGTCTTCTCCATCTGTGCTTTGATCATCATTCTGCTTCTGAGCTAGATATAGTCTTCTAATTTTCTCAGCTTTTTGTTAAAAATCTTGCTTTTTTTATGAAACTTATCCACATTCAAGTGTTGATTAAAAAAGGATGCATGAAGCTAAAATGTCTGTTCTATGTCTGTTTTCTGTTGTGTTTCATGTTTTGAGTTTGTTTTTGATCTGTTTCCCTGTTCTGTTCATGTATTAGTTGGTTTGTCTTTAGTCACATGTCCTTTGGTTCAGTTTTCCCGCCACTTGTTTGTTACCTTAGTTACCCCGATTTGAGTTCATTAGTCCCAGCTATGTTGTGTCAATTAGCCTTGTTTGCCCCTTTGTTTGACTTGTATATATTCCCTGTGTTCTCCCTCAGTCTCGGTTGGTTCTCGTTTGTGTATGGATGTCTTTTCATTAATGTTTCTCCTGGATTATTTGTTATTAAAGTGGACCTATTTGAATTCCTCCTCGTTGTGCTATCTGATACACCATGACACATGACACTTAGACTCGCGGTTCTAAAAAATAGGGCTGGGCAACAAACTCAAGCTCCTCTTCTCTTATATTGAAATCCTCCGACATTTCTTTAAAAATTATCATTTTAGACTTCTGATTTGTGACCGGTGTTTTGTTTTGCTCTATCCTCTGTATTTTTTTATATATACTTGAAATACACCTTTAACTGTACTTTAACTCTTTCGATTTTAAAAACGTTTTATTCTAGCTTCATGAATACTTTATCAACACTTGAATGTGGATAAGTTTCATAACAGAGGTTACTCATTTGTGCAAGTCGAGTTGCGCAATATGCGTACGGTCGTCCGCAGAAGCTATTGTTTGAATTTATAAAGTTTCCAATATGAATATTTTTTTCCGACAAAAGCTTTAAAATCTTTTAAAAATCTTTTAAAAGCCTTTTTTAACTCCCAGATTCATTGATTAATTCATCGATGAATGGATGAATTAATTATTAAACTACTATTATAGACCTTGAGGAGCAAAGATATTTTTAAATATATCTCCGATAGTGTTCGTCCGAAAGAAGATCATACACCTAGGATGGCTTGAGGGTGAGTAAATCTTGGGATAATTTTCATTTTTGGGTGAACTATCCCTTTAAGTATATAAAATGAACTAGAAGTATACTTCATTTTTGTAAGGGTAGTTAGGTTTTTACTGTTTTAAAAATCTGATCATTTAGAAGAGTACACACCTCACCTCAACAATCCCTAGTCCTAAACATGAGCAATAGTAATAGTTATGCCTGCTTTGCAAAAAACCATTACATACTACACAAAAAAGCCATCTTCCATTCCACAGTATTCATTAACCAAACAATAGGACAATGGGAGACTATCTGAAGTCATCTTCTAAAGCTGACCTCACCCGTGTTCAGTGATTCAGAATGTGCACTAAATTGGGGATACCTTGTTCAGGAAGCAAATTTTCTCTTATTTACTGAACATCTATTATGAAAAATATTCTTGTTTTCAGTCACCAGGACATGAATAAAATACATTGTTCCCTTATTAATGTTTCATGAATCACAAAATACTAGCGTGTATAAATGTGATGGAATAAAATGACAAATGCGCAGGAGCAGAGGAAGCAAATTCAGAATGTAAAATAAGGAATGTGTATTTATAATGCTAAAAACTGTTGTCTGACTCAGTGTTTGGTAGAATCAGAGTTATTGCAAACACAACAACACAACACAACACAAGCATAACCCAAAATAAACTGAAAGATCTGAGGTTTTGAAAGCTGGGTAGATAAATATGGAAAACTAAATAGAAAATGCATTTTATTTATTTATTTATTTATTTATTTTAAATCAAACTTAGTTTAAGGTAACAAACAGGATGCAGAATTTAGATTTAATTGTAAGTAATGTAAATGTAAAAAATTGAATTAAAGTGAAAAGAAATTGATTGTAAATAAAATATAAATGTAACTAGAAAAACAGATTGTAGGCAGACAAACAAATAGATAGATAGATAGATAGATAATCACCAAATTCATCAGATTTTATCATATAATATATAATATGTTACCAATAAAATGAATCAGAAAGTCATGCAGTTCTGTGGTCAGTTGTGGTTGTGAACAATTGCTCTGATGTAAATGGAATCTCTTTCGTCCCTGCCTGCAGTATGTCCAGCAGTTCTGGTTCAGTACTGATTTTCTATCAATCTTCTGCCTCTCTCAGAGCTCACAAGACACTACGATAAGTCTTGCTGGACCCCCTAACCATCCTTCTGTTTTTAGGGCCATGATTTTCGCCCAGGGGACTGAATGTGTGTTAAATAATTCCTGGCCGGTCATTGATATCGAATCTGTCAATTGTAGATCTCTTTCCTCTCTCCTTCATTTGGGACAGGGTGAAAATCTGTCTTGCTAAATAATTTGTATTGCTCCTCTGTCTTTGGGACAACCTCATTTTCTTTTCATCAGATCAGAGACCTGGCACAGCGCAAAGGCCATAACTGTAGGTTACTTGGTGATTTCAACATAATAAGCAGATTTCAACATAATAAGCAGCTCTATTATGCAAAAGGCCTAACCACAAAGCTTGGTATCAAAACCAGAATCAATGCATGGCTGGGAATAATACAAAAAAATATTATTATTTTAGCATGTTATTTGTTGAAATGCTGTAGCATTTGCATTCGTAGCATTTGCAGAAAGGAAAAGCAAATATTCAACAGGATTATACAAAGCTGAATGTCACACAAAAGTACGTCAGCCCTGAATCTACAACCATCTACATAATGACATCCTGCAGATATCACAGCGATTATTCCAGACTAACACCGGTTTAAAGAAATAAATTTCCCTCTCACATTATTTACTAACCCTAATTTTGAACCAAACACATGCTCTTATTTTTTTTTTCCCCCATATACAACCTGAATTCTGGAAAAGTTGGGACGTTTTTTAAATTTGAATAAAATGAAAACTAAAAGACTTTCAAATCACATGATCCAATATTCTATTTGCAATAGAACATAGATAACATAACAAATTTTACAAATTTATGCACAAAATGAGCTCATTTCAAATTTGATGCCTGCTACAAGTCTCAAAAACGTTGGGACGGGGGCATATTTAGCATGGTGTAGCATCTCCTCTTCTTTTCAAAACAGTTTGAAGACATCTGGGCATCGAGGTTATGATTTTCTGGAGTTTTGATGTTGGAATTTGGTCCCATTCTTGCCTGATATAGGTTTCCAGCTGCTGAAGAGTTTGTGGTTGTCTTTGACGTATTTTTCATTTAATGTTGCTCTAAAACCTTTATATACCTTTTAGCATTCATAGTGCCTTCCAAAACATGCAAGCTGCCCATACTGTATGCACTTATGCACCCCCATACCATCAGAGATGCTGGCTTTTGAACTGAACGCTGATAACACGCTGGAAGGTCATCCTCCTCTTTAGCCCGGAGGACACGGCGTCCATGATTTCCAACAAGAATGTCAAATTTGGACTCTCATTGAACACTTTTCCACTTTGAAACAGCCCATTTTAAATGAGCCTTGGCCCACAGGACACAACGGGGCTTCTGGACTATGTTCACATATGGCTTTTTTTTTGCATGATAAAACTTTAGTTGGCATCTGCAGATGGCACGGTGGATTGTGTTTACCGACAGTGGTTTCTGGAAGTATTCCTGGGCCCATTTAGTAATGTCATTGACACAATCATGCCGATAAGTGATGCAGTGTCGTCTAAGGGCCCGAAGACCACGGGCATTCAATAAAGGTCTTCGGCCTTGTCCCTTACACACAGAGATTTCTCCAGTTTCTCTGAATCTTTTGATGATGTTATGCACTGTAGATGATGAGATTTGCAAAGCCTTTGCAATTTGACATTGAGAAACATTGCTTTTAAAGTATTTCATATCTTCATATTTTTGAGCTCGTAATCACGACTTTAGAAGTGGGAATTATCAAATTTCCAATAGCATGTGAACGTAGCATTAGTGTCAAACCCTAAAAACGAAAAAAAAAAAAAAAAAAAAAAGCACTACAGTTGTATTAAAAGTAGCCCATAGAAGTCTTCTGTAGGTCTGCAAGAGAAACAAACTGAATTCATTCATTTATTCCATAAGGAAAAGTGTTTAATAATGGGGTATTGTGAAGATAAAATTAGCAATATTCATGTGATCTAAACATGGAGACTCTATGCTGTCTTCATCTCATGTGAATGTACATAATTTTAAACATAATAGCATATTCAATACTTATTATTACTCTTTATATGTGTAAAATTACTGGGTGTAAATTTAATACTTGTTAGATTCCCATGCTATTGTAGGACTTTGGTGTAGTTTACATAATTTCCATCCTACTGTTCACCTCACAAAAGAAGTGAAGGTAATATAACACATTTAAATGATACACTCTGCAATTAAATCAAAAACCGCTTACGGTGAATCCATTATTAGGCCTTCAAGTGGTGCAGATAATGATACCTCAGTCTGGCTAACTCATTACTAACCATTTGAAGGCAATAACACAGATCAAGAAAAAAAAATACATTACAGTCTGGCTGTATTGATCAAACACATCACATTACAACAGTTTAAATGCAATAGATTATTATATATATATATATAAAGGTGCATAAATAATGAGTAAATAACCTTTTTAACTCTTTTCTTGTCTTATTTCTCCTCTTTATTATTTTGGTATATAGCTGACTACACATGACATGCTGTATCACTCTTCAAAAGGCTCCTCATTGGACCTAGAAAACACTCATCTGATGGAGCAAAACACCTCGATCTCAGAGGAGCTCGGGGCAATGGGCTGTAGAAAAATGATCATGATACATGTTCCTGGAGAGCATTGCTTTAGATGTAGCACATTAGATGAACAATACGAGAGATAGGATGGAGACATCACAATATTGATGACTGACATTTACAGCAGCTCATGGGGCTTTTAGACATCAAGCTAGTTTCAATAGAGGTGAAAAAAATGATAAATTGAACTGAATGTTGCATTATTTAGGCCTGTTTCATTTTAGGCACAGGGTTCCAATGGTTACCCTGGGCAAACCACGTTTTATTGGATGCGTTGTGAATTATAATAGGTGTTGTATTTTTGTTTAATTCTGTCATTATTCACTTACCCACTTGTTCCAAACCTGTATGCTTCATGCAGATCTTTTCAGACAAAGACAGTCTGTAGTGATACTTCACTGACTTAAACACAAAACTATCATATGCAGTTGCTTCAAAATGTCTCCTTTTTGTGTTACACAGATGAAAACAAACTGCATTCCATTCTCTTTGTGACACAAAGACTAAGCGGAAGATTTTGTTTGGCTTCAGTCAATGGATGTTGTTTTGAAAATTGCGCAATTGTCAGTAATCAAACTAGCCAAAAGATAAACAAATTAATCGGTTACAATTTCACACCTTTATTATGAAATAATGCTTCGTAGCTCCATTCGCTATTTTGTGCCCATTAGGCACAGTTATTCTTTTTAAGATGCACTGCAGACCTGCTGTTCAGAGAAATATGCCAATGTAAAAATGATCAAGCACCGCTAAGAGCTCCCTTCTACCTCCTCAGTATCCTGTGCATCCATTATCACTAACCTTGACCTTTCCTTGCTGTGTTCTTACTGTCAGAATTCACTCTAGGTGCATGTTAACGACATGGTAATCGAGAGCAATAAAGACAAGTGGTCATACTGTCTTTGCTCGAGGTTCTTTAAACTCCACTAGTTTAATACATCGCGGTCTCCCTCTATGTGTAGTGTTCTCGGTTAGTGTTTCTAGACAGCACAAACTGTTAAAGCTGTCACAGAAGGACTGTGATAAATGATTGCACTGCACTAATAAACTGAGCCTGTCTTTTATAGAACGTCTCCACCTGCACCGATGCACCACACCTCCTCTCGTTTTCACCTACAGGATTACGCAACAGACCTAAACTGGTGACATCCCCATCCATTAATCTCATGGTATGTTTTTTTTTTTTTTTTTTTTTTTTTTTGTACGAGTGCCCTGGGGGTGCTGCAAAATTTACAGATGTTGTGCCTAGTTATTATAGTAAAACTAGTTTAATAACAAACACAACAAACAGCGTTTCTCATTGACCAGTGAGTCTGCTTAAGCTGTCTGAATGGCAATGTCACTAACTGCACAAAATTATACAATAGCATGAAATTATATATTGTTATTGTGGCAGCTACTGTGTGTGTTTCCCAGAATGCAAGAGAAAGAGAAAAAAACAAATTTTCTTTACTAATGACAAAGTATACAACAGTGAGTACTGTTTAACGTGTAATCAATTAAAGGGTTAGTTTACCCAAAAATGAAAATTCTGTCATTAATTACTCGTTCCACACCCGTAAGACTATTGTTCATCTTCGGAACACAAATTAAGATATTTTTGATGAAATCGAGAGGTATATGACTTGTCCATTGACAGCAATATAACCACCACTTTCAAGGTCCAGAAAAAACATTGATAAAATGGTCGGCGTTACTGCAGTGGTTCAACCTTAATGTTATGAAGCGATGAGAATACTTTTTGTGGGCACAAACAAAACAAAAATAATGACTTTATTCAACAGTATCTTCTCTTCTGTGTCATTCTTGTACGTTGTTTACGCTCAGAGCTTCCAGGTTCTACGTCTCGTCGCTTCAATAAAATAACAAATTAAATGAAATAATAAAATGCACTTTCCTAAATATCTATTTGTCACTAGGGGCCCTATTTTAATGATCTAAGCTCATGGTCTAAAGCGCACGGTGCAAGTGCACTTAGGGCGTGTCCAAATTTTTTGCTAGTTTAACGATGGGAAAAATGGTTGGTGCGCCCGGTGCATGGTCTAAAAGGGTTGTACCTAGTCTCTTAATGAGTAATGGGTGTGTTTTGGACCCAGATGAGAATCTGGAGAATCAGAGTCTCATCTCTCATTCCCTTTTTAAAGCCAGTTGCGCTTGAGCCATGGCGGATTCGCTATTTACATGGCGGAATTTGCAAGCGGAAAAACTGAACACTTCTGTAGCGAGGAAATGGATCTGCTCGTGCGCGTGAGCAGGCCATCTATGGGATGAGCCGGATTCCACCAAAGCATTTTTATCTTTATGCCCAAAATAATAATCTTTTACATTGTAATCTTTTTATTTTTAATGTTTGGCATCTTTGTGGGCTGCTGCGCATCCCTGTGTCTGTAATAAGCAGAGTGTATGCACGTTGCGCACCCGCATATAGGTGCATATTACTAACACGCTCTTTAAATAACAAAACAAATATTGCACCATTGACTTTAGACCAAATTTCAAGTTGGTCAATGGTGCAGTCTATTTCAGTTGCCTCAAAATAGCAACACGCCAACAATGCACCTGAACACACCTCATTTTCAGACCAGCGCACAAATGGGCGCAAATGCATTTGCTATTTAAACAACGTGGTGCAGGACGTCAAAATGATAACTGAGTCGGGCTGAAACTAGAAAAAAACACTTTCGTCGCACCTGGCGCCACATTGTGCCAGGTGTATGATAGGGCTCCTGGTCTACAAAAATGTACTGAAAATTGTTGTCCTATGTCTCTGACAGAGGACTTTTTAAAAAAAAAATAAACTAACAAATAAATAAATAAATAAATAAATAAATACATACATACATACATAAATATTCTTTCTATGGGATGTGTATAAAACATTGGAAATGAAGGCTGCAGGACACATTATAGTGACAGAAACACATTATCAGACCTGTCTGCAGCTTTGCAACTCGAGATATTTCTTTTTTTTTTTTTTTTGTTATGTACAGTATGTATATTTGCAAACAACAAAACATTATACTGCTTTTAAGAATTAAAAGTCATGTTTTTGATGAGGAGGTTCAGTGTAATTGCACATCACATCCCTCCAAATTAGCATGCTTATAAAGCTCCTTATAATGCAATTAGCGGTTTAAAAGCATCTGTGAGGACAGCCATAATGCTGAGAGATCCAGGCATATCCTAAACGTGAATGGAAATAATCAGTGATTCAACCAACATCTGAATACATGTATAGTCAGGGAAAAAAATAAATTTGAAAGCGAGGTCCTTGAAATGACTGCATCCTCCTGACAAAAAATGTCTGACATGCAAATAGATTGTATTCATCGCAGAAAACAAGTCAATTGTTTTGCCGGCGTGAATGAACTCAAATTGAAATATGTACATCAAATGATAGATGCAAAAACCTGCTTTCAAATTCAATAAATCCAGTTTAATTCTGCGATATGCAAGTGCCATTAAGATTAAGTCGCTATAAAAAAAAAACAATTTAATTTAGCCCTATACTTGACAGTCAGGAGGTGACAAGAAATCTGCAAGTTCTGTCAAGCCTCCATCCACATGTAATGAAAGTTTTAATTTGCAAAGCTACTTCCCTTCATGCACCGTTAAGTGCTTTATCTATGAGCCTAATCTCTCTGCAAGAATCACTGATGTCGCTGAAAACCGACATTTCCGGAATCACAAAGAGCACGGGATATCAAATTAATGTCCCAAGAGTGTTAACAAGAATACTAAAGAAATGAATTGGGGGGGAAAAAAGAAAAAGAAAACCTAAACAGTTCGAGCTCATTAGAGGGAACATTAGGTTATGAAGTGTATTTCTAGTCTATAACTAGAAATATAAATGATCAGTGCGTCTGTGTGTGATAGTCTGCATGTGAGCTTCTCCATTTTTTTGCATTTTGATGAGCTCATTTTCATCAACCAGTGATTCATTTATCAAACAATCTATTATGTTCTATTAGTGAATACCTTGGGAAATTAGTCATTAATTTGGAGTCAATTTAGATTTGAATTTAACTTGCACGTCAAATAGCGGTATTCTTCGGCCATGATTCGAACTGGAAGGCAATCTGACTGAAGGTGCTACTGGCATTTCCCAAGTCACACCAGGAAACGTTGTGTATTCGCAGTGTGTGATGTTTCACAAGTCAAAATTCCCATTAAAGCTTCATCTTTATTTTACGCATTATGTCTCAGGTGTCTGTGAAGGTATCAATCAGAAGCTCACGCAGTCAGGATGAAATGTTATGAGTGGTAATTGGTGTACTGACCCTGAGATTCACACCAGGAAGTCACACACATCACATGCTCTGTCCATCTCTGCATGCTTCCTGCAACAGTACTGCATCTGCTGTTAAAGTACAAATGCTGCAAGGTCAAGTATGACTTTCTTTTTTTTAATTAAAATACTTCTACTATCTCGGAATTTAAGATCTATTTGTCTAAACAATTGTAAATAAGGTTTTATATATATATATATATATATATATATATAATTATTATTATATATACCTTATACATTACTGCACATTTTCTTTCTCTGCAGTTAAAGGTGGGGTAAGTAGATTTTCAAAATTGCTGTTGGATATTGTTGATATTTGAAATCAACCCAAACAAACCCACCCCTCTCTGCCTCCAAAACTCACCCTCCATTCCTAACCACCCTGCTCCGAGTCAGTCTCGGACCCATTTGCTGCTGGCAGGCGAGGCAAGTGCACTAACAATGATGCTAAACACCACATTCTCTAGCGGTCGTCAGTGTGTAATGGTTTACCTGCACAACTCCCCCCTCTTGCTCGTTCTCTCTCCTCGTCCATCATACGCCCCCTAATGCTGATTGGTTACACGTTTGTTGTTGGTGTCGGCCCAACTAACTTCCAAACAGTGTTTCTGAAAAACTACATACCCCACCTTTAAAAGGACAATAAAGTCTAAAATGACACAAAAATACTCACAAAAGAAAAACTGAACTAAAATAAAAAATGCCACAAACATACCCAGAGCAGACGAATTGAAATGTATGGTGACCCTGAACCACATGGTGGTGGGGAAAAAAAATAAAGAAAACGTATGTCTTTATTTTGACATAACTCGTTATTTTGAGATATTAAGTCGTTATTTCAACATATCTCATTATTTCGACACAAGTCGTTATTTTGAGATACCAGGAGGTCATTGTGAAAAAACTTGTTATTTCGAAAAAATGTGTGAAATTCAACGTCTTCCGTGGCACAGCAATAGCGAGTCTGCTCACAGTCCTGGCTTTTACTGCGATCGCCGCTGGTTTGAATCTGCCTTTTGCCGAGCTCGCTCTTCTGTTTTAGAATATCTCGAAATAACGACATACACTATATTGCCAAAAGTTTTGGGACGCCTGCCTTTACGTGCACATGAACTTTAATGACAATGTCTTCTGGGACCTTCTGGGAAGGCTTTCCACAAGGTTTAGGAGTGTGTTTATGGGAATTTTTCTAGAAGCGCATTTGTGAGGTCAGGCAGTGATGTTGGCGAGAAGGCCTGGCTCACAGTCTCCGTTCTAATTCATCCCAAAGGTCTTCTATCGGGTTGAGGTCAGGACTCTGTGCAGCCCAGTCAAGTTCCTCCACACCAAACTCACTCATCCATGTATTTATGGACCTTGCTTTGTGCACTGGTGCGCAGTCATCTTGGAACAGGAAGGGGCCATCCCCAAACTGTTCCCACAAAGTTGGGAGCATGAAATTGTCCAAAATGTCTTATGCCTTTCACTGGAACTAAGGGGCCAAGCCCAACCCCTGAAAAACAACCCCACACCATAATCCCCCCTCAAACTTTACACTTGGCACAATGCAGTCAGTCAAGTGCCGTTCTCCTGGCAACCACCAAACTCAGACTCATCCATCGGATTGTCAGACAGAGAAGTGTGATTCGTCACTCCAGAGAACATGTCTCCACTGCTCTAGAGTCCAGTGGCGGCGTGCTTTACACCACTGCATCCGACGCTTTGCATTGCACTTGGTGATGTAAGGCTTGGATGCAGCTGCTCGGCCATGGAAACCCATTCCATGAAGCTCTCTACACACTGTTCTTGAGCTAATCTGAAGGCCACACGAAGTTTGGAGGTCTGTAGCTATTGACTCTGCAGAAAGTTGGCAACTTCTGCGCACTGTGCACCTCAGCATGCGCTGACCCCGCTCTGTGATTTTACGTGGCCTACCACTTCATGGCTGAGTTGCTGTTGTTCCCAATAGGTTGTTTGCAATCACGTGGTTCTTGTGACGCGCGAAATTAATGTGGAGGGCAAGCAGTGAAAATTAGAATGGAAGAGATGGAGAAAAGTCCGTACTGTGCTGGTTTAGAAAGGTATAAATAGAAAATTACAACATATTTTGGATGTAAACCTTATGTTATGAAGAGGAGCGATTTTTCTACTGAATTGAAAGACTTGACTGCCATCGAGGATGTAGACATAGAGAATGTGAAGCTGCCGTCATGCCGCGTTCAGTTCTAGTATGTTTTGTTTATATCATGCTGTCTTTCTGATCGTGAAGTTAGGGCAGTATTTTTGGTTTTCTGTCGTGATTGTGAAAAATGTCGCCATTGTAGGTCATTTATGCTGAATCAAGAATTGCAACAGGGGCTCACATCATTGTTCAGGGGAAAAAACTGGACGGTGTAATACAATTTTCGCCTTCTCTATGTCTAAAAACACACTAAGGGAAGCAGGTTGAGGTGGTGATGGAGAGACGCCGTATAGCAAATCTAATAATACCGCTGATTAAACCTGATTAAAAGTTGAGTGTTTTTGAAAGTGTTGTTTTTTGTTTGGTTTAATAATTAACATTACATTTGCAAGTATTACTCTCACTCAGCTTGTGAATGAGCATAACTTGCACGCAGCCACTTCAAAACTGTTCACAAGCTTCTACGGGTTTGATTTTGGTTGTCGTGTTGAAATAATACAAAAAAATAAAAATACAGTGTCTGTCCGCTGAATGCCCCTCCGATTCTCCTCCGTGGTGAATATTTACAAAGTGAATATTTACAAAGAAAACATTAAAACTACAGTTACATTTACACCCTTCCAACAAAGAAATGGAGCGACTTCTGTCAGCTTGTTTAACACGTTTTTATTTGGACATTTTCTACCATATGATGGCTAAAGCAGCAGCGTGTGACACTGTTTTCACGGTAACCAGATCAACATTGTAAACGGAATTCTACAAAACTGAAGTGAAAACACCAAATGATCATGCAATGGGATAAAATAGCTTCTCTTCCCTGCAAATGATACAATGAAGAATGTGAATATTTAACCAAGTCAAAAACAAAAAAAGGTAAGCAGGTATCCATATTCATTTCAGTATCAGCAGACGCAAAACACTATAAAAGGTGACAACTTTTAAAGTTAAAAAACGATATAAGTTACGTAAACGATAAAAGCTCATTGTGGTTTCTCGGTTTGATAGATTTGAGCAACCATAAACGACGCAAAACATAGGAATTTTGAGTTTGTGATAGGATTCCTATATAGAAAAATCACTCCTTGCCCTCCAGCCGCATTTCGTGCTGCAGCAATGACGTCTTGTGCAAACAGCCTATTGCTTCCACTTTATGATACCACTAACAGTTGACCATGGAATATTTAGTAGTGAGGAAATTTCACGAATGGACTTATTGCACAGGTGGCAACCTATCACGGTACCACGCTTGAATTCACTGAGCTCCTGAGAGCGACCCATTCTTTCACAAATGTTTGTAGAAGCAGTCTGCATGCCTAGGTGCTTGATTTTATACACCTGTGGCCATGGAAGTGATTGGAACACATGAATTCAGTGATTTGGAAGGGTGTCTTAATACTTTTGGCAATATAGTGTATGTTGAAATAATGGGATATGTCGAAATAATGACTTATGTCGAAATAACAAGATATTATGCCAAAATAACGACATAAGTTTCTTTATTTATTTTTTTCTCCACCATGCGGTTCAGGGCTTCCGTGGAGATGAAATAAAATGATAAATAAAAATAATCCTGTAGTATGCCACCAAATCTTTAAAAAATGCAGCAGTTTTATTGTTAGATTTCTTCTATTTTACATTTATCCACAGGGTTTTATTTTTATTTTTCATAGAAAACAGAAGAAATTTGCATAAAAGAAACAGTGTTGCTTCAGTTTGAGGACAGTTTCCAAAATTATAAAAAAAAAAAAAATGCTGGTTAGTATTGAAAAGATGATGAAGCGCATGACAGCAAAGCCTGCTTAAACACAAAAGTGAGTTTCCATTCTTTACTGGCATATGACTACAAAAACATTTTTCTAATGTAATGCACAGGTTCAACGCAATCCAGTTTCTCTTTTGATCTCGACAGGAAATGGTTTTCTTCACAGAAAATTAATCTTGTTTCAGAATAACCGAGCGTACTATGTAAACAAAGGTATGCATTTTGAAAAACGAAATTATCCCTCATACATCTTTGGATTTGATTTCCAATGAAACTCCCCATTGTGATACACAAGAGTATGATGAGAGTGAAGCAATTAATAATGTGTGGAACTAATATCAGAGAGAGAAAAAAGGATGAAATGAATCCCTAGTAAAATGACGAATACTTTCCTGATGATGAGGAACAAATCTCGTTAATGAGATGTGCCAGATAAGGAAGAAAAAAAGAAAAACATCATATTAGGATGCTAAAATTGAAAATTCCACTAAGAGATCACTAGCCCCAGTTGCATGTCTGTTTACTAGTAGCCATTTATATTCCATGTCTGTTATGTTGCTGCTAATTACAGGCATCAAACATACATACTAATAGCAGTGTAGTGCAATTAAACAGTTTTTAATTATTCATATTTCAGAGTGGGGGATGGTTTGACTCCAAGACCCCTTGATCTTAAACTTGTAATGCCTTTCAAGCCAATTAATTTTACAAACACAGGAATTATTAACCAACATTTCTGTATTTTTAAAAGTGTTCTCACACTCTTGACCGCAGTAAATTAAGCCTCATGTAATAGAAGGGTTCCTAGTTTAATATCAATTAGGGATTTAAATTATTATGGTTTTACATCAATATCTGGTGGAAGTTTTCCATTAGCATTCATCTCAAAGGCAAACACATTCTCACTCCCAGCTCATCACATTGATGCTTGGTGACCCCTCAGCATCACTTTTTAAAGCACAGGGTACCCAATTTTTTCTCCATTGCTTTCAATGAGAAACCTTTGCTGTGAATGCACAGACACGAAGGACATGGGAATTTTATTGTCATGATGAAATATATAATGGTGTATAATTTTGCTTGACATATATGTTGGGGTATGGTTTTCATTCATAATTTTATTTAAATTTTTTATTTGCACTATTTAGATATGAGCATATAACGCTAAACCTACCCATTTGTATATTATACTGTCACAATTATTTAATCATATTTAAAGGATTAGTTTCATATGAAATTTTCCTGATAATTTATTCACCTCCATGTCATCCAAGATGTTCATATCTTTCTTTCTTCAGTCGAAAAGAAATTAAGGTTTTTGATGAAAACATTCCAGGATTATTCTCCTTATAGTGGACTTCATTGGCCTCCAAATGGTTGAAGGTCAAAATTACAGTTTCAGTGCAGCTTCAAAGGGCTTTAAACGATACCAGACGAGGAATAAGGGTCTTATCTAGTGAAACGATCGGTCATTTTCGAAAAAACTGTATATGCTTTATATAAACAAATGATCGCCTTCCAAGTGCTTCTGCCAAAACCGTACTTTCGTATTCTTCAAAAAGCTTACGCTGTATGTCCTACACCTTTCCTTATTCTACTTATGGAAAAAATGTAACTGGCGCTGCGTTCGTTCCGTAAGTTGAATAGGGAAGGCGTAGGACATACAGCGTAAGCTTTTTGAAGAATACGAAAGTACGGTTTTGGTGGAAGCACTTGGAAGGCGATCATTTGTTTATATAAAGCATATACATTTACATTTGTTTAGAAAATGACTGAACGTTTCGCTAGATAAGACTCTTATTCCTCGTCTGGTATCGTTTAAAGCCCTTTGAAGCTGCACTGAAACTGTAATTTTGATCTTCAACTGTTTGGAGGCCACTGAAGTCCATTTTAAGGAGAATAATCCTGGAATGTTTTCATCAAAAACCTTAATTTCTTTTCGACTGAAGAAAGAAAGACATGGACATCTCGGATGACATGGGGGTGAGTAAATTATCAGGAAAATTTTATATGAAAGTGAACTAATCCTTTAATCATCACAGGACGTGAAAATGATAACTGCGTTGGGCTGAAACTAGCCAAAAACACTTGCGTCACGCCTGGCGCCGCATTGCACCAGGTGTATGATAGGGCCCATAGTATACTTAATTTTTAATAAAATTAAGTATATAATTAATTTATACTTAATAATTTTATCAACTAAAAAGTGGCCCGATTTAGTCCCAAGTAGTATTGAAATAGTACACCTACAAGTTTACCACTAGTACATTGATATTAGTATACTTGCTACATAAAGTATACTAAAAAATATACTTGAACTTTACTTAAGTATACTTAATAAAATTAACTTAAAGTATACTTATTTTTTTGTAAGGGTTGCCTTAAAAGGACTTTGGGTAATACACACAATTCTACCTTTATATTTAGCATTACAACATAACCTGACACAAAAGCACATGCACAATTTTGCACAATGTTAAATTGCATTTTAAGTAATCAACTCCAAAATCATCAGGTATATCAGTGAGGGAGCAATTCGTGACAACACTCATGAAAATAATATTTGTTTTTGTTTGGTTTTGTTTGCAGTCCATGTGTTTCTCTTTGTGAGACACAAATAACATTTGTGTAGCCTAATGAATTCATCAAGCCCACCATCGCATGGAGAAAAAGTGTATGGAGTGTGGGCACCCACCAGCAGAAACATAAATCGGCGCCCGCGAATCGTACATAAACAGAAGTTTTGTCTTTGTCTTAGGTGCCCTTGAGGAAAGTAAAATCACTTGCCAACTCCAGATGGGTTTATTATGTGCTGCAACAGATACAAGTGTATAGACGCCCTATAAAAGCATTACACCAGCACGGATCCAATAACTCAAATGATTCAACAAACATTGATTCCCCCACATGACTAGCTATAACAAGAATCAATGTTCTGCTTTATCATTCTGCATGAGAGACAAAAGAAAATCTCATTACAAACTCACAATACACAACATAAATATGACTTTATATTGAGTTTGTGTGAGGTAACTAACACCAAGACTGTTTCATACCACACAGCTCATTAAAGGAATGAGCTTCAGTAGCAGTTAAGCTCTATCGACCGAAATTGTATCATAATGTACATTAGTACAAAAAAAATGATTTCGACTCATCCCTCCGTTTTAAAAAGTACACTGGGCCAAGAAGTAAACATTAAATACTGTTACAAAAGTACAGCCACAAGACTTAAACAGTATCCTGTACATATGAGCATATAGTCTGAGACTAGTTTCCCACTTGTAGACTATAGTATAGTAAGTGCTAGAGGTGGGGGAATTGATATTTGAAAGTATTGCAATGTATTACCACACAATACTGTATCCATATTCCCACGCCAAGAACCAAAATTTTAGTGCAGTTGTTCACATTAATATTTTGGGGAGGAAATGTGATTCTCTCACAGAGGAAATATGTAAGCTAACTAAAGGTATTAAAGCTGACTAAAGGTACTAAATTATGGCACTGTGTTTTCATAGTCAATTTCAATTTTACGCGGACCACAAATGCTGTGATTGGTCTGCTAGAACCCCTCCCACGGGTCAAAAAACAATAGGAGAAGAGCGAGCGTTTTCAACTTCCATAGGAATGAAAAACGCTCTGTTTCAGGGGACATAAGCAGTCAAACTGCAACAAAAGTCGTTACCTATTTGCCGCTTCTCTGCCATTTCTATTTGTAAGCTTCTCTGACAACATACCTGACAAGCTGCTTCTTCTTCGGCTTTTGCCTTGACATTACCTCAACATTACCGCGGACACTGCCTACTAGTGGTCTGCATGCACGTCGACGTGGACAACAACTCAGAAGTATAAATGAAAACAGACGCATAGCCTATGGCGCAGAGGCTCCGCCGTAGGTCCGACGCAGAAGTATGAATCAGCAAATTAAGATATTTTTGATAAAATCCGAAGGCTCAGTGAGGCCTCTATTGCCAGAAAGATAATTAACACTTTCAATGCCCAGAAAGCTACTAAAGACATATTTGAAATAGTCCATGTGACAGTGGTTCAACCTTAATGTTATGAAGCGACGAGAATACTTTTGTGCGCCAAAAAAACAAAATAACGACTTTTTAACAATATCTAGTGATGGGCGATTTCAAAACACTGCTTCATGAAGCAGAAGCTTTATGAATCTTTTGTTTCAAATCAGTGGTTTGGATCACGTATCAAACTACCAAAGTCACGCCCCCCAGTGGTGAACCATTGAAATTTCAAAACACTTATGACATAACAAAATCTTTTTTAATGAATCATGTGACTTTAGCGCTCCGATCCACTGATTCGAAACAAAGGATTCATAAAGCTTCGAAAGCAGTGTTTTGAAATCGCCCATCACTAGATATTGTTGAAAAGTCGTTATTTTGTTTTTTTGGCGCACAAAAAGTCTCGTCGCTTTATCATGTTAAGGTTGAACCACTGTAGTCACATGAACTGTGCTAAATGTTTTTGGTACCTTTCTGGGCATCTGAAACTGTTAATAATCTTGCTGTCAATGGAGGCCTCACTGAGCCATCAGATTTCATAAAAAATATCTTAATTTGTAACACAAATTTATATGTAATTGCAGAATTTTCAGCATCATTCTTCAGTGTCACATGATCCTCAGAAATTATTCTAATATGCTGATTTGCTGCTCAAGAAATATTTCTTACTATTATAAATGTTGAAACTGTTGAAATGTTGTACTGCTTATTTTTGTGGAAAGCATGTTTTTCAGGATATGATAAATATTAATTCAACTTTTGAATGATTGTGTATATATTATCCAACAAATACTGTAGATAGAATTGAATGTTTTAAACCTGGAAAATTCCTTCAAGTAGCTGTGGTTGACAACAAACAAACTTGAAGCTATAGTTTCCTATGGCTCACAGTAAGAATGTTGTAAGAGTAAATAAGTTGCAACAAACCTAAAGTTAATAGCTGCTCCAGTTAATAGCTGTCTACACTTTAAGCATGTAATGTAGGAAACATTTCCAGTATTTATCCTGTCGCTCGCTCTCAGTGTAGATGTGCGAAAACAAATGTGCTGCATATGGAAACACATCAGTCACGTGCAAAATGTCAGTGGTGTGTTTTTCCTACAGGCTTCGTCCCTTGAGAACCGATGAGCTTGAGAAAATGGATGGCGTTATAAACCAGTGAACGAATAGGATGGAGGGAACATGTGAAAAAGGTGTTTTGACCCTGGGGCTCTGCTTTTCAGCCCTGATGGGTATGAAGAGACCCCCACTCCTGGTGGTCACTGGCTTATTAGCTCTGCCTCTCACCGCCACTCGCTGATGGGGTGATTATGGGCCATAACGGCAGCCGTGTGTGGGGGCCCTCATTAGAGAAACTAATGGACCTCTGTTTATGTGTGTGTGTGTGTGTGTGTGTGTGTGTGAAAGAGAGAGGGAGGAGGGGGGGACGGGAATGACAGAGACAAAGCGATCTGATAAAATGACAGCCCACACACGAGTCTGTGTGTATATGTGAGTGTTTATGAGCAAGAGAGAGACAAAAAACAGAGCGGGAAACAGAGATAGAGCGAACGAGGTGATGACCATAGGTGAGCGAGATGATTAAGAGTGTAAATGATGAAGAAGGGAACCATAATTACCGTTTCCTGCAAATGTAACTGCAGCTCTTTTGCTCTTAATTATGCATCTGGCGTGATGTTGGGAGTTCAAAGGTATGGCTGGGTAATACCGGCTCCTCTGTTAGCGAGCAGCTGTAGAATTACCATACATTAACAGGCCTATAGTTCCCACCGCACAGTTTTAATGAGCTCAACACACTGCAATCTAGCTCACGGGAGCTCACAAAAAGTGAAAGTAAATACATTTATAATGTTACAAAGATTTCTGATAGATCAAGTGACACTGAAGACATTTAAAAATGTGAAAATTTGGCTTTGTGATACCAGGAATAAATTATATTTTAAAATATATTAATATGGAAAACAGTTAATCTTACCGACTCAATACAAAATATCTTTATGAACACGATATGTGTTATGCTAATTATCATAGAAAACTCATTTTTAACATAATTTCAACTCATCCTTCAATGAGGTATGAGATATTGCACGTGGGGTAAATGTTAAAAACATTTTTTTGGAAGTATAGACACATTACTCATGTTATTAATAATGATTTATTTATTTTATTAGCCTGTCATAAAGACTGTAAACCCAGTAACATTCATATGATTCATGAAAAAAAAAAAGCTAATTCCATATAGACAAACTCCACTAACAGAATAATGTATAACCAGAAGGTCATCCACCAAGAAAGATATTTACTGCTCACATTTTTATAAGGAACAATTAATATACAGTAAGCTCTTTCTCTTAAAAAAATCTTTAGAATGCTTTGCCCCATAGTTTTTCATTGTAAATGCATTGGTGTAAGCACAATTATTATTATTAATTTTGAAGAACTGAGGGTCTGAGGTAATCAACATTACACACATGCTGCCAAAAGTGCTTAAGAACCTGGATAAAGCTTGTTTGCTTTTCTTTTTCAGTTCTAGAGAAAGTCATTGTACTACTGTATAAAGCATTATCGAATTCTCCTGAGAAACAACACATAAAAACATGATTTTAAATGCATGAACTTTAAAACAGCCTGCTACCAGTGAGTCAATACAGAATAAGATTTTGCTGTTTGCTATAGCATATTTCAGAGGAAGACAGTTTTGTTGGGTAACCAAAAAAAAAAAAAAAACCCACATTAATAGAATTGTAGTGCTATTACCATCTTATGTGTTCATACTTCTGATGCATTTGGCCTTTCAATCATATACCACCCTGAAAACACAAAAAACAAATATTAAGCAGCTGTTTTCAACATTGATAATATGAACAAATGTTTCTTGAGCATAAAAATCGGGATATTAGAATGATTTCTGAAGGATTGTGTAACACTGACGACTGTAGTAATAGCTGCTGAAAATTCAGCTTTGGAATCATCAATCATAAGCATCAGATTTTTATGAGAAGGTTAAGTCGACAAGGATTTGGTGAAACTTACACCACTGTTACTCATTTACTTGAAGTCTTAAACTCTCACCTGATGTCTACTCCAACATGCAGCTCCTAACTGCATGGTTTTCTTATAAACTGTTTGACAATGTTTTCTCTTCTGCTTGGATGAATTGACTACAGTTCTTTCTTTACCAGACAGCACAATCACAGTTATTCTTCTATTCTGCTGAGCAGGCTGACAGTCAGGCAGTGTCAAGCAGCTCTTTCCCATCGGCCCGAGACCTTGAGAACGTCTGTCATGTGTCCTCTCCCTCTCATCTTCGTTTTTTTTCTTTTTGTTTCTCTCACACCTCCGCCTGCCCTCCCTCTACCCTCCTTTACACCAAGATAGATTTCTTCTTGTCGCTGCCAACGATCTGCGATGCTCGGAGGGGGAATGGATAACTGGGAGATTATCCATTGTGATGAGAAACATTATTTTATTCTTCGGGATAAGTGCAAGCAAAGTCATCTCTGATTCTCAGCAACAATCAATCTGCCAACACTTATTGCTGGGCGGTTCATAACAGGCTTCTGCATTCATTACCTACGGCAAACAGTGAGTGATGCTGATGTGACCCGCATACGAAAAACATTTTGCCTGCTTATGTACATAACCTAAGGCCCATTATCAGATCTCCTGTAAGATCTTCACCTCCAAAGTCGTGTACCATCCGTTCTTATGTATTGGTAATAGCGTTTCCCTGCCCATATGATCATTGTGTTTCTCACCTCATAGCATTAATTTCAAAACACCAGAACTTTCCAATGATTTAACTGATTAAAGGAGAAAAATATTTTTTTTTTGTTTGCAACTGTCACATAACTGATGCTTTTCTCCTGAAAGTAACCAAATGCATTCTGCAATGATGCGCTGCAAATTCTGCCTAAATACAGAACAGCTTGTTTCCAAAACCAACCTTGTAAGCTAGGCAGCAACATTTTATCAGAATCACTATGCACAGTATTCTGTCTATGTATACTTTGCAAGCCTTGTGCTGAATTTATTTAGGTTTGAATATATTTAGGCTAAAATAAGACCAAAAATAGCACTTTAATGGCCAAGATTTTTCCTCTGATACAAAACAGCAAGGGCATCATTCATCTGTTTTTGAATTAATTAAGGAAAATGCCACTAAACTAGGGGTGTAACAACATATTGTATCACAATATATTGCTATTAGGGCAGTCAAGCGATTAAAATGTTTTATCTAATAATTACATGATCTAATTAATCGCAAATTAATCATGCATCAAATTTGGTTGAGAAATTACCCCAATAGATAATTTAAAGTCATCATTGTGTCAAATGAGAACAAATATACATTACAAAAAGCAGCTTTAGAAAAAAAAATGTATTTGATTCAACATAGAATTTATTACACATAAACTTTTAGGATTCAACGGCCATGAGAGTGAGTAAATGATGACAGAATTTTCATATTTGGGTGAACTATATTATATTTATATATAATATAAAATATGTAGCAGGGCTAGGGAAAAAAGGAGAGCAAACACGCAAGTTGTTCAACCTGGAGCATAGCCAGACAGCAGGGAGTTAGCTTGACCAGCAGAGAGTTCTCTCAAGGCTTCCAGGTTCCTTCTCATTAATCACTCTCTGGAAGAGAAAAAGGTAAACAGAAGGCAAACAGACATTACTGAATGTCTGGGAGATCGAGCCCAGCCCTGCTTTTGCTTTACTGGTGTTTATATGGCCCCAGTGATGAGTGGGAGATGGCCGTCAGGTGTGTGCGATGATTGCTGGCGAGCTGCTGTGTGTGTGTTGCCAGGGGCGACTGATATCAGGATGATGGTAGTCCACCACATCTTCCCCCCCACCCCCCTTTTGTGTGGAGCCTGACGTCCTGTAAGTAAAGACACATGTTAGGGAAGAGGGGTGGGAATGACCCTTGACAGACCTGACCAGCCCGAGAACATCCTGGACAGACCATCAGCATTCCCGTGAGACATTTCGGCCCAGTGTTTTAGATTAAAGTGGAAGTCGTGGAGCGCCAGGAACCATCTGGTAACCCTTGCGTTGGTATCCTCACTTTGGACATCCATTGGAGGGGCGCATGGTCACTAAGGAGCGCCCTAGGAGGTAGTAAAAGATCTCCAAGACAGCCACTTTACAGCCAGTGCTTCTTTTTCGATGGCAGCGTATATAGGGTCTCTGGTGGGGTAAGGTTCCGACTGATATATGTCACAGGATGTTCTTTTCCGTTGATAGTCTGGGATAAGACCGCTCCTAGCCCGGTATCTGAGGCATCGGTTTGGAGAGTGAGAGAAGTCTGTTGGTTGAGAGAAGTCTGGGGTATGAAGCACTGGAAAGGAAAACATAGCAGTTTTTTGGTTCTGGAATGCTTCCTCTGCTGCGGGACTCCACTGCACCTTGTCGGGTTGGCCTTTCTTTGTTAGGTCTGTGACGGGAGAGGCCAAAGAGGAAAAGCACGGTATAAAACAGCGATAGTACCCTGCCAAACCCAGAAATGCACGTACCTGGTTCTTGGACATGGGCCGGGGGTATTCATGGATTGCTTTCACCTTGTCTTCCTGGGGGAGGATGAGGCGTCGGCCAATTCAGTACCCCAGGTAACGTGCTTCTGAGAGGCCCAGGTGACATTTTTGGGGGTTGGCAGTCAGTCCAGCCTGACGCAGTGCTGACAACACCTCCCTCAACTGAGTGAGATGGTCCAAAATATAACAACAATATTAATAAATTATTGAACTGTTGAATGAAATCAATATCACATTTGCACTCGTGCTATTCAGGACTTGTGTGATATTGCTTAACTATATCATGATATAAATATGAGACAAAAACTCATATAGGGGCATTTTTGCCCCGATATCTTTAATTTTAGGGGCTTCATGTTCGTCACCCATCAACTTTCTGAAATGTAAGATGAACTAAGTAGTTAGGTCTGGGACAGGGCGGAGCGGTTGCGTTAAATGAGTTAATAATTTTAACACGTTATTTTTCCCATAACTAATTAATTAAATGAACGTGTTAAATTGACAGCCCTAATTGCAATACAATATGTATTGTGGATAGTGACAATATTGTACATGAATCACGTAGTTCACCAAAAATGAAAGTTTAAACAGATTTAATTTAGCATCAAATATGGTAACGGTGCATCAAATATGGAAAATCCAGAAGGTCACACATTTGAGCTTCCATGTTTTATTAATTATTAATAATAAATTAAAATAAAACTCAATATTTAATAAAATACAGTATTTAAAACTTTCTAAAGGTGTGTAGTTAGGGGCATAATTCTATATTTTTTAGCTATGAATATTTCTTTCTTTTTTTTTTTTGGTGTGATCATTGCCCTGTGAATGGGGGAGAAGGACTAAGTCCAAGCCTATTTATCATATGACATAGAAGTAATTTTGGCCTTTTTTGTATTGTGAGATTAGTATCGTGTATCGAACCAAATCATGACATGAATATATTCTTACACCCCTACACTAAAATAAAAAAAGCAAAACTAAAAAAAGTTAAAAAATTAAATGAGTTTCAAGTGACAAGAGTGTGATGGTGTAGATGATGACAAAATTTTCACTTTATAGCAAAAGATCTGCAGAAGGTGTGAAATGATTGCTCTGACCTAATTTACACATGTGAATGTGCGATTTATGGCACATAATTTTACATAAACACCTTTTTGCCTTCAAAGACATTTTGGAAGTTGCATTTAAAATCTACTTAGTTCAAAATGTGAGATGCCCCTCATTTTTAACGGCATAATGCTTCTGCAGAGCATGGTGAAAATCAGTGCTGAAATCATGCAATGTTCCATATTTTAAATTCTCTGTTATTTCAGGTGACACTGTGAAGTCATGCTGAAGACACCACAGTTTAATATTAAACAGTTTAGGATCAATCCCATTGCATCACATCACATCATTGTTGCAGTGGATTACATCACAGTCATTCCCCACTCATTTTCTTCAAGTATCTATCAGTTCTTTTTCTCAGTTTTTCTGGTTTTACTTTGAAATAGTCAAGAGCTTTAAGTAACATATCTCTGTCTAGCAAATCCAAGCTATTTAGAGGTGAATTCACTAAATAGTTGTGCATCTTAAGGGAAACAAGGGAGACAAAATGTAACACCCTAGTCATTTTTCATTTGCGCCAAAAAATCTGCCTATTGGAAAAACAAATGAAGAGTTTGGTTCCAAAATGCGATAAACAGCATTTTTAAGAGAATTTAGTTTCCGCCACAATCAGTATAGATTTTAAAATCTTGCTAATTACTTACAAAGCACTAAATGGTTTAGCTCCCCAGTACCTGAGCGAGCTCCTAATTCATTATAGTCCTTCACGTCTATTGCGATCTCAGAATTCAGGCCAGCTGATAATACCTAGAATATCAAAATCAACCGCAGGCGGTAGATCCTTCTCCTATTTGGCACCTAAACTCTGGAACAGTCTTCCTAGCATTGTTCAGGAAGCAGACACACTCTGTCTAGACTAAATCTAGACTAAAAACGCATTTCTTTAACCTGGCATACACATAACACATTACCAATTTATATTTTCAAATCTGTTAAAGGATTATTAGGCTGCATAAATTAGGTCAGCCGGAACCAGGAACACTTCCTATAACGCCTGATGTACTCGTTACATCAGAAGAAGAATGGCATCTACGCTAATATTAGTCTTTCTGGTTATCCCGAGGTTCACCGTAGTCAACCGGATCCGGGCCGTATCCAGGTGAGACAAAGGACCTGCGCCTTGACATGACCACAACGCAGCCCTGAAGTATCAGCAGAGATTGAGTCAACTAGATCATCCACTGTGAGGGCCTCATCAACACAGCCACGACACAGTTCCTCAACAACCGTCCATACCGGCGTGATGAATACGATCCTCAATTGGATGGAACTGGAATAAATACTTTGAATGTTGCGATCCTGTCGGACTTATGATAGCTACCTGAATCGTAACAAAGCACTGTTGGCCAGAGGAGAACTGGCCCCCCGACTAAGCCTGGTTTCTCCCAAGGTTTTTTTCTCCATTTAAACACCTATTTGCCACTTGTCTGCCACTTGATGTCACCTGATGGAGTTTGGGTTCCTTGCCGCTGTCGCCTTTGACTTGCTTAGTTGGGGACACTTGACATTTGACTTGACATTTGATATTCAACAGTGCTTTGATCTTCCTGCATTGACACTATTCTTTTAAGAGCTGCTGTGCAGCCAAATAATGTACCAGTTATCAATGTAAAGCTGCTTTGACACAATCTACATTGTAAAAAGCGCTATATAAATAAAGGTGACTTGACTTGACTTGACTATTGTATCTGGTCGGTATTGAAAAGTAGTTTATTAATTTTGCACAAAATGCGATATCCGTCGTGTTATTCTGTCATGTTTTCTCCCTTTCTTTCCAAAACGCAACAAACGCCAGTCTCCTTTCTCTGCAGAATGCAATATATCCGCTAAACAAATCACAGCGCACCATTCCACGCACTGTAAACAGTAATGGCGGCGCCCTGAATACACCCGACATCCTAGTTTTCCTTATCTGCTTTGTACTTTGTGATCAACAAAAACAGAAAAATTTATAATTTTGATGGCATTGATGAACCTGTGGTGGTTTCTGCGGTGGGGAAGAAACGCAAGTCATCGAAATGTAATCATTTACGTGAGGAGATTAGGAAGATGAGGCACTCGGTCAAGCTGTTGCTTGTTCCACGACAGCATCAAACTTCTGTCACGGTCCCCAAAACTGAATCATGGACAGTTTTTGAAAGCCGTTTTTAATACCAATGTACTCGGTAAACGTGTTTATTTTAACCGTACGGTGGTGCTAGATACTCGTTAATCAGTAATGACAAACGGAGACATAATTCATTTATAACATTAACAAGATGACTCGTTGAATTCATTTTGGGAGCGACGGCTGAATGTATTTTTAGTAAAATGCCTGTATATAAGATTAGTATTGGCAAAGTTCAGAGGCTGTCATATATGTGAATCAACTTACTTTGTTGTGTATTTTCAATATGAAAAATAACTTTTATATTGATGAATTAATTGCATTTTGAAAAAAAAAAAAAAAAAAAAAAAACGTGTCATGGATTTATTGCATTTTAGGAAAAAAATAATTCGTTTTTATAATAAACCTTTTAAAATCAAAATGTAGATTTGAATTTTTAATGTTTTTATAACCAAAAGATGCTATGTGAAAGTTTGAAACAGAAAATAGTGGTTTTCATCTTGACACTTTCTTGGTAAAAAAAACACCTTTTTACTCAAATTAATCAAAATGGAGTTATAGCGTTTTGGAACCAAACTCTTCAAATAATACTGAAATTATCCAACAAGTCACCCAAACTGTAGTCTCAGCCTCAGACGTTACACCCACGGACCGTTGGCTGAATGTCTGATGCATATGGCACACTTAACTTGAAACACTTCAGGGTTTTCAAAGTCGTCATCTGGCTGGTTGAATTCTACAGGATGTCCGGGAGACGTATGTGTCGCGTTTTTTAATGGTCCCCCTGGAGACAAATACAGACCTCCTTGTGGAATAAGTTTGTTTACAACTGTGACAATGAGCGCTTACCAGGATCAACTAAATGGCTCCATTGTTGCAGTAAACTTGCACAACGTTCTTGAATGAATAATTTATTAGATGCATGCTGGTCTGTTATTGTAGGGACATCGACTTTACATTTTCATGCCCCTAAACATGATCCGGAACGAAATGAACTGTGATTGATTGCGTTACATGTCAGTCAAACTTCCAGTCCTTGGCCAATGAAAACTGCAATAGAGTCCAGACCTTCTGCCATCAGTCTGAAGGTCTGGCTACGCAAAACTACCCAAACTATCACAGTCACCAGCTACCACCATAGCGCACTCCACCCCGGACTATTGCCACACCATTTTGGACTTCATTACCCATAAACTACTGCCCGGACTAATCAGCCATGATCGCCTACATTGTTTGGACAGCCCACTCTGTGTTTGACCATTTGCCTGTTTTTGGACTTGATTGTGGATTACCCCTTAATAAAACACTGCGTTTGGATCCTCAACCTCCGTGTCCTGGTGCAGTGCATAACAGAAGACTGAGCCTTACTATGGATCCAGCAGTACATATTGTCCACCTTTGTCGAGGAACTTGCTCACTTGAGGACCGCATTCAGGACTTTCTAGGTATTGCTAATTACACTGACCCCCCAGACTATGCTCTCATTGACATCTTTTGCTATGGACTTGACTTAACTCTCTACAGTCGATGCTTATCCGTGATGGTCCTCGAGGATCACTGAGTGAGTTCCTAGATTATGCCCTTCAGCTGACTGGGTCCTCTTTCACTGTCGGGGAAGTAGAGGAGGATGTTTCCCCTAAACATTTTTTGGGGCGGGGCCGTACACACCAAGCTCCGGTGGCCATGGAGCTTGGCATACCACAGTGTCCAGCATGCCCAGTTCTGATGATCGCTAGACCTTCCCGACCTGTGGTTTCCCTATCAGAGCCTGCTCACAACATGGCCGCCACACCAGAGCCTGTTCACGACATGGCCGCCGCACCTAAGTTTTCAGCCAAGATGGCTGCCACACCAGGGCCTCCAACCATTATGGATGCCATGCAAGAAGCTTCCAGCTGTCATGGCCACCATACCAGAGCCTTCAGTTATCATGGCCACCATGCCAGAATCTCCAGTCAATATGGCTGCCTTGCCTGAACCTCCAGCTGTTATGGACACTATGCCAGAGTCTCCAGCCTTCACGGGTGCCTCGCCAGAGTCTTCAGCCGTCATGGACGACACATCAGTATTCTTGGTCAATATGAACAGAACACTGACTGAGAGATTTAGTCACAAGCGAGTTCAAGGCTGCTTCATAAATCATTTTGATCAACTCATTAGAAAGAACTGATTCATAAGAGTCATTGCATGTGGGAAATATTGCTGTGACCTCTAACCTGATGAATAAGTAAATAAATAACAAAAACTTTTGAAATGACACTAACTCCCCCCTTTCTTACAGTCTTATAAGAAAAGGTTCTATAGAACATTAAAGGGTTCTGTCAGGTGCTTCATATATAGGGGTTAGGGGTTCCCATCATGGGACCACTTTATGAATTTAGTTTTAATTAATTTAATACATTTTGTTTTAATTCACTTTTTTCATTTTAATTACATTTTATGAATTAAACAGCTCATAAACATGCTTTATCACTAGAACAAAATTGAAATAACCTGTTAAACATGAAAGTATTATGCAATCATTTAAGACATTTCTCCTTATATAGAACCTTTTTAGCAGTAAGTGTTCTTTAAAAAGTGAGTCTCAAACCCTAGGGTTCTATATAGGACCCCATGATTGAACCTTTTTTTCTAAGATTGAGAGAAAAACAACAGGTTCAGTTCTCTCACATTGTGAATTCAAGTGTCATTATGGATTTTTATAAGACTTTGACTCCTGATTCATTTGGTTCTCTGTGGACTGAAACAATGCTTTTGTGATTATTTTAGAAATTATTTATGAAATGCATTCTTTTCATCTGTGATTATTTTAGGGATTATGAGATACATTCTTTGCATTTGCAATTATTTTATGGATTATTCATGACATACTTCCACTGCATTTCCTTCACTGAACATTGTTTGGACTCTGATAGCTAAGATCTCGTCTCTCCTTTAATATTCCCCACCCTCCTGTTTATATTTCAATTTCCATGCCTCAGTGTCTCTAGCTCTTCTTTTTCTTTCTCTCTGGTCAAGTGTGCGGCGTAGCAGCAGACGTGCCTGATGGTGTTAAGTTTGGCTGTGGTGTGAAACCAGCACTCCAGTCTCATGCTACCTAATTAACCCAGACTAAACGCAAAGATTTGAGAGCCACGGAGGAACAGAACTGAATGTGCAGCCGTCTCACCGTGACCCATTTATCGCTGCCGTTTCGGAGCTCTATTAATAGCATACAATGCAGAAGAGCAGAACTATACCACCCAAAAAGAAGGCTTCAGGGCAAACCATTCCTTTACTATTGTGGGCATCTCATTGTGATTACATCTAAAGATGAGAGACGGAAAAAAAAAATCCTTCAAGATACATGACTTTAGCAGTCATGTCCCTTGTTTGAAGTAAAGGCAAATTCATTTAAAAAAAAAAAAAAAAAAATTTTATTACAAAAAACAAATATGCTTTTTTTCTTTCCCACTAAGCTTGCAGTGACAAATTAATAGCATTTGTTGACTGCAAGTCTATAAATTTCCACATTGCGTGTAATCACATAATATGCATTGCAAAACTTTACAAGAAGGCTTGTTCTTTTTTCTTTTCTTTTTTTTTTCTTTTTTTCTTTTTTACATTAAGCTATATAAAAGTTGTATAAATTAATATTAGTTCATGTGTTATGAAAAAAATGGTGTCTGGTCTCGTCGTTCAACACTGAACACTTACCTGACTACCTACCTGTAGATACTCACCTGATTATCCAGTCTTGAACTGTAAAGTCTTCAGTCTGCAGCCTCAGAGCGTCTTCCAGGTATCCCGCTCACCAGTCTTCTCTTCACATCATTGCCAGTACACCTTATTGATCTGCTATCCAGTTACTCACCTTGTGTGCAATAAACTCTGTTTGGATATTACCTGTGTTTGCATTCTTCTGTTCCACGACAATGAACTTATTTCAATGCATTAAACCTTATTGTAATGTTTTACTCATGCATGTTCTTGAAATAAAATTTACTTGAATCTTAACACTGTTTTTTTGGCTTTCAGGACAGAATTCCTAGGTGGGCTCCTTCTCCCCAAAGCCCAATTAGCAAGCTAGACCTTAGTGGACGCTCATCATAACAAAGTCCGATATACTGTTCCAGATGATGTCCCCCCAATGAATTAGAGTGACATATCTTAGAGTTATAGGTGATAGTTTTTGTTTAACACATTTGGACCTGAAATCGCCCTTGCATCATTAAATAATGAACAACATAATATCTTAATGATAGAATTTACCACTTTATCCAACATGAACATTGAGATGGTGTTGAATTAAATAAAATTTAATAATTGTTAATTTAATTATTATTAGGCTCTATATTGAACCTAAGATGATCTTGATCAGAGCCCAACCCTGTTCCTGGAGATCTACCTACCTGCAAAGTTTAGCTCGAACCCTGATAAAACACACTGGAATCAGCTAATTAAGATCTTCAGGAGCACTTGATAATTATAGACAGGAGTGTTGAGCAGGGCTGGAGCTGAACTCTGCAGGAAGGTAGATCTCCAGGAACAGGGTTGGGCATCTCTGATCTTGATGATCATAATGGCAAAATTCATCACTTTGTCCAATGTAAACACTGAGATGGTGTTGATGTAATGGACATAGGCAGGTAAGAGCTGTGCATGTAAACCTAACTCCCATGATCACTAGGGACTGCGGTCTTTAGCTTCCTTGTTAGAGGGCCCAAATCCCATGTTGGCAGACCCGGGTTTGAGTCCCACTTAGAGTGGGCGGTTTGAGCAGGAGGGGTTACATTGAATTAAAATAAATTAATTGTTAACTTAAATTATTAGACTCTACATTAAAGTTTAAGACCATAATAATACTAATATTAAGAACAAAATGTTTTGTTATCTTGGCAGGCTGCTATGAATCCGACTGAAGGGCCGTTTACATGACACTGTCTTCAACTAAAAACAGAAAACTTTTTATTTGTTTTGGCAGTTCATTTACACGATAACAATGTTTTGGGGGCCTGGAAATGCAAACTTTTGAAAATTGGTTTCAAAATGCAGGTTTTTGAAAACGATATTGTTATCATCTCTGTAAACTATGCAAATCTGTGAAAATGCTGACATCATGCGCATGCGTACTACTTGTCTATAGGCACGTAGCGTTTCTTTACAAAGTGACATCGCCACTACTGGCATGGTATGCATAATACAGCGTTTTAGTAATTTTGGAAAAAAACATGCGTTTTTGCAGATCCATGTGAACAGGGATTGTTTTGACGTCATTGGTGTCTTTTCCATATTTTCCATCTTTTCTGTTTTTAGTATATCATTGTCATGTAAACGTACCCTCAATCTGTATATTGTTTGTTCAGCAACCTGTATAAAAAAATAAATAAAAAAAAAATCTCCTCTGATCGAGATTAATGTGAGACAGGAGCCTGTTTTAGTATGGGCATCCCGTTTAAAGGTTTGTTGAGGTTGGAAAACTGTAGATTGGTGGGGTTTTTTTTGCTGTGCAAAAATATTTAAATGAATGAGTTTTAGCCTTTCCTTGGGGATTTGGGCTTTGCTGTTTCATCTGCAGGGCCTCGACTTCTATATCAAGCTTTTAGGAACTGGTTTTATTCATTCTGCCTTATTCCATCTGGCTTTCTGTGAGGCCAATGTAAGAGTTGTGCTAAAAACGGATAATACTTTGTAGGCAAAATAGAGATGAAGTTGAATAGAGGAAAAAGAAAAGAGTAAGACAGAACGGTAACATGGCAGAGGGAATATTTTTCAGTTCTAGTCGTCCTTTCTCCTTTGATGTCAAAGGAATGATAGTGAGGAATTGAGTCAATATGCTATCAGTCTAGAAATGTCAGTAAAGTATGCCACAGTATCTCAGCTATGAATCTATTAAACCGGATAAATGCACAGACATATCTGGCCCATATCTCCCATGATTCTTAGTCTTATCTGACTCTGAATAGGCCTGAGACTGTACCTCAACTCAAATCTCTTCTTGCATACATGGGGATTAACCTTTTGCTCTATCACCATAAAACTCTGATTTTCAAGATCCCTGAAGGTGCTAAAAATGATTTATTTTTTTTAATACCTCAGTCATAGATGCCCTTAGCAGAGGCTCAGGGTTGTTGTTGCTGCACTGCATCAGTAATTGTAATGCAGCTGTAGTCCATGTGAACATCGAGACCCTTTTGGTGTCTTTCAAACCGCAATTGGGGCCACTGCTGTCTCTCCTCTAGCTCAGATGTGGAAGGACTTTCAAGGAGAAAATCTGTGGGTTTTTCTTCTCTGTTTTCCCCCTTAAAACTATCTATAAATTCATAGTTGGCTTTCTAACTTGTTTTTTCATAGACAGTGAATGTCATGTGTGTCAGACATGACTACACCTAACCTAGGCTGATAATAACATATGTATTATGTAGCCTTACTGGCTTGCGTTAAAAGAACATTTCTTTTACAGGCTATAATTTGCTGTAGTTTTAAGTGCTTTTTTGCACGTACTAAGAAAAAAAAACACATCCTTGGCATACAGGTAGAAATTTGATCATGTTCAGTAAGAATACTACTAAAACGTGCTATGCTAAATCTCCACGTCTAGCATGTTAATTAACTAATTAACAATTATAGGTACTGTGTTTTGATATCTCAATGTCAAATTAGCATGAAACACCAGCAACTTTTGCATCAGCTAATTAATATTCATGAGCTTAGTCCCCTCCTTCATTATTTGCTAACTTGCCCATCTTCACCACCCTGTCTATTGTGCTGCCAATGGGAATACAGAAACACGAGATGATCAATAATTTGGATGGATGAATATATATAGAAAGTGAGAGAGAAACAGAGAAATAAGACAAAATGATTCAAATGCCAGTCTGCAAAAGCATAGAAAAACCGAACTTCCTGAGGCAATATGAAACACCAGCTGCCGTATATCAGATCAAATTGACTTAAGTGTCATATGTCCCAATAGATGAGTGATTTGCTCTAGTATGATATTAAAGCTTAACTGAGATCCATCATACTACAGTTGTATATGACACTCCTAACCTCAGCCATTTGCCAGAAAGACAAGATAAAGCCTAACCACATGCAGATTCATATCAGAGGAGCTTTTACTGGAATATCAAACAGTAAGCTCATACCTATCCAACAGTGCAGGGGGTATATTATGAACTTACTGGTAAAAACCAGTAATTGGTAAATTTATTGAAGAAACATCCAGAACAAACTTTATGTAAGCAATAAGGTACAAGAGGCTGTGCTGTATCATGAATAAGTCACGGCTGAAGGGCGTTGTTAGGCACAACGTAAAGCAGAGTGCCTGCAACCCCTTCAGCCGTGACTTATTCACGATACAGCACTAGCCTCGAGTACCTTATTGCTTTTATAAAACGGTTACCACACAATGCAAATATTAAAGCCAAAAATATGTATCAATGCAACTTTCATGAAGTAAACTTTCACTAAAACCTTCCTTCCGCCGGAAAAAAAATAGTCCCTGACCATGAACAGCAACAGAAGTTACATTATTACGCTATTAGATGGCGGCAAAGACTGTCTTTATGAGTGTGTCAGTCAGTAGCAAAGACTTTTACATTGAAAAGACATGGAACTAGACGCAACTGACAAATGCTTTGACTAGCACTGTCAGTCACGGGAAAACCCTTTAATTGTTAAAAGGACAGGATAATACATCAGACATTTAAACAGATTTTTATTATGAACATAGGACTGACCTGAAGGAAAATGCTAAATCTGAATGCAGGTAATAAACTCGCTCACTCGATCTTTTTCTCACAATACTCTTCTACATAATACAGTAAGTTTCATTGAACAATATAAATTGAGAACAGACAGGAACTAACCATTTTATATTATATTAAATATATCATATTTTGCATCAAGGAAATTAAGGAATATACCATGTTATTTCATGACGATTAAGCACATTTTATCACAATTTCAAAAAAATATATTTATTTATAAATATATACTTTTTTGTGAGTGTTTGTGGTGAAACAGGACATGGATATTTCTTTTAACTACCTGTAAACCTGAACAGAGCATTTGCAGTCATCAACATAACTTTGTCAATGTACTGTTACTTAGTAACAAATAGAAAATAATAATAATAAAAAAAACTCAACATAACAGGAGAAGCAGGACAGAACGCTGTGAAATTGCTGATTGAAGTGCAATCAAGAGATCTGAAGGAGCAAATGTACAGAGACTGTATTGTTTTACATCAACAACTGTGAAATGTTTACAGAGATTTACAAAATCAGGTCATCTAATGCTAATTACAAACCATTGTTCTCTCCAGCAGTGGCATAACTGTTGTATGGGACGAAGTCCAGAAGCGCTTGATGGGCCCCCTGCCATCTCCACCCACTCACAAGACTGAATGCAAAACACATGAAACTGTAGCTTTGTACTTTTCATTACTGTTCTCTTTGTGTCTCTGCCCCTTTCTACTCTCCTTAGATGTTCTGTCTCTGACATCTACAGCATATACAGCTCTCTTTACACATTAATGTAGTGGGAAACCAAACCATTAGGAAGTGAGGTACAAAAGGTTTAGGGCCATAGGCTGTCTACTCTCCTGTGTGCGCAAAACATACGACATTCAAGAGATATATACGTATGTATGTATCTCTCCACTGCTCTCCAGTGACCTAACTGACACATCCACTGCACAGCAACACAATGGCCCTGTTTTCACCTGGTATTAAGATGTGTTCTGGTTCTCGGATCACAAGTGAACGACGCTAAATACAGGTGTAAACAGGGTCTAAAATGGTTTGAGCTTGTCCACTTTAGACAACTTCCAAAAGTAGTCAAAAACGCATTTGACCGGATTGCTTTCGTAGTGTCAACACTCATGTGGTCGATTGCATTCGAACAGCCATAAAAGACCACCTACTGGCTTAATGCATAAACATTATAGAAAGCTTGCTAGCCAGACAGAATCAAAACTTTGTTGGCTAAAGACCTAAGTTTGGTTTAAAGACAAAAAATGTACCAAACACAATGTTCTGAAAAAGATTTAGAAAAAGCCCATACATTTACCCACCCATAGACCCTCCCCTTGAAGAAATCAGGACAGAAGTGGTTGAAAGTGGACAAAAGAGATGGATTAAAACACCAGGTGTAAACGGGTGTGTGTCTCCCTCATCTACTTGTGATCCGATCGACCAAAACGCATCTTAATACCAAGTGTAATCAGGGCCAATGTGTCTGAGAATGTGTGCTAACTGCTACACCATGGTTCTAAAGTTTAAATGTTGTATAAAATGTGCCATAAATCAGCCTGTCTGTTCACAGACTCCAAAACATCATAATTGCAGGTTTGATCCCAATTTCCCTGATCATTCCTACTGTGCCCTAAGGCAAAGCAGTTAACCTCTCATAGCCCAAGGGTGATGCAACATCATTTTCCAGCCGGTGCTTTGGGATACACCCAAAAAAATGAACTGCTGGATTTACTTAAAAAAGCAGCGTCAAGTGGTTCCACGCAACTATAATGAGTAATTTTTATAAATCACAATTTAGTTGAATGAACAAAAGAAATTTAAATAAAGCTGACAAAATTTCTTTGAGTAAATACAAATCATTTGAATTTTTCACTGTTACATAATATTTATATGTGCAGTTTACTTAATGTTATGTTTATTACATTAGGTGAACACATTTATTGACTTAATATACCTTATTAAATTAACTATTTGCTCTACAAAATGCACTCATAAAAATAACTCACTGAACAAACTCAATTTAATTGAGAGCAGGAATTCAATCCTATAAAGATGCGTACATGAGTGCTCACAGCCTAAACACAGGCGCCACTCTTCTGCATAATGGTAACCACAAAATTCAAAAACATTACAGAAACTCCTCTAAATGTCCAACATAACTGAACATTAAACACTAACATAAACTATCAACATCTTTCCCTTTCCTGAAAAACATATAAAATAACACTTTAATCCCTTTAAATTCACTTTAAATCTACTCTCCTAATGCAGTCCCTTGCAAAGCATGCTGGGAACTACAGGTCCACTGCCCAGTTAGTTATATCAGCATTAATTTGTGAGTTTTACTCAGCAATGTTGACTGAACAAACACTTAAGTAAAGCTGACAATACTCATTTTTAGTAGAAACAACTCAGTTTAATTAAGTTCATGTAGTTACATGAGTTTTTTAAGTAATGTGAAAAATGGATGGTTTGAGTGAAACTAACAACAGTGAAAGTTCATTTTACTGTTGGATTATAAAGCCGACAGTATTTGTGTCCCTCTGGTCTGTTTGGAAGACCAGTGACTTAATCAATATTAGCAGCGTTGGTCCTATGTATGAATGTAAAAGCTGACTATATAGGACAAAGGCAAATTTCATACAAATTAAATACAATAAATAAATAAAACTAAAATTTAAATATACATACATATATAAATAAATATTATATATATATATATATATATATATATATTAATCACAGAAAACCTAAATGTGTCACCTCTGCTCTCTCCCAATAATTCCACAGAGATGGCAAACAGTGCATATCCATGCATATAGCTGCTTGTTTGTGTCTGGATTTCAGAAAATACACTTGGATTAAAGTGCCCTTGACCTTACAGGTAATCATGCTGTTGGGGAATCTGTTTACGCGCTGCTGAGGGAATTCAGAGTGTGTTTCCTTTTATAGTGCACAGCATAAGATGGCACCTTTCCAGAGTCTACATGATAAAGAGCGGTAATTCTCACACCACCACCATCACTATATACATTCCATATTTACAGTATATGCATTTACAGGCGTACATTTGCTTTGCACGTCAAAGTATATGAGGGAGAGAAATATGTAAATTTCTTACAGAGCTGGCTAGATGCTGGTCCATCGAATAAATTATTGAAATATTAGAAAGCTTGCCGTGTGCTTAGAGGAGCTCTGAATATTCCAGCTAAACACCCACACGCTCAAATATAACCCACTTTCACATAGCCAATCAGTCTTATGTGCGTGCCTGACTCTACTGTGCTAAAACAGTGTGCCTTTCTGACATTTAATCAAGACGACGGCCGCTAAATGAAGGCAGAATACTCCACTAAAAGACCTGATAACATAATCAAGTTGCAAAATTGAGAAACGTACCTCTTCATACGTAGATCTCGAATGGTCAGTTGGTCTTGGGAAAGACTATTATTCATTTCTTATTCTTTTCATATAGGGTTAGTTATTTCTGCATGACGATTTGTTAAAGCAGGCATGATCCGCTTGATATCATCAGGGAAAACTCACCATCATTAATTCACACTGATGTGATGTGACTGCATGATGATGTGATTATGTCACTGCAGCAATTCAACTTGATGATGATCATTCTGGTTTACAGACATGATCATGAAAAATCCATGGCATAGATATTTCTAAGTATTTGTTGCATTTGTTACAATATAAACATATTGACGACATATTATGTTACGTATGTATCGTTTTAAAGTTAATAATACTTTTTTTTAAAGAAATGAATATTTTTATTCAGCAAGAACGCATTAAGCTGATCAAAAGTGACAGTTATGAAGAATTCTGTTTCAAATAAATACTGTCATAATCAAAGAATACTGAAAAAAATCTTTCCACAAAAAAAAAATAAAAATCTTTCCACAAAAATATTAAGCAGCACAACTGTTTTCAACATTGATAATAATATTAAATGTTTCTTGAGCATCAAATCAGCATATTAGAATGATTTCTGAAAGATCATGTGACACTGAATACTGTAATGATGCTGAAAATTCAGCTTTGAATCACAGGAATAAATTAAATGTTAAAATATATTTAATTAGAAAATTGTAATAATATTTTACAATATTCCGGCTTTTACTTAAACTTGAATTTTTTTGATCAAATGAATGCACTCTTGTTGAGCATTAGAGACTTTTACAAACAAATAAAAAAAAAAAAAATCTTACTGACCTCAGACTATTGAATGTTGTAAATGTTACGAATTGTTTTTACGAAAACTGGAATTGTCAGAACCGTAACAATATTTACTTGGGAACCTATAATACAGTGTTAATTTCGTTGACGAATAATTTTCGTCATGATTTTTGTCAACAATATTTTTTCACAGATGAAAACGAGACGACTAAATAAAAATGCGTTTTGAATGACTAAAACTATGACGAAAATCTTCTCTAATTTTCACCAACGAATAAAAACGAGACGAAAATGATAGAGAGGGACGATTTGGGAAGATATCCAGTCAGGACTGCTGTCCTGTGTGGAAGATGCGCACATTCGAAGTGTAACGTGCTGATATAACCGCAGGAAAAGCGGCGCTGTTGCGCACTCTACAGGCTCGTGCAGCAGCACTTCAGACTGCTTTGCAACTAATGAATAGCGCACATTTATGCCAAGCGATTGCTTATATGCTGATGTTGATGAATTATGACAATGTTTACTATACAATGTTTATATGGTAATATGTTTTAGATGGTTGTAAGAATGCATATTTTATCTCCCTCATCTGAACTTAAATGAGCAGCCTGCTACAGTGCATTTCAAAATAAGAGTCACGGTGTATGCGGGATGGTTTATAGTTATTTTTTTTCCTGGTCATTATTGTTATTTTGTTGACACAATAAACTGTATTTAATTTAATTTCTATTTAATTCATAGTAAACTACTGTATCTTCTGTCCCAGGAAGGAAAGACTAAGAACATTATTTGACACATTATTCAATATATTTTACAAGTATAAGGTTTATTATTGTTAACTAAACCTAAAACCATAAAAAATCTTCATTACTTGAAATAAACATTAACTGAAATAAAAAATAAATATATATATAAAAAATGTAAACTTATTTTATTTCATCTAGTTTCCGAGCTTTAGCTTAACCTGATGTCCTAAAATAACTAAAACAGAAAAAAAAAAAAAAAAAAAAAAAAACTATAGACATTTAAAAGCAAAAACTAAAAGACATAAACACACAAAAAAATTACTAAAACTTTTAACTAAAATTACAATGAAAGCAGAAAAAAATCTAATCAAAATTTTAAACAAAATATTATATGAACCTCAACAAAGAATTTGTAAATATGTTCACACTACAAACACTTACGAATGCTAATGTGATCCTGCTGGATCTTGCAAGATTAATCTGAGATTTGAAGTGAGGCCAAAGGTAAAACTGTGTCTTCGCTTGCAATTAGAGCTAAGTGACAAATATCATAAACAAGCAGGTAAGTTAACAAGCTGTTGTGTACCTTACCAACCATATGTTCTCTCCAATTTCAACCCTGTAAATTGTGTGCAGATACAAATGTTAGTTTTGACTTCCGGCTGTAAAGCTGTCGGTTAAACAGTACACATCCTTACACCAACTCTCTTTTAGCGACACTTGTCAAGCCTACCTCTGCAGAAAATGTGCCTCCATCCAGAAAAACTGTCCTTTAACCGCTCACAACTGCCAACAGCCAAGACACTTAACCCTTGTTCACTTCAGAATTGCTTTAAGGCAAGAAATAAAACCCTGTGAACTCATTTCACAAGCTGTCAAAGGTTTTAGCTGCAAAGTACGACCAAGTTCAGGGGAGAAGCTGATTTTGGTCATTTTGACATGAAGCTAATTTTAGTTTCAACTCTCCCGTTTGATACACTCAGTTTTCTGAAGCACTTTACACTAATTCTGTCCTGTCCTGCCATGTTTCCAGAGAAGAAAAAAGAAGTTTTCTTTTTTTCTGTTTTTAGGAATCTAAATTTTAACTCAACTTTTGATACTGACAGGGTGAAATGGAGGCTCATGTCTCCATGCAATACTGCTGTGTAATCAAAGGTCTCCAGTGTCTTAATAATCATCTGTCATTTCCTGCCTTTTCTGTCTCACAGAGAGAGATAATTGACATAATTAAGGATAAAGGAGCTAAAGCATGCCTCAGAAAATGGCTGCCACCAACTTCAAACAGTTTCTGGGTACTGTAAATGCATTTCAACTAGGGATGGCTCACGATGGTCGACTAAAACCTTCAAAAAATGTATCTTTAAATTGATCCCCTTAAATTCACAGCTAACACAGCCACAGACACTGAAGTAAATCAATAATGTTGTATCATGTTTCACACTACTTCATATATATATATATATATATATATATATATATATATATATACACATACATACATACATACATATATATATATATATATATATATATATATATATATATTTTGTGTGTGCGTGTGTGTGTGTTAGAGTCTCTTATGCTCACCATGGCTGCATTTATTTGATAAAATATTCAGTAAAAACTGTAATATTGTGAAATATTATAACAATTTTAAAGAATATATATTTAATATATAATAAATATGCATATATAATTTATGATGGCAAAGCTGAATTTTCATCATCATTACTCCAGTCTTCAGTGCCACATGATCCTTCAGAAATCATTCTAATATGCTGAATTGCTGCTCAAGAAACATTTCTTATTATTATCAATGTTGAAAACAGTTGTGCTGCTTAATATTTTTTGTGGAAACCATGATACAGTTGTTTTCAGGGTTCTTTGATGAATAGAAAGTTCAAAAGAACAGCATTTATTTGAAATAGAAACATTATATATTTCTTTACAGTCACTTTAGATCAATTTAATGCATCCTTGCTGATTAAAATATATATCGCACAGTATTAATATACTTGTATACAAATATATTTTAATATATTATATAAGCTCTATTTTAAAAATAAAATATTTAATAGTTTTATTAATTTGATCTCTATTAATAAAACAATTTTGACAGTCATATGCCCTGTTAGAGTCGCATAATCTGATAGTGTTGGACAGCAGCATGTTTTGAGCTGAGTTTACGCTCGATGATGAGGAGGAGCAGATGAAAAGTCTCTCATGGAGGAGAGAGGACATTCTGTCTGAGCCTGAGAACTAAGACTGTCACTCACACCACTGATCCTGATCCTGCTCACAGACCCTTTCCCTGCAATCAGCCTGTCTTAAGGCATCTGCCAATGAAGTCACCATGACTCATTTTTCAATCCCAATATGTTGCTAGTCTACAATTCTAAGTATCAGCAGAAAATAGTTTATTCTAGCCAAGAATCACCACTTGAAAATGAAAACACTGTCTAACCAACATGTAAATTCACCAAAGAACTGATGAAAACTGGTCTGAAAATTCAGCTATTCACAAAGCTGCTGAGACCAAATTTTACTAAGGAATAGAGAGAAGTCTTGAGCCGTGTTTACAGTGCATTATGGCTGTGGCGTGGCTACCGGAGCTGATCCGCAGCCACTTTAGTCAATGCTTGTGTTTACACCAGCCGCGCCGCGGCATGTTTCAGAAGCATCCCAGAAGCAGCTTGCCGCGCTGCTTTGCTAAAGTTAGGCACCTCGCCTATTTTTGATGGACGCCGCGTCAAAGCCGCACAGTAATACAAAATAAAAGATCAAAAACCTATCAATTTCAAAATAAACACCCAGTGCAGACTCATGTGGGATAGCAAAAACACAACAATAAATGGAATTAAACCGGACAAAACAAACATTTAACTTACCCATTTTAAAACAAAAAATTTGAGAAAAACAACGTAGGACAGGCAAATCACATGGTCTCGCGAATCCTGTCGCTTCGCTCCTAAAATGCTGTGAGTTAGCACCGCCTAGAGGATGGAACAAAACCTCGCCAGAGCCGTGACGCGCCGCAGACGTGTGCAGTGTAAACAAGGCTTAAAGCCAGAGTAAGGGCAGGGTTGACCTCATTGCTATTGATGATGTCAACACGCTTACTAACTATGCACACAGTGATTGGCTGATGGGGGAGAAGTCTCTCTACTCCTAAATTTTCACAGATTTAGGAGCTAGTTTTAGCGCTAAAGTGCTTTGTGAAATACTCTTAGAGCAAACATTTAGGAGTCCTAAAATTAGGACTGACATGCCCATTATTTTTAAGAGTTTCTTCTAAATCGGCAAGTTAGGAGCTACTTTTAGCCTTAAGATGTTTTGTGAATATGGCCCCTGGAGCAGATTCCAAATTCCAGGCTATTCCGGTTACAGTTTGTAAGATTGATAAGACTTTTTTGTGTGCATACATCAGTTTGCGGGTGAACCATCTGAGACTAACATGTTACCTTCTACTGTTACACACAGAATTTTAAAAAAGATGTGTATGAGAAGAGAGAACACAGTTCCAACGCCTTCAAGTCAGTTGAAAAACATGGTATGAGGGGGGGAGGGGGGGAATAAAAAGGAGGAGAAGATCAGGCTTAATATGCATGAGCCAATGCGCTTCTGTGAGAATGGAGTCAGAACAGGCAGTCAACATAATTCTGCATCCCTGTAAAAGCCAGCTGCAGTCTAAATCAAAGAGCAATCACTGTCCCCGGCCTGGTGAACAAACGAGAACAATACCCAGCCCTGATTAGAGAGAGCGTTTGAGGCTCAAAATGGCAGGCCGTGATTGCAAAAGAGGTGTCAGTTATCCAATCACTTAGCCTTTACCTCTGCAGGTATTTAAGAGAAGGAGGAGGGAGAATCAAGCTGAGAAAAGGGCATAAACAGCAGGCAGATATGCAGGGCGTTAATGAAGATTGAGTCACCGTGGCGGCACGGCTCCTGTCTGAGCATGTACCAGTCTATGCTGTGGAGATAAAAGTCTTTCAGACTGTGTAACTGCAGTTTTTGTAACTGTCTAACAGATGTGGGATAACATTCGTCCTCCTGTTCTGTGATCTAAGATGGGTTTGCAGTGCGGGATTAGCTAGGAGAGATACGCCGAGTCTTGCCTGTCGAGGCACTGTACTTTGAAAGTCGATAATTAGCCCAAACCTCAGTATATATCATGATTTTTCCACAAAAGATCAACCCCAGAATGATTCAACAGATGATGAAACATCCTTTGATAAAGAATGGACATTATCGTAGTGAGAGATCTTGGCCTAAAACAAGAGCTCCCCTGCTTGAAGAAACTTTCCCAACAGGGTATCCCTTTGAAGAAAAACCATTAACAAGACAGCGTGAATAAAAATAGATTCCCCTCTCTGTGCAAAAAAGAAAAAAAAAAAAACAGATGCTATTGTTTCAGCATCTTAATGGAATTGTTTCTTCAAAGCACTCCTTTGTGCATATCTAAAACTCGCTAGTCAAATAAATCCACTCTTTCTCCTTCACAAACCTCAGCGCTTTTAGCATCTGCTGCTCATTAGCTTCTAGCAGCTGTACGCGGGGAACCGTCCGCCGTGCTGAATCTGAGTAAAAGCGCTGGCGTTATTCTCCTACAATTGTTTTCCTGGAAACGATGGGACTGAGGAACAGATTGGTCAAGTTGATGACTCCATCGAGGTTAGTTTACAAATGACACCATCTCCATGGGGTCTATATATTTTCCCATTCCTCCCTAGTGGGCCAACAGATCCAGTTTAAAACCTGGTTTTACCCAAGCCAAGTGTCTGGATGGATGAGCTGGAGGAAGTGAAGAGAAAAATCAGGAGGCTTTTAAAAAATGAATGTACCAAAAGGAGCCTTCTCTATTTTAAAACAATGACAGCTCTCCTTAGTTGACTCAAAGCGTCTAAATAAACAAGGACACGCTATGTGCAGTCCTGGAAAACAATGCGTCCAGAGAAAGTCGCATGCTGTCTTTAAGACCTCTGAGTCATCTATAATTTACAGGGTCCCAAAACCGAGGAACAAAAGGAGTGAGGTAAGACTTAAAGTGAAATCTGGGGTGCTGAAGGCTTATTTTTAAAACAGACAGCAGAGGTGCGAAATTTCAGTCACGCCAATCCTGCTTCTCCAGAATCTCCTGGGAGTCTGATTTAAGGCCCATGATCGTTTAAAGTTCTGGCTGAGGAGCATCTATCTATTCTGGGGTAATCTTTGAACTATGTTGTCTGTGAGTCGGGTTTCTTTATCAAAGGCTCTTGATTCTTGTTTTTGGAAAGCTTTAGTCTCTGTACTGTGCTGTATTCATCATACAAAAAAAGTGCAAAAGGCAGTGCCAAAAAGTGCCAAAAATTCATATATATATTCATATATATATATATATAAAGTAAATAATACGATTAATGATCCTCTTGAACATATTTTTACAATTCCTACATTCCTGCATTTCAGGTTGGTTGCATCAAACCACTACTGAAATAGAAAAGACACAAAAAGAAGCATAACAGAACAAACTATTTTTGAATATTGGTGTATCTGTAACTGCAAACCAACCTGGGATGAGCTAGTCTCATCGAAACGTCTAATCATCATTGCAGCCTATTCCAGCTAAGAATTTCCAACTTAGACAGGAATAATCACATGGTGCATGAAAATGAATTCAAATAGTGGATGGTTGTAGATAAACCACAATAAAAATAGTGTCAAATGCGTATAGTCTTACCAAAGGTAATAAGTACTGACTAGTTCACAGAAATAACTCAATGAAAGCAGAATACAGTTCTGCTCACAGATATCTAGTTAGCTTGCTACAAAGCGCCGCTAACCTTGCAAGCTTTGTCAAGTTCAGGTAGAAATGATGTGGTGTTGAAGGGATCCTTCACCCAAAAATGAAAATTCTGTCATCATTTACTCACCCTCAAGTAGTTCCAAACCTGTATGAATTTCTTTGTTCTGCTGAACACAGAGAAAGATATGTGGAGAATGTAAATAACCAAACAGATCTTGTCCCCCATTTTCTACCATAGTAGGAAAAATGTTAGTCTATGGTAGTCAATGGGGGGCGGTAGTAAAACTATGGTAGTCAACGAGATCTGTTTGGTTACTGACATTCTTCAAAATATCTTCCTTTGTGTTCAGCAGAGCAAAGACATTCATACAGGTTTGGAACTACTTGAGGGTGAGTAAATGATGACAGAATTTTCATTTTTGGGTGAACTATCACTTTTTTGCTTAAAGCCAGCCAATCATATTGTAATAATTACAATAAATGGGTTGTGGGTCGCCCATGGCAGTGCCATCTAAAGCCCAAGGTATACTTGGTTTTTTTAGGCATATGCAAGCATACACACACAGTTTAACGCACAGCCATGGAAAGTATACTTCATTTGACTCGTACGCGTACACAGTCATTCGACGCGTGTGTAGTTTTGAGCAGTCTCTCGCTACGAGTTACAACCCATGTAAATATCTTATATAGTATTCATGCTAGAGTTGTACAAATGAGGGTACTTTCTAACCTCTTCGCACAATCTTTCGTCTATGTAGGCCTCCATTGTCGCTGTAGTTTGCATGCCTTCCGGTCTGTTCTGTTTATGCAGTTTTTCTACGAGCGTACTTTTCCGATGATAAAATTCGCATCATGCGCACTGTACGCTGGCCCTCGCATACACTCAAAAAGTGAAGTATGCTTTGGGCTTTAGGCTGATCTAACCTTGTTAACTATAACTATTAAAATTTATTTTCTTTTTTTAAATAAAGCTGAAGCTAAAATAAAATAAAATATTTTTTTTTGTTCCATTGACTTCCATTCATACGCAAGCAAATGCTGGAGACCGGATATGTACGCTCATGAGAAGAAGTTAATAATTTTTGTGCTTTTCAAAGTTCAAGTTTGGTGCACTCCGACCATTCGTATCACATGAAGACGTGACCAATAGAAGATTGTGACCATCTTCTTGGCTGAATTAAAAGAACACATTTTTTGCAGTAAAGTGGAGTAGATTGTATATTTGTAACTTGTGAATTTATTATTATTTGTTATATGTTAAATTTAGGTTTATAAATAAGATGCTGCAGAGTGTGACGTCTGTTGCAATGTCCGTAAAAATTTAGTGTGCTCAAAGTGTAGTGTGACCACGGCATTAAACAATGAAATTTCATTTACACAAACGGTGTTTTGGGGGGCCTGAAAATGCAAACTTTTGAAAATGGGTTTCAAAGTGCGAGTTTTTGAAAACTATACTGATATCACCTCCATATAAACTACAAAAATGCGAATTTGTGAAAATGTGTTCAGTCTATAGGCATGTAGTTTTTTTTTTTTTTTACAAAGTGACATCGCCAACTACTGGCCTGGCATACATAATACAGGGTTTTTAATAGTTTTCACTGATCCTTTTTTACAACTTTGTTGTCTGTATGTGAAAAACGCAAAAGAACAACTTAAGTTTTTAGTACGTCTTTGTCGTGTAAATGTACCTTTAAACTAAAATTGAAATAAAAATGAAAATACAAAGGCAAAAACTAATTTAAAATAGGGATGCACCGCTCATGTACTTGTACTCGTAGGCTACTCGTAAAAATACCCCCTTACCAAAGACCGATACCTCACGTGACGTAACTGACAGAATTATCCGTGCACAGAAACACTGGCGGCAGCAGCTGCGACCTCCGGAGGACGCAGCCTTTGAAATGAGACACAGCTATTGTCAGCCTCAGAGGTCTGGAAATACTTCAAAATTAATGATGACAACCCACACATTGCGAACTGCATGCTTTCAATCACAATTCGTTATCGATTAGTGAAGGCGGGATAGGCGGAATCGCGCTGAATGACACAGACCAGAAGCGCTTTCTCTCGCACGCGCTCTCTCTCTTGCGCGCGATCCCAGTTCTCTCAGACAGCGCGCGATCAGTTCTCCTCGCGCCTGAATGGTCAAATCCACACATAGTTGTCAAAATGTCCATCGTGTGGAGTATCTCACCTAAATACAGTCGGTTATGGCTTAAGTGGACGTAAACATTTGGGTGAAAACAGGATATGTGTCAGTATCCATGGATTCGGTCTTAAAGGTACCGTAGCCTATATTTGTCATTAATGTTAATAAAACAACAAAATATGTTAAATAAATGTATACATGGTAAATAAACCTACTGTACCTGAAAAAGAAAAGTTTATTTAATTTTTTATCTCTATAGTATTTGTTGAATTGTTTGTAATTTCTTTGTAAATTTCTTTTTATATAACAACAATTATATATATTGGTAATTATGCCCTTTGAAGGTTATTGGACACTGTGAAATTTTTGTTCTTTAAGTTTGTGACAAGCACATAAAAATTATTACTTTTTTCATTAGAGTAATAATAAAGAAGCTGTCCTACATTTATTAGTCTCACTGTGTTGTGCTTGGAAAACTGCAACATCACCAAAAAAAAAAAAAAAAAAAAAAGAGAGAGAGAGAGAGAGAGAGAAATTAATAAATGTATCGGTATCGGCGAGTACTAGAAAAAAAAGTATCGGTACTCGTACTCGGTCCTTAAAAAATGGTATCGGTGCATCCCTAATTTAAAATATGAATAAATATTATAATAGTATATTAATAATTCTAAAATAAAAGTGATCTAACCCTTCTTTCTCTCCACCTGTTTTTCTTACTCTCTTTGCAGGAGCTGGAGATGTTGGGAAGAGATCCAGATCAATTACAGTATGTGCACAGAGCTGACTGAATCAACAAATTGATTTTGATCACTGCACATTGGGAACCAGGGAAAAAAAAGGATGGAAAAGAAAATGCTAGAGGTCTGGGTATTTGTTCACTGGTTTTTTTTTTTTTTCCTCTGATCGAGGGCTGAATTATTATTTGGTAGAGGCTCTATGTGCAGCTTCAGTGTTGATAACATGAAAATACTTAAGCTTAAATTTATATATGTGCAGAGGAATTTCCCTGACTACAGCCAATACCATTGCATCAAAACGGTAAAGTACAAGAAGGTCAGGTAACTTGTAATTATGAGTTCGACAAAGACGTTTGTACTCGTGAACTATTACACTAATCACAGTAATTCCAACATGATGTTAGTCTTACTTTTTAGATCTCTTGTTTTCACATCAGTTAAACCTTTTTAATAACACAAACACTTCTCCATTATCACTTCTCATGAAGGCATAACCTTTTTGCACAAATTAACGTCATTCTTAATTTTTAAAGGTCTGTTTGATTTTATTTATCGACATAAGTCTGCCTGAACTTTTTTTCACTATAGTCTGTGCTATTCTGTCGGGAAGACACATAGGAGCCTGTGCTTGCTATCTTTCGATCAGCAGGTACAGTGTTTTTGTATTTCACAGTTAGAATGATGTTTAATTCAGAAGCAAGGAGGAAACATGGAGACCTCCATATGGAACAGAGCAATATCACAGATAGTAATGAAAGGAGCCTCAAAACATATGGTAGAGGCATCAAGAGAAGCAAGGAACAAAGAAACAACTTTTGTCCCAGATTACCATAATCACATGATGTATGACACATTTAGATCATGAAGTTACAATGGGGTTCCAACAAAAAAGAAAAACAATGCAATGTAATGAAGAGATGTCACTCAAAAAACTCTTGAAAACAAGTTCTTAACATTCTGTAAAACTAAACTGTACTCAGACATCTTGTTGAATCTTTTGCAGCTTACAGCTGTAGTGATAGGGCCTGGTTTCACAAACAGGGTTTAGATTAAGACAGGATTAGGCCATTAGCTAATTTTAATTAAAAGGATAGTTCAAAAATAAACATTTGGTGATGATTTACTCACTCTCATGTCCTAACAAACCTATATCAGGGCTCAACAATAAGGACTGCCCGATGGCCCGGGGCCAGTCTGAACGACGCTCGGGACAGTTGACGGAACTGTCACTTGCCCGATCGGGCCAGTGCTGTAGTGTGTGCGATATATATCGTCTATGATATCGTAATTGTTGATTTAACGATCTGAAATGATCGAGTATGTCCCTCACTTTACAAAAACCAAACAAAAACACCCTTGAGTGCACGCATACACTACGTGATGTAGGTTAGACTAGTGCGCGTGCATATTTAGAGTGTACGCTTTCACTGCATGATTTAGTCTATTAAAATGCATTTAGAAAGCCCCTAGAATTAAAGATAAGGGGCAAAAATGCCCCTGTATGTCTTTTATATTTATATCATTTAATATAGTTAACCAATATTACACAGAGCGCCGTTTTTCTCCAAATATCAGCATGATTTCAAATGTGATATTGATTTTATACAACGTATAGTTTAATGAACAAGAACTTAATATCAAGTGACTTACATTTTAGACACCAAATCGCCTTTTTCACTCTATTTCGCCAACGAAATAGTTCCAAACAAAGTCCACAGCATTGTTTTGCGTCTCTGAGCAACACTTCCTGAATGAATCGGTTGAATCTCAATGACTCGCTCATTAAAAGTGATTCGCTGCCACCTACTGGCGGGCTTAATTTCATATTTAATATTCATATTCATATAAGTGTCTTGATTTTTTAAATAATTTCAAATAACAGTATTTAACGTTTTGAATTTTTCAACATTGCAAAACATTATTTATGCATCTGTAACTGTTCTTGACTGATTAACTAATAATGTTTGATCTATAGTTATATAGTTATACATTAGATTACAATTTCTGTACCTGGAAATCTTGTTTAAACCTACATGAAAAACTTGAAGAGCACTGTTTATTTAATTTATATGTTTGTTCTGTTGTATTTATTTGTGCTATTACTCATAATTTGAGTATTTGTTACTATTTTATTACTTACTGTTTATTTGTCTAACAAAATTTAAAATTTAAGTGAGTTAGCTTTTGGTGTCATAACCCTATTTATTAAGGTTAAATATAACAAAGACAACGAAAACAATAACTAGGCTTATTTTATAGGCCCATTTTCTTTTCTTTTACTTTATTAATTTTTTGTTGTGTGGCCAGTGAAAATTTTGGTGGGGCAAGTAAAAATTTAAACCATTGGCCCAACTGGGCCAGTAGAAAAAATCCTTAGCGTTGAGCCCTGTATATGATTTTCTTAGGACTAAGCAAAAAAAAAAAAAAAAAAAAAAAAAATATATATATATATATATATATATATATATATATTTTTTTTAATGTCTCAATGTTTTTTGTCCATACAATGCACGTCACTGAAAGTTATTTGGATCACAATGATTTTCAAAATATCTAAAAGAAATGAAATTGTAAAAGAAATTGTATTTTTATGTGACTTTCTCCACAGTGTACCTATATAGTGCTTCCAGGTCACTTGTTTGACTCCCTGGTTAAACATGACCTGGGAATGGTTAGGATTTTAAAGTCCTGTCCCCACATTTTCAACACATGCTCTGCTCCAGCTAGTTCTTAACTGCAGTTTTCTATAAACCTGCCCTGGAGGTAAAACAAGTGCTTTGAATAATTTATCGAAGCGTGTCAGACAATTTAGAAGGGGATGTTCATTTAAAATTTAGAATCAGAAGACTCTTTTCATTAACCTCCTGCCAAACGAACACGGAATTGTAATTAAGAGATGAGGCGAGGCTGATTGGCAAGGCTGACATTCGAAAGGAGAAACAAACCTACGAGAACGGAATATTTTCTTGTTGTACTTACTGTCGAATACTTAAGGGATTAGAAATCAATGAAACAAATTCCCCTTAACATGCATATGGAGGGAGGCACAGTCATAATTACTCCAATTAAGCATTCTGCACGGGATAAAGGTGTGTGAGTGTGTGTTTTGGAAGGCTTATGTAGAACATGAGGTTATTGTAAAGTCCACAGTCATAAAGATATTGCCACCGAATAGCTAAACCTTGTGACCTGCTTCTAACAGGGGAACAAGCTACATTTATATGCAGTTCTGATAAAAGCAATTACTAGAATTCCCTGGCCACAGTATCTACTGTCTTTACAAATACATATCTGCTCAGAATGAGACACCACAGTCGTTTAATTAATAACAGTGCATGTTGTAAATAGTCCAGGTCACACATTCTGCTCACAAAACGAGGTACTCGTGGCATGTACCAGAAGGGGTAATTAGATTACCACGCAAACCAGCCGAACACTGACTGCTGGATATGCTTTTACAATTACAGTTATGCTTTTCGCAGACACTTTCATCTAAAGCCACATTTTATCAGTTCATGCATTCTCTGAGAATCGTCGAACCTACAGTATACCGATAACGAAATGTTCTTATGGAAAAAAAATAAAAAATAAAATAACAACAGAGCTATCATATTCAACTGCTATTTTTATTTTTTTTATTTCTTTTTCTTTTTTAAGATATAATTACACTCAAATCAGAACTGAAATGTTTGTATAACTCTGTGTAACTACGGTGCACATAAGGTAGTTTTTCATAAGCACTTGTCTTCATGACAAATTTATTCAAACATAAATATATAACTAACTGTGAATAAGCTCCTCTCTAGTGTTTTTTTTTTTATGGCTAACTACTGAAATGTGAACAATGAATAACTTTCCTGAGGTGAATGCAACATTAAGTGACATTGTTCACAAGCTGTTTTATTGACGTCTTTCTGCGGTTTAAACACTGATTGAGAGATTACATGAGACATGATACATTTCAGTTGTATTGTATCTTTCAGCATCCCTTCTGATGTTCATGTATGTTTTTTTTTTTTCATGCTTTAACTTGTATTTATGTGAAAGAAAAGACTCGCCCTCTGCGCTGCTGCTTGAACTGAGGCACTGCAGTGATCCGTCACGTTACAATTAAGAGCCTTAAAAACACCATTCATTGTTTGAATTTCATGATAAAATGGACAGAATCTGAAAGCAGAGACATTGTTTCTGATCAGAAGTAACAAAACACAAAGCTCTTTGCGATTATTGGATGGGAGGTGTTACAAAAAATGTTTGGTGTAGGGAAAATCCACAGACCCAACCCTGGCTGGTTCAAAGGGTCAAATAGAGCATGCTTTAACATTGTTATTTTTATTTTATTTTATTTTTTTTATTTACTGTTAATGCGTTATTGTCACATTCACTTTGACAGCCCTACACAAGATAAATTTTGTTCATACACATATGAGTTGCAGTATGGCACATTTTTCCCGCCCTCTTTTGATTGATAGGATATCGGCTGTTTTTAAACAATTCAGCCGATTATAGATACATGTGATACTGCACTGTAAAAATAAATAAAAATAAAACCTAAAAACAAAAAAAGAATGCAACAGTTTGTGTGTGAATTCCTTCATTATTCTGAGTAAATGTCTTGGCTGAACTTAAAATGTCAGGTTTGCATGACTTAAAACACACCATAGTAACTTTTAAAAGATTTCTAAAGTTAAATTTAAAAATACTATACACAAATTGTTTCCTTTATTTACATAGTCCTAAATTTTACAATCTATATTATATCCATTATCTCATGTTTTCCATGAGAGATGCTTGTCATAAAAAAATATCATGATTTGTGCAACATATCACAAAACTAGTTACAAAAAGTGAAAACAGCAAATGTGTAAATAAATATTAATGGCCCAAATGCATGCTGAGAAGAGGGCAAATGGAACTGCAAAACACAAGCCTATTTGATTTAATTAAACCTGCTATACTTGTTTCACTTTTAATATATATATATATATATATATATAAATATCACAATAACAGCATCAAAATGCATTATATTTAAAGTTGTAAGAACTTCAGTATAGTAAGTAAACAAACAAAAAAAAAATTTAAAACATTTGTCAAGTAAATCTTTGGTGATTTTTTTAAAAATAATTGTTTTACAGTGTGTACAGAGCAAACCCCAGAGCAAGACACATGAGTGAACATGCCAAATGTTTTTTTAAACAACTAAATACACAATTTTATGCTCTTGTTCAGCTTTCAGCACCTGTAATTAGTGCTAAACATTCTCCGTCACATGCAGTGGTGTTAATGCTGTGGTTTCCGCTCACTGTCTATTTCTGTCTAATTTTCTCCCTTTCTGTTTCTTCCCTTCTGACCAGGGTCTTTCTGTTCATGAGCATGACTCAAACATTCTCAAGCTGAGTTTCTTGCCAGGCACCGTGAATGGATGCACTACAGTAAACATCATTACTACAATCTATAAATTAAATATCTGCACGCCCCATAAGGCGGTAGGCCTCCTCTGACTTAAATCTAGACTGTTCTACTGAAACTCCTAAAATAAGCCATAAGGTTTAAGAAGCTTTTTAGATATGAAAGTCAGTTTCAATAAAGTTTGAAACTGTTTGTAAAGATGGATTTGTTGCTACGGATAGTAATTCATGGAATATGCATTGATAATAATATAATATTATATATATATATATATATATATATATATATATATATATAAATTATTATTATTATTATTATTAATTATTTATTTTATTAATTAATTTCCTAATTTATAATTAATAGATAATTATTTATTAAGTTTTAAATATAAATGGGCAAAGTTTATCAATTAATGTAATTTAATTAAATCAAATATTTATAATTATTTATTATTTGTGTGAAAATAATCTACTAATAATAAAATACTAAACCAATAATAATAATAGTTTTAATGTTGTTATTTTTATAATAATAATAATTATTATTGCATTATTATTATTAGTTTTATTATTAAGCAAATACATTTATGTATTTGCTTAATTTTATGAATTTATTTCCAAATTTATTTTATACTTATTTTATACATATTTTATTATTTATTAGTGTCCTGTTCCCAGATTTTACGTTTTACAAGTTTATCATTTACTCTTATTTATTTTAATCTTTTATCATGTTTTAATTATTTTTTTCAAAATAATAATTTAATAGTTTAAATACAAAAATGTATTTTTATAATAATATTATTATAATAATATTAATTTTTGTTAGAAATATTATTATTTGTATGAAAACAAACAAACAAACACATACATACAGACATACATACATATATACATACTTGTTCCATAGCTCTAACACTATTTTTGGCAGCTATGTGGGACACTTTATACATGAGAGCGAGGGAGTCATGGCCCACTCTGATCAAATGTTTTGGTAAGAACTGCACATCAGTGCAGCAGGTCTAGCTGTGAGCACTGCGGAAATCCCTTTAGCATGACAAGCCGAATATATTATATGGCTTCTCCCATCACGCCGTGCACTAAAAGAACTGAAAACGCTGAGTGATGCTTGAGCAATCAGGAACAAGCGCTCTGTCAGAAGACTGTCTGAGGAAAGCTGAGGTGTCACGGCCGGGCGAGCGAGACAGCGGGGCATGCTGATGTCCACAAGGCTGTACAGTGCCTTCGTCTTGACTCTGTGATTCATCTGTCATACCAAATCATAATTCTGCCTCATGTGTTTCTGACCTGAGAAAAGATAGCTGTGACTGTATAGTGAAGCTGTGGTGTACAACTGGTGGGACAGAAAAAAGTCGTAGGTTGGGGAAAAAGAAGGTAAATGCAAATAATCATGCATATAATCATGTGGAGATACTAGTTTTGGTACTGTATTGCTTTGCCCATTGATATTCAATGTAAAATGTGGGATCTGAAGCACCAGATTCAACAACCACTGAAGTAAAGTGAAGCCTCTATTCAAAAAACATTCAGAAAGCAAGGTTTTAGTGCCCATGCACAATAGGCGACTCTGTTATCAACAAATAAATATGAATCACAGAGCACATTTGACTGTTCGGCTGGGATTTAAGCACTATTTGCATAATCCGTCAGGCTCATGATATTGTTCTTAATTTGGTTTTAAACGGATTAAGGAAGGATCACTGCTGTGTACCGTTTCACAGTTGGTTAATTTGGCACCAAACGAGCTGTGTTCCCTCTGTGAATGCTTGCCATAAAGTTTGCCCAGTGGAACCAATGTTTAATTGTTCATCAAGAGTTCTGAGGGCAGCGTTGGGTAACATTACTTTCAAAATATAACAGTCTTGCATTACTCTGTATAAAATATGGCTGTTAATTTGCATGGAAAGGAACATGCAGATTTAATTTTGCATTACTTTTTTTGACCATCAGCTGACAGGGACTACTTTTTTCTTTTTTGACTTGCAGGGATCTATTTGTATATTAAAATGCTTTTTATATATGTATGCGTACCGAATAAATATGGTGTTGTTGTCTTAAACACTGCATATGCAGAAGAGTGATGAACAGATGATCCAGGAAGACGACAATTGGGGAACAGAAGATGGAAGACAGAAAACTAATCAGGTAGGTATTCTCAGGTGAGTCAAAGGATAGGGTCTGTGTAGCTTCTCATTGACGAGACCAGATGAGTAGGTGAAAGGAATGACGGAATAAATAGAGGGTATGCATGTGACGTCACCTGTTATGACTGCGGTTACGCCCAACTGAGTGGAAACACGATTCCTGGCTGCATGCCAGTATCCATGGATTAGGTTTCTTTGACATGTCATAAGGAACACTTTCGAGCCCAGCCTTTACTGTAATTGTTTGTTTTACTCACGTTTTTGCAGTTTCCCCTATTAAATCCATGCAGCAGGTTCTTTTGCCACTCAGTCCAGCTGAGGGAGTGTGTTCCAGTGGGAAAGGGATGTCTCTGCATACCCTCTGTAGAGAGTGCTGATGAGGACATGCAGGTGCAGGGAATCCGTGATCAGGACAACATGTCCTCCAACCAATACGCCCATATACACTATATTGCCAAAAGTATTGGGACACCCCTCCAAATCATTGAATTCAGGTGTTCCAATCACTTCCATGGCCACAGGTGTATAAAATCAAGCACCTAGGCATGCAGACTGCTTCTACAAACATTTGTGAAAGAATGGGTCGCTCTCAGGAGCTCAGTGAATTCAAGTGTGGTACCGTGATAGGTTGCCACCTGTGCAATAAGTCCATTCATGAAACTTCCTCACTACTAAATATTCCATGGTCAACTGTTAGTGGTATCATAACAAAGTGGAAGCAATTGGGAACAACAGCAACTCAGCCACGAAGTGGTAGGCCATGTAAAATCACAAAGCGGGGTCAGCACATGCTGAGGCGCACAGTGCGCAGAAGTCGCCAACTTTCTGCAGAGTCAATAGCTACAGACCTCCAAACTTCGTGTGGCCTTCAGATTAGCTCAAGAACAGTGCGTAGAGAGCTTCATGGAATGGGTTTCCATGGCCGAGCAGCTGCATCCAAGCCTTACATCACCAAGTGCAATGCAAAGCATCAGATGCAGTGGTGTAAAGCACACCGCCACTGGACTCTAGAGCAGTGGAGACGTGTTCTCTGGAGTGACGAATCACGCTTCTCTGTCTGGCAATCCGATGGACGAGTCTGGGTTTGGCGGTTGCCAGGAGAACGGTGCTTGTCTGACTGCATTGTGCCGAGTGTAAAGTTTGGTGGAGGGGGGATTATGGTGTGGGGTTGTTTTTCAGGGGTTGGGCTTGGCCCCTTAGTTCCAGTGAAAGGAACTCTTAATTCTTCAGCATGCCAAGACATTTTGGACAATTTCATGCTCCCAACTTTGTGGGAACAGTTTGGGGATGGCCCCTTCCTGTTCAAACATGACTGCGCACCAGTGCACAAAGCAAGGTCCATAAAGACATGGATGAGCGAGTTTGGTGTGGAGGAACTTGACTGGCCTGCACAGAGTCCTGACCTCAACCCGATAGAACACCTTTGGGATGAATTAGAGCGGAGACTGTGAGCCAGGCCTTCTCGCCAACATCACTGCCTGACCTCACAAATGCGCTTCTAGAAGAATGGTCAAAAATTCCCATAACACACTCCTAAACCTTGTGGAAAGCCTTCCCAGAAGAGTTGAAGCTGTTATAGCTGCAAAGGGTGGGCCAACTCCATATTAAACCCTACGGATTAAGAATGGGATGTCATTAAAGTTCATGTGCACGTACAGGCAGTCGTCCCAAAACTCTTGGTAGTGTAGTGTATAGTGTAGGTTGTCACTTCCCTGAAATACGTCCCATAGGAGTGTTTACCAAGTTGGACGTACATAAGAGTGAAAATGATTATCGAACAAAAAAGAAATGTGGAGCGGGATTTGGTTCGATCAGTTGTTTATTGGATGGAGGCAGATCACCATTCGATTGTAAGAAAGGGGCGGGTTTAAAAGGACTAAATGATTGGAGAAATCTGACATACATCACCAGAGAAATGTCTGTCATTTCACCGGAAGATTGAGTCATGACATTTTCATTAAGAGGTCAAAAAAATGAAATATATGCATGGATGAATTGTTAAGATCAATAACATGCATTTAGAAAACAGATAGGGTGAATTTTGATTTCATGCCAACTTTAATGCATTTCTAAACTCATTCTTGAAAAAACACATATGATTGCATAATGTGCGTTACTGTATACCTCAAGCACTGGTTGTGGGTTTGCATCTTGGCCTATTATTCACTCACCATAACAGCATGTAGGATCCTCATTTATCGTGTTCTGTCTTCATGGGGGCAGGGTCACGCATCTCAGATTAAAGAGAAATATTCATTGAAATGTATCTCACCTCTATTTTTCGACTCCTGCGAGAGGGAATGGAGCTTTTGATCTCTGCAGCAGCTGGAATGTGAGGTTGAGTGAGTGGGATACGTGGAGCGAGTTTCAATCAGCGCTGAGCTCGCTGACGACCCTCCGCTCCGTCTCCACAGCCTGCCGGCGGTGTGGAACAAGGCAGAGAGGCCACGCACATGACATCCCATTCATTATTAATTAATCACTTAATTGCCTGGCAGACACTCTCATTCTGAGTGACTTATGATGACTTATACTTCCAGGGCTTTCGCTTGTCTCTGTCCTCTGTGGTTCAGTCCGGCAGATTTACTTGGGCTGTTCACACACTATTTACTAACAAGTGCCGATGATCCTTTTTACACAACAGCTTACAGAAGCAGATTGAATTATGTCTGTATGGATGAATAACCAAAGTCAATTCAATTTGCTATTGCTGCAGTAGTCGTGAATAACGTCTGAAACCACAAAGAGAGTGATTGAAGTAAACAACACTTTAACAACACTGGGATATATCACAATAGACACAAATTCAAGAGTTTAGTTAAGTTATGAGTTAATCAATCAAGTCTTAATTAAATTTGTTAAGTTGAGAGTGCTAAAAATTTTATGAACTGGAATGCATTTGTCACTTTCATTTAATATCAGGACAGATGATCATATTTGGGGGTGAGTGAGATTTTTTTAAAATAAATTAATACTTTTATTCAGCAAGGATGCATTAAATTGATGAAAAGTGACAGTAAAGACTTTTATATTGTTACAAAAGATTTCTATTTCAAATAAATGGTTTTCTTTTGAATGTTAGATTCAAACAATCCTGAAAAAAGTACCACTGTTTCCACAAAATATCAACATGAAACAAGAAATGTTCCTGAGCACCAAATCAGCTATTAGAATGATTTCTGAAGAATCATGTGACACTGAAAACTGTAGTAATGGATGCTGAAAATTCAGCTCTGCCATCACAAGAATAAATTACATTTTAAAGGGGTCATGAATTGAGAAATCAACTTTTCCTTGAGCTTTTGATATATAGTAAGAGGTCATCATTCTATAAGAATATTCTGTAAGTTTCAGAACGGAAACTTCCTTGTTATTCCAATAAAAGCTTTATTGACACCAGGCCCAGCGAGCGACTTGTCCCGGAATGTGCCTATCTATAGATAGGTGAAACGCCGCCTCCACAGAAGAAATCAATTCCTACTTCATCATTGCAACGTTAGCCTCACAGCAGACACGCCCCTTAAAACAGCGTTCAAATAAGGGCTAAAATCAGGTTAGGAAAAATGCCTTTTATTTCTAAATTATGACAATTTTGATGTAAAAAGCATACTAACAGTTTAAGCTCACCCCTGGAAACATTACAAAACAATAAAACAACGCAGTTCATGACCCCTTAAAACTATATTAGGTTATTTAAAATTGTAATAACATAGTAATAATGGTAGCAGCCTTATTTTAGTGTGGTTTTCTTTCAGAAAAGCTATCTTCATTCTGTTACTGTATGCTGAACCACAGCCAGCAGTCAAGAAATTGTATGATTAAACCACAAAATATTAATCATGTTGAGTTAACAAAGCTCTCTTGGGTTTGTCGTAGCCCTCAATTCAGCAAACGCTGTGTAAACACTTCAATATTTCAGAGACAGATTGATTGGTTTGCTGTTTAACATGAAATCTTAGGAAACTATGGTGGCATTTGGTATCTGTACTGTAGATTTTAAAACATACACATAAAAGCCAGGTTTGGGCACCATTTGGAATTGAATTGAGCATGTTTTGAAAGTCAATTGCTGTCAATTGCACTCTCCACCAGGCTCTCACCCACCTAGTGCACAAAAAAGAACACTGTCCATCGACTTCAGCTCAGCGTACAACACAATAATCCCACAACAGCTCATCAACAAGCTAAACCTGCTGGGCCATAACACCTCCATCTGTAATTGGATCCTGGACTTTTTAACCGGAAGACTTCAGTCAGTCCGAGTTGCCCACTACACCTTGAGCACTACAACACTGAGAACAGGGGCCCCACAAGGCTGTGTGCTCAGCCCGCTGCTCTTCACGACTGCACTGCCAAGTTCAGCTCCAACCAGGACTATGGTAGGCCTCATCAGCAACACTGATGAAATGCTCTACAGAGATAGTGGTACAACTGGCCAAATGGTGTGGTACAAACAACCTGTCCCTCAATGTGGGGAAGACAAAGGAGTTTGTGATGGACTTCAGGAGAAACTCTGTTGACCACCTCCCACTGACTATTGGCAGTTCGACTGTGGAGAGAGTCAGCAGCACTAAATTCCTATGGGTGCACATCACAGAAGATCTCACCTGGAACACCAACACTACAGCACTCTCCAAGAAAGCCCAACAGCGCCCCACTTCCTAAGCCGTCTGAAAAGAGCAAGTCTCCCTCCAACCACCGTCACCACATTCTACAGATGCACCTTTGAGAGTGTGCTGACCAGCTGCATCATTGACCCTACAGCAGACAGTGAACACAGCTGCAAGGATCATCAGTGTCCCTCTCTCCCCTCCATCCTGGATATTTTATTTGCACGATGCTCCTGCAAAGTCACCAGCATTGTGAAGGACCCCACCCATCCCTCCCACAGTCTCTTCCAGCTCCTACCATCAGGAGGACGGTACCGGAGCATCAGAGCCCGTTCCAGAAACATTAACACTCCCATCCCACTTCTCACTTCTCATCATTCAATCAGCTGGGAGCAGGTGTGGATTGGACACACATGTGTTTCATTAAGAAGAGTGAATATAAGCAGAGCAAGAGAAAGAAAGGGTGAGCTAGTTCTCCAGTGCAGGAAATGCTAATAGTGTGTTCTCTTTAGGCATTTCTCAGACTTGCGTCCTTGGTAGTTTGGACTTGGCAAGTTCAACTCAGGGGAACGGACTCCTGAGGATGGGAGGACGCAAGTCCGGTAATTCTGCAAATGATACAGCAGCATACTTGATAACGTCACTCAGGTCGTCAGGCAACACGTTCACTGCATATATAATATTGATAACAAAACGACATATAAAACACAACCCTGACTCTTTTCGTTTACATTTTAAAAATATTAAACATATTAATATGGTTCAGGCATACTCTGATTATTTTCTCTGTAATGAAATATAAAACACAACACTGTCTCTTTTTGTTAAATGTCAGTTTTAATGATCAATAATAGCCATTATAAAAGTATAAGAATACAATAATAAAGCAAACAATTCAGTCAAACGTACAAAAACTAGGCTACAACAGTGAAGTAAAATAGCCTAAATATATAAAGTTATGCAACTTCACTTTGCCCTCAGCCAAAACGATCTGCTAGGGAACAAATTATAGATTCATGAGACCAAAGATCGCCCATTATATACAAAAGACAAATTATATGATGTTTAACCACTACAGAGACATCAGAGCCAGCAGCAAACGTCAGAAGGATTAGCAGAGGTAAGGCTGTTCTCGGCTGGGTACATGAGCACTGAGCACCCGGTGATCATCTGGATCTCACAACTGCGACAACGTCAGATCAAATTTTCAAATAGCCGCTATCTTTATCAATAAACCACAGGTTTGAGCTTTAAACCAGTACATTCTCACCTCAAAAACTCTTAAAACTACATATCGTGACGTCATAACAGTAGAATGTTAAATAATGCAGGTTTTCTCCTTTACTATTGACGCTTTCTGGTTAGTGCGAGATGCATTCTGGGATACCTGGCTGTCTCAAGTCTGCACAAGTCACCTCTCGATGCATCCTTGATAAAAGGGGCGGATCAAGAAAACATCCAGGGATTTGTACTTGGCTAGATGTGAACTTTGAATTTAACTTTTTGAATGTGAACTTTTTGAACGCATATTGATAAACAGCTAATGTCACTGCTTCTCCAGATTTGAGTGAGGACTGACTGAACAGCACTGCCCTTCTAACACTGGAAAGCCACAGACCTTTTTTGCACAGTCATCACTTCATCAATCTTTGATCATAGTACTCCTCACATTAAGATGTTTTTTTTGTTTGGGTTTTTTTTTTTTTTTTCCTCCAGGAATGTGTGCACTTCAAATCATTTTTTTTCTGTGTCCTCATTCAACCATCCACAGTTTACATAAGTTTTATAGGTGTATGTACATTTATATAGGTTATATGTTTATATACACTATATTGCCAAAAGTATTGGGACACCCCTCCAAATCACTGAATTCAGGTGTTCCAATCACTTCCATGGCCACAGGTGTATAAAATCAAGCACCTAGGCATGCAGACTGCTTCTACAAACATTTGTGAAAGAATGGGCCGCTCTCAGGAGCTCAGTGAATTCAAGTGTGGTACAGTGATAGGTTGCCATCTGTGCAATAAGTCCATTCATGAAACTTCCTCACTACTAAATATTCCACGGTCAACTGTTAGTGGTATCATAACAAAGTGGAAGCAATTGGGAACAAGAGCAACTTAGCCACAAAGTGGTAGGCCACATACAATCACAGAGCGGGGTCAGCACATGCTGAGGCGCACAGTGCGCAGAAGTTGCCAACTTTCTGCAGAGTCAATAGCTACAGACCTCCAAACTTTGTGTGGTCTTCAGATTAGCTCAAGAACAGTGCGTAGAGAGCTTCATGGAATGGGTTTCCATGGCCGAGCAGCTGCATCCAAGCCATCACCAAGTGCAATGCAAAGCGTCGGATGCTGTGGTGTAAAGCACGCCGCCACTGGACTCTAGAGCATTGGAGACGTGTTCTCTGGAGTGATGAATCATGTGTGGGGGAACTTGACTGGCCTGCTTAGAGTCCTGACCTCAACCTGATAGAACACCTTTAAGATGAATTAGAGCGGAGACTGCAAGCCAGGCCTTCTCGCCAACATCACTGCCTGACCTCACGAATGTGCTTCTAGAAGAATGGTCAAAAATTCCCATAAACACACTCCTAAACCTTGTGGAAAGCCTTCCCAGAAGAGTTGAAGCTGTTATAGCTGCACAGGGTGGGCCAACTCCATATTAAACCCTACGGATTAAGAATGGGATGTCATTAAAGTTAATGTGCACGTAAAGTCAGGCATCCCAAAACTTTTGGCAATATAGTGTATTTCTTTGTTTTATTTATGTTTAGCACTGTGGTCTTGTGAGGCATGACATTTCGTTCCCTTGTATACAGTGGGTACGGAAAGTATTCAGACCCCCTTAAATTTTTCACTCTTTGTCATATTGCAGCCATTTGCTAAAATCATTTAAGTTCATTTTTTTTCCTCATTAATGTACACACAGCATCCCATATTGACAGAAAAACACAGAATTGTTGACATTTTTGCAGATTTATTAAAAAAGAAAACTGAAATATCACATGGTCTTAAGTATTCAGACCCTTTGCTCAGTATTTAGTAGAAGCACCCTTTTGATCTAATACAGCCATGAGTCTTTTTGGGAAAGATGCAACAAGTTTTTCACACCTGGATTTGGGGATCCTCTGCCATTCCTCCTTGCAGATCCTCTCCAGTTCTGTCAGGTTGGATGGTAAACGTTGGTGGACAGCCATTTTTAGGTCTCTCCAGAGATGCTCAATTGGGTTTAAGTCAGGGCTCTGGCTGGGCCATTCAAGAACAGTCACGGAGTTGTTGTGAAGCCACTCCTTCGTTATTTTAGCTGTGTGCTTAGGGTCATTGTCTTGTTGGAAGGTAAACCTTCGGCCCAGTCTGAGGTCCTGAGCACTCTGGAGAAGGTTTTCATCCAGTATATCCCTCTACTTGGCCGCATTCATCTTTCCCTCGATTGCAACCAGTCGTCCTGTCCCTGCAGCTGAAAAACACGCCCACAGCATGATGCTGCCACCACCATGCTTCACTGTTGGGACTGTATTGGACAGGTGATGAGCAGTGCCTGGTTTTCTCCACACATACCGCTTAGAATTAAGGCCAAAAAGTTCTATCTTGGTCTCATCAGACCAGAGAATCCTTCAGGTGTTTTTTAGCAAACTCCATGCGGGCTTTCATGTGTCTTGCACTGAGGAGAGGCTTCCGTCGGGCCACTCTGCCATAAAGCCCCGACTGGTGGAGGGCTGCAGTGATGGTTGACTTTCTACAACTTTCTCCCATCTCCGACTGCATCTCTGGAGCTCAGCCACAGTGATCTTTGGGTTCTTACCTCTCTCACCAAGGCTCTTCTCCCCCGATAGCTCAGTTTGGCCGAACGGCCAGCTCTAGGAAGGGTTCTGGTTGTCCCAAACGTCTTCCATTTAATTATTATGGAGGCCACTGTGCTCTTAGGAACCTTAAGTGCAGCAGATATTTTTTTGTAACCTTGGCCAGATCTGTGCCTTGCCACAATTCTGTCTCTGATCTCTTCAGGCAGTTCCTTTGACCTCATGATTCTCATTTGCTCTGACATGCACTGTGAGCTGTAAGGTCTTATATAGACAGGTGTGTGGCTTTCCTAATCAAGTCCAGTCAGTATAATCAAACACAGCTGGACTCAAATGAAGGTGTAGAACCATCTCAAGGATGATCAGAAGAAATGGACAGCACCTGAGTTAAATATATGAGTGTCACAGCAAAGGGTCTGAATACTTAGGACCATGTGATATTTCAGTTTTTCTTTTTTAATAAATCTGCAAAAATGTCAACAATTCTGTGTTTTTCTGTCAATATGGGGTGCTGTGTGTACATTAATGAGGGAAAAAAATGAACTTAAATGATTTTAGCAAATGGCCGCAATATAACAAAGAGCGAAAAATTTAAGGGGGTCTGAATACTTTCCGTACCCACTGTATCTCCACATACTGTATAGCGGAATGATAATAAAGCTCACTTGAACTTGATTAAAAAAAAAGGATGCAGAACTGCATTTCAGTTTAAAGAATTTAAATTTAAAGTAGGATTAAACAATTTATTTCCCATATGCATAATTTCCAACATACTGAAGCAGATTACAAGATACAATGTAAACATGACAAAGAAATTTAATGTCCTGTTCTTGTCCAAACTGTGTAGAGTTTAATTGCAATAAATTCATCTTCCTGTCATTCAACATACTGTGAGCGTGGCCAGTTCGATTCAAATTCACACTCATGAATTAAAGGCCAATACTTCAATTCAGAATTTTGCACAATCCTGCAAAATGACCAAACCCAATGGAAAGTAAAAGCGTTGTGCTCAAAATATGGCTGGATTTATGGGAACAAACTACAGACAGTCATCAAAGTCATCTCTAGTATACATTTTCTTCTATCTTCATATAGTCTCACTATATGATTCAAAGACTTCAGGCACATGTCCTTCTGCCATATGTCTCAGTTCAGTTACGTTATAGCAATGTTAATGCTTTATGTAAGTGCTCTGAGTTCCAGATGCTGGTAATTTCATGGAAAGCAAATTTTCCTACGTGAAGTCTGAGATCACAGCGAGGTACAACAACTGATTTGTATGCTAACGTGAGCTAATTAGCGTCCTCTTGTTTTTACCAAAATGGGCTCAATTGCAAATGCTGAGTGGAGTTAATTCTGGTCAAAAACCACTTACTGAAAAAACAAAGAGGCCTCAGCTAAGCGTGCATATGGCACACTAGAGCTCAAACCCACTGAGTTTTACACTGGAGTTAACTCAAAGATTCACTTGTTATGCCAGAAAAGCCATGCTGTTGTTGGGGAAAGGACAGAGAAAACCAAATACGTAATCCAATGATCTCCCAGAATAAGTGTTACAAGCAAAATGTTTTTGTCATGACAAAGTATTTTGAACAAATCCAAATGAGGAAAACAAGTCGCAAATGTGTTCAACAAACTTAGAACAAAGACATTAACAATTATGAGCAAATCTAAATTCATGAGATCTACTGATTCTTTCTAAAATATGGAACCCTGTTACAACCTCAGAATAAATAAATAGCTATAAAAAAAAGTTGTTGTTAAATGGCATGCAATTCATTTTTAAAATACATTGTATGATGGGGAAAATGCTGCATTAGTCTTCAAATTGTAACATGGTGTTAAAAAGTCAAACAACAGTCTGGATCTACATGCAGGTAAAAAGGTGTTTAATAGTTCCAATCACGAGAAATATCCATAACTTGACCATGAAACACATGACAAGGCCTATACAGAAACACCTGGAACTAATTAACATGAACAGAAAGAACTACAAGGACCATGACAAGAACTACAAAAGAACATGAACGGCAAATTACACAATAAAACATACGATAAAGTACAGAATCCTGACACAAATAAAGCTCTTTCTGATTATGCTATGTTAGCCACTTGACAAAAAAAAAAAAAAATTGTGCTGTCACAGAGGCATGGTACTCATGGTAAATCAAGAAAACATGATTCGTTTTCTGTTCATAAAGGTTTCCAAACAGTTGCTTACCTGTCTAATAAAACACATAATATATTAAAGCGTCTTTGGTGTTTCCATGGTTTCTACGAAGTAAAACCAGCAATTGAGATTAACGTGGGTATGACGTCATTGACAGGCGATACAATGCCATGGGCCATTACACTGGTTAAAATTGCTGATTTCTCTGGATTTAAACATTGTTGGAAACATTTGGGATGATGTACTCAAGTCAACAAAACATATAACATTGTTCCAGTGGTTTTTGTTCCTTTAACAAATTAACAGCCATTCTTGAATCTCTGATCCTTCAGCACAGAGTTACAGAAGTTTAAACTCTCAAAAACAAGACTCAAATAAACAAAAACTTCATGCTAGTCATGCTTTCTGTCCTCAGGGTATAACAGACCACTGAATGATCATTATATATATGTACAAGTTTTTCTACACTTTTTCAAGGTCATGGGGTCAATTCCCAGGGAACATACAGATGGATAAAATATATTGCTTGAATGCACTGAGAGTGAATGACTAAATATAAGTGTGTAAACAGTACAGCCTTAAGGCCCAGACAGAATATGGTTGCATAAATAAATACAGCAGGGATAATGAAGACAATAACTCAACAACAATTCTTCCACAGTGCCAAAAATGCGGTCTAAAGAGTTATTTTTAGCTTATGTCATATACAGCAGTAAAAAAAAAAAGTTACAGAGTCTCAGTAACAAGCCCTACCAAATGTCTAATAATAAATGTAGTTTCGTCTAGCCATACAAAACAATGCTGTCATACTCTTAAAAAGATATTCCAGGTTTAGTACAAGTTCAGTTCATTCAATGGCATTTGTAGCATAATGTGTGACATTACCAATTAATTTCCATTTTTCCCTTTTGTTTATAGGTACACTGTAAAAAAATAAAGTAAGCGTTTTTATTACTCAATAGGTGAGTAAGGTATTTTATTGAACAAATAAATTGCCATATGTAGCTCTCTAACAGAGTTCATTGTAAAGTATTATATTGTTAAGTGTCATTTCATTATGGTTGTAGCACTATGCTGGAAATTAATTTCATAGAACTGTGTCTATTAATGGGTTTAGCTAATGTCTTCAGCTAGTCAGCTTGACATCCTTTTCATCTAAAATGGATATATCTCTTAAGCCTTACAGTAAATGTTTTATGTGCAGTAGGATAATCTCTCCTTTTTTTTAGGTATGAGAAAGAACTATATTCATTCGCACAGTCATGCAGAGCCGAAGCCCAACCAAAACAATGTTCTTCTGCAAAATGCATGCAGTTTTGTTTTTTAACCGCTAGAGGGCCAAAAGTTACAGTTACATTTTGTACCTTTACAGGAAATTGCATAGACACATGCACTCACCATAATCTTGATATTTTTTCTTTTAATAAAACGAGGGACAAGTCCATTTTTTCATCTAATCAACATCAAGCTTTAGATTGAACTTAACTTGTATTGAACCCAGAATATTCCTTTAAATGTCACTCTTGATCCAAAGCTACAAACCCGATTCCAAAAAAGTTGGGACACTGTACAAATTGTAAATAAAAAAAAAAGGAATGCAATAATTTACAAATCTCATTAACTTATATTTTATTCACAATAGAATATAGATAACATATCAAATGTTGAAAGTGAGACATTTTGAAATGTCATGCCAAATATTGGCTCATTTTGGATTTCATGAGAGCTACACATTCCAAAAAAGTTGGGACAGGTAGCAATAAGAGGCCGGAAAAGTGTACATATAAGGAACAGCTGGAGGACCAATTTGCAACTTATTAGGTCAATTGGCAACATGATTGTGTATAAAAAGAGCCTCTCAGAGTGGCAGTGTCACTCAGAAGACCACCAATTCCCCCAATGCTGCGGCGAAAAATAGTGGAGCAATATCAGAAAGGAGTTTCTCAGAGAAAAATTGCAAAGAGTTTGAAGTTATCATCATCTACAGTGCATAATATCATCCAAAGATTCAGAGAATCTGGAACAATCTCTGTGCGTAAGGGTAAGGCCGGAAAACCATACTGGATGCCCGTGATCGTCGGGCCCTTAGACGGCACTGCATCACATACAGGAATGCTACTGTAATGGAAATCACAACATGGGCTCAGACACAATCTACCGTGCCATTCGCCGTTGCCGGCTAAAACTCTATAGGTCAAAAAAGAAGCCATATCTAAACATGATCCAGAAGCGCAGGTGTTTTCTCTGGGCCAAGGCTCATTTAAAATGGACTGTGGCAAAGTGGAAAACTGTTCTGTGGTCAGACGAATCAAAATTTGAAGTTCTTTTTGGAAAACTGGGACGCCATGTCATCCGGACTAAAGAGGACAAGGACAACCCAAGTTGTTATCAGCGCTCAGTTCAGAAGCCTGCATCTCTGATGGTATGGGATTGCATGAGTGCGTGTGGCATGGGCAGCTTACACATCAGGAAAAGCACCATCAATGCTGAAAGGTATATCCAAGTTCTAGAACAACATATGCTCCCATCCAGACGTTGTCTCTTTCAGGGAAGACCTTGCATTTTCCAACATGACAATGCCAGACCACATACTGCATCAATTACAACATCATGGCTGCATAGAAGAAGGATCCGGGTACTGAAATGGCCAGCCTGCAGTCCAGATCTTTCACCCATAGAAAACATTTGGCGCATCATAAAGAGGAAGATGCGACAAAGAAGACCTAAGACAGTTGAGCAACTAGAAGCCTGTATAAGACAAGAATGGGACAACATTCCTATTCCTAAACTCGAGCAACTTGTCTCCTCAGTCCCCAGACGTTTGCAGACTGTTATAAAAAGAAGAGGGGATGCCAAACAGTGGTAAACATGGCCTTGTCCCAACTTTTTTGAGATGTGTTGATGCCACGAAATTTAAAATCTTATTTTTCCCTTAAAATGATACATTTTCTCAGTTTAAACATTTGATATGTCATCTATGTTGTATTCTGAATAAAATATTGAAATTTGAAACTTCCACATCATTGCATTCCTTTTTTATTCACAATTTGTACAGTGTCCCAACTTTTTTGGAATCGGGTTTGTAAATGGCCAGTAAAAAAGAAAGAAAGAAAGAAAGAAAGTTTTTTTTTTTTTTTTTTTGTCAGAACTGTAAACTTCAAATTTTTATTGGTAAGCAATATTCCACCAATTTAATCAGGACTGGGTGTCTTAGATTAGTTTTCCCTTGCAGCATGTTATTCAAGAAGAAATTAACATTTCTCTGATGTCAGATGTATCCTGGAGGACAGTTTCCTGCAGTTGTGTGTGTTTTTACTGTAGAAAGTTTTATCTAATATATATATATATATATTTTCTGTTCTCAGAAGCATGACGATTGATTATCAGTCTCGTTGTTTGATCACAAACAACATCGTCTTTGTTATTCCAAATCTAACAAGCTTTATGTGAAGCAACGTGTGAGCTCAACCCAGAGCCATCAACAAAAAAACACTCTGGAACTGTCAGAGACAAAGAGAGAGAGAGAGAAACAGAGGGTTATGCGTTGTAAGCTCATGTTCTCCTCATGTTTTTCAAGCCGTCTCTTTCCTTTGTCTGTCTCTTGCTTCAAAAAAACAATGCGATTCTATCAGGATATGCTGCACTTATATTGAGTCATGCTCTAAAACGATTGAACATATGTGAGACATTACAACTACAACAAGCACCTCTACCTGTGACTCAGACAAACTCATTTTAAACCACAGGAGGTAAAAAATGTCAGATATAGATCAGCTTTTCTTGAACAGCCAACCTCGAACACCAAAAAGTTCTTCACAAATGGTGCAATAGAGGAGCGTGCTTTGAGAACTGACAAGTTTGTGAACTGCAGAAGCAGCAACGTCTCTAAGGCAAGTCAGTTCACTCAGCGGCCATATTTGTAATGCCTCCGGGCAGCTATTTGCAGCCATGCAAGGACGGATCCTATTTACTTGAATGGGGAAAGAACTAAATATTTGTACATAAACAGTTTGTCAAAATTATGCTTCAGAATTAATAATATTAATAATAATAATAATATAAAACACACAACAAAGGTACCATGGGAGCTTCAGCAACGGAAGGCGCGAGCCAAGCCTCGGGCCAGGACCTCTCCCCCTCCGCCGCCGCCGTCTTCGAGATCTCAACAAGGAACCACTTCTCCCCTCTTCGCGAGGTGGAACGCGACGCCGTGGTCATTGGGGACTCGATCGTTCGCCACGTCCTGCACGCTACCTCAGCTAAAGATAAGGTGCGCAGTCACTGTTTTCCTGGTGCTTGTGTTTTCCTGATGCCGTTGCACAGGTACCTGTGATCCTGAATGCTGACGAGAGCATCGGAGCTGTTGTTCTGCACGCGGGGGAAAATGACATCAGGCTGCGGCAGACAGAGGTTCTGAAGCAGGACTTCAGGAATCTGATTGAGATGGAACGCACCACATCGCCCGCGACGAGGATCATCATGTCCAGACCGCTTCCGACGTACCGACGAGGACATGAAAGGTTCAGTAGATTATTGGCTTTAAATGAATGGTTAATGTCGTGGTGTAATGAACAGAAGCTGCTCTTTGTAAATAATTGGAATCTTTTCTGGGAGCGACCTAGGCTCTTCCGTGCTGATGGCCTGCACCCCAGCAGTATCGGAGCTGATCTTCTGTCGGAGAACATCTCCAAGATGCTACGCACCGAATGACTAGAAAGTCAAACTTCAAATCACAGTCTGTGTCCTACCCGCTTAATTGATAGAAATGTGAGTGTAGTACAGCCTATAGACACTGTGTCTTTTCCCAGATTAGTAAGGTCTAACAATAAATACATAGGATCCAAAAAAAATTCTGATCGTGATTAAACCAGAAATTCGCAAAATTACTGAACAAAAACAATTTCTAAAGCTAGGGCTCCTAAACATTAGCTCGCTGACACCTAAGGCCGTTATTGTAAATGAAATGATCACAGATAATAGTCTTGATGTAATTTGCCTTACTGAAACCTAGCTTAAACCAAATGATTATTTCAGTCTTAATGAATCCAGATTGTTGCAACAATCTATAAAGATATTCTTAATGTTACTCAGAAAAGAGAACACAGGTTCAATTCATTTAAAGTGCTTGTGCTAAATGTTACTCTCAGATATAAGAAAAAAGTCCCTATTATCTCTTGCTTTAGCTATCGTTTATAGACCTCCAGGGCCTTATGTTGATTTCCTAAAAGAGTATGCAGACTTTCTCTCAGACCTATTGGTCAACGTCGATAAAGCGCTGATTGTTGGAGATTTTAATATTCATGTAGACAATACAAATGATGCGTTAGGGGCTGCGTTTACAGATCTACTAAACTCCTTTGGGGTCAAACAAAACATCACTAGACCCACTCACCGTCTTAATCATACACTAGATTTAATTATATCACATGGAACCAATCCTATCGATATAGAAATTCTACCGCAAAGTGATGATGTCACTGATCACTACCTCGTAACATGCATACTGCATACTGCTGATATTTGCCATATTGCACCGCGTTATCGATTAGGTAGAACAATTCTCCCAACAACTATAGATAAATTCACAAATAACTTGCCTGATCTGTCTGAGCTGCTCAGTGTACCCAAACACACAAATGAACTTGAGGAAATGACTAGCAGTATGGGCACTATCTTCTCTACTACATTAGAAACTGTTGCACCCATCAGTTTAAAAAAGGTTACAGAGAAAAATACTGCACCATGGTACAACAGTATTACTCACGCCATCAAGAGAGAAACCCGTAATCTAGACCGCAAATGGAGATAAACTCGTTTAGAGGTCTTTAGAATCGCGTGGAAAGACAGCTCGTCCCGTTATAGAAAGGTTCTAAAAGCAGCCAGGGCCGAGCATCTCCGCAAACTAATAGTAAAATAACCAAAACAATCCAAGGTTCTTGTTTAGTACAGTGGCTAGATTAACAAATAAACAGACATCACCAGAACAAATTATTCCATTACAGTTTAGTAGTAACGATTTTATGAATTTCTTTACTGAGAAAATCAAAAGCATCAGAAATACAATTGTAAATGTACAACCTTTGACTGCGTTTTATGATCCAGCCTCAATTATTGCCCCTCAAGAACAATATCAGTGCTTTACAACTATAGGACAGGAAGAGCTAAATAAACTTATCATTGCGTCTAAACCAACAACATGTTTACTAGATCCAATACCCAATAAACTACTTAAAGAGTTGTTACCTGTAGCAGGAGAGCCTCTTCTCAATATTATTAACTCGCCTTTATCTCTAGGTCGTGTCCCAAGACCATTCAAGCTGGCAGTTATTAAGCCTCTCATTAAGAAACCACAATTAGATCCAAATGTATTAGCAAATTACAGACCCATTTCAAACCTTCCATTTATGTCTAAATTATTAGAAAAAGTTGTGTCAGCCCAAATGTGCTCCTTCTTGCAAAAAAACGCTATCTATGAAAAATTTCAGTCAGGATTCAGGCCTCATCATAGCACAGAAACTGCTCGTTAAAATCACAAATGAATTACTTCTATCATCTGACCAAGGCTGTATCTCATTACTAGTTTTACTTGATCTTAGTGCTGCGTTCGACACTATAGATCAGCGGTCGGCAATAGGCGGCCGGCTGGCCAAAACTGGCCCGCCAGCAAATATATCTGGCCCGCGCCCGCAGCCAGATTATTTTGATAGCGGCTGGTTCTGAAATAGATCTGTCTGGAGAGTGCAGTTCATGGTTCCATAGCAACGACAGACGCCACTGGACCGCAAGCGCTTTGGAACGGAGGAGAAAGAGGTGCGGGCGCACTTTCCAAGCGTTTTTAGACGCGACATGTGAACGGCCCCTAATATTATATTCTTTGCAAACAGCGACAACTTCGTTGCAGATAACACACCGGCTTTGCATTCACAAAACCAGGTAGGATGAACGCATAGTTGTCTTTCCATTCTTCTTTGTATGCCCTATTTTCGCTGTCAACTTTCCTCTTTAGACTCTTTGATAGTAGGCTACTATTTTCTCTCACCAGCTAGCTTAAATGTTAACATCAGTCGGCACACGACGTAATAGCGTACCTCCAGCACGCAAACAATTAAAAAAAAAAAAAAAAAAATGCAATTTAGTGTGAGGATGGCAGTGAATAATTCTGAGTGTAAAAGTAGGCTACGTCAAATAATTATTACAGTAAGTTAGGCTCCATTGTGTAACAAGCAAATTAAAATGATACACATTTATTATTCACAATATGGAAAGAGGAAATAAAACATATTTCGTTAAGAGCATGACTCAAACATGCCATTAATGGGCTTATTCAAGTCTCCTTTGACTATGTTCTGGTTATGTTTTTTGGCCCGATGCCAAACTTAATTGCCGACCCCTGCTATAGATCATAAAATACTCTTAGATCGACTACAAAATTACACTGGTATACAGGGACAGGCATTGAGGTGGTTTAGGTCATACCTATCAGGCCGTCACAATTTTGTCTATTTAAACGGCGAGAAATCTAAGATAACGTTAGTAAATTATGGAGTGCCACAAGGATCTGTGTTAGGCGCTCTGCTATTTTCAATATATATGCTGCCACTTAGTAATATTATAAGAAAACATGGAATTAGTTTCCACTGCTATGCCGATGATACTCAGCTATATATTTCATTACGACCAGATGAAATCTCTAAATTATCCAAATTGACAGAGTGTCTTAAAGGTGCAGTATGTAGGATTTCTGACCGCTAGAGGTCACTAGAGGCCTATTCAAAACAAAGGCGTAGCTTGATGACGTAGTTTGAGCGCGGAATCTTGGGACATGTGGTCTTCACCTCAACGGACGGTGAAAAAGAATAGGGATAGGCCTCGGGAGGAAATCATTTTCATGGATGCGATTATTAACGTTATTGTAGTATGAAGCAGAGCAGGACCGAGTGTTGTGGGAGCTGAACGAGGCCGCTGGAGCGATTGCGCGACACACACCTCATGAGCAGTGGAACTTTTATTATGCCACAGTCGCCGGCGCCGCTTCCGCTTTTCCGGTCATGAGTATGAGGTAACGTAGCTCTGTTTATCATATTAGATACATTTGAGAGTGTTGAAAATGATGTTATAACGTTACTCTGTGCGTTCACTTGGCAGCTGCTGTGAGACACTTGTTTGAGACACACTGCAGTAAGATAGATCGATTTTAGAATATCATATTAAATACTGGATGGCTTGTGTTGATAAATGGCATGCAATTCAATTTAAAATGTATTGTATGATGGAGAAAATGCTGTATTACTGTTACTAAAAATAAAGCTGCATCTGATTATGCTATGTTAGCTACTTGACAAAATAGTGTTTTTCTCTGAGGCATGGTAAAGCATGGTACTCGCAAAAAATCAAGAAAATTAGATTTAAACAATAAGACTAAACATGTTGAGCTATATAACAATAATTAGTTTTCTGTCAATAAATATATCAAAACAGTTGTTCCCTTGTCTATTAAAACATGTAATAACTCTGATAACATCATTCTAAATTATAATGCTGACATGCATTCTCTGTAAAGCTGCTTTGAAACAATATGTATTGTGAAATTGAATTGAAAGGGTATAATATGGTGTTCATCTTTGGCTCAAATCATACAAAAAGAATAACACTAACAATAATAATTTAATAATTAAGAAATTAACAAATAGTTAATCATAATTTCATACATAAAGTGCAGCTAAAAGCAATTCACAGGTCAATATATTAAAACATTTCAGAAAAAAAAAATATAGCTAGAAAACAAACAACAAGGGCAAACTATCATCATCATCATCATCATGATCATCAACAACAACAACAACAACAAACAACCATATAGTTTACCATTTAATTTTTGTTATGTTTCCTTTTTCCTATAAATTCTTTGAGCTGCATTTTAAACATAAAATTGCAATATAAATAAGATATATTCTTATTCTCATCATTATTGTTATCATCATCATCATCACCATCATCATTAATAATAATAATAATAATTAATAACCATTTAAGCTTTTTATTTTTTGTGTACATTGTACTTCCTTTTTTCTATTCCTATGAATTGTTTTAGCTGCATTTTATATATAAAAAAGGCTATACACATAAAATATACTGTATTATTATTATTATTATTATTTATTAATTTAATTAAGAACCATTTAGCTTTTTTTTATTCCTATTAATTATTTGAGTTGCATTTTATACATAAAAAGTGTCATATTAAAATCTTTTTTATTTTTCTTCTTCTTCGTCTTCTTCATCTTCTTAATAATAATAATAATAATAATAATTAATTAATTAATTAGTTCTTTCTTTTTTTCCTATGCATTATTTGAGCTGCATTTTATACATAAAAAGTGCTATATAAATAAAATATCTTAGTAGTAGTAGTAGTACTAGCAGTAGCATCATCATTATTATAGTAAAGAACTATTTATTTTTTTTTTATTTTTTTATGTGCTTTCTTATTGCTATTCCTATGAATAGTTTGAGCTCGATTTTATACATAAAAATGCTATACAAATAAATGATTAATGTTATTATTATTATTATTATTATTATTATTATTGATATAAGCTATTAGCTGTATTTTGTGGGTGATCACATTCCCAGAATAATCAAAATTTTAGAGACTTAAAATAAAAGTGGACGGTTAGAAATGTAGCCCAGGGCTGAATCAGAGAGAGGCTGGACGGGGGTTTATGTCAGAGAATGGTTCTCCATTGGGGGTCAAATCAGCACATTTTCCTGCTCCAGTTTCCTGTCATCACAATTGCTGCTGTCTTACATTGCGGGGTAACACAATTTGACAGCAAAGACAAGAGCTGACACTTTGAGGAGCACAAGGTCTTGGAAGAGGGGGTAGAAGAGGAGGAAGGAGAGAGAAAGGGAAAGAGCTCGAGGACTGGAGAAGAATTCTCAATGGACTTGGTTTCTGGAAACACCTTGACAGTTTCCCCCCATCTCATGTAGTGCAGCACCCATTCACATCCTACAAGAGCACTTAGCTGCTCATTGGGATTCTGGACTAGTTCTGATCCTGACCTTTCTGACTGTAATTAAGTTAACCTTATTTTTACAACAATGTAGAGAGCCTGTCATAATTTAATTAATTCCCATGGGCTGCAGTGGAGAGACAGATGTGGGCATAAGCCAGAGACATTAGGGAACAGGAGATGAGTGGTCTTTCAGCTGTCTTGGGCTTGTGCGTCCAGCACTTAAGCGGATACACTAAGGACAGGCGGTATGTAGAGGATGTGTATAGGCTACAACAAACACTTAAATATATCTCTAAGGACACAAATACCAGTCAGTCATATTAGGTAATGTCTTCTATGTTTAAAGCAATGTTTCGGGTTCAAGCTGAGCTCTATTGATAGCATTTGTTGCACAATATTTATTTCCACAGAACATAATTTCTCATCCTCTGTGTTAAACATAAGGCATAAATTTCTTCCCTTATTTTAAAGCACTTACAATGTAATTAAATGGAGCCAGGCAATAAATTTTATAGCACATTATATATATAAGTTTGGGGTCAGTTATTTTTTTATAAATATATTTGGAAAGAAATTAATCATTTTATTCAGCAAGGATGCATTATATTGATCAAAAGTGACAGAGATCACAAGAGGGTACCAGATGAGGGCGGGGAGGATTTAGCCTAAGGATCCTGATGATCAGGTTGTACTTTCCCACAGACTTACCGTCTACTGCATCATGATGTGCAGCAATGGCGGCAACATAGATTTTCAGGGTGGCGTGAGACAGCCTTCGCTCCAACCCTTCCTGCATGAAAGAAAGCACAACCCTGATCAGACATCTCCAGGGGTCTTCTCAGTGGGAAGAACACCACTCGATGGTTTCCACTTCAAAGCATAGGCGTGCCTTGTAGAGGGACCTCTCGCTGAAGTGATGGTATCTACCACTGCTGGAGGTAGATCACCTAAAACCTCCGCATCCCATCCAGAGACCACACGTGGAGGTTCCAGAGGTCTGGACGTGGGTGCCATAGGGTGCCCTGTCTCTGATAAAGCAGGTCCTTTCTCAGAGGAATCTGCCAGGAAGGGCTGTCGTGAGGAGCATTAGTTCTGGGAACCAGGTCTGGTTGGACCAGTAGGGCGCAACTAGCAAGACCTGCTTCTCGTCCTCCCTGACCTTGCACAGTATCTGTGCTAGAAGGCTCACTAGAAGAAACACATCTTTGCGTAGGCCCCGAGGCCAGCTGTATGTCAGCGCATCCGTGCCGAGGGTCCCCAACTGGCAGTGGGACATGTCAAGAGAGGCAAACAGGTCTACCTGGGCATCCCTGAAGCGTCTCTAGATTGCCTGGGATGTGAATGGCACGAAGCAGCCTCAGATGCTTCTGACTCCAAAGGAGGAGATGCCGGGCGAGTTGTGACATGCGATGGGAGAGTAGACCACCTTGATGGTTGATGTACGCAACGGCCGCAGTGTTGTCCGTCCATACCAGTATGTGCTTGTCATGTAACAGCGATTTGAAGTGGCGTAGACCAAGCCATACTGCTAGCAACTCAAGGCAATTGTTGTGCCAATGCAGTCAAGTTCCTGTCCAGGAGCCCGATGCTGCACGCCCGATGCTGCACATGGCACCCCAGCAGATGGCAGAGGCATCTGTTGAGACAACAACATGCCTGGACACTTGTACTAGGGGAACTCCTGCCCATAGAAAAGCAAGGTCCGACCATGGGCTGAAGGTTTGGTGGCAGGACAGGTGATTGTAACCCAGTGTGTGCCGCGTTGCCATGCCCATTTTGGGACTCCGTCGTGAAGCCAACGCTGAAGCGGTCTCATATGAAGCAACCCGAGTGGCATGACTGCGGATGTGGATGCCATATGCCCCAGGAGCCTATGAAATTGTTTCAGTGGAACCGTTTTCCTGCCTTTGAATGAATGCAGGCAGTTCAGCATTGACTGGGCATGCTCAGCTGAGAGACGTGCCATCAGGTTGACGTCCAACCACATACCGGGGAAGAGTTTGCTCTTTTCCCAGGTGACCCGAAGCCCCAGATGGCTGAAGTGCTAGAGCACCAGGTGCCTGTGTTCACACAACTGCACTCATGACTGGGCTAGTATGAGCCATTTGTCGAGGTAGTTGACAAATGGTACAAGGGCTGCCTCCAGTGGGAACTTGTGAAGGGCCCGATTCAAGGTACGCAGGTCCATGATTGGTCGTAACCCACTGCCTTTCTTGGGTACAATGAAGTATGGGCTGTAAAACCCTGACTTCATATCAGCTGGAGGGACCGGCTCTATCGCGTCCTTTGCCAGTAAGACTGCAATCTCTGACCATAGGACAGGAGCATCTTAGTTCAGCACGGAGGTGAACCGAATGCCCCTGAACCTGGGGGGACGCTGGGCAAACTGAATTGAATAGTCGAGTCTGATGGTCCGAGTGAGCCAGGGAGATGGCCTGGGGAGTGCTAGCCAGGCTCTCAGAGACTGTGCAAGTGGGATCAAAGCAACCACATACATAAACGCAGTGGGGCAGCGAGGTGGAGCACAAGGACCCGACCCAGAAGGCACAGCGTCCCGGAGTGGGGTCTGAGTGCATGCTGCAGCACTTTCCTAGCTCCACGGTTGGGCAGGGGAAACGTGAGAAGGCATAGCATCCTCGAACTGCGCCCTGCTGCCCGCTGGCGATAGAATAGGGGAATGACAGAGAGGCAAGGCAGAGCGTCACACACTGCCATCTGTGCCATCTTAGAACCTAGAGATAGAGGAAACTGCTGTCTTTTTTTAAATTTTGGGTAACAGAACTCAAACTGAACAAAAGATTCTCTGCCTGACCCTCCTCTGGGGGAAGAAGTGGTGCAGTCACCATCTCCTGAGAAGCAGGATCCTGTAACCCTGGGTCGCCTGTGTCAGGAATGTTGCTTGCTTTACGGGTCTGGCAGGGGCAGAGATGGGCTGTGCTGCTTGTGTTTAGGTGAAGGCTGCTGCTGTGGCCATGCGGGAGCCAAGGTGGAGGCCGCAGGAGGGCACCCTCAGTGACGAGCAGGCGGGGGGGCTGCAGCAAATGTGCAATCAAGCACATCCTGCCCCAGCAGCCCGCTGCTGTCTCCACCCCACTGCTGGGGCAGTATCATTTTGATAGCCTCCGTCTGCTTTTGTACAGTCGAGAACTGCTGGACAAAGTTCTCGACCGTGTCGCCGAAATGGCCAGCGTGGAAGATAGGGGAGTCAAGAAATTTTTATTTGTTAGTCTCCTTCATATCTGCCAGGTTCAGCCATAGGTGGCATTCCTGGACCACCAGAGTGGACATCGCTTGATCCAAGGACCTCGCAGTGACTTTCGTTGCTCGTAGGGAGAGGTCCATCACAGTGCGCAAGTCCTGCATCAAACCTGGGTCAGAGCCATGGCATGCAAGCGACCTGTTTAGTGGCTCTGAAAGCCTTGGCCATAAGCACGGACTTACAGACTTACAGGCCTTGGATGGGAGACACAGATTACCCTGCTAGGCGGCAGTACTTTGTGGGCACAATTGCATTGTAATAGCTTGCTCGACTGGGGAGATCTCCCCGTACCCCTTGGCCGCTCAGGTACCAATCGTCTAGGCTCAAACTTTCGGGACATGGTGGAGGCCTCCACTTGTGCCCGACGCTCTCAGTAGTCCAGGAAAGCATAGCTGTCAGCTCTGGGTCTGACTTGATCAACGCTATTCTCCCAGAAGGCGGCAATGCAGCTGAATCTTCATCCCCAGAGGACTTTAGCTCACCCTCTGATGCAGCAGTCGACATCTGGTCCTCTGCTGGAGACCTGAATAAGGCGTTGGGTCCCCCATGAGAATGACCAGCAACCTCATCCATAAACTCCACAGCTTGCGATGTGCTAGAAAAGTGAGGGGCCCACGGAGATGTACTTGGCGGGGAAGCCCTCACTGTGATCCCCTGGGAGGAGGAACTAGATCGGGGCATAGCAGAGGGGACTCCACCTCGTTTAAGGTAATCGAGTCTCGACTGCAGCATCTTGATGGTCATCTTCCCACAGTGGGTACATGACTCATCCACGAAAGCCAGCTCAGTGTGCTTTAAGCCCAGGCACGTTAAACAGCGATCGTGACTGTCAGACGGGCCAGGAAACGACCGCATCCAGAAACACATGGGTTGAATGACATCTTTAAAAAAACGTGTTACTCTTTTAAGTAAATTGCTCTTTTTTAAGTGCTGAAGCACACAGGGGAAGGTCGTAGCACAACTGGCAGACTGTTTTTAATCTGCAGCATGCAAAAGGCTCTTTTAGAAAAGCTGCAGGAGCAGCAGGAACTGCACTGAAGAATGCGACCACCGTTGACGCGCCGTCACACCAATTACTTGCTTGAAGAGCTTACAAATACTCATAGCACACTCTTAGATGACTGCTTTAGAGCAAAAATGCTCAGCTCCGAATCGAAAAGCTGAATGTGCAATTGCATGCGCTCTTCCTTATATACCCAATTTGTCAGTTCAGTTCTAATGTAACGTTGAACATGACTGACTGAAAGAGAACTGTTATTTTAAATTGTAATAATATTTCACAATATTTCAGTTTTTATTTATTTATTTATTTATTTTTTATCAAATAACATCAGCCTTGGTGGACAAAAGAGACTTCTTATATATATCAGGACGCTAGTGCAGTTATTTACATTATCAAAATTATTTTATGTGGTAATAAACAATACACAACAATTTCTATGGATTGAGCTTGAACTTTTATTGAACCTGTATCACTCCTTTAACAGCCAGACATTCACCTCTGAACCCCCTTTAAAGTCATTTTGTGCTTTAACATATTTTATTTACTGCAGTTCTGCTGGTGCTTTGTGATTTTTTTTCCTCGTTCTCTCACTCTTAAAGTGTGACATGTTTCAAATTTTCCAGCCATTGCGTTGCTGTAATCAAAAATGTTCTGCACCATTCCATTTTATTTCCAGTCTACATTACCCCGCCACCATTGTACCTCTTCCACCCTCCTTGCCTTTTCCTCACAACAATAAAATGTGCTAGGTAATTCTTATAAACGAGCAAGTATACATCTGGGAGGACTATTCTAATTTATGTGAAATTAATTGAGGAAAGTAGGCTTTTTCATGCTATGCTCATTTAGGAAGGCATAATTAAACTTGCAGGGAAAATAATGATGTGGAAAAAGAAATAAATAATGTGGGCAGTCAGCCAGTACAAGGCACAAAAAACAAAACTGAAGGTTGGTGAAAATAAACAAGGGCTTTACGTTGGCTGACAAGGAGATGTGGCTACTAAAGGTCACGCCCTGTGTAATTTGATTTTCATAGACCTCAGGGAGAGTTCAGTGTCACTTACAGCTTGAAAAGTGTTAAAGTTTGTCCAAAAAAGATATACCACCGTCAGGCCTGAGACCTGTTAGAGTGGACGCAAATGAGATTTGAGAGCAAATAATGCGTACGCACAAATTTGTGCATGAAATCTGCGTAAGAACGGTTTCATGAACAAATTATGATTCACCAAATCTTTCATACTAAAATTTATTCTAAATTTATGGGGAAAAAAATGTAAGAACAACTGAAACCACACATAAGCAAAAAGCACCTTCTCTGTGCAACCTTATAATCGTGTTAAGAAGTTATATTTCATTTTAACACGACTATAATTATATTATATTCCCCTAAGGGAATAACACCTAAGGGAAGCACATTGCAAGATTACATGACGGGTTAAGTGAATCGCATGACAGGAACATGAAACAGGGCTAAGGCAAACTACAAAATAAAAGACATGAAAACATAAATGTGAACCAAAACCTAAAACCAAACGTGACAGGTTACTAGGCTTTTACTATATAAAAAAAATAAAAATAAAAAAAAACATGGTAAATTTTCGTAAGGGGAATTAAGTGGAGATTTTTTGTGAGAAGTTCCTGTCCACGCAATTATTAGTGAATGAGACCCAATAATCTCATTTGCCAAAGCTATCACATGACATCATAAGACTTGCAAATCATATGAAATAAATAGTTCAGTCATGAAACTCTAACCGAGTGCTGATTGGTTCCTCTAATGCCATGGCATTAGCCAACCACACGTACTTCCTAATCCACGTAACCATATATTTCGTACCCTAGCCTGTGATCGATTATGAAAACTTTTGTAAATAATTCACTCTGAAAGTTGTCATAATTGAACTAATTTTATGATGTTTATAGTGCTTTTGATCAACTGAGCCATACGCTTTCATTGACTAAAAATACAAGCAAGACATTCTATCTAGCATCTGTTTCTGTAATGCACGTGAAAAAAAAAAAAAAAAAGATTTGGAACAACATAGGAGTTATTAAATGATGACAAAATATTCATTTTTAGATTAACTTTCCCTTTAAACCACAAATTTTGGTCTATTTTCTAAGATTTTGTCTCACTTTATGTTCTCTCATCCAACGCCTTGGGAACTGCATCTTCCTCACAAATTGTACTTTCAGTACTTTCCTCTAAAGCGGGGAATACACACACACAAACACATTCAGAGTGTTATTTTCTCCTAAAACACTATATGGCAACAAAAACACCACAGTGCCTATATATACTGCAGTAAAATATTGTGCATATATGGCTAGGAATAGAATTGGTGCTATCAGTAGCAGCCTTTGTTACGTTTCACCTGTTTCACTTGAAACGGGCCTCGCAACAGAAGGGGCCTCCGCTTGCGCTCGAAAAAGAACCTCTTTTTTGCTCCATATCTTGGTTTTTGAAGCAATTTTATTAATTTTATTGGCATTATTGCCCCAATAATGCGGCAATGGGGCAAAAATGCCAACAAAATTAATAAAATTGCTTCAAAAACCAAGATATGGACCAAAACTCTGTATAAGTTCTTGTTTTTAATATTTTTAACCAATATAACACAAACAAAAGTGCTGCTTTCCCGAATATCAGCACGTTTGCAAGTGTGATATTGATTTTATACAATTCAATAAACAATAAGTTAATAGGCTGTTAGTTGACTTACATTTTAGAAACAACATTTCTTTTTCCTCTATTTTGCCAACCAAATAATAATAATAAACATGCATGCACATTTTTGTTTTTGGTGGGGTTTTAACCCTGTTATACCTTAACCCTAAAGCTATTTGACCCAAGGTTAAAAGCAGGGTTCTGTTTCATAGCACAACAGGTGGGGCGTCTGTGGGTATATGAGCATTATTGAGCTTAGATTCACATTTCAAATGTTTTGCAAAAGGGAACACAGAGAAAAGCAGGGATCCTGTGGCTCACTTTTATTACAGGTCCTCGGAGTCTAAGGCTTACAGAGATCTTAAGACCTATATGTCACATTTCTGCGGGTAATTTTGACTTAAGAGTGGGGATTTTCTTTGGAAGGGCTGATAAATATGGAGCGGAGAGGCAGAAGGAGAATTGGGGGGGATGGATGTCTCTCTATCTGTCTGTTCTGAATTTCACAGCTCCAACAGTAAGCCCACATTAAAATGATAATGACTCATTTCCCCTGAGTTGCCAGAGATACTCCTTCCAACCAAAGCCCTGAATCTCCTCCTTAATATCCTGCGAGTCATTTTCACTGTGTGAAATGAAACGCTGAGACCGAGGATTAGCGTTGTGTTATTTGGCCTGTGGCCCACTGCACTGACCGCAGGCAATGCATGCTACTGGTGCATTAATGCAGTCATAACAGCATTACATAACGTTACTTTTGTATATTTTATTTATTCATCTAGATAAGAGTATGTGGTTAATATTTTTAATGCCTTGAATATTCATTGTAAATGTAAACATAAATATTGCACTATGCTTATGAGGTTAAATCATTTCCCCTGGAGTTACATAGCAGGAACACTACTTGAAGTCAGATTGCCAATTTAGAAACACAAAAACAAAGCGACCTCTAGGAAGATAGACAGTTACACAGGTAATGATAAACATTCACTATTAAGCAAATAAAATGAATAATTTCAAACATATCAAAAACCAGTTAGCAAAACTTGGCTTCTAGCAAACTTTGCTGATGATCAGACACCTACAAAGCAAGTCAAGCCAATCAAAAGTTTGGGGTCAATAAGATATTTTTTTTAAGGAATTAAAACTTTTATTCAGCAAAGATGCATTAAATTGCTTAAAAGTGACAGTTGAAAAACTTTTTAAAAAATTTCTATTGATCAAAGAATATCATGTTTCCACAAAAACATTAAGCAGCACAACTGTTTTCAACATTATAATAATAATAAGTGTTTCTTGAGCAGCAAATCAGCATATTAGAATGATTTCTGATGGATCATGTGACACTGAAGACTGCAGTAATGATGCTGTAAATTCAGCTTCAACATCACAGGAATAAATTACATTTGAAAATTACAAAAGTTGTTGTAATAATATTGTCACGGTTTGGAGGTTTGTCGACTCATTCTGTGTGTGTGTGTGTGTGTGTGTGTGTGTGTGTGTGTGTGTGTGTGTGTGTGTGTGTGACCACGGCTGATTAGTTGATCAGCGCCAGCTGGAGCTCATCAGGGTCCCTATTTAATGTCTGTGCTTTTTGTCCTGTGTTGTCAGGTTGTTGGTGTTCTCAGGCGGTGTGTTTCCTGGCTGTGGTTTTGTCTCTCTTGTTGTGTTCTTCGTCCCCGTTTGGATTACCTGCTTCAAGCCTGTTTGGATTTTCTTCCTGTTGGATATTACTCTGAGGACTGGTTGCTCATTGCAGTCCCTGCGCTGCCAAGAGACTTTTGCCATCTGCACCCACGACATTCTGACTGTTGCTTTCTCTGCTCTACTGAAAGTTTGTTCTAATAAATCGTTTGTCTGCATTCGCAATTGACTCCTCATCATTTCCCGTGACAAATATTGTAATAATTGTAAATTGTTCAAAGAAATATTACACAATAATACTGTTATTGCATTTTTGTTCAAATAAATACAAAAAAACATCAAAATCCTTTCTAAACCCTGAACTTTTGAATGATAAAGTTGGAGGTAAGAGATATTGATTTAAGTAAAATCACATGAGTTCTGTTGCAATGAATATTGATTTGGTCATGTGCACGATGCTGGAGTGGTAATTCAACACTATTACTCATGTGTTATACCTTAAATTGCATTAAAATTTAGTAACACTTTTTAAACAGTATAGTTTTGTCTTGTCAAATCAAACTGAAAGACCAAAACTACAGTAACTATTGTTAAAAAAAATGGACTTTAAATGGAACAGAGGCAAAGGATGTGCCAATTAAAGATCCTATAAATCATCTTAACGGCTTTTTATGTCAAACTACACAGCAGCCAGATCACACAAAACATTCTCTGACAATATAAAAGTTTCTGTTGTGCAAACAAATGCTGTTAAACCAATAGAGAGACTCTCACTTTAAAAAACAACACCTCTGTGTTCAGTTTCATATCTCTGATGCATAGTGAGAGAATAATTGAAAGGTTTTGTTTTATTCATCTCAGTCAGGGACTGCAAATCTACCATTGTAACAAACCCTCTTTGACACAGGAGAACTCATGTATGTAAAGACTGTGACATTAAATCAATAATTGCTTTACTGAAAGCACAATGTTATATGTGCAGTGTTTTGGGATGCACTTCATATTTTATGTACAAAAAGCAAAAAAAAAAAAAAAAAAAAAACCATCTTGAAAGCAGTCCAGCTCTAGAGATTTGAGATGCGTTTCTTTGTCTCTTTTTATAGTAAGTCCTCATTGACAGTGCAAGACTATAATGTGTTGTGTGTGTATAGAGAACTATTGCAGAAAAAGACATGAGATGCAAGAAATGCATCATTAACAGTTACTGGTCTTCTAACAGTTAATGCCTTTTTCACTGGTCTGTCCTTGAGTCTCCCAGGATTCTTTTTGCTCCTTTCAAGAGCTTATATTGGCAACTTAATTAGCCATTTTAAAAACGTGCTACTTAGATGTGCTGCTCTGTGTAAATGCTATAATAGCACCAGCAGTTTGTTACCGCTTTAAAACTGTAGTGTGTAATTTTTCAATGTTAAATACTTTATAGTGAAGCTTAATGTGCAGAGACGACTATAAATATGCTAAAATAACAAACACTCCTCAAGGTATGAAAGTTGTGTGCTTTAAAACACTTCTCTTGTAGAGTAAATAAACAGGGTAAATTTGTAATAAGTAATATTCTGGAATAACTTATGAAAACCATATTAAAAATGAAACAACATTCACAATCTATTTTAGTTCTGTAATATAGCTTATTTACAGGATATCTAATGAGAATAAATTGGGGAAAATGATTGGGTTATGAAAAATGGGCATTCCATACGAGGCTGTTCCATTTACAGGCAATTGTGGAGGACTTCTCTCCAGAAACCAATTCGTTAAAACATTCCAGAAAGTCTGGGAGCATAAATTTGTGGACTCTTATTAAATATCGTGTTTGAACTTCCTTCATTTGCCTGTCTTCAGTCTGTGCTACAGCCTTGTAATACATAGACTGTCAAGTGGTAATATTCCCTCAACCATTACCCAAGCTCATATGCCCCATGACAAAGGAAGTCCCGGCAAGGAAAGTATTAACCTTTCTCCCTTCTTTGTAGGCACAGCCTCAGCCACCTATGGCCAAGAAGCAGAGCTCTAAGGTTTAGCTATGTCAGCTTCTTTAGCTTGACTCAGCTATTCGGGAATACTGCTCCAGGGAGACCATTTTAATACACCCTGGCCTACCACTACCACTAGATGGAGCAAAAACAGGGGTTTCCATTTAGAATAACTATTCACCCTACTTGCTACAAAAAACTCTAGCCTCTTGGAAGCTGCAGGCAAGCTTCAGCTCTACTATCTCAGAACTATCAGAGGAAAGCACTCACTCCCTGCCTGGAGTAGTCCAGGGCCCCAAGACTCCCAGCATCTGACAAAGGTGGCAAAAGGCAAATTAAACTCTACTTGCCAGGTTCTGAGGGATCAGTTTAGGCTCCAACAGTGAGTGGAGGACCCTACTTTAAAACCCTGACAGTAGGGGAGGGTTATACTCTACACTCAACCCAGAAGGACTCCCCGGACCTGTCCAGGGTCCCAAGACTCCCAGCACATGATAAAGGTCCCTGATAACAAGAAGAGCTGCTAAAAAGGCAATTTAACCTGTTATGTTCTACAGGACCGGTTGAGGCTCAACCCCCGAAGTACAGCCTACCAAAGGGAACCTACAACCCTTGATACTTGTGCCCTTCTAGAAGGGAGCCACCGGGGAGCTATCCTATTTAAAGACTCCAGAATCCTAGGAGAGGCAGCTCTTTTGCAGTATGAGTCTTAGGATGTGCCCTGAATACAATAAATTAATTTGTATTTACTAAAAGCAAAAAAAATAAAAAATAAAATAAAATGATAAAAATAAATAAATAAATAAATAATTGTACATTGTACTAGGGCATCTGAAGGATTACTTCTTTTATTACTTTGCAATCACCTAAAAAATAAGTCTTGATCAATAAAACAGAACAATAAGACAAAAATGAAGTCCCGGCAAGGAAAGTATTAACCTTTCTCCCTTCTTTGTAGGTACAGCCTCAGCCACCTACGACCAAGAAGCAGAGCTCTAAGGTTTAGCTATGTCAGCTTCTTTAGCTTGACTCAGCTATTCGGGAATACTGGTCCAGGGAGACCATTTTAATACACCCTGGCCTACCACTACCACTAGAGGGGGCAAACACAGGGGTTTCCATTTAGAATAACTATTCACCCTACTTGCTACAAAAAACTCTAGCCTCTTGGAAGCTGCAGGCAAGCTTCAGCTCTACTATCTCAGAACTATCAGGGGAAAGCACTCACTCCCTGCCTGGAGTAGTCCAGGGCCCCAAGACTCCCAGCATCTGACAAAGGTGCCAGAAGGCAAATTAACCTCTACTTGCCAGGTTCTGAGGGATCAGTTTAGGCTCCAACAGGGAGTGGAGGACCCTACTTTAAAACCCTGACAGTAGGGGAGGGTTATACTCTACACTCAACCCAGAAGGACTCTCCGGACCTGTCCAGGGTCCCAAGGCTCCCAGCACATGACAAAGGTGCCTGATAACAAGAAGAGCTGCTAAAAAGGCAATTTAACCTGTTATGTTCTTCAGGACCGGTTGAGGCTCAACCCCCGAAGTACAGCCTACCAAAGGAAACCTACAACCCTTGATACTTGTGCCCTTCTAGAAGGGAGCCACCGGGGAGCTATCCTATTTAAAGACTCCAGAATCCTAGGAGAGGCAGCTCAACCCTTCTAACAGGACCTGCTGTAGCCATACTTGATTCAGTCAACATAGCCATAGTGACAAGAACAACTAGGAATGGTAGTGACGTCATGGACTGTTGTACATGTGCTTCAGACACGGTCACACCGATGGTGTTCTCCATAGCGTTGATCTAGATGCAATGTTGAGTTTTGCTAAAAAAATGAGAATACATGACAAATCATAAATAGAACAACATAATAACAAGCAAAACAACTCATAAGAAAATCACAATTAAGAGAAAACAAGAAAGAAAAACTAAAATAAGAAATAACTAACGCATGGCCTCTTAGGATTTCTGTTTCTGTGGCAGAGAATGTTATTATATTTGGATGAAAGATTAAAACATTTAAGAAAGTATTAAGAATCACAATTACAGGAAAACAAGAGAGAAAAACTTAAATAAGATTTTAAAAAAGAATAAAGCATGGCCGCTTAGGATTTCTGTATGTTTTTGCAGCAGTTATTATATTTTGATGAAAGATTAAGACACTTAAGACAGTATTAAGAAAGAAAATATAGTCAGTTTTAATTTCATGTTGACTTTAAACTACGGTGGCCGAGAGAGCTCAATGCGCTGCAACCGAGGAAAACACATGCAAACAAAAAAAAACACCAGCAAATAAAGAAAACATCTTCATCAGCTTGACAACACATGTGCTGCAAAAGTTCACAATGCACCCAAAGACAAAAACACGTTGCAAATACTCGCAACACACCCAAATACAAAAACGTGCTGCAAAAGTTCACAACACAACCAAATACAAAAACGCGCTGCAAGTACTCACAATGCACATACGACCAGGCTGTTCAAATAAACAACAACAACAACAACCCTCACTTCACCTTTCAGGCCATTTCTACACCACTGAAGAGTAAACACTGAAAAATAAGCGGTCCCAGCCAGGTTCGTCACTTGTTGGAGTCTCCATAAAACATTTTTGTTGTGGTCAGTGCCAGTCCCGGGGCCAGGACAAACGACCGGGCTTTTACAATTCTCAGGGGGACTTGTGTGAAAATGTATTATTAATAATAAATTATTATTAATAAATAATAATTTATTTAATAATTTACTTGATTTTTATGATCATGGGATATGACGTGCGCAAAATGTGAATCGTTGTCCATAATTTTGCGAGGAATTGTTGATAAAGACAAATGTCACGTCACAAAAGTGGAAAGGCGCTAGGACTCTACTTTGCGCTAGAGTTATGCTGAAGAAGTCTCAAATCCCAGTCAATTATTCACTGCAGAAAGTGATGCGCTATGAAATAAAAGTAGCCTATAATTATCATCATCATCATTCAGATCATTGCAGAGGGGGCTTGAGATTGCCAGGCCTGGTCTGTGCTATTTGCAGTGCGTTTCTGTATTTGGTTGTGTTGTGAACTTTTGCAGCGCGTTTCTGTATTTGGGTGCATTGTGAACATTGTGAAAAATGATGAAGATGTTTTCTTTATTTGCTGGTGTGTTTTCTATTTACATGTGTTTTCTTCATTTGCAACGCGTTGAGTTCTCTCGGCCAGCGTCTTAAACTCATCAACAAAAAGGAAAAACTGTGGTTATCTGCCATTAAAAACTAACCTTACATGGGAAACATTCTGAAGATATCAGAAGATCATTAGAACACTGAGCTGAATGTCCAGATCCTCCATGTTTTGCAGAATTGGCTCAGCAGGGAGCAGTCTACTGGACCTTGCAGAAAGAAAACTTCCTCACATCGTGTTTTTAGCAGTGCACAGGCCCTTAGGGAAGTAATGTTTCTTTTTGAAGTCTACAAAGCCTTCATGTCCTAGATTTCTTTTATTAAAAGCACAGGTTGTACAAAGCACTGTGAGGGGTTTCATTTAGAGAAGTAGTTCTGGCATATGTCACTCATTCTCCTCCACTCTCACAGAAGACATGTCAGTGTTTCTCTGGTTTGTTGCTCTTGCTTCAGAATTGACAAGCACGCCTATTTTTTGCCAGCGGTACTAGTGTACAACACTACATCCCTTTGAGATCAAGGGAAAAGCATCTTCTTTATCACATGGAACATCTGCTAAAGCTAATTACAAATTGATTCCCACACAATGAGCAGACTTTGTCAGCTCAAATGTCTACTTCACCATCCCTGAAGGAAGAAACCAACTCCTGGAGTTTCCTGGAACAAAGACAGGTGGGAAATCAGACCTCCTCCCGAATATTAGCTCACAAGGTGTCTTTCCCAAAGTCAGATATGGTGAGAAGAATAATTATGGATAAAATCATTTGCACAACCACCCATGCAGTAAGCAATCAATTGAGTGGAGAAAACAAAGCTAATAACTCATACTGTAAGTCATCCAAATCCATCACTTTTTAAACATGATCCTGTCTTACAATGTCAATACCTACTGTGAGGCATGGTGGGACAGACAAACAATTGTAACTCGAGAATGTATTTAAAATAACAGCTCATTAGAAAAAAAAAAAAAAAATACAATTTTGAATCATTTAGTCATGTCATTACAATCTTGCATCATTTTAGTTTGTTTGGCACAAAAAGCTACTATATGACTTCAGAAGACTTTTAAGGATCACTTTTGTGTTTTTTGTGTTTGTGTGTGTTTTTTTTAGCCTGAGTAATTATCAACATCCAAAAGAGCAGCTTATACACACACACACACACACACAACAGGAAATGTTTTGCTGAATGAACGTACAATATGGACGTTTTGGCAATATTTAAACGTAAACATTATTACATTTTTAAAGCTAAAAAGCGTAAAATATTTACAAATCTTTTATATCATAAAGATATTTGTATAATTGCCCTTTTACCATTTTATAGACATTTTTTTAGATCCCCAAACCCTACCCCTAAACATAACCATTTTATAGAGGATATAAAAAAAGAATACAACGTAATGGACATAAATGTGCTGAAAAATTACAATTTTAGTAATAATATTGCATTAAAATTATATTTTGAGCTGCTAATTCCGCCTACGTCACGTGTGACCTTTCCAACGTGATTACGTAATCTGCGGCGCATCACAGAGCAGTGCAAGATTTGTGGTTAAAAAGTATATAAATTTTTACTTTTTTTAGAAAATGACTGATTGTTTCGCTAGACAAGACCCTTATTCCTTGGCTGGGATCATGTAGAGCCCTTTAAAGCTGCACTGAAACTGCAATTTGGACCTTCAACCCGCTGTACCCCGGTGAAGTCCACTATATGGAGAAAAATCCTTGAATGTTCTCCTTAAAAACCTTAATTTCTTTTAGACTGAAGAAAGAAAGACATAAACATTTTGATTGACATGGGGGTGAGTAAATTATCAGGAAATTTTAATTAAGAAGTGAACTAATCCTTTAAGTGTAACACGTTAGCCGATGAAGGAAGATGAGGAACACAGGATACAATAGAAATAGCGTTTACTGGTGATACACAAACGAACAGCTTACATCTAACAAGAGAACATAACTCGTTACACCAACAATGATTGACCATGAACTGAGAACAGACAGGACGGAGGAATACACAGACAGACAGGAATACACAGATAATGACTACTAAATGGAAACAGCTGACAAGACTTAACTAATTAGAAACCATGGTGATTAATGAGGACTAATGCAGACAAGACAGAAGGTGAACTAAACAGAACATACACGTGACATAACGCCCCCTCGGAAAGACGCGTCCTCCCGCCATGACAGACGATGGGCTGCTGCCCGTCACCAGCTCCGTCACCAGCTCCACATCGTCCACCTCCCGCTTCGGTGGACGATGTGGAGCTGGTGACGGGCAGCAGCCTGGGGTAGTTGGCCACAGGCACCATCGTGGTGCTGAAAGTGGGAGGATCCAGGGTGGCACTTTGACTAACAGGCTGGGCGGTAACCAGGAGCCGATCGACGGCTGCAGAACTATGGTGAGAGGTGGAGGAACCGGCAGAACGGAGTGGGTGACGGATCTGGGCCACATTGAAAGCCTGGAAGCCTGGCGCTGAGCTGCTGGCTCGCGGTACCGAGGCAGCAACAAGGACTAGAATGACTGGGGTGACGCTGGAGTGAGCGAGGATGGCAGGGAGGTTGTAGAGGGGAGGAGCCCGATGATGCTGTAGGGGTGCAGAGTGCAGGCGTAGCTGGAGCCCTGGAAGTGGCGAAAAGCTGGGCGTTTACCACCGGAGGCTGACCTGTAGTGACGATGCAGCCCTGCGGAGTCTCCAGGCAGATGGGCCGAGGAGACAATGAGGGAACAGTGGGCTGAGGCGATTGTGACTGGCTGGCAGTTCAAGGTGGAGACATGTCCCTGGAGGCCCAAAGTGGAGGCGAGGACTCTGCCTCAAGCCAAGCTGGTGGAGGTGAAGCCCAAGGCAAGGAAGATGAGCCACATGGAGTGAGTGGGTGGGGCAGAGCCGAGGAGCTTGATGACACCGGTGGTACCAACGGATCTAGTGAGCTGGCCGTGACCAGTGATGGAGACGGAATCAGGAAGTCAGGCAGGGATACAGGCTGAAGATGATGTCCGGACAGGACCGGAGCATCCAAATAACCGGACGGGACTGGTGACGAAGAGGAGGATTCGAGGGTGGGGACTTGGGTGGGAATTGGATCCGCGGACCACAGATCGATCAGGTCCAGGTCTGCTCCTGGCTCTGCAATGGACTGACCCGCTTGCATCCACTCTGGAGCTTTGATGTCCTCCGGTCCTGGAATGACCTTGTGGGCGCTTCAGGCTCGCAGGCTGTGAAAGAGCATCCGGACCAAGTACCGGAGCATCCAGACCAAGTACTCCAGACACTGCCTGCTTTCTGGGAGGAGAAGGAGACGCAATGCTGGTGAGTCCATTTTATCCTTCTTTTTCATTTTCTTTTACTCAATTTGAGGGTCATTCTGTAACATGTTAGTCGATGAAGGAAGAACACAGGATACGATAGAAATAGCATTTACTGGTGATACACATACGAACAGCTTACATCCTACAGGAGAACATAACTCGTTTCACCAACAATGACTGACCATGAACTGAGAACAGACAGGAACTTAAATACACAGATAATGACTACTAAATGGAAACAGCTGACAAGACTTAACTAATTAGAAACCATGGTGATTAATGAAAACTAATACAGACAAGACAGAAGTTGAACTAAACAGAACATACACGTGACATTAAGGTTAACTGTCCCTTTAAATATCAATTCCTGCCAACGGCCTAAAAGTTACTGAAAATAATATGAAATAAGAAACACTAACTTTATAAATGATGCCGGCAGAAAATAACAAGAAACGCTCTTATTGAATATAAGTTCATTTATGAGGCCCATCTTCCACACTTCAATGACTTTGGCCATAAAAGCTCATCCCTGAGCGACCGATGAAAATCTGGAGTTAAGCTTAACAGTCAAAACAATATTGCCTGAATGACCATTGCAGTGTAATGTTATTGCAGACAAGCTCCTGCTGTGTGAATGAGAATGCAGCTTTATGTGTCATGTTTCATCTCGATGTTTCCTCAAGGCAACTGCAGGTGTAAAAGTTGCATTAGCATCAGCTGTCTCCATGATTGCCTCATAGGAGATCATAATACAGATATGACCCAGTTTATTACCCAGATGGAAGGAAGTGTTAGATGTTCAGTTAAGAAATACAGCCGTGTTATAGAGCTGTAACCATAATTTATGTGTTGCCTAAATCCATTCAGATCTCATTTACAAGAATACTGTTATTCAATTAAGAGAATTTGGACAACCCCGGAGCCTCTTTTACTGGAACTGTCAGGAAAATGTGGATGAGTGAATCTCACAAAAACATGTCCAGGCCAAATTATTTTGCATATAGGAAAAGAAGCCTATTTGTAGGACAATCAATCAATCTATCAATCAATCTATCAATCAATCAATCAGTCAATCTATCTATCTATCTATCTATCTATCTATCATCTACAGTGGTGGTCAGAATTATTGGCACCCTTGGTAAATATGATCAAAGACGACTATAAAAATAAATCTGCATTGTTTATCCTTTTGATCTTTAATTCATAAAATTAGCAAAAAACTAACCTTTCATTGAAGGAAAAGAATTGAAAGTGGGGGGAAAATCACATTATGAAATAAATGTTTTTCTCCAAAACACATTGGCCACAATTATTGGCACCCTTTTATTCAATACTTTTTGCAATCTCCTTTTGCCAAGATAACAGCTCTGAGTCTTCACCTATAATGCCTGATGAGTTTGGAGAACACCTGACAAGAGATCAGAGACCATTCCTTCATGCAGAATCTCTACAGATCCTTCTGATTCCCAGCCTCATGTTGGTGCTTCTTCTCTTCAGTTCACTCCACTAATTTTCTTTAGGGTTCAGGTCAGGGGACTAGGGACGGCCATGGCAGAAGCTTCATTTTGTGCTCAGTGCCACATTTTTGTGTTGGTTTTGATGTTTGTTTTGGATCATTGTCCTGATGGAAGATCCAGCCACGGCCCATTATAAGATTTCTAGCAGAAGCGGTCAGGTTTTGTTTTTTTATCTGTTTGTATTTGATAGAATCCATGATACCATGTATCTGAACAAGATGTCCAGGACCTCCAGCGGAAAAATAGCCCCACACCATTAAAGATCCAGCAGTATATTTAACCGTGGGCATGGGGTACTTTTCATCCATGTGTGCACCAAACCCATCTGGTGAGTTTGCTGCCAAAAAGCTCTTTTTTTTTTAGTTTCATCTGACCATAGAAGCTGGTCCCGTTTGAAGTTCCAGTCATGTCTGACAACTGAATATGCTGGAGATTGTTTCTGGATGAGAGCAGAGGATTTTTCTTGAAACCCTCCCGAACAACTTGTGGGCATGTAGGTGCTGTTTGATAATTGTTTTTAGGCTTTCTGAGACTCAAGACTCAACTAATCTCTGCAGTTCTCCAGCTGTAACCCTTGGAGAGTCTTTAGCCACGCAAACTTTCCTCCTCACCACGCATTAGGACGATTTAGACACAGGTCCTCTTCCACGCAGATTTGTAATATCTTTAGTTGATTGGAACTTCTTAATTGTTGCCCTGATGGTGGAAATGGGGATTTTCAATGCTTTAGCTGTTTTCTTACAGCCACTTTCTATTTTGTGAAGCTCAACAATCTTTTGCTGCACATCAGAACTATATTCTTTGGTTTTACTCGTGATGAATGATTAAGGGAATTTGGCTTTTGTGTGTCCTCATGTTTATACTCCTGTGGAACAGGAAGTCATGGCTGGATAATTTCATGTTCATGATCACCCTGGTGTGCTAAAAAAAATGTAAATATGAATGGGAATATACTTCAGAGATATTTATTCATAAAAAAATTCTAGGGGTTCCAATAATTGTGGCCAACATGTTTTGGAGAAAAACATTTATTTCATAATGTGATTTTCCCCACACTTTCAATTCTTTTCCTTCAATGAAAGGTTAGATTTTTGCTAATTTTATGAATTAAAGATCAAAAGGATAAACAATGCAGATTTATTTTTATAGTCATCTTTGATCATATTTACCAAGGGTGCCAATAATTCTGACCACCACTGTATCTCTATAACTTATGCTACATCCTATGCCTTCCCTATTCAACTTATGGAAAAAGTGTAACTAACGCGACGCCAGTTTACACTTTCTTCGTAAATTGAATACGGAAGGCGGTCTGGCGGAAGCCAGATATTTTACTTCATAACTTGTTAAATATGGATTTTTTTTTTACACAAATGCATCGTTTCACTTCAGAAGGCCTTTATTCATCCCCCGGAGCCGCGTGGAATATGTTTATGATGGATGGAAGCACTTTCTTCAGCTTATACTCATGACCCATGATCACTGCCATTATAAAGCTCGGATGCATCAGGATATTTATTAAAATATCTACGATTGTGTTCATCAGAAAGAAGACAGTCATATATACACCTAGGATGGCTTGAGGGTGAGTAAAGCTTGGGTTAATTTTCATTTGAAAGTGAACTAATCCTTTAATTTTCTTTAAGCAAAATATATAAAATCTTACTTTTGATTTTGAGGTGAAATATGACCATGACATGTTCTTGACAGGTGTCGTGAGATTTACCAGATACCCTCTTTTTCCCTACGCTTGGCAACACAGACACAAACACGAATGCATTACACTGGAGATGTGGAGGGATTGGGCAGAGTCAAGGTCTGAATGAATAAACCCAGACCAGCTGACTGGGAAGACACACAGCACTCCAGAGCGGGTGAAAAGTTCACTCAGTCTGTGAAAGCAACCCAGGAAAAGGTCATAGCACAGCACATTCACACATGTGAACCACAGAACCAGTGAGCGTTCAGTCATAACGCCCTGTGTATTATGACAGGTCAGGCTGTTTTGCATGTATTTTTCCTATCAATTAGGTTTTATATTTGTCTTCGGATGAATTATCTTTACTGATGTAATCTTAATTAAATACTTAACGCATGACATAGATGTGTGTTAATATGAGACATTACTGCATGTCATCCTACATTAAACAGTTAACGCAGAATTCATTAGCACATGTAAATGAGATCAGCAAATTTTTAATATTTTTGTGAACATGCCTTAAAGTAATGCAACCTTTAATAAGAGGATGTTATTATTGAAGGGTAGGCCAGTGTCATCTATATTTAACCCGACAGCAAAGCAGCAGCGACCCATAATTAAGCGAATAATCAGAATCAATCATAACAGCGGTTGTTTACATATAGGTCTTAATGGTTCAGTAGCAATGAACGGCAAAACGAGAAACAGGAAAGAAAGCGCTGTTAGCCAATTTAAAAAATGATATTAGTGACCGGAGATATAATTTTTGGTAAATTGCCAAAAAGAGATGCACTCAGTTTTATGTTCCTTACCGTGTTCTTTCTGGACTATAATTTACAAGTTAGTCCTAGACTGAAGGACAGGATGGTGGAGAGAGACAGACCAGTGTCAAATTTTGTGATGAGTCAAGACATATGCCTCCATTTCAGTGATTTGCTGGCACTGTACTCGGAGAAGAGAGATACATTTCATACACACTGTCATTGTCCAAAAAAGAGTGGCATCACTAGTTGTTCAGTTCGCCTCTGTACATAGCTGTAATGAAACACACCATAACCCTAAAGAAAAAGCATTATTTAATGAAAAGAAAAAACACCACCGCCAACAACAGCAACAAAAATAAATAAAATGCTGCAAAATGCATCTATAATAATAGTAATAATATATGCTGCAAAATTAACTTATATATTTAAAATAATTATTTCAGTTATTTTGTCTGTAACAGTTATGTTCAGTTTTGTTATGTTTTGTTATCATGTTATTTTGGTTTTCCTGTTTGCCTGTCTGCATGCCTGTGTTCCCTAGTTAGTTTCCCTGGTTTTTAATTAGTTCTCACGCCTGTTCCGTTTGACATTGATTATGCTCCTCATGTATTTAAGCCCTGTGTTTCCTTAGTTCCCTTGCTGGTATCATCAATGTTAATGTGGTTGTGTTTACTGTCCTGAGTGTTCTTCTGTTGTAGATTTATTAAAGGGTTAGTTCACCCAAAAATGAAAATTATGTAATTTATTACTCACCCTCATGTAACTTGCTATTCCCAGCAAGTTAATTTACACTTTCATTGCCCAGAAAGGTACTAAAAACATATTTTCAACAGTTCTTGTGAGTACAGTGGTTCTTCCTTAATATTATAAAGCGATGAGAATACTTTTTGGTAACACTTTCTAATAACTGCACGCTATGAATCAATAGTTAAGCATTAGTAAATCGTGAATTCATCACTTATAAAGCATTAATAGACATTAGTAAGCAGTTTATAAATACAGCTATAAATGCTTTTTTCTTGATTTATAAGCATATCTATAATGTGTTTAATAATTGTATTTTCATACTTTATTAATAATCAATTTATCATTTCTAAATTATGTATTACATTATTCACAAACCAGTTATTTAGGAGTTGTCAGTGGTTCATAAGATCATTTAGGAAGTGTAAGTAAATGATTAATAAACTATTTAAACATTCATTTATACATCTTATTATTTAGACATGTAGTAATAGTTACTTAGTGTGTTAATAAATGCTTTATTAACACATTCCTACTGCAATTCATGATTAATTCAGGTAATTATAAACATTTAGAAGTGGTCAGCTAACTATTTTTGTGAGCTCATCTAGAGCGAGGACTATTTATGCTTTGTAAAGCTTTTATAAATGAGATTTAAAGGTTCAGTGATCTTCTGCACTGCTGTCCTCTAATGTTTTAAAGTGAGTACTGAGGTAGTTTTGACACTTGGAATATGTGTTAATAAAGCATTTATTAACACATTAAGTAACTATTTCTACACGTCTAAACAATAAGATGCATAAATGTACATTTAAATATTTTATTAATCATTTACTTACACTTCCTAAATGATCTTATGAACCACTGACAACTCCTAAATAACTAGTTTGTGAATAATGTAATACATAATTTAGAAATGATAAATTGATCATTAATAAAGTATGAAAATACAATTATTAAACTCATTATAGATATGTTTATAAATCAAGAACAAAGCATTTGTAGGTGTATTTATAAACGGCTTACTAATGCCTAATAATGTTTTATAAATTATGAATTGACTATTTACTAATGCTTAACTAATGCTTCATAGCGTGAGTTATTATAAAGTGTTACCTACTTTTTGTGCACCAAAAAAAACAATATAATGACTTTTCAACAATATCTAGTGATGGCCGATTTCAAAACACTGCTTTGAATCTTTTATTTCGAATCAGCGGTTCTGAGCGCCAAAGTCACGTGATTTCAGCAGTTTGGCAGTTTGACACGCGACAAACTTCGAAGCAGTGTTTTGAAATCGCCCATCACTAGATATTGTTGAAAAGTTGTTATTTTGTTTTTTTTGGCGCACAAAAAGTATTCTCGTTGCTTTATAATATTAAAGTAGAACCACTGAACTCACATGAACTGTTTTAAATATGTTTTTAGTAGCTTTCTGGGCAATGAAAGTGTTAATTACCTTGCTGGGAATGGAGGCCTCACTGAGCCATCTGATTTCATCAAAAATATCTTAATTTGTGTTCCGAAGATGAATGAAGGTCTTACGGGTGTAGAACGACATGAGGGTGAGAAATAAATGACATAATTTTCATTTTTGGGTGAACTAACCCTTTAAAGACTGTTTTTGTTACCTACTTCTTTTGTTGTGTGCTACAACCAACCTGTCACTACAACATTTCCTAAAATCAGTCCATATTTTAACATGAGTTGTCAATTTAAAACTTAAATTTACAATTAAATCTAAAAAAATAAATGTTATTTGTAAATTAATGCCATCAAAAATTCAAACTTAAAGAACCACTTAAATTTAAAGTATGACTTTGTACGTCCATATTCACCACAAACCACACAACTACTAAAGGAAATGCAAGTTGCCAAACCACACTTTAAGCAAATTGAGACGTTCATACTGTACGTCTCCTTGAGTGCTCTTAAAATATGTAAATATATAATAGATTGTCTTCTGAAGCCACTTTTGGTAATATCTAATCAATGATTACTCATCTGTAATGCAAATATTTACATTTTTTTGTGATTATTTAACGTTCCACACGTGTGATTAATTCTATTACTTACTAAGTGTATCACATAATTAATTCAAGTTAAATATTTTAATCAATTGACAGTCCTAATTATAACAGTTCCTCTAGCCTTCCTTGTACAAACAGACATAACTGCTAGAGGGGATGGATGTGTTTGGGAGTGCAGACACACACATCAGGGGCCAGATGATAGGGTGTCATCTCCACTCACCCAAACTGCACTCATGGTAATTACATTGAGAGAGTAGCTCCCCGCCTCCCTCTCACCCTTTAAATCATTCAGTACTTTCACCTGCTGAACCTCCGAATACAAGAGCAGAAGAATCTCCACAGTCACCTTATGTTGTTTCCTTCATTCATGGAGACATACTAATTCCCTAAACATAAATACAACTGCATACTGCATGTATCTACATCTGTGGAAGGAAAGAGGACAGGAAATCAATCCATTGTTTGTATTAAGAAAAAAAAAAAAGTCTACAGTACCACTGCTTCTTTCTCCTGGCAGTGGATCAAACTGAAAGGATTTACTGTGTAAATGCAATGCAGAGGTTTTATTGGTTAAACTCAATCTCTACATAAATTCAGCCATATAAATTTACTGCACTGTAAGATGTTTTATAATACTTCATTATGAGCGTACAAAAGTTGGCTGCTAGTAAATTACAAGTGACTTTATGACAGTTTTCTTGGTGAATGCGTTTCACTGGTGTGGTGTATATTTGTGTAGCATTTTATTATCCTAAAGTCCACTAGTAGTTAGTCAAGGTTTTTTGCACCAAAACCACTGTGAATATGCTATACTCTACTGTTTTAAGTCAGTAAGATTTTTTGAAAGAAATGAATACATTTATTCAGCAAGGATGTATTACAATTTTCAAAAGTGACAGTAAAGACTTTTATGTTACAACAGATTTCTATTTCATGTAAATGATGTTATACTCATCAAAGAATTCTGAAAAAAAATGATCACGGCTTCCACAATAATCAGCACAACTGTTTTAACATCAAAATAATATGAAATGTGTCTTGAGCACCAAATCAGCATATTAGAATAATTTCTGAAGGATCATGTGACACTGTAATGGCTACTGAAAATTCATTATCATGGGAATAAATTATATTTTAAAATAAACTGCTCAAAAAAATTAAAGGAACACTTTTAATCAGAGAATAGCATCAAGTCAGTTAAACTCCTGGGATATTGATCTGGTCAGTTAAGTATCAGAGGGGGTTATTAATCAGTTTGAGCTGCTTTGGTGTTAATGAAATTAACAACAGGTGCACTAGATGGGCAACAATGAGATGACCCCCAAAACAGGAATGGTTTTACTGGTGGAGCATGTCCCGTTGTTGTCAGGTATGCATACAAGCACGTGGGGGCCATACAAACTCCTGAGTACCATTTTGAGTTGCTGCAATGAAATTTCAGCAAAATGGACTAGTCTGCTGCATCATTTTTTCTCTTTGACTTTCGGGGTGTCTTTGAATTCAGTCCTCTGTAGGTTGATAATTCTCATTTCCATCAAATGATGTGGCATCCTTTTGTTCCTAACACATTACCCAGTCCATATCAGTATAGATATCCAGCATGATATTTTTCCCCATTGAGATCTGATGTGTTTTCAAAGTGTTCCTTTAATTTTTTTTGAGCAGTATATACTAAAACAGAAAAAAAAAAAGTTATTTAAAATTGTAATAATAATTCACAATATTAGTGTTTTACTGTATTTCAAATAAGCAAAGCCTTGGTGAGTATAAAAAATTTGTCGACCATAAACTTTTTAGTGTAGTTTTACACAACCATCTCTCTGATACTTTGTATAAAACTGTTTCAGTGACATACATTTAAGAAGATATGTAAATGACCACAGTTATGATTGGCTAACTTCCTTACAGCGGCATAGATCACTCTGTCATTGATTAGGGCAGGCCAAATTTAATATGCAACACTGAATATGCATTGATTTGAAAAGTGGGCGGTCATATGCTAATGTGTTCATTACTGTAATGCCAAGACCATGAAGATTTCAAAATGACCCAATTTTGCAGCTTGGTTTCCATGAATGCGGGTTCAACATACATTTATTTCAAAAGAGCAAAGAAATGTGATTGGTTTATACAGAGAAGCTATCATATTTCTATGAACGTCTGTGATTAAACATAACTCGAGTAATCACAGAGATATTGGCCCAGCAGATGAATTACCCTTAAATAAATCAACTCATTTGAATGCATTAGCATTCCTCATCTCCAATGTGACGACAAAACGCACACTTGCTCACTTTAGCTCAGTAGCTTATGTAAATACACTTAGGCAGTGAGACAGACTGGTTCAGTAACTGCACTTTTTTATTCACCGACTTTTTCAGTTTACTTTTTTCATTGAGACGAGGACTCCATGGGGAGAAATGGGAAGGTCTTAGGTGTCTCTGAATCTATGAGATTGTGAGAAGGTGTACAGACACAGTTCATTAGCTGGTTACTTTCATCTCGAATCTAATTTTTCTGTCAAACTATCAGATGAGATTAAGCGCCCGTGCCATTACGTGGCGGAGCACGGCGATACCTTTCCATTTAACACGTCAGTGACTTTCAATTGGGAGCTGCCCTGCTGAAATGGAGAAAAGTTACAGTGAAGTTGATGAGTGATTGGGCCATTAGGATCTTTCAGCTTCCTGCGGAATATGTAACAAATCAACAGAATATTGAGGCTGGAGTGTTTATATGGATGCATTCTTTACTTTAATGAACAGTGTTTATATAGACAACATAAATCAACACCTAGTCCTAAGCTACCAATTTTTCTACTAGATCATTGTTTTGTCTGAATCAGAGATTTTTTAACTGAATCTATTGCGCATGACATAATTAATTAATCCAATCTTTACCATAGGTTAGACTATAAATATTAATTATCAAAACACAAAGATGAATTCAGCTAACCTTTATCTTGTTGGTTTTAGCAAGTGTTGGCGGTAACAAACAATTTTTTTATCTATAGCTAACAAGCCAGTTAAATCATTTTACTTTTTTACTTTACTTATATAAAAGCAGCGAACAAATATAAATATTAGATAATAGATATATCGCTGTCACCCTAATTGAGATCACTCTTGTTTTGTACTAGATTATGCTTGTTGAATTAAACTTTGTTTACTATTGTGAATCTACATTCATCTACTTTCATCTCATGACAGAATAACCGGCCTCTCAAAAACGAGAAAAGAAATAAGATGGACTCACCAGCACTGCGTCTCCTTCTCCTCCCAGAAAGCAGGACGTATCTGGAGTACCTAACCTGGATGCTCCGGAACGGCGGCCTCTTTTCCTCAGCCAGCGAGCCGGAGGCGCCCACAGAAGTTGTTCCTGATCCAGAGCTGGAAAATTTCAGAGCCCTGGAGTCGATGCAAGCGAGGAGATCCATCTCAGAGCCAGGAGTGGATTGTGACCTTATAGACCTGTGGTCCACGGATCCTTTTTCCACCCAAGTCCCCACCCTCTCATCATCATCTTCTTTGCTGCTCCCATCCAGAAATCTTCAGCCTGTATCCCTGCCTGTTGTCCTTGTCCCGTCTCCATCGCTGGTCACGGCCAGCCCCCTTGATCCATTTTGTTGTGTAGCTCCTCGGCTCTGCCACAGCTGCTCATTCCGTGCAGCTCATCCTCCACGCCTCTGGCATCCCTACCACCAGCTCGGCTAGAGGTCGAGGCCACAGATGCACCTCGGGCCCCCAGGCCCATGTCTCCACCTCGACCTCTCAGCTCGTCACCATTGCCTCGGCCCACTGCTCCCTCATCGCCCGTCTGCCCGGAAACTCCGCTAGGCTCATTCGTCACTCCAGGTCGGCCTCCGGCGGTCGACGCCCAGCTTCCGCCACAGACTTCCGGGGTTCCAGCTGCGCCTGAACCCTGCAGCCCTATGCCGTCATCGGGCTCCTCCCTTCCTACGACCTCCCTGTCGTCCTCACTCGCTACAGTGTCACCCCGGCCATCCGAGTCCCTGTCGCCACCTCAGTCCCGTGAGGCAGCAGCTCAGCGTTAGGCTTCCAGGCCTACGATTTCAACCTGATCCGTCAGGTTCCACCGGTTCCTCCACTCACCATGGTTTCGCCTCTGCCAATCAGTCCCAGGGTTCCGTCCACCCCCTCAGTCAAGACTCTGCCCTGGATCCTCCCACCGTCAGCACCACCATGGTACCTGTGGCCAACTACCCCAGGTCGCCAACTCCACGCTCTCCACCAAAGCCTCTGCCCTGTCACATGCATTAGTCCTTGTTAGTCACTATAGTTTCTCATTAGTTAAGTCTTGTCAGCTGTTCCCGTTTAGTGTCCATTCTTTGTGTATTTAAGTTCCTGCCCGTTTCCTGTTCATGGTCGGTTATTGTTTGTGTGTTACACCTGTTGCGCTTCCGTCTGCTTGTTGAATCTTTATTATTGTGAATCTGCATTCGACCTTCATCCCGTGACAATATACATGTATTCAAAAAGATAACATCCCCTTAAATATATACTAAGTGTAGTTAGCTAATCTTTGTTAGTAACTTGCAGAGTATTTTTAAATTGTGAAAGTAAATTAAAATAAAAATTAAATTAAGCTCCCAGAATGCATTGCAACTTGAATGAATTACACAATATGTAAGAATGCAATAACAAATTCCAATTTTAGCTTCGTGAACACTGGTTTAAACTAAGACCTTCTGAAAACTGATGCACTAATGAGGCCCACATGAGTTCGTCTGGTCTTCCTCCTCAGCTTGTAAGTCTGCATGTGGGAGCAGGAAAAGCCTGATAAACGAGGAACCAGGTTAGCAGAAAAGAGCAGAACGCTTGGGGTGCCGACGGCAGCCGGAGCACCATTATTTGTCAGCATTAGAGTGGTATTAGCTGACATCTCTCCAAGCAGGGAAACACTTAGATGCCAACCCCTCTCAGAAAGTCATACTAAAGAGCTGCCCTATGCAATCCTACATCTAACCATAGCTTCACTTTCAGTTTTTAGCAGGAATAGCAGATGTGTCGGTTAGTGAGAATTACACTGTTGTGTTTTTCTTGGTAGATTTGCCAGGTTTTTGAGGCAGGAGTGAAAACAGTGTCAGGCCCCTGTTTATATCTGCATATTATAATGTTAATCTGCTATAATCACATTCATCTGCTCTAACTGTGAGTCACATATGCTTGTGGCTTGTGCCACTTTTCTTGAGTGAGAATACGAAGTCTACAACAAATCTTTTTTAAAAATGTTAGCGGCACCACAGCATGCATTTATTCAGTCACTCCCAGATGTGCACATGCACTAAATATGCAAATAAACTATAGACATAAATACAAACAGACTTACACACAGATGGCAACTGGGTTAAATGGTTAAAGATATCGTAACAAATAAAAAAAACAGATTCTGATTTGATATGTATAAATGCTGTAGCCTTTGAGGAAAAAAATAAATAAAAATAAAGGCAAAGACAAAAAAGACACTTTTTAAATATCTGCAACTTAAGTCAAAGACTTAGTTAAAAGTCCCCCCCCCCCCCCCCCCCCAAAAAATATGTATATAAAAAAATTATATGAAAAATAAAAAAGAAATGAGAAATAAAAGAAAAAGAATATAATAAAAATTGAAATAAAAAATACAATACAATACAATACAATAATAATTTAAAAAAATGTCTCTAAAAATAACATTCAATTACACTCAAGCAAGTGTGGCTTAAGTGTCCCAACTTGTTTTTGAGGGTCACTGTACAATGTTATCTTACTTCCGTGGTTATGTTGCTGCCGGAAATAGATCCCTCGGCTCAAGTGGAAGTGTCTGAACAGATATATAATATAATTTATTGTTCTGTTATCGGACTGTTCTCTTGATTAGCAATATTCAGTCCTAAATGAAAGTGCCATTTATTAAACAAATGAAATCAGTACTCATGACCTAAGTCATACATTTGCATAAATTGTAATAACTATCTCTGAAAGCCCTTACAAGTTGGCCATGTATTGCTGCAGGACATTTCTATCAGTGATGGAGAGAAATATTCAAATCTGAGAAGTGAAATCTCCTCTTGAACATTCTATTACTTGTATTAGTTATGACAAAATTACTCAGTCCTTCACTCTATTGTCACATGGGTAATTTCTCTGGCCCCTACCTTTCAGAATTTAATATGGAGGAATATTGTCTTGGGTATCTTCTTTCTAATTAGTTGTTACCAACCTGTTTATAATCTACAATTTAATCTAACATCAAAAGTATGAATTAGCGTAACAGTCATTTAAACTAATTTAACCAATTTAAAGTGCAGTTGTTTTATACTTACTGTTTACACATCCAATGCAATTTAGGTTTCTATAGCCTGCTTATCAAGACCAATTTTAAAAATATTGCATGCATTTCAAATCACACAATTAAAGGAATAGTTCACCCAAAATTGAAAATTACAAACCTGAATGACTTTCATTCTTCCATAAAGCAAAAAATTGCACGGTGAAAAAAAGGAAACAATCGGTGAAATGATTAAAAATGTTTTCTTTTGTGTTCCTAAGGGTTTGGAACAACATAAGGCTGAGTAAATACTAGCAGAATTTACATTTTTGGATGAAACGTTGACCCTCATCCCCTTGAGAAAATAACTGCATAATTTGCACACTGAGAAGAATGTTTTCAGTTTCACAAGAACACATCCTCCCGGCTTCCTCCTCATCAACCTGCTTGATTTCTTTAATATGAGGCATTTCGCCTCCCCGCTGGCTTCCTGACCCTGCTCTTCAGACCTCAAAATGTTCAAGAGCCGTAAAGCAGAAAACACCTTTCATGGCTCATCAGTCTCAATCTTGCTGATAGGGGATTTACAGGACTGTGAAGACTAATTTTCCTGTTATTGATGGTTAATCTGTAGAAGTGTCTGTAAGACAAATGTCAGGTGAAAAGGAAGGCATGTGAAGGACAAAAACTGAATATTTAATACTGTTTCTTGATGTTCAGTTATAAATCAGACATGCAAATCACAACCATAACAAAACAAATATCACAATGTTAGTAACTTTCATATCTGCTGCTGTGAGGAGTGAAGGGCATGCAATTGTAGATCAAATAAATATATAATCCAGCAGATAGGACATAAAAATGACCTTCGGGGACATAAAACAAGATTTTCCTTATTACTAGGACTGCAAAATAGCTGTTAGTGCCAAGTAACAAGTGTATACACAATAAATAAGCATAAACATAAATCCTAAAATATATTTGTATGCCAGAAGAGTTCTGTGCAGAGCTGCACATAAAATTCAAGAGGCTCTAAATTTTTTGGGGGAAAGGGAAAAAACATGCAGTTTTTTGGTGTCCCTTTAAATGCAAATGAGATGCTGCTCAAGCCCCCTTTCCAGAAGAGGGCGGAGCTTTAACAGCTCACGCTTCGGTTGCTCAACAACAACAAAGCTGGAGAATCTCACACAGCCAAAATGACAATTGTCAGTAACTGTGTTCAGCCTTTCATTGTTCAAACCGGACACTGATGGAGAGACTCAGGAAGAAGTTACAACTTTTAGAATGCATCTGGGTGTTTTTGAACAGTTAGTGGATAAATTTCTGAGTCGCTGTGGAGTTGATTCAACACATTGACTAGCATGTACCGTCATGTTAATCTTTTGTGCAAATCCAGCGTTGAATTGACCCTCGTTTGTGAAGCAGTTCAGCGTAAAGTGACGGCATGGTAAAAACACTCTTCTACAACAACCCTTTCTCTTCTCTAAAGCAGCCCAACATGGCCTCGCCCCCTTTGTTGCGTGTTCTCGGGGGCAGGGTTTATGTAAATTTTAGGATTAGTGATGTCACTAACCTGGGAAGAAGCTCGTTGTAGTCCATACCAGCCATTTGTTGTAGTCCTTAAACAGAATTTTTTTTAAAAGAAAATATCCTCCTTTGCATTGAACTATGACCGTCGTAACTTTGCAGACACTCTGCAAAGCAACAACACAATAACTAAAGTTAAAAAAGTGAAATCATAATCAACCACAACTTAAAAAAGAAAACACTTCCATTATGTTTTGTTGATAATGTCAGAAATAAAGCAATGTTATTTTGGTGCAAATTTACCTGTTCCTTGAGAGAAGCAAGCCAAATTAGCCAAATGTCAACATGGAGAGTTTCTTTAAACTATGAAAAAACCATGCCGTGTTTTGTGCAGTGAATTCTTGAAATGCAACTGAACATAAAGTGAAATGTGACGTGATGTGTGGCCAAGTGGGGTGTCCCATACTCGGAATTTGTTCTCTGCATTTCAAGTGAACATATACCCGAAGCAGTGGACAGCCATTTTTGCTGTGGTGCCTGGGGAGCAATAGGGGGTTAAGTGCCTTGCTCAAGGGCACCTCAGATGTGGGTAATGAGATTGGAAGATGTTCATTCACTCCCTCCACCTACATTTCCTGCCAGTATTGAGAATCAAACCTGCGACTGCTCCTACAGTGCATCCGGAAAGTATTCACAGCGCTTCACTTTTTCCACATTTTCTTATGTTACAGCCTTATTCCAAAAGGGATTCAATTCATTATTTTCCTCAAAATTCTACAAACAATACCCCATAATGACAACATGAAATAAGTTTGTTTGAAATCTTTGCAAATTTATTAAAAAATAAAATAAATAAATAAATAAATAAAAAAATCACATGTACATAAGTATTTACAGCCTTTGCTATGACACTCAAAATTGAGCTCAGGTGCATCCTGTTTCCACTGATCATCCTTGAGATGGTTCTACAACTTGTATGGAGTCCACCTGTGGTAACTTCAGTTGATTGGACATGATTTGGAAAGGCACACACCTGTCTATATGGTCTTACAGTTAACAGTGCATGTCAGAGCACAAACCAAGCCATGAAGTCCAAGGAATTGTCTGTAGACCTCTGAGACAGGATTGTATCGAGGCACAGATCTGGGGAAGGGTACAGAAAAATCTCTGCAGCATTGAAGGTCCCAATGAGCACAGTGGCCTCCATCATCCATAAATGGAAGAAGTCTGAAGAGCGGGCCGCCCGGCCAAACTGAGCGATCCGGGGAGAAGGGCCTTAGTCAGGGAGGTTACCAAGAACCTGATGGTCACTCTGACAGAGCTCCAGCATTTCTCTATGGAGAGAGGAGAACCTTCCAGAAGAACAACCATCTCTGCAGCACTCCACCAATCGGGCACATGACAGCCCACCTGGAGGACTCTCAGACCATTAGAAACAAAATTCTCTGGTCTGATGAAACAAAGATCGTTTGTCTGAAGGAAACCAGGCACTGCTCATCACATGGCCAATACCATCCCTATAGTCAAGCATGGTGGTGGCAGCATCATGCTGTGGGGATGTTTTTCAGCAGCAGGAACTGGGAGACTAGTCAGGATCGAGGGAAAGACGAATGCAGCAATGTACAGAGAAATCCTTGATGAAAACCTGCTCCAGAGCACTCTGGACCTCAGACTGGGGTGAAGGTTCATCTTCCAACAGGACAACGACCCTAAGCACACAGCCAAGATAACAAAGGAGTGGCTACGGGACAACTCTGTGAATGTCCTTGAGTGGCCCAGCCTTGAACCCGATTGAACCATCTCTGGAGAGATCTGAAAATGGCTGTGCACTGTTTCCCCTCATCCAATTGATGGAACTTGAGAGGTCCTGCAAAGAAGAATGGGAGAAACTGCACAAAAGTAAGATGTGCCAAGCTTGTAGCATCATACTCAAAAAGATTTGAGGCTGTAATTGGTACCAAAGGTGCTTCAACAAAGTATTGAGCAAAGGCTGTTTTTTATTTTTAATAAGTTTGCAAAGATTTCAAACAAACTTTTTTCATGTTGTCATTATGGGGTATTGTTTGTTGAATTTTGAGGAAAATAATGAATTTAATCCCTTTTGGAATAAGGCTGTAACATAACAAAATGTGAAAATGTGAAAAATGTGAAGCGCTGTGAATACTTTCCAGATGCACTGTATACTACTAGAATACTATACAGTAGCGTAATATATTGCATATTGTTGGGCTACTTAATAAATATATTCTTAAATTGATTAAATTTGATTACATTGAGAAACTTTTAATGGTGGGAAACCTCACCATTAAAAAAAAAAAAAAAAAAAAAAAAAAAAAAAAAACATTTTTTGACTGCTGGCTATTGGTTAAATTAAACAATTCAGAACCCTTGTTATCAGCGACACCGGTGGCCATTCAGTGAACTGCAGCCAGCAACTTATTGCTCATGCTAGCACTCGTGCACACGTAACGTACAAGAGACTGAACCTGATTCAAGGCCCCAATATACTCACGGTGAGGTTCTTTTTTTGTTCTTCGCTTAGAAGTAAAAAGAAGAAATGCCTTTGCAGCGATATACTATTAGCGAATATCCCGACGCCGCCCACACTGCTGAGAGCAGAGTTTAGATGAATATGTAAATATGTGCTGTGTGCTTTACTCCCAATAACAAAATAAACACACAGCAACAATGACAGCGGTAAGAAAACAGTACTTAAGAAAACATCTGATTATAACAACGTGGATATGTTTGCACAAGCTCTGCAATTCACCGGCATCATGGTGACAGATGAGGTCATTAAAATGACACTGTTAGATTACACAAACTATATAGATAGATCTGGCTATTAATCCCTTTTTTTGCATGACACATTGATATTACACTACAGAATAGCTCTTTTGGCATTATCCTGAACATAAGCTTTGGATGTGTTTCAATGTGCCATTGAACGAAAGGTTCTCGGGAGCAGGCATAAAAATCACATCCTTTTGATTTTCCCTGCAAAAATGTTCTTCACATACAAATTAGACTACTGGCTTTCATAGACAGCCTAGGAAGTCAAGGACAGTCTCATTTTTTAAACTTCCATTACAAGCTGTTCAAACATTGGCAAAAAAAGAGATTATACATGAAAATTCTTACAATTCACCCCTTTAAAATGATATAAACAACTGTGAGCTTGAGGCAGTCAAGATCCCCTCATGCATCTGATATTGTAAATAAATCCTTATCGGTACCACGTAGTGTTGTCGCTTCATTGCAATGTTATTGTTATATTTGTGAATGTATGTGTTTGCAGTCCTATGTGTTTATTTGTGTGGTTCTACATGCCCTGCCTGTTAGTCACCCACCATCAATTTTAATGACCAACCTGTTGTTCTGCTCAATAAGTCTGTCTGTGTCATAATACAGCTCTGCTGGGACTGACCTTGACACAGAGATAATGGACCCACAGTTCGCCACAATACTACAGTATATTATTATACAAACAAACACAGAATGTGTTTACATGCACCATTTTATGCAAATATGTTTAATAACACTGACAACAAGTAAACGCCTTAAATTGTGTTCCTTTATCTGGGAAAGATCATAAATTGTTTAAGTAAAACCAGATCAGCACAGATATTATGTCTTCTCTATGCCCGTAAACAATGGAGTTCTGCTGGCTGATAAATGCTTGTTGTTTAGTGTTATTTAAGCATTGTTTATAATTTATTTTTTGAGATTTTAGTAGTTTACCTTAATGTAATTTCAGTTAGTTGCCAAGGCAACATTTCCAGTTTTCAGGGCGGGTTTATGTTTCATCTAATATTTATATTTTATTTTAAATCAGCTTTCAAATTCAATTACTGGAATTTTCAATTACTGAGATCTGAAAAACCCATGAGGTGCAAAAAAGTGTCTTTATATTACAGATATAATTATTATAATCAAAAGTTTATGCAACATAATTTCTCACTATTTCACATCATTTTAACTTTATTTCTCATACTTGTGATTTTGGCTTTATATTTTGCAACTGGAAATTTATTTCTCATATGTGACTTTCACACAACTGCAAGTTTATGTCTCACAATATGCCTTTATATCTCACAATTTGGCTTTTTTCCCTTACTTTGAACTTTAGCTCCCACACTATATATAAAAAAATGTTGTCATGATTTGTTATCACAACATTTTTTCTTTTTTCAAATCAACTTAAATAATTAATGTAGTTCAGATAACATAATATTTTGAGTTTCTGTTGATTAAACTTTCATTGTTTTAACTCAAATTTTTAATTTCAATTAACTCAAAATTTTAAGGCAACCAGGTAACTTACGTTTTTTAAGTTAAACCAACAATTCTTTTTTTACAGTGCAATTACCTTTTTAATATTTATTAACATTTAATAAAACTGCAATCACAGTTTTTTTTTTTTTTTTTCATTATCAGGTTACGATGACAAAATGACTAAAATATTTTAGATATCAATGTTTCTTTGTGCAGGTAAACACATTCAATGTAGATTTCATCATACACATTTTATCATAATATGTACACTCTCACTCTTACCGACTTTGAAACACAAGTGCACTGAAGCTTGTTGATCTGTGACACGGTCGCCTCAGATTCAGCTAGAGATTTCTGCTTCACTTAAATGTCATGATCCTTTTTGCGCCGACGAGAGTGCGACCTGTGTTAGCCAGAGGCACCAGCAGAGCCCTGAGAGCCTGCATCCTGACCAGAGCACTGTACACAAAGAAACACTGGGTTGATGCTACCAGCCAAGTGGATGGCTATAGAAGAAGACACATTTTGAAAAACAACTCTAGGAACAATAATCTGTGTCTTGCACTTTGCCTATTCCAGGTCAAAGGAGATATTCTCATGCTGCCAAACTCACACTGGACAAGAAAACAGCCACATACAGAAGAATTGTCAGTATTATAAGAGCAGACTGGCAAAGTATTGCCTCAGCAGTGCTTATTTATTATTTATTATGATCATGTTCTTGTAGCAGCTGGTACATACTGATTTCATCATGTGGAAGCATTAGATCACAGATAAGGACAAACTAAAAGGTCAATTACAGAACAGCCATCTTAAAATGCATTTTAAATCGACTAGGTCACACTCACAGGGTTTGTTTACATTTACTGCTTTTTTAAAACAATATAAATGTAAGTGACTATCAGGTTTATTTAACTCAAGTCATTTTAGCAAAAGTATACACTATTGCTCAAAACGTTTGAAGTCTTATGATCTTTTTCATTCTCAAAATCAGTAATATTGTGAAATATTATATTATATTATAATTTAAAATATATGTTTTTTATTTGAATATATTTTAAAAATTAATTTATTCCTGTGATGGCCAAGATTAATTTTCAGCATCATTACTCCAGTCTTCAGTGTCACATGATCCTTCAGAAATCATTCTAATATGCTGATCTGGTGATCAAGAAGCATTTCTAGGGAGCCATAATCATATGTTTCCTCGTTTTACTAAATCGTGCGCACAATATAATAATTTATTCCCTCATTTTACTAAATCGTGTGGACAATATGATTTGTTCCCTCGATTTACTAAATCGTGCACACAATATATTTTTTCCCTCATTTACTAAATTGTGCGCACAATATAATAATTTGATCCTTCGTTTTGGTAAATCGTGACCACGTTATCGTGAAAATCGTGAAAACGAGGGAATGAATTAATATATCGTGCAAACAATTTACTTAAAATGAGGGAATCAGTTAGTAAATTATGTGCACAATTTATTCAAACGAGGGAGCAAATTATTGTGTCAAGTTTGGGGCTCTGTATGTTTTTTATTATCAACAATGTTGAATGATTAACATTTTTGGGGAATGTGTGCAAAGGATTGTGGGTGATTGGAGGATGTGAAATTTACACTTGATGCATCCTTCAAAACAGGCCGAATGAAGGATTCGAAACAAAGGCTACCTTCAAATGATCCTTTAAATTGGGACATTCTTAGACAGAGTTTGATGACATGGCTGCCAAGATATGCAGCCTTACTAGGACACAGCCTTCTAATTGAGAAGCATCCTATGAATGGATCACTGAATCAATGGCTCATTCGCTTTGTTAAAAACTGCGGTTTCATTCCGTAATCAAACACTCTGTGTGTTGCTCGGAGACACACAACAGTTCTGCTGTGGCTTTGTTTGGAACTATTTTCATTGGCAAAATTGAGCAAAAACAGACAAAAATTTGACAATATTGTGTCTAAAATGTAACAATATTAACTTCTTGTTTACTGAACTGAATTTTAGTGGCATTTTAAATGCATTCTAAAAGGTTCATCAAGCAGTTAGTCGTTGCCCTACATCATGTTAACTAGAGCTGCTTTACAGCAGAATTGAATTATGTTTGCATCATTGAATCGTTAATGTCCTGCAGTGTAAAGCTGCTTTGAAACATTCTGTGTTGTATGAAGCTCTATATAAATACAAAGTTCTGTCATAAAACTCTAGATGGCACAGGCTGTTTCGAATCAGTGGTTTGGAGCGTGTTTTAAACTGCCAAAGTCACGCCCCCCAGTGGTGAACCATTGAAATTTCGAAACACTTATCACGTAACGAAGCCTTATTTACTGAAATCACGTGACTTTGGCAGTTTGATACGCGCCCCGAACCACTGATTCAAAACAAAAGATTCGTAAAGCTTTGAAGCTTCATGAAGCGGTGTTTTGAAATTGCCCATCACTAGATATTGTTGAATAAAGTCGTTATTTTGGATTTTTGAAGCACAAAAAATATTCTCATCGCTTAATAACATTAAGGTTGAACCACTGTTGTCACATGAACTGTTTTTAATATGTCTTTAGTAGCTTTCTGGGCATTGAAAATGTTAATTGTCTTGCTGCCAATGTAGGCCTCACTGAGCCATCGGATTTTATGAAAAATGTCTTAATTTGTGTTCCGAAGATAAACGAAGGTCTTACAGGTGTGGAACGACATGAGGGTGAGTAATTAATGACAGAATTTTTGGGTGAACTTACCCTTTAACTGAATCTGATTGGTTCCTGCTGTATCAGTAGCCGTTGAGCTCGCTGCTCAGCATTCAAATACTTTGTCAGCACTTGCTGTAGCAGTTGCAGCATGCTTTCAGAAACCCTCCACCTTCCCCAGCTCGACCTGTATAGATCTGCTATGGCTAATTCATGTATGCTGCTTGTCTTACTTGCTCACAGCAGCGTGTCGTGTATGTATTGAAAGTAGCAAGGCCCGTACTTGCTCTGCAACAGCAATAACCAACAGGAGCAGCAGCATAGCAGATCTATTTCGCCAAGACCAAACATATCAACTTGTAATATCCATTACCATGCCAAACACTCTGAGAGCTGTCATTACAGAAATAAAGGTGACTTCACTAGACTTAATGAAATGTAAGATGACGTGCAGGTCTATAGGCCAGGGCGGGGTACGTTAAAAGTGTTCCTTTTAATGTGTTCATTTTTTGCCACTAAAAACACATACATGTGTTAGTATGTGTAGTGTTCCACTACAGAGTCCTCAGATATGTCAGAAGTGCCCCTGTGTTGTGAAGCTCCCTTTAGGGTTAGTTCAAAGAACTGTCAACGGCATTCTGAATGAGCCAGCTTGGACATTTTTCCCAGCCCTAGTGGAATTCTGATGTGCCCAATCTAATTACAGAGACTCTTTATCTGCTTTGCGGGTGAACTTTCTCTGAACCGCCCCCTTTGCAGTGCCAGAGGTGAAGATTAGCATCGGACCAAGGCTAATACACTTTGGGCTGGTTTTGATGTCAATCCCATTAAGATCACTCCATCTCTGGTTACTGCATGTAAAAATTGAGAAATAAAGTAGAGAGAATACCAATTAGCTTGTCTGTTTGACAAAATGATTAATTACATTTGTGCCAAGGGGAGCTTAAAAATCCCACACTGAAGGATGCCCACTTTGAGCTTTTGGCATTTTGATAAAATGTTTTAATGAAGGACTGTTCTGTTTTAAAAACTGTTCTAATCTCTTGCCTTCACATGGTTATTTCACATGAAAGTGTGCCAATGAAGAGAAAATCCCTTAAAATCCAATTAAAAAAAAAACAAAACAACAACACTATGGTTCAAAAGTTTGGGGTGTATGGAGCCCCGCACATGACATGCAAGAAAAAAAATTAAATCGTGCGCACGATTTACTGATTCGTTCCCTCGATTTACTAAATCACATGCACATGATTTATAAATCGAGGGAAGGAATTAATAAATCGTGCGCACAATTTAGCCTACTATTTTTTTCCTGCATGTCATCTCTGGGGCTCCGTAGGGGTCAGTATTTTATTATTATTATTATTATTATTTTTTTTTTTTACAAGAATTTAATAGTTTTAGTCAGCAAGGATGCATTCAATTGATCAAAAGTGACAGTAAAGACAGTTAGCCACAAAACATTTATTTTAAAATTTAAAATTGTTATTTTGAACTCTATTCACCAAAGAAAAAAGAAAAAAATCTTGAAAAAAGGTTTCCACAAAAATATTAGCACCATGAGCACCAAATTGGCATATTCCAATGATTTCTAAAGGAACTTGTGACACTGAAGACCAAAGTAATGATGCTGAAAATTAATCTTTGCCATCACAGGAATAAATTACATTTTAAAATATTTTCAAATAGAAAACATAATTTTAAATTGTAATAATATTTCACAATATTATTGTTTTTTACAACCTTGGTGAACATAAGAGACTTCATTCAAAAACATCAAAAAATCTTTCCAACACCAAACTTTTCAACATTAGTGTAGGTATTTGAAAGGTGAAGGAAATTTACTTTATTCAACAGTGCAAATAGGAGAAAAACATCCCACTATGTTCAGCCTAACCTTGCTGCCTGAACTTCACCAGCTTTTAATTGCACTGTGGATGATTTTAAACGATGAAAGGGCTCATTATGAAACCCGACAAATATTTCACATCATAATAAACAAGTTACCATGATTACTTCCTCTCAGAACAACTGAGAGGGTATCTGAATACTAAGGCAAACTCTCTTTCCAGGCCCCAGAGCTCCGTCCTGTCATCCCTTAGTGCTAGCAGGCAAATTGGGCACATCAGAGCACAACAGAGCATGCAAACATGGGCAGGCGTGCCAGGAATCTTGAGAGATCCCTTCTACAGAGCTGGACAACAGGAAAGCTGCAGTATTCTGGCTGTCCAGCCTAACAAGCATGCAGAAGACGTACAAGAAAAGCTCCTTGGAGGAGCTGGCAGCACTACAAGAGCCTGCAGAGCATCTTAAAGCACAGTGGCGGAAACACACACTCCTGTGAGCTGCATCTGACATTCCAGTCTCTTTTACAACGCTTGAGTTCATCAAAGACGCATAAATGTCAAACAGTTCAAATTGGCTAGTTCATAAACTGTAACTTTATATGTTTGGTTTTATTTGCGCTGTAAATTTGCCATGTTTCTATAGGGCCAAACTACAGTTCACCTGGATGAGTCAATACCGAAAGGTAAAAGGCTCTTCATTTTATATTTTCTGTTTTTAAATGGTGTTGCACAATTTAAAGTAGTATATTGAAGCTCTACATGGGTTATGGCTTTTGACATGAATGTCTGTTTGTCTAAAAGGGACCCTCTGGAATGAAAGCTTTATATGATGTTAACCTTTGGTTCTTGTTTTTCTAATTAAATGAATCTAGTATTGAGAAATCTAACTTTTTGAAACTGAAAATGTACTAGGAAAACATATGGTAACTTTCAGAAGTCAAAACTTCCCTCCCATTTCTGCAACTTTCTGGTGCCAGACAGATTTGCATTGAATACAGATGAACACAACAGATGAATGCCCGCATTTACACGTCAATGACACCCATTCGGTGTTCAGAAACGTGGAAAACAAGAAACTGAAGTATATGACAAAAACATTTTTCACTAACATTACACTGTAAGTGAAGCTAAAAACAAAATGATTAAAAAAAAAAAATTACCCATTTCAAACTATAGCAGCTGCCAGATCTGTATGGAAGGATGCATTAGGATTAATCTAACAGTCCTAGAATCTCTCCATAGATAAAACAAATGTCAGAAATGGCAAATATATTATTAGACTTTGGTTTGTCAGGCTCATCTAAAATAAGTCAGTTCAAAATCATTTGTCTACCTTCCTGCTCATTTCATTCTTGGCTATTTTTCCAATGTGCTGAGCCAAGATGATGGAGGAAAACAGATGAGAGAATATCAATACCTTTGATGGTGTATTTTGGTATGAAATCAGACAGCGGACAGCAAACCTCAGCAGACAAAAATAAAGTACACTGTATAAGCTATGATGAAAATCTACCTTGTGGAGACCAAACCTTCCCTCTGTATAAGTGAACTAAAAATAAACTATTACTAACAAAGTCAGTGTTTGATAATGCCATCTACTGGTAAAGGATATGTTCTTATGAATGTGTAAATTCAGTCTAAAACAACTATAATACTGTATTTTAATCTGTACTATAATACTGTAATATAATATTTTAATTAGTTATTTAAATAAGATATAAAGTTGGGTCCAAAGGTCTGAGCTCACTAGTAAAATGCTTTTTATTTTACAGTTTTATAATTTAATTGAAATGTTTAATTACATATGATATTATCATATAACAATTGAACATAAAGGAATCATAACATAACCATACATGTATTCATTGTTTAAATTTTCAAACTTAATATACATATATATATATATATATATATATATATAATTATTTTGAATATAAAATATATTCTGAAGATGATCAATGTGGTTTCTGGCTTTGGACGCCACTGTACATATATAAAAAATAATGCTAATGTAATAAGTTAAATTCCCAAGGAATTCATGATAATGCATGTTGCATAAATAGTGCCTGCCAAGTGCATAAATGTAAATACTGTATATATAAAATGTAAAAATTTTAAAAAGTTAATTTGAAATATATAACTGCTCAGCTAATCAACCCTCCTTCTAGATGACCGCATGCTGTGATTGGTCAGTCAGATTCTAGAATGTGTTCCAGGTGAGTGTGGGTGCTCATCTCCACCTCTGTTCATATACTGTACATGTACTGAATTTGAATCAGGTGTTCTTAGGCCATAAATGACAATGAGGTTGAAAGCACATTAAGCAATTTATGAAATGATACATAATGAGCTTGTCACATCATTACACCTGGTGACATGCATAATGTCCCATTAATAGCTCTATAATTGATAGAATGAGCACGGCACTAAGCTTTTCCAATCAATTCAAAGCACACATAGTTCAATTATCAACAAGTCCTTTTAATATTTAGGTGGTAATTGAGAAGTTAAAAATAAACATGCTGGTGAGTTAACAGTTCATGAAAAATAATTTAAATTGGACAAGAGAACAGAGAGTGAAAAGGAGCTTGCGAGTGAGTCACTTCACCATGTGTTTTTTTATAAGTTTACAGAGAGAATATTACACAGCTATCACTTCTAGCCAGTGTTTTAACACACTTAATGAGCTCTGGCACTTTTTTATAAAGTATTATCTCTATAACTACATTTTAAGTGAGAAAACACCTCATCTAAAATGTGGAAAACAGCACATTTTCCAAAACTCATATATATACGGATCTACAATTAATCACCTCAAACTTCCTGAGCTCAAAGTAAAGCACATGAAACCAAGGCAAGAAAATGAAAACTAAAAACATGTCTATAATGTAGTTCCCAACATTACAATTTATTCATAAAGATTTTTTAATACTCTGCCATTCTTAATAACAGTGGCCCTAAAAAAGTGGCCCTTGACAGTCACTACATTGCTTGAAACAACTAAATGGTTCTCATTCTGATATTGAACATATGCATTTGCTTCATTATAGCCTAAGGAAATTTGTCAAAGATGCACAATATATTGGCACCATATTGGTTATCGGCCGATATTAAACATTAGCATCTGTCGTTATTGCCTATTTAATTATGTATGCTCATATTCCCTATATTTTGCACTTCGATTACCTTTGCCATTCACTCTTACTTTAAAAACACACATAATTTAATAGGAAAACTTTAGCAAATCTCAAAATAAACATCCAATCAGTTGCCTCAATTTTTAAGTTAAGAAATTTAAAGTTTACGTAAGCAGAACTGGCAGATTTTTATTTTGTACTACTCATACATTTTAATTGTTCTTAACTTGAAATGTTTGAGTACACTCATAGATTTAACTTAAAATTATCATGTAACCTTAATGTAAACATTTTTTTAGTGTAAAATTAGCTAGCTATAACAAGCTAATTCAGAAAATGCTAACTTGCTAGTTTGTTAACATGTTAACAATAACATAGTATAGCACTTGCTGAGTGAGTACAGCAATATAAAGCATTTAACATACCTGCTCTCAAACCAAACCACATGAACCACTTGTCACCATGATGATAACTCTCCAGAAAACCACATTAAAAGAAACTCTTCTAAATAAGCCAGTAACACTTTCTTTTAGGGTCTTTTAACTAGTTGCTTATTAGCATGCATATTACTAGAATATTGGCTATTTATTAGTACTTATCAAGCACATATTAATGCCTTATTCTGCATGACCTTATTCTACATTCTTAATCCTACCCAATACCTAAACTTAACAACTACCTTACTAACTATTAATAAGCAGTAAATTAAGAGTTTATTGAGGGAAAAGTCGTAGTTTATAGTTTATGTGTGTTCCCTATACTAAAGTGTTAAAAATAAGCCTAATAAAACATTACTACTAAATCCCCCACTTAACATTAATCTTGCACAAAAAAAACATTATATAACACTTAATTTAGTGGAATTTAGTGTAAAATAGAAATCCCTACCCAGTTTCAGTTAAACTTAAGTTTGCCTAAATTAAAAGACATAGGTTCATAAAACTCAAAACAATGAAACAGTTCAGTTCACATAAAATATATCAGTTCTGTGAACTTGAAAGAAAAAGAAAGTTCTAAATACTCATGAAAGTTAATTTGACTGAACTAATTTGTTTAATTTAAGTTTGTCCTACTCAAACCAATTAATTATTTTGAGTGTTAGGGTTTACAGTGTAGGTTCAGGGGCAGGGTTAGGGGTAGGTCATTCATACAAATTCATACGAATTTGGCAACTAGTAAAATATGTATGATTTAGCAAAAAACGTACAAATTCATACGAGTGAGGTTGTACGAACTAGCCACCTCGTAAAATACGTACGATTTGCCGTGAGATCGGGTTGCAACTGTATCAATCAGCCACAGGTTAAACCGGTGTGGAACGTTACTATATGTTTCTGAGTTCAAACCATAATAGCCTATGAAAATGAGTAAGAATTGTATTGCAATTCCAGTTGGATTTGGACCTGCACTTCCCACACAAGTCTAAGTCATATCTCAGATCCTCGAAATCTCATTTACTTGAATAAGTGATCCAAAGGCCCAGAATTTTACCTGTAAAGAAATCTACAGACTGCATGATGAAGCACCAGTGTGTGTTTAGAATCACAGAGTAAAGTTATGATTAAAAAAGCACAGTGGGTGGCAATAAATCAACATGTGAGACAGGCTGTCTTTGACTATCTCTGTTAAAGAAGAGAACAGTCGAGCGGGGACGTGATAGATGAAAGGTTTTTCAGACAAACATCAGCGCTCAGAGCAGTCGGAGTGGAGAAACATCACAAAGCTGGCTGTTTGTTAGCTCCTGACTGACGTAATCCATACAAAGCTTCCTCGCAGACAAATGACTGACTTTATTGACAGCTTCTGCAAAAGCCTGTGGGCGGCTTTCTTTAGTGTGATAAAAAAAAAATGGTCACACAAAGCGGAAAGAAGAAACATTCCTTCAAAATCAGAAAGATGCTCTATGATGGGAAGTGAGGTGACGCTTAAAGGGTTTTCTAAGGTAAAATGCTGTGTGAGGACCTTCGACAGACAGCATTTCAGAATAATCCGACTCTGTAATTTAACAAAATGACCCTCTAAGAAGGTCACGTCAAAATAAGATTAAAAAGTTTTTACTCAGCCTTCCAATAACACTGCTTGCGTTGGACCTTCGATGAACTCTGCATTACTCCTGGCTTGCATCAGGTGCTGGAAGACTTCTTGATGTGATGTCTTACAGCTATCTGTCCAAACGGTGAAACATACTAAATGTGAAACATACAACATGAGATGACGCATGTGTCTAGGCAGAAGAGGGCAATCAAAGGTCTACAGTTTTATGTATGACAAACAGAAATTGTTTATTTAACCTCACAAAACCCAAAATCAAAAGGAAGAAATAATAAATTATATTTAAAGAAAATGAATCAATTCTTAGAACAATGAAGAATTTATGCACTGCCACGCAATAAGATAAAATTTCTTCTTTTTCTTGTGATTTTGAGTGAATTAATGCTTTCATTACTTTCTCCCTATATTAGACCACACTGTGTATTTTTAAATAATTAAGAAGTCCAAACAAGAAACTACGCTTTTCACAACAAAATTGTACGGGTGTTACTATCCATTAAAAGTTAACAGCTGACTGCAAGATGGGGATTTAGAGCTTGAAAACGTGAGAATCACAGCCATCAACAACCTGCAAGAATCTATTTAGAGCCATGCTGACAAACAGTACCTGAAGATAAACTGTTTCTGTTCTAGGTCTCCTTCGATCTCCTGCCCTCATATATGGAGCAAATAGTATGTTGGTTAGCAACCATACGTCCTATGTCCTGTCAAACAAAACAAGCTTTTTTAAAAATCCCTCAAGTGAGTCTCCTTCTAAGCAGGGTTCAACCTCAAACCACCTTCCTTCTAATTCCCAAAAGCTGCTTTGTGTCACTGGCTTACCTAAGATGAGCATGAGGTTACCAAGAAGACCTTCAGTGCAAAAATATATTTCCTGGTCTGTTGATTTTTGAGGTCAGTGGTGCTATCCTATCACTATAAACCTACTAATATCTCAATCTGGCAATCTAGTTATGCGTCTACAGAAGATTACAAATATTCCCCTCTACTAATGCTTTCAGCTTGCTTCACTGTTTACTGTGAAGAAAAAAAAGAAAAAAAAAAAAAACCATTTGTTCATTATCAATTTCAGAGATAAGACATTTTTTAAAAATCTTACAAATCTAAAAACAGATATTTCAAGTCAGTTTAATTAATTATTAATTAAAGGGGTCATGACATGAGAAATCAAATTTTGGCATATAATAGGTCTTTGTATCATTAATACATCCTGCAAGTTCCATAACATAAAAAAATACAAAGGCATTTATGTAATCTAGCTAAAATACTTCTTTTGAATCCGAGGTGGCATGTGACGTCACAGAGGCACAAACATTTGCATACGACTGCCTCTGGAGTAATACAACAACACCTACTTTTACATCGTTGCATCGTTGGCCCCGCCCACTTGTGATCAGTCGATGAGCAGTGAGTGGATCTAAAGTAGGCTTAGTTGTTTACGATAAGATTGTGATAATAACAAGATTGCGATGCCACGCAGACGTTGTGCTGTTGTGCGTAACGGCTAATGCTAACCCTCCGGCTGTGGCGGTACGCAGGGAAGGAGACCAGGGCTGCGTTCAGCCCCGACAAAACGTTGCAAAACGTTTTTTAAACGGAAACGGTGGTGCGTTGAACACCCTGTTCTGATGATGCAAGAGTTGCAACTATGACAACTGAGAAGGCCATTCTTTGTGTTCTTTTTGAAGAATTGATATGCTATATTTTTACTATAAAACTCTTACGACAAACATGTCTTCTAATATCTTCAATTGTTAGGCATACTGAGATGCAGAGGACACATTTGTAAATGACTTTACTTGGACTCATTGTGCGAGCTGTCTCTTTAATACCATGTGGTTTATATACATGTTGCTACTGATTGGGCTGACATTTTTGACACACCCACCAAACAAGAGAAAACGTAGCTCAAACCCCGTTGCACACCGTTTCCAGGAAACATGTCGTTCTATTACACGATAGGCTGAGCGGTGCCGTACGTGATTAAGTTAGCCGTTACGCTTTCTCCAATGGTAACAGATACAGACCCTCTCATCTCCCTATAATAATACGATCTCTGGTTGTACGTCCCAATTCATTCATACTACATGCATTCGTACTATATAGAACGTACTTTTTCAACGGTCGTGAAGTAAATTTAAATTCAAATGTAGTACCTACTCAACAGTACGCGATTTCGGACGCAGCGACAGTGTTTATTCTAATGCCTGATCTGTGATCAGTGATATCTGGTGTGTAATTATTCAAGTTGAGGCAGATTTTCTTTGCCCCAAAATCGTTTAATACTCTTTATGCATCAGTAAATCAAGCCAGAGACTAAACGATCAACTTCACATTGTTTCTCTTAGTAGCAAATAATCAGATTTTTAAAATTGTGATTAAATTACATACAGAACGCGATCGAAGTATGCTCTCTTTACAATGACTGAAGCTGTCAATCACACAGCGCGAGTTTATCTGGACACTTGCCAAAACTGCCATTATAATGAATGACGCTGTTACAATGACACTGCACAACGAATTAGTTAATCTCAACAGCTGTAATCGTAAAAACATAGTAAAAGTATCCAAGAGGGTTCCACGTGTAATATGTATTTCAATTGCAAAGATGTCAGCCAATCACAGCAGTGGGCATTTACATTGAAGTCTCGCAGCAGACACGCCCCTTCAAACAGCGTTCAAGCCAGAGGGCTAAAATCAGGATAGAAAAATGCCTTCTAAATTATGACATTTTATGATGTAAAAATCATACTAACATTATAAGTGCACCTCAGGAATCATTATAAAATAATTTAAAAAATCCACTTCATAACCCCTTTAATTATTAATTTCTTTTTTTTTTTTTCTGAGAAAAAAAGAAAAATTCTGTACAGCACATTTATAGAAAAACTTTTTTCTTTCCTTTAAAATATTTATGGTATTTTGTTATTTGTGTTTCATCATGCATTTTTAATCATGAATTTAATTGTTTAATCTTGCGCTATATGCTGTATATACACATATATACTGATTTATAAACCTGTAGCTTGTAACACGCACACACACACACACACACACACACAAAAAAAAAAAAAAAAAGCATGGTTTGTTGATTTGCATGAAACATTGATGTGGCCAAGTCTTGATGCTGTTTAGTCAAAGGCCCATCTATGTGAAACTTATCATTTGACAGACAGTATTATAAAATCTGTTGTGGACACTGATCCAAATGTGTCTGCCTGTTTGATTTCTGTGCCAATATTAAATGTGCCACACACTATGAAATTTGACTACTGAAATGGAACTATCGATTTGCTTCAAAACATATCAGTCATAATACGAATCATAAAACTTTAGCACAGAGAAAAGGGAAGAGAAAATCACATAAGAAATAAAACTACACAAAGCACCAATGAACCATGCAGTGTTTCACCTTTTTAAATGCTTTTGTAAATGGTATTTGCATTCCCAGAACAAAAAGGTGGATAAAAAAAATCCCACTCTTTCATGATCAACACAGACACATCAGGCTATATGGTCCCAGTGGCACATCAGATGATGGGTTTAAGACCCGCTCACTCTCTATTCCAAGGCTACATTGCAGCATTTCTCGTGTGCATCAGAAGAGAATAATGCAATGACATTTACTGCGCCTCTATCAGTGACTCTGCTTCCACTGGGAGAAAACATGCAATCTGACGCAAAGTGAATATTTACCCTGCTGTTCCGACTCTCTGGCTAGAGAGAGTGGGCAGGTCTGGCATTTATACTGTCAGCGTAATGCACTCTTGTCAAAAAAATGACTTTCACACATTTAGATGCTTTAATTATAGACTACCATTTGTTAAAAACAAGCTACCAGTGTCTCTTGACCAGTGCGGTAACACTGCACACTTTCCATTTTCATAATGCTTGTAATTTCATTTAAAGCTTGAGGGTTTCTGCAAATCATGTGGCACTTTCAACACATCAGTGTGGTGTCGCATGTGTCACCGAAGATGGCATTTAGAATGCAGGTGGTTGCTTTACCCAGAGGTCAGATGGTGGCATATCCGTCTGTGTAATGTGTTTGGACAGACAGAGTGAGACACTGCTGTCCTTTGCGGCAAAATGAGCTGATCGTGCATTAACACATCCCACCCAGAAACCACATGACTTCGACTGGGCTGAACAAAACGATGGATGTTCACTAATCATTCCAGACATGGGGAAAGTGTTTATGATGAGATTCTGGCACAGGAGGGAAATTGGATGTGTTTCAAATTGATGTGTATTGCCAATAAAAAGCGTATTAACCAATATTAAACATCAAAAATGACAGATTTCAGACTCTCCTTATCACTAGTTATGTTGACAGTCACTCAAATATGCCACAAAAGAGATTCAGTTTCCATTCACAGATGATGCCAAAAAAAAACATTGACTTAAAATGTATTATATATTCACTCTGTAAAAGTTTCAAAAAATATATCCTTTTTTTTATTATTTGTATATTTTAAAAAAATATAAAGTTTTATTGTGCCTAGTTAGGTCATTTTCCAATTAAGCTTAGCATATCGCTAAACAAACTACTTGATGCCGTTCAAATATTTGATACCGTTTGGGGTCAGTAAGATTTTGTTGTAAGAAAGTTCAACAGAACAGCATTTATTTGTCTTTACTGCCACTTTAATGTGCACTTACATTACAAATGTTAAAGGGATAGTTCACCCAAAAATGAAAATTTTGTCATCATTTATTCACCCTCAAGTTGTTCCAAACCTGTAGGAATTCCTTTGTTCTGCTGTACACAAAGGAAGATATTTAGAAGAATGTTTGTAACCAAGCAGATCTCGCCCCCCACTGACTATAGTATTTTTTTCCTACGATGGTAGTCAGGGGGCGGTGAGATCTGCTTGGTTACAAACATTCATCTAAATATCTTCCTTTGTGTACAGCAGAACAAAGAAATTTAAACAGGTTTGGAACAACTTGAAGGTGAGCAAATGACAGAATTTTCATTTTTGGGTGAACTATCCCTTTAACTTCTTTCACCTCAAAAAATCTGCGTTTTTCACCGCAGGAACTTTCCCCAGGAACTAGGAACTTTGGGGTGGTACTCTGTGTATTTCGACCGCAGGAAACAGGGTCTAAATGAAGTTCCGGGTAAAAAAATTCCCCTCAGAAAGTACCTGCTTGCTAGGTAGTACTTTTTCAAAGTTCTGGAACTTTCGGGGGTGGGACTTGGACTCTGAACATGCTGATTGGTTGAGTTCACGCAGCATTTTGATTGGTTGACGTTTTATTTCAATCTTCGCTTTTTAAAGTCTGTTGCGGTGTGTGCAGTAAGAGTTGTTTGCTATTTGAATCAACAATGATGTTTAAAAAATACGACCGATGGACTGACGAAGAGGTTCGAGTTTTATTAAGCTTATATGCGGAGGGCGAAATCCAGCGGGAACTAGAAAGTGGCGCGCAGTCCTACATCACCGGACTATATTCATAGTACTTTAGACCGCTATGGAAACGCAGCTAGCAATAGGTCTGGGGGAAAAAAGTTCTTGGGAAAAAAGTTCCTGGGACAAATTGTTCTGGGTAATTTCAGTGGAAATTTTTGAACTTCTTGCATCTTTAATTGAATGGAACTCGTTTTGGCTGTACTGAATTCGACATCCGACATGACCATATTTAAAACCTTGAAAACCAAATGTATTGCAATGCATTCTGATTGCTTTCTCTGCAAATCATACGTATGATGCTGTCTGTGAGGTCTAATTATGTAGCTGCGGTATATGCAGCTCACTAGGATTTGAAACAGACCTTATGAGTCACATAAACGTCGCCTCGTATTTTCGTCACTTCAGGCCACTGTGGTTATTTCAGTGTTGTTTGAAAGGGGATTATTAACCTGTCGTGAGACTTGTCATTTTACCATGTGCACACTCAAGTTAACTTAAGCTAGACAAGCCAGCGTTAACATGTGGGTCAGACAGGGGCTCCAGTCCTCCTGCTGAGAGTGGGACACATGAAATAAAGCCTTCAGGTAAATTACCTGAACTAGAGAACATCTCAAGAACAGTACAAAGAAGGACAAGGTGCATTTATCTTGAAAAAATACTATAGTTTGATATGTAAAGTGTATTCAGAAGCAGAAACCTACTACAGAATCAGACTACCTCAAACTCAACCCATTAAAAGACCGCAGTTACTGTCTAGTGTAACTACCAGAGGTGCTGAAAAATTGTTGGTAAATGGAAAGGGAGTTATTTCTGCACCTATAAATAGACAATTAGCTACGGACAAGATAACCAGATGTAGGCATCAAGATGGTGCATATTCAAGAAAGTATGCATTATTCTTCAGCTATATACTGGCCAAAAAAAAAAAAAAAAATTCTCCAACATCATGGGCTATTTCAAGGTTCTGAATAAAGAGCCTTAATGTTCATGTCATACAATTGCTACTGATTTTTTAATGGGGCCATTTGAAAGCAGAAAATGACAAAAGGGACTTTGCAGCGCAATTTTTTGGAGTTTGCAGGGAAACAGTGAACAGTGTTCACTTTGAAGTGCTCTAAGTGAAACTGGTAGGAAGGCAAGTAATTGGCCCTGATCTCATATACTTTGCTAACCGCAGAAACTAACAATCCCTGAGCCCCTTTATTCCTTCTGCTATTATAAATCCTGGCACCAGCAGAGGGGTACAGTGGGCAAAGACAATTTAGACACTTTGACTTTAAATCATATTTGAAAAACAGCTAAAGAGCATAATAGGTTTTTCAGTACGTTAGAATTGAGGTTAAATCAAACTGAGCTGCCATGTAATTTCACATTTCTCTCTGGGGTCTACTTACTGTTCTTTGTCACCCTCATTCTTTTAAGGAAAATGCAAATTAAACCTTCACTAATCATCTTACCATTTGCTGAAACGAATATGTAATTATTGATTAAGCGGCCATATTGGATAAGTCTGGCTACAGGTTCAGGATTTCCTGTTGGTTTTGAGTTTTTATTTACTGGCAAGTTATTTCTCTTAGAAGAGGAAGGAAGGAAAGAAAGAAAGAAAGAAAGAAAGAAAGAAAGAAAGAAAGAAAGAAAGAAAGAAAGAAAGAAAGAAAGAAAGAAAGAAAGAAAGAAAGAAAGAAAGAAAGAAAGAAAGAAAGAAAGAAAGAAAGAAAGAAAGAAAGAAAGAAAGAAAGAAAGAAAGAAAGAAAGAAAGAAAGAAAGAAAGAAAGAAAGAAAGAAAGAAAGAAAGAAAGAAAGAAAGAAAGAAAGAAAGAAAGAAAGAAAGAAAGAAAGAAAGAAAGAAAGAAAGAAAGAAAGAAAGAAAGAAAGAAAGAAAGAAAGAAAGAAAGAAAGTCTTTTCACACTTGAAATAGTTAACCTTGGGTTACTCTAAACCCCGGGTAAACCCAATCCTGGGTTATCTTTATTGACGTTTCACACTGCTCATACTACCCCCGGGGTTAACAGTTAATCCTGGGCATTCATAGAGTACCTCAGGGATGACGTGTTTTTGTAGGCAAAACTCGGAAGCGAGGTAAGCATTTTAGGACTTCCGGTTCCATCGCCCCAAAGTCAATGGGTTTTTTGAATGGGTTTTTGCTAAATCGCCTGAAATAAGGTCTGTGGTTAACAAAGCCTCTAAATATTTTCACGTTTTGATGTATGACATAAAACACACCAGTTATAACCCACTTGAGATTTTTTAAACCTTTATTGTGTCTTAAAAACAGCGGTTGCTTAAAGGGACTTTAGACGTCATCATGAAAAACAGGACATTTGGACAGCATTTCTCATGAAAAAGTGGATAAGTATTCATATACAGCGCAGATCATAATCAGCGAACATGTTTTTAAATAAGTTGTTTTCTAAATAAAGTTTGAGGAAGCTTGGTGGTGGTGACGTTGATCCGCGACCATGGTGTGCTGTAGTCCGTTTATAGTCTACTGTTAGCTTTTTATATCTGACATCTTTATTTAGGGTCAAAATGTATAAATGTTGTGTTAACTTGTAAAGATTATCTTGATAGACAAAACGTGTAAGTGTCATAACCCTTTGTTAAACACAGAGCTTATTTTTTGCGATTTTCCAAAAGTCTATGGGAAAAATGCATTGGCTGTCGGTCGAGGGATCCCGTGCGCCGCTAACTTCCGAGTTGGCCTACAAAAACACGTCATCCCTAAAGTACTCTATAAGCTGCCGTTTCACACTGCACATTCCTAAACTCTGCAGTTAAAGTCCTTATATTTGCATATTTGCAGTGTCAGTGTTACTGATTGGATGAGCGCGACCTGTTTACATAGCTTTAGCATTGCGCATCTTCGTATTGCCAACTGTACTATGGAGTTTATACTGAATGGACATTTCGGACTATAAAGGTAAGAATGAAACAGCCTCTTCTTCACTCAAATTGTCGCGTTTTCTGTCAGCATTTGACATTTTTCCTCTCAAACACCGAATTTACTGTTTATAGACAATGCGCAGTGTTTCTGTGACTGTCCAAAGCAAATGAATATGACGTGTGCTATTGCTCTGCGGGGTTTCATAACCCCGGGTAAAAAGCGGTGCTAACCGCTTCTAAATTAAAGTGTGAAACGTTCCTTTACCCGGGGTTAAAAGCGGTGATAATAGAAAGTTGTTAATCATTGGTAGCCTATATGTTTCTGTTGAAGAATGGTACGAATGGTGTGATAGAGTCATTCTCCCTATACACTAATTAAATATCTGTATGCATAATATAGTATATATAATTAATTTCTTTAAATTAACAGTTTTGTTTTTCCACTGTTTTTAATTCAATTATGTAACCACATAATCTCCCATAATCCTCACAGTGCTTCATGGCATTGTAATTCTTTCCCCTCATTAAAGCCGTTATTTACAGACTTGTAAATTTGTCTGTTTTTTTTTTTTTTTTTTTTTTTTTTAAATATTTATTCATTTATTTTGCTTTGAATCAAAGTTTGTAATGTTGTGATTCACATCATAGCAGGTTTGTTTGATTTATTTATTTATTTATTTATTTTTTGTTTGTTTGATTCATGACATATAATATTGAATGGAGGAAAGAAGGAAGGAAGGAAGGAAGGAAGGAAGGAAGGAAGGAAGGAAGGAGAATTATATTGTATTTGTTGTATATTTGTTATTTCTACTCACACTAATTTGAAACAAGTTTACCAAAATCAGATTAGGACGAAGGTCAAAACATTAGTTAGTCTGCATCAATAATAAGTCCGTGGTTAATTATCGTGGTGTACTCGCTCATCAATTTTGCACACAAGCCTACAGCAAACCATCCAATTACTGTTGAAATGAAAGCTGCCTAATGGTCAGTCCAGCGAAATGTCTGAAAACATCAATGCACAAAAACCAACTTTCTGGCTCCAACTTCTAAAGTTTGCCAGTGGCTAACTTCTAATATATAATATTTATCTGCCACAAAGGTCTCAAGAGATTCATGACTTTCCGTTTTGAGATTTCACAACAAAAAGGTCAAATCTACACAAAGTCCTTTAGCAAAAGAGCTCAGCAGTACTCCTCTACAATGGAGGAAAAAAAGTAGAACATTTAAATTGTCCATTTGTCATTGGCGGAAAAAAACACCTGGAGTGTGAGCAAGCTCTTTTTTAATGTCTAGAATATTAATGGACTAATGAATGGTATATTTCACACCATGGGGCTGATTTCGTGCCATACGTCCTCCAGCGACGCCAACCTGCACACTAAAACTCTCCTTTATATCAAAGCCAGAATCGCTGTGTCCTCCTGACTGTTTGACTGCCTTCAATATTTTATAAAGAAGGATCTTTGGAGTAAATGGAGATGGTTGATAACATTGATGTTTTTCCCTGCGCAGTGCGCACGGTGATATGAAACCTGGCATTGGCTGCTGCATGGCTCAAACCCTTTGGACCGTTTTTCCTATAGTTTAATAAAATATGTGCATGGCTACTTCCTGCATCGAAAGCCTGATTCAGGCCATTACTGTCTGCTTGACTGCTGCAGAAGAGCAATCACATGACTGGCTTCTCAACAGGAAAATACTGTTGCCCTACTCCAAAAGTTCAACTTTATCAAGATGAAATCATTCAAGCTCAGAAACAGGGAATTAAAAGAGCATGTTGCATATTATTCTCCACATAAAACATAATAGCTTGAAAACACAGAAGCTGGATACATAGGTTTGAAGGTGTTACTATATTAATATACAGATCAGAGTAACAAACTTGACAACTTAAATATATTTTCCAAAGTATATTTTTGTGTTGCTGTGTGGTTTCTAGGATGTTCTGGATGGTGGCAAAGGTGTTTGTAAGTGGTTGTTTTACTGACTCAAGTCAAAAGAATTCTGGTCTCTAGATATGACTTACTGTATGTCCCTTATTCATTGAAAGCTATTTGTTGTTGTTAAAATATTTATACAAATTTATAAAGTGTAGTTTTTTGTACTGAAATCATACTGATACGTCACTTGCATAATAATTTGGAACACAGTGTATGTAGTCTCCTGAAAACAAACATTGTCCCTTTCCTCCTCCAGTCTGGTGGCAGCATTACTGCAGAAACCTCATGAAATACTGCTAGTCTATGTAACAGGAAGATGGTAGAGCACAATTAATTGTACTATCACTTTAATGTTGTCATTTAATTAAGCAATTTGTCAATACACTTGGTGCAGCATTGCCCTGATGTTTGCAAACATGACCAATTTATCTCAGTAATAACCCTGGGACAATTTATAATGAGGGATAAATGCCGGTGGTCCTGTGTGATATCTTTGGGAGCTTTAAATGCTTATGCTTCTGAGTAATTGTTGATCTTGATGAATCACTTAGCTATTCGTCAACTGCCTATATTTTTGTTCCTGGCCCTATTGTGTAATTTCAGTCAGTCCTTCAACATATCATCTGTTGTCTTACGTTTTGTTGAGAAAATCCCACAGCACTGATAAAAGGCATTTCTGATGTTTCTAGTGTTCTTCCCTTTTGATGAAATCAAAGAAACATTCATACATGATATGATAAATACATACATAGTACATATTTTATTACTTACCTGTAGCCATATATATACGATCAGGCATAACATTATGACCACCTTCCTAATATTGTGTTGGTCCCCCTTTTGCTGCCAAAACAGCCCTGAATCATCGAGGCATGGACTCCACTAGACCCCTGAAGGTGTCCTGTGGTATCTGGCACCAAGATGTTAGCAGCAGATCCTTTAAGTCCTGTAAGTTGCGAGGTGGGGCCTCCATGGAGGTCCCACCTTGTTTGTTCAGCACATCCCACAGATGCTCAATTGGATTGAGATCTGGGGAATTTGGAGGCCAAGTCAACACCTCAAACTCGTTGTTGTGCTCCTCAAACCATTCCTGAACCATTTTTCTTTGTGGCAGGGCACATTATCCTGCTGAAAGAGGCCACAGCCACCAGGGAATACCGTTTATGAAAGGGTGAACATGGTCTGCAACACTGCTTAGGTAGGTGGTACGTGTCAAAGTAACATCCACATGGATGGCAGGACCCAAGGTTTCCAACAGAACATTGCCCAAAGCATCACACTGCCTCCGCCGGCTTGCCTTCTTCCCATAGTGCATCCTGGTGCCATGTGTTCCCCAGGTATGCGACGCACACGTGTCCATGCGACCGGTCATCCACGTGATGTAAAAGAATACATGATTCATCAGACGAGGCCACCTTCTTCCATTGCTCCGTGGTCCAGTTCTGATGCTCACGTGCCCACTGTTGGTGCTTTCGGTGGTGGGAGCATGGGCACCCTGACTGGTCATAATGTTATGCACACACATACAGAAAAGTCAGTGAGATTAATTTAAAAATATTAATAATAATTTAATTAATAGTTAATAGAAATCAATAGTTTGATTAATTAAATTGATCAAAAGTAACAGTAAAGAAGTTTATAATGTTATAAAAGATTTCTATTTCATGTAAATTCTTTTGAACTTTCTACTAATCAAAGAATCCTGAAGAAAAAAAAAAAATCAAGGAATATATTCCTGTGATAAATCTAAATTTCACTTGATCCTTCTGTCCCACTTTAGGGTCCAGTTCTCTCTATTAACTTATTATTAACTATGACATTTGCCTTAGTGAACTCCTAATTACTGCTTATTAATAGTTAGTAAGGTAGTTGTTAAGTTTAGGTATTGGGTAAGGGATGTAGAATATGTTCATGCAAATTAAGGCATTAATATGTGCTTTATAAGTACTAATAAACAGCCAATATCCTAATAATATGCATGCTAATAAGCAACTAGTTAATAGTGAGAATTGGACCCTAAACTAAACTTTTACTGTAATTTTGGTCGAATAGCCTTGGTGAACCTCTTTTCAAAAACATTAAAAAAGGTATTACCAAACCCAAACGTTTGAACAGTACTATAATTGCAAATAAATACAAGTAAGGACTTAAATAAATAAGAAATGATTAAAAGGCAGTGGTGGTGCTAACCCTGGTCTTTCCTGATAGCACTGGTCTACAGCCAAAATGCTTCTGAAATAATTGTAGTAAAACTTTACTAATTTTGGGTCACTGAGAACGAAAAAGATGCTTAAAATTGTTGACTGGCTCTAGTTTTAAAGATATGCTATTGGGTCAGTATATACGACCCTTAACTTGGGAATAGCAGAGGATAGCTGAGTAATAAAGGGAAGGGATTTCAATTTAAACCAGAAATGACAAAAATACATGTTTGACTGGATCTACTGTATGGATAAATCTGGCTTTGGACAGTACTTGCTTTTTAGGCAAAACAATGAATAATGTAATCCAAAGCTGGTATTGCATCACAGATGATATGAATTACTTAATGTTATTAATGTTATTATTAATGTTATTAGATAACTTCAAATGGAGCAAATGGAGTCCATCAGTGCTTGCAGGCTATGGATGGACTTTGACAAGAGATGCTCCATTTAATGAATACAAGAGATGAGCCAAGAAGTGCAGAGTAAACACTGAATAGGACTAAACTATGTAAATAATAGGATTTTTTGCCTTCTGTTTCATAACAAAATTGATTTATATAACTATTTTGCTGATTTTTTTTTAAAGTGTTATGACCTATGACAGGTATCTACACAATATACTTAGACATAAAATGTAAAACCTAAAAATATCTTGGAAACAGTAGAAAAATCAGTTGTTTTAATGGTCATATTTGAATTCAGCACATCATAATAAATAGCACATTTTATCTCTGAAGCAAACTTCTAAAAAAAAAAAAAAAAGGAAAAAAAAAGGGAAAAAAATTAGACCAGCGTAGCAAGTGTTTTTTTATTGCAGTTCTTCACCAAATCTATGTGAAAACCAGATATTATTCGGGCAGCATCGAGCCATAACATAGATGAGCCCCTTTCAAGTTTCAAAAACAGAACACTCAACCAAGAAGAGGCAAAGAAATAAGCAATCATCCGACACTGGCTGATGTCGCAGTACAGTAATGATTGCTGACTGCTTGAATTGCTTTCAATTACAGACACAGCCTGAAAACAAAGAAGGATCAAGGGTAATTACACCTCAGGGGAAATACATCAACGTCACATTATTCAGCACTTCTATCCTGATTTGTGATTATTAGTGTGCAACTTGTTCCTTATACTTGATGCACAGTCATGCAAAAAAGCAATAGTTGCTAACTATTTTGATAGACACAAAAGGGGTCTTTTGTTAACAAGCCATATTTTAAACTTCTTAGAGAATGCATGATAGTAGTGACCAAGCATCAGTTCTAAATGATTAAGTCAAATTACCTCCATAAATGAAAAAGTAATGAGTTGAAGGTCAGCTAAAGGTGAATTACATGCCATTCTGTGTTCGGTTTCTGATTTCATACCGAGCCAAATCAGGTCCTAATGATGTCTTTGATTGTAATTGCTTGAAGCGGCAAGCAGATGATCGAGTCACCAGCTACTCGAGGTCAATCAAAGCTTTACTTCTTGTACAACTACGGATTGCAACTGGAGTTTCAATTATTTCACATCTGTCTAATCCAAAAGTCATTTTTTTTCCAAGACTAAAGTAACTTATTCAAAAACTGTTCAGCTGCAATAACGGTGTACATTCACAAGTATATTCTTCCACCGGTGATACCAGACTAAAATACGAGTTCTGTACAGTACTATTCAACATCGCCGTAACACCACACATGAATATAGTGTAATTCGAACGATTCCTGAAAAATGTTACTAATGAGCCAGTTCTTTTCATTGAATCAAAAGCATTTAGCGTGAACAGTGTAATACAAATATTTTATTTCCAAATAAATAACTCTTCAGAATAGGGCTGTGTATTGCCAAGAATCTGGCGATACAATACGCATCACGATACAGGGGTTACGATACAATATATTGTGATAAATTGCGATACTGTAAGAAAGGCGATATATTGCGATATTTCTTGTTTTTTTAGAAAGAGGATCTAATTTTAGAAAAAACTGTCATAAAGGAATAATTCTATCGTCTTGTGAGCTGGGTTTGCTAATGCTAACATTAGCGATGCACCTCCACGTCAGTTTACGTTCTGAGATAACAATGCCATCTAGCGGTTGGGTTTTATACAGTCTCTGATTTAAACCGAACATAAAGCCATGAATCTTTGATGTAAATAAATAAATAAATAAATATCGATACAGTGTTTTTGAGAATCGATACAGTACCGCCAAACATAATATCGCGATATTCACGTGTATCAATATTTTCTTACACCCATACTTTAGAACTTTCTTTCGATTCTGTTTGGTAAATAAAAAATATACTCTGTGAAGAGTCTGATTCCTGACCAATTGATTCATTTGAGCCGTTTATTTAATGAATCAAACATACTATACAATTAATTAGTAGTTACTAACAAGTTTTCAACTTGTAGGTAAAGATATAGGCTAAATTATGAGTTTTGTCTGGAGTATTTATAAAAAATTATCGATGTTGCCCCGTTATTTTAAGGCCAACTATCAGACTGCATTTATGCTCTAAAAAGACTATGAAAAGTCATTAAAAAGACTGCAAACACATTTTTGGAAGAAATGTATTATTTATTGTTTCCATCATTATCAAAGTTCTCATCATTTGACAAAGGAACTGCATTTCTTTTCCCCAAATATTTATTCCTCAAAAGCACTAATGAAACTATTAAGGACTCTGAAAGCAAAACACTTCCCACTGTATGATGAAGAAATTTCACTAAAGAACATCCAATATTTATTAAGTTTGATGTAGGGACTCAGTGGACAGGTTTTCTGTCCTGCTTAATGAAGACAGCAGCACACATCTTCAAAAAGGCCATAAAACATTTAATTGTACAAAGTATGAGAGTTCTCTTCCCTGAGATCACAGTGATCTTATCGAGCAGAGGAGATATGACAGGAGCATTGATAAACTACACTTTGAGTAATTGCCTGAACTGCTAGGGTTTGGGAACCAGCATTTTGTCAAGGGAATAAAGGGACCAAAAGAACAAACAATCAAGGCTTATTTGCCACAAGGAGACATTGATTACCTTTCTGTGTCAATGAGCAGTTCCAGCAAGGTTCTGATGAGCCATCATCAGGCTTTCTGACAATCCAATCAATGAATTTCACATTTTATGCTATTTCCGTAGTCTCAACTGAATAAGGCATGTCATTTTAACTTTCTGGCATCATTTCAGTGGTCATGTTTAAAAACTTCCAGGCTTAAACTGTTGATATAAAATGTCAATAGAGCACAACAGCCTGGCTCAGAAGTAAAAATCCCATTCATTTTCTCCATAGAGAAATTGATTTTTAACAATAACCGATATGAACCCTTGATGATTTACCATGAGCTCAAAGTTGTTAAGAGGCAGTATATAAAAAGATGTTCAACACATAGTTCACTCATAAATTACAATTTGTCGTTATTTGAAATGTTTTTATTAATAAAGTTTAAGCCAATGCAGCCCAGAAGAAACACTGAGACATTCTTTGAAATATCTTTTGAAAGAAAGTCATACAGGTTTGAAACAATATGACAATAAATGATGGCAAAATTGTCAATCTTGGGTGAACTATCCCTTTAAGCATGCAATCTTGAACCATTTTCTCTGATTTAAAGTCAGGTTTTTGTTAGTTTATTACTTTAAGGATTTAAAATTTTTATGAAGAAAATGAATAAGGAAAATACTCACAATGACTAAATAATGACAGACTTTTCACTAAATTAACGGCTTATTTTAAAATGTTTCTAAAATCTAAAAAAAAAAAAAAAAAAAAAAAAAGATCTGAAGTATCAAAAGTACTTGGTGTAAGATAAAATGGGAACACCACCTGTTAAGAAATGTCTTAAAAGTGTCTGGCCAGAGGGAATGGGCCTTCATCAAGCTACTTTTAATGTGAACTAAAGAAAATGAGAAAAGCTAGAGCAAAACTGGAGCTTTTCTAAATGGCAATTTTTGAAGGTCATGGAAGCGTTTCAGAGACAGCTCAATACTGCCGCACTTTTAATGTCTTTCGCTCTGGGTCTCATGGGGCCGACACATTGTTTTCCCAATCTTGGATTCTATTCAAAATGTGTGTTTTGTCAATCTACTGAGAATTCAGAGATGGCCTGAATTTTGCAGAAGACATCTGCCTGCGCAAACGGACAGACTCATCTTTACAAGAATCAAATCCCCAGAGGGCTGAACTTGGGAAACTCCATTTGATGTTTGCAATACACTTGTAACATGGGCCAGGGGACTGTAAAAAATAAAAAAAGGGGGAAAAAAAAGAAAAGAAACTGGGCCCAAACATAAAGCATTAACTGGGACGAGCTAACTTAGTAGGCGAGAAAAGAGGCCATTAGAAAATAATAAGGCTACTGCTATTGGAAACACATTAAATGAATCTGAGCAGTGAAATCATACACAAATTAAATTCTGTAAACTTTGCTTCTAATCTAGATGACGGTACAATGAGTTCTGTTTGGGAGAGAAGCTCAAAAGGGTCAGAGAGATTAAGTGAAGTGTAACAAAAATCAGGAATGAATTTGATTCCCTTTCGAAGTGTAACTCACACTGCATCATAGTGTTGACGATATGGGAATGCTCCTTATGAGCCGAATCCGGAAGCCCGTTCACTGACTCCTTTCGGTCCAGTGGAGAACATGTTGCTTGGCCACTCTAGTTCTGAGGAACTAGACGTGACAGGAGTTGAGGCAGACATTGTGTCTAAGCCTGCCTCCTCCTCATCACCCGTGTATGAGGAGTTACTGGGTGTAATGACTCGCGCCACCACCAGATTTAGTCTAGACTGCTCGGTGGAAAAGCAGGAACTCACTCCAGGCAGGCTAGATGAGTGGTTCCTGGCGGGTCATTAGCCTTCATCTGAACCTATATTTCTCCAGACTCATGATGAGGTATTGAGGTCTTGGGAGAAACCATTTTCTGCCCATGTGTTGCAAACATCATGCATATGTGGTGGCAGGCCAAGCTGGTGGTCCCCTGCACACCATAGCGGTGTTGCAGACGTACAAAGCCAACCTTTTGAAGGATGTAGAACCGGGGGTGTAGAACCACCAATCTTGCTACCAACCAGGCGGCTCGAGCCATCTGCCACTCTCTAGCTGCTTTGGTTGCCACAGAGTGGCAGTTGTGGCTTAATCTATTAGGGCTAAAGGAGAAGGAGAGATCTTTCCTCCAGGACGTAAACTTCAGACACCTCCAGGGAGTTGGGGATCCAGGCGGCGAACTCACTCGAGACTGAAAAGGACCTTAGGGAAGGGATAGAGTCTAAGAAACAGCAAAAGTGCCGAGGTTCCTTTTTCGGTCTGACTTCCCCTTTTTTTCCCTCTTTTTTATTGTCTCCTTTTTTATTTCCCTTACTTCCGGCACACCTACTCGCCAATGACACCACCTGACTGCAGTAGCCTATCAAGATTGCAAGGAGCAATCCCATAGCATCAATACTATGACACAGTGTCTCACTCCCCTTCTCAGGGAACCGTGGTTACAGTTGTAACTTGAGACATTTTCCAGCCTTCAAGAGTGTTTTCAGGTGAAATTGGAAAAACTGTAGATAGATTTGTGCACCAAATGTGATTGCGTCAGCATGAATTGTGCGCTCACAAACAAATTGTACTTTGTCACAATTTTCAAGGCAAAAGGATTGACCTCTATAGAATTTGCTACAGTTTAGAGTTAAAAATGAAAGACATTTGCTTCTGTTTTCGAAAATACAGTAAAATAAATATTGTGAATATTTATTTATTTATTTATTTATTTATTTATTTTGCAATTAAAAAAACTTTACTTTTTTAATATATTTTGAAATGTCATTTTCATTTCAGTAATCATTCTGATATGCTGATTTGGTGCTCAAGAAACATTTCTTATAATTATTAATCTTGAAAACAGTTTTGCTGCTTAATATTTTTGTGGATATCAGATGGAAATCATATGCTCTTGAACATTATAAATGTCTTTACTGTCACTTTTGATCAGTTTAATGTATCTTTGCTGAATAAAATTATTAATTTCTTGCAAGATTAAAAATCTTGCTGACCCCAAACTTTTTGACCTGTTTCGTTTTGCTTCTAATTTTGCATTAAATAATCCATACATCAAAAATGTAGGAAATAGACTTCTGTTTTATTGCTTTTACAATATCCGAGCAATCTCGCAGAGCTGCTTCTCAAAATCTACAGCCAAGCTCACAGATGCTCTGGAATAATAGTCACAATCTTCAAGGAAATCTGAATGATCTCCTAATCCCATTAGGCTGTTTCCTAGCCAACCCCATAATCTTCTGTCAACCTGTGCTGTGATTTTAACTATATTACGGACATGTCCAATACTGAAACAACATCCTTCTCTATACAGGCGTGACCTATAGATTAGTCTAGTTAGATTACATGACCGCTGTTTGACCGAATGACTGCAGGCATCAATAAAGGAAAAATGAAGCTAACGCTGAAGTTGTCCTTGTGCGGGATTCACTGTCAGGCTCTAATGGTGTTCTCATGAGAGTGGCGTTCCAGCTAAGTGCTTACAAGTAGGTCTGGCCTTCAACAAATCATCTGACACTAAAGAGCAAAGCTGGACTGGAACATCTCAACAAACGAAGTGGTTCCTAAGAAAAGCATTCAAAACTAATGTATAACCTCAATACACACTCTGTTTTGATTGGACTGTCCAGACAATCCCATCTCAGACATATTTACTTAGATATACTAACTGTAGCCTTTATTTACCCTATATTCATATTTTACTGCTCTTGAGACAGACCTGGGTGAACTTTTCATGTTTCAGAGAGTTAGTATTTAAAAGGGACATGATTTCAAGGGCCGCAATGAGAATACTTAACACAACACCTACATTTTAATACATAAAAGCCATGTAACACTGGTCCATATATTATATTATATTATATTATATTATATTATATTATATTATATTATATTATCCATAAAATGCTGTTTAAAATAGTTTAAGGATTAATATATCATGTCAGTTAGCCCAATATGTCAATTTCCCAATTGCCACCTATTATTCTGTAGTAAAATGTACTATTAGGGCAACTTTCAAAGTTCCTCTTATTTTCTAGATGGTTGAAAAAGAGTTGTATAAACGCATTTGCATCCTCCATAGATAAAATGTTCCCTATGTGACGTCTAAACGAAAGTCGTGCTTCACTGAATCGCAAAATTCATAGCTGCATATGATATCCCCTCCAATGATGTTTGCATTTTCTCAAATATTCCCATGCTGAGTCCTGAGTAATGAAAATGGAATGTTCTTATATCCGATTTCATCTGTTTCCACTCATAACCTCATCTGGTGCTAATGCAAGACATAAAGGATCATAAAAGAGGAATTATTACTATTATCATTGTCATCAAACATCATCACCAACAACAAAATGCATGGATTTGTATTAATGATAAAGATCTCAAAATTGCACAAAAACATTCTAACCGTGTCAGACTTTTTTTTTTTTTTTTTTTTTTTTTTTTAAACTTGTGCTTTATATATTATTCGATCTCATGTTTAGTAATATTTTTTTTTGTTGATTATTATTAAGTATGCACTGCCACTCTTCTCTTTCAGAGAAATCGTCCCTGCTCTATATCCTCTCCATAATGAAGCATCTCTGCATGCAGGTCTTTCTGTCATATTACCCACAATCATGAATTTTTATTGGCTGCAGGGTCTCTTTCCGCCTGCCCTATCTCTGCGCTTTTCGCTCGCTTCCGTCAGCCGCATTCACAATGAGCCGCTCAAAAGTGTTACCATTCCCATCATCTTTCACACGGCAACCCTGTGAAATCTGTGTATAACAAGCTCAATGCAGCTTGGAGAGAGAGTCGGCCCGCTCAACCTCACCCTATATCTGCTAAATATTGTGTCCAGAATCCTTCTTTTGCATATTTTTCACAGCTCAACTGAGAGTGCCACAAAACAGGAAGGGTGCTGCTGATAAAGATGGATTGTAGAGCTACTCACAAAATGATCTTCTTCTGAATGGTCTGCATAATAACTCAGTGAGCTGCGCACTGGTGCTTCTCCACACGCAGCTGCGGGTTACTAAGCGTTTATAACAAAACAGCCTAAAGCTGAGGACAAAATAAACATGTACATATGCTGACCAGTGGTGGATGAAATGCACAAATGCATTACCTTCAGTTTAAGTATAGATACCTCAAATGAATCTGACACTAAGATACATGCCCTTAAAGAACTGAAAGTACAAAAACGTAATAAGTTAAAGGTTATATTTTGAGTCCTTGGCTACTGAATTGTAGGTTCAAATTCTGGAAATGTTGGGACGTTTTTTAAATTTGAATAAAATGAAAACTAAAAGTCTTTCAAATTACACGAGCCAATATTTTATTCACAATAGAACATAGATAACATAACAAATGTTTAAACTGATAAATTTTACAATTTTATGCACAAAATGAGCTCATTTCAAATCTGATGCCTGCTACAGGTCTCAAAATGGTTGGGACGGGGGCATGTTTACCATGGTGTAGCATCTCCTTTTCTTTTCAAAACAGTGTAAAGACGTCTGGGCATCGAGGTTATGAGTTTCTGGAGTTTTGGTGTTGAAATTTGGTCCCATTCTTGCCTGATATAGGTTTCCAGCTGCTGAAGAGTTTGTGGTCGTCTTTGATGTATTTTTCTCTATAGGTGAAAGATCTGGACTGCAGGCAGGCCAATTCAGCACCCGGACTCTTCTACGATGAAGCCATGCTGTTGTAATAGCTGCAGTATGTGGTTTTGCATTGTCCTGCTGAAATACACAAGGCCTTCCCTGTGTCAGCATTCATAGTGCCTTCCAAAACATGCAAGCTGCTTATACCATATGCACTTATGCACCCCCATACCATCAGAGATGCTGGCTTTTGAACTGAACGCTGATAACACGCTGGAAGGTCTCTCTCCTCTTCAGCCCGGAGGACACGGCGTCCGTGATTTCCAACAACAATGTCAAATTTGGACTTGTCTGACCATAGAACACTTTTCCACTTTGAAACAGTCCATTTTAAATGAGCCTTGGCCCACAGGACATGACGGCACTTCTGGACCATGTTCCTTTTTGCATGATAGAGCTTTAGTTGGCATCTGCAGATGGCACGGCAGATTGTGTTTACTGACAGTGGTTTCTGGAAGTATTCCTGGGCCCATTTAGTAATGTCATTGACACAATCATGCCGATGAGTGATGCAGTGTCGTCTGAGGGCCCGAAGACCACTGGCATCCAATAAAGGTCTTTGGCCTTTTCCCTTACACACAGAGATTTCTCCAGTTTCTCTGAATTTTTTGATGATGTTGTAGATGATGAGATTTGCAAAGACTTTGCAATTTGACGTTGAGGAACATTGTTTTTAACGTATTACACAATCTTTTTACGCACTCTTTCACAGCTCTGGCCATCTTTACTTCTGAGAGACTCTGCCTTCTCTAAGACATCCCTTGTATAGCTAATCATGTTACAGACCTGATATGTTCTATGTTCTATTGTGAATAAAATATTGGCTCATTTGATGTGTGTTTAGTTTTTATTGTATTCAAATTTAGGAAACGTCTGGCAAAGTCTTCTCTGTCTGGCAATCTGATGGATGAGCCTGGGTTTGGCGGTTGCCAGGAGAACGATACTTGCCTGACTGCATTGTGCCAAGTGTAAAGTTTGGTGGAGGGGGGATTGTGGGGTTGTTTTTCAGGGGTTAAGCTTGGCTCCTTAGTTCCAGTGAAGGAACTCTTAATGCTTCAGCATACCAAGACATTTTGGACAATTTCATGCTCCCAACTTTGTGGGAACAGTTTGGGGATGGCCCCTTCCTGTTTCAACATGACTGCGCACCAGTGTACAAAGCAAGGTCCATAAATACATGGATGAGTGAGTTTGGTGTGGAGGAACTTGACTGGCCGGCACAGAGTCCTGACCTCAACCTGATAGAAGACCTTTGGGATGAATTAGAGCGGAGACTGTGAGCCAGGCCTTCTCGCCAACATCACTGCCTGACCTCACAAATGTGCTTCTAGAAGAATGGTCAAAAATTCCCATAAACACACTCCTAAACCTTGTGGAAAGCCTTCCCAGAAGAGTCGAAGCTGTAATAGCTGCAAAGGGTGGGCCAACTCCATATTAAACCCTACGGATTAAGAATGGGATGTCATTAAATTTCATGTGCACTTAAAGGCAGACGTCCCAAAACTTTTGGCAATATAGTGTATATTACCTTTTAGGCAAAGGTAATATATACTGTATATCAAAATATATACTGTAAGCAAATCAAAATTAATAATAATAATAATAATAATGTCTGCCAAATGAAAATGTCTGCTAATGAAAATCTCAAGTTAATTTTAACCAAAGCTAACTACAAATAAATAAATGAATAAATAAATAAAGCTAACCTTAAAGAAGGAATGAAAATGTGCTAAAAACACAATATTAAGTTAACTTTACCCAAAGGTTAAAAAAGATTTTTAAAGAAAAAAAAATACATAAATAAATAAATAAAATTACAATAAATAAAAGCAGGTAAGTGAACACTAGCAATAGCAGGACAACCACCTGCAGGTTTGTTTAGTCGTACAGGTGGTTAGCTGGTCTTTCAGTGAGACATTTGCCTGTCGAACACCAGCTTGGCCTCCAGTTTTAGATTAAAAGCATCTGCCAGTAAAATGCCACACTGTGAGACATGCTAGACCATCTTAAACCATCTAAACACACCACCTTAGCCTGGTTTAAGCTGTTCACACATGTACTATTTTACCTTATCACAGCATGTCCAATATCAGCAGATGATTAAAAGGACAGACCTACAGAGAGAGCACTCATTCATTTCTCTCTCACAATATTTTCTTCAATTAGAATGTAATCTTGTGACACGCACGTTGATTGGGAGGCTTATCAAAGACTTCCTCCTGAGAACAGATGTGTCATGCTCGTAAAGTGTCAGTAATCTGCAAAATGTCAATGAGGATTTTAACCTCGTTTCTTATTCCTTTCAGCAGAATCTATTTACTGCAACAAGGTCAAATTATGAAGTTTGAAAATTCAAGTCACCTCCTCAACCTCATTGTATATTTGCCTGATCTATTTGGCAATAGTTTAAATGCGCTAATATAGTCGGTCATCTGTGATACAGAGATTTCAGTGATCAGTCGGCATCTGACAAACATTCCCCTCTGTCATCCCTCTTCTGACCCTCAAACCCTTCTGACTGACAGCAGGACAAACAACGAAGCAATTCAAGTCCCAGGAGACCAGGGCTTTCCCTCTATGACATGCTATTGGCAGCTCGTTGATTGGGCAGCTTATCAACAACTTCCTCATGATAACAGATGTGTCATGCGCTGAAAAGTGTCAGTAAGCCAGTAAAATGTCCATGAGGATTTTAACCCCTCTTTATCTCATTCTAATGTTTTGTCTTTTTAATAGATTCTATATACTTATATAAACAGAATCATATTATGATTGAAAGATAAAGTATGGAACTTTTGTGCTGCCTAAATGGAACTGCCAAAATAAAGACTTGCGAATTATCACCCTGTCATTGGTCATATGCACGTTTCATATGGATTACATAACCTGAGAATATTTGTTTTTCATTTGAATAGGTTTGCTTTTCAGGTTTTGCTTGCTATAGGTATATTTTTCATGTCTGTGAGGCAAGTATACATGGAGCTGCTGAAGGATCTTTGTTTCATGTGTTGATTTCATTGGTTTGTCTTGTCAGGTGATACTCAGTTCTGTCTTGTCATTGGTTCATTATCTTGATCATTCTCAGGTGTATGTTGTTAGTTATTAGCTCTTATGTGTAAATAGCCCTCATGTTTCCATAGTCACTTGTCTGGCTTTGTTTGTGTAACCTGCTGTTGGTGAGTTTGTTAAGTGTTATAGTCAAGTCTATGCCTAGTTCTATTTAGTGATGGGCAGATCGAGGCTTAGCGAAACACTGAAGCAGTTGAAGCAAATGTGCCGTAATGTGTTGAGGCTTCGAAACAATCTAACACCTGTCTCCACGGTGAGCCCTAGTGATCAGAACAGTGTAAATGCAACAAAACTCAGGCCAAACATGCATAAAAACACCTTTTACAAATGTATTGCAAAAGTTTTATTGAAAGTAAAATCTATCAAATGCAATTAACTAATCATCTAATAAGATTAAATATAGAGTGTCTGTATGTGTTCTTTTATCAATTTTCAGGACTTAAAGGGTTAGTTCACCCAAAAATGAAAATTCTGTCATTAATTACTCACCCTCATGCCGTTCCACACCCATAAGACCTTCCTTCATCTTCGGAACGCAAATTAAGATATTTTTGTTGAAATCCGATGGCTCAGTGAGGCCTGCATAGCCAGCAATGACATTTCCTCTCTCAAGGTCCATTAATGTACTAAAAACATATTTAAATCAGTTCATGTGAGTACAGTGGTTCAATATTAATATAATAAAGCGACGAGAATATTTTTGGTGCGCCAAAAAAACAAAATAACGACTTATACAGTGATGGCCGATTTCAAAACACTGCTTCAGGAAGCTTCGGAGCGTTATGAATCAGCATGTCGAATCATGATTCGGATCGTGTGTCAAACCGCCAAACTGCTGAAATCACGTGACTTTGGCGCTCCAAACCGCTTATTCGACACACTGATTCATAACGCTCCAAAGCTTCATGAAGCAGTGTTTTGAAATCGGCCATCGCTAAATAAGTCGTTATTTTGGTTTTTTTGGCGCACCAAAAATATACTCGTCGCTTTATAATATTAATATTGAACCACTGTACTCACATGAACTGATTTAAATACGTTTTTAGTACATTAATGGATCTTGAGAGAGGAAATGTCATTGCTGGCTATGCAGGCCTCACTGAGCTATCGGATTTCAACAAAAATATCTTAATTTGCGTTCCGAAGATTAACGAAGGTCTTACAGGTGTGGAACGGCATGAGGGTGAGTAATAAATGACATTATTTTCATTTTTGGGTGAACTAACTCTTTAATTGTTTCTCTGTTCCATGGCTCAAGCTAAACAGGCAAATAAGAGATTAATAACTACCATTATTCATTTTAATTATTCTAATGTCTAATTAAAACATCTACAAATGTATAAAACTGATCAGAGATCAGGTAAAACCATAGAATAAAGCCCATAGACACTTGTTCAATTGTTCTCAATGAATCTGCATGATTCATGGGTTCACTTTATCATCGGCCTCTACCGGTGAACCATTGAAATTTTGAACTGTTTTGAAACGTTTTGAAACAGTGATGACTCATGAATGCCTCATTTACTAAAATCACGTGACTTTGGCAGTTTGATACATGCTCTGAATCACTGATTCAAAACAAAAGATTCATAAAGCTTCGGAGCTTCATGAAGCAGTGTTTCGAAATCGGCCATCACTAGTTCTATTCATGTTTATGTTATGTTTTAGTTCTGTTTATTTTGTAACTGGTTTACTTTTGTTCAGTAAACTGCACTTGGGTTCTACAACTAAAAATGTTGTATTATGCATATCAAACCAGTAGTTGGCGATGTCAGATTTGGTGCCTATAGATTGAACATGTAATGTCCAGTTTACATGGATAACGGTGTCATTTTCAAAAACTTGCACTTAGAAACCCGTTTGCATTTTCAGGCCCCCAAAAATGCCATTCTTGTGTAAATGAATTTTTTTTCTGTTTTTTAGTTGAAGACAACAGGTTAAGCAAAAATATAATGAATATGTAATGTAGTGCATATATTTATCAAAATGGTCCTCTCTAGAGTTTTTTTCTTTCTTTCTTTCTTTCTTTCTTTCTTTCTTTCTTTCTTTTTCTTCTGATTAACGAGTTCATGGAAATTGAATGGCTTTCCTGATTTAAATGCAATGGTAAGCAATATTGTTTACAAGCTGATTTATTGACTTCTTTCTGCAGTTGAAAAACGAACATTATGTTATTTGGCTGACAACACTAGACAAATGTGAGGATAATTATGAGATACCGAAAGATCAAAACATGAACTTAAATCTCAAATCAGGCAGGCAGAACAATTTAGAGGAATTATGACTATGTTGGAATATTTGACAATCAGTTTTTGTTTTGTTTATTTATTTATTTATTTTTTTCATTTTAGTATAATTACTTGTGACTCATTTCTGACTTGAGCTATTGACACTTTCTTCAGAGACTAAAGCATCACCACATCACAAAAAAACAGCGAGTGTTATTGAAAATAACTCATTTGCAATATTCTGACAAAACATTAATCGTGTTAAACATGAGATTTCCTGTTATGCAGATAAGACAATGGCAGCCTAGTTTTCTTCACAATCTCAAGTGCACTAAAAACTACTTTGTCATTTAAATTCCTTAAATGTCATTTTTAATCCATAAACAATGACTGTCTGTACTGTGATAACTGTCCAATATTAATAAGTCTTTTCTCCCTATAGTTGTACACAGAAAAGCACTGCACTCAAAGGACTGTCACAGAGGCTCGTGCTCTTGCTTGTCACATACTACACAACGGGTACTAGCTAACAGAATGTTTCAAAAACATATTAAGAAGTTTTTTAATTACAAATACCAGAGAGTTCAATCCAAAGAATAACAATCAAGGATAAAATTTCTTAATTAAAATGTTTTGAGACTGTAAATAGTATCCTATACAAAAAAATTGTAGAAAGCTAAACTGGAATGGAACGTTCTTCTTCACATTGTATAAATATTGATAAATATTAAAATATACAGTTGTTTTAGCAAGTAAATGAAATATGCTAATAAATAAATACAATTACATTAAAAACAAAAATAGAAATGAAATTAATGTTTCAGCATGTGATTGGAATGTGCTTGTATTCATATCCAGGCACTTGAGATAAAGTACCTTTTTTTTTTTTTTTTTTTCTCTCCATGTGGAATACTGCAGCTTCTCGTTATTAAACATTTTATCCAGTAATATGATGCAATGCTTCCGTGCAAACATTCCATTATGTGGTGAATCTTGCGTGCCGGCTACATGCAACATTTAAATCACAGATGCTTATATTTTTAACTTCCCTCTTATACCTCTGCGGAAAGCAAAATTAATTCCATCCCATCCAGCCTCTCATGAACCATCAAGAGAGCATGAATAAGCAATGCTATGATATGAAGGGAATATCTGTCCCTGATAACACTAAACACAGATCTGCTTCTGGACTCAAATAGCTATTATATTATATGCAGACTGCTTGTTCAACAACAGCTATTTTAACCAGTAAACACAACAACAACCTACAAAAATCTTTAAATTTAACAATATACTGTAGCAAACAAGCAGTCACAATAAAGCAGTCATTAATAATCAGATGTTGTTATTTTTTAAAGGGTTAGTTCACCCAAAAATGAAAATTCTATCATTAATTACCCTCATATCGTTCCACACCCGTAAGACCTTCGTTCATCTTCGGAACACAAATTAAGATATTTTTGATAAAATCTGATGGCTCAGTGAGGCCTCCATTGACAGCAATATAATGAACACTTTCAATGCCCAGAAAGCTACTAAAGATGTATTTAAAACAGTTCATGTGACTACAGTGGTTCAACCTTAATGTTATGAAGCGACGAGAACACTTTTTGTGTGCCAAAAAAAAAAAATAACGACTTTATTCAACGATATCTAGTGATGGGCGATTTTTCGTGTATCAAACTGCCAAAGTCATGTGATTTCAGTAAACGAGGCTTTGTTACGCCATAAATGTTTCGAAACATTTCGAAACTTCAATGGTTCATGTGACTTTGGCAGTTTAATACACGCTCCGAACCACTGATTCTAAACAAAAGATTCATAAAGCACTAGATATTGTTGAATAAAGTCGTTATTTTTATTTATTTTTTTGTTTTTGTTTTTGCCGCACAAAAAGTATTCTCGTCGCTTCATAACATTAAGGTTGAACCACTGTAGTCACATGAACTGTTTTAAATACGTCTTTAGTAGCTTTCTGGGCATTTGAATGTGTTAATTATCTTGCTGTCAATGGAGGCCTCACTGAGCCATCGGATTTTATCAAAAATATCTTAATTTGTGTTCAGAAGATGAACGAAGATCTTACGGGTGTGGAATGACATGAGGGTGAGTAATTAATGACAGAAATTTAATTTTTGAGTGAATTAACCCTTTAACGGTGATCTCTATTAAATTAAAACACTGCAACCAGGTGAAGGGTTGCTGGCCGGGATGGGGTGCTCATAGGGGGTAGGCATTTATAATGTTGGGAGCAAAGAGTTTAACTGCATTATTAAGGATACATATGGGAAAAGAGCTAACCCACTTTTTTCTCAGTGCTGAGCACATGTGTAATTAAAACGCCATACATTAACTTTATTCATAGCAAGATTTTTTTTCCCCTTTTTTCTAATGCCACAGGACCTCCAATTAAAATGACTAATGTTAATACAATTTTGTGCTTGTTGTGTAGACAAGGGTCACGATGGTCTATTGGTAAGCTAGTAAGGTTGATTGTTATTTGTTAGTACATACATTTATGGTTAGGTATTTGCATGCTTTAATTAGCATGCTGACAGCAGTCTGTGGTTTAGCTGTTACCTTCTCAGAAAGGTTGCGACTTCAAATTCACTCCTTTAAAGCATTGCCACTAAAGTCTTATACATTCATTGAATCACCCCACTAAAAACATGCCTGGTGAACCTCAAACCAGCCTCATTTTACAGGGTATAATTTAACTAAACTGCCTTAAGACCATTTAGTTAACTACTGTAAGAGAAGTATTATTTTCCTATGTATATTTAATCAATGCCACTGCTTATACATGATTATTGTTTAGTCTAAGGAGGAAAAAAATAATCGCTTAGAGAATGTTAACTGCTTATTAAGAATGTAAGGAGATAAAGTGAAGGTTTCAAGCAGATTTCAATGAGGTTATGACATATATGTAAGGGTTAGATTTTGGCTGATAAGCATGCAGATGTTGTAAGTTATCCGAGGCACTCAGATGCAAGCTCTCAGATAACTAGTGAGCACAGTCCCTCTCCTTCCATCACTCTTGGTAGAAGACTCAGATATATTGTCCATAAACGACAAATAATATTACCCAGAATGCATTGTTTTTATGGTATATTACTGTTTCAATGGAAAACGGTATTTCAAACGGTTTTACTGTGTATAGTTTGTTTATATATATATATATAGTGTGTTTAGTTTTTTACAGTTATTTTTCAGAGTGTTTCTCTCTCATGTTGCAAGTTTAATCTGCAAATGCTGTGAGAAACAACTTGTGAGTAATGCTTCTTTTTGTGGTCAAGGTCAGCGGGCCTGGGAAGAATCAAGGGAGTCAGATAAAATGTTTTGCAGTTAAAAAATATTTACTTGTGTCAGGTGGGCATATTATGGGATGTTAAGGAAGACCAATGTGGATTAAGATGATCTGGAAAGAGTATACTGTATATATTCCTTATGATAATCCAATCAACTTTGATGTTACAAAAGATTTCTATGTGAAATAAATGCTGTTCTTCTGAACCAAGATGGCTGCCACGCCTGAGACCTCAGCCAAGATAGTTTCTGTCACGTCTAGTTTTGGTTTTGTTTAATGTTTATAGTTTCATGTCTCTTATTTTGCAAATATCATTGTCATGTTTCATGTTCCTGTTTGCCATGTGTTTCCTTTGTTTGTCACGTTCTAGTCATGTGATCCTGCCCTGTGCTCCCCTTGTCATTGGTTCATAGAGGGTATGCATAGACGTCACTTTCCCACCGGAACGCGCTCCCTCAGCTGGACTGAGTGGCAAAAGAACCTGCTGGATGACTGGATTTAATAGGGGAAACTGCGAAAACGCGAGTAAAACAAACAATTACACTAAAGGCTGGGCTCGAAAGTGTTCCTTATGACATGTAAAAGAAACCTAATCCATGGATATTGGCATGCAGCCAGGAATCGTGTTTCCTGACATTTATATGTGCTTGATTTCGACGCCGGGGAAATACATAAACCAAATCTGACGGTGAACACTTTATATAAATACAATATAGGTAGGTGTAAATCGGAGTGATCACTTGTATCATTGTCATATATTTCGTCATATCGTCCAGCCCTAAAACTTGTATAGTGTTTATTCAAAAACACCCAATTATGCAGAATATAAGATGGTAAATATTTAATTGATGAGTTGTCATAATATAATATAATAATATATACGGTATGATTTTACCCCCAAATCCAACATTTTGACACAAAATGATAACTGCAAAACATGTTTCTTTGCCTGGAGTCCAGTTGTTTCTGTGAATTGCAACGACCTATCTGTAGCTTTCAGGAGTCTGTAAAAATATACCTCAGATTTTGTGTCAAAGCTATTTGTACATTCAGTCGCAAAGCTCTTTCCCATTTTGGATGTGTTTTGTGTGTTTTTCGCGGCATTTACGCTGAAAACCAATGCTACCACTCAGTCTTTTGCCACTCAGTGGGCGTAACCGCAGTCATAACGGTCAACGGTGGTTAATAAAGTCTATCTGAAGCAAAGCGATACGTTTGTGTAAAAAAAAAAAAAAAAAAAAAAAAAAATCCCTATTTAAAAAGTTATGAAGTAAAATACCTAGCTTCCGCTTTTTAGAGACATTTAAAAATTCTCAAATGTCAGAACTCAAACTTTTGTAGTGTATACGGTTTTACAAAGTTTACTATAATAGATAGATCAATAAGTACATTTACATGTAGTCAAGCTATAATCTGACAGTCCAAATATAGCACAATGCATAATTAAATATTTGAAGGATTACTTGCCCATTGTGAATTAAATACTATTTCAGAGCAAGTTCACAACACAGAATCCAATTATAGACCAATTAACGTGTAAGGTAATCTGTTAGGTCAGTTAGTCCAACTTAACAAATGATTTCAGTCAGATTAAAGCTTTGACATAACATTTAAAAAAGACAAATAATAGCTTTACTTGGACCAAAATTGAGATGCATGTAAGATAGCACAAGTAACACCATGGGAAAGCTTGCATATACATCATTTTCACCTCTCAGTAAATGCAGAAGGGACCAGGCCGTCTGTGTGTATCACACTATGTAGAGGGGCCTTCCCAAGGGCGGCCCTTAGACAGGAACCAGTTTGTCATCTGGTGTCCTTGTCCTACTTTAGAAACCACCCTGTTTCTGCCCACAGCCTCAAAGGAGCCCAGAGAACGCCGCTCCTCTCACCAAGGGTAAAAAGCCAATGATGACCTGGAAGTGAACAGCACTCACCGTGGAACATGTTCCCATTTTCACCCTGACACGTTGGCAAACACACATCATCGCCTTGCTAGCGTCTACTGAGTGTGAGCCTCACTGCCATCCCTCCATTTCCCACCGCTGCAGCGCACTTTCAAACACTTAACATTTGTCCTATTTGAGTTAAAGTGCAATCGTAGGTTTAAACTACAGTGAGAAATGTTTCTGCTTTAAAAGCGCTCCTCAGAGGAACGTTTTATTGCCTAGAGGTTCATCTATCAGACCTCAGGAGATATAATGGAGCTCTCAGTTATGTCATTTAAGTATCAGCTCTACTTCAGATGTTTCTCTTAAAGGACTGGAGAAGATACTTTTAAAAACCAGACATGCTAGAATACTTGAAGTAGTTAAATTAGTCAACAAGTAGTAAGCTAGGCTAAGACACTAACAACAATAAGTACTTCAGCTACTGTACTTTGATGCCATTTAAGAAGGCAGTTGTAATCTTTGTAAACCTACAGAATGAATGAGAAAATGCTATTTGATGAATCAGAGCAGTGTTTATGTAGGATAAAACAATGAAGATCTAAATTACCAGTGAAAGCAACTAAGAAAACTAGAAAACACCACTTAATAATATTTATACTACCATTCAAATTTTACATTTTTTTTTTTTAAATAAATGCTGTTTTTTGAGCACTCTATTCTTCATAGAATCCTGAAAAAAATGTATCACAGATTCAAAAAAAAAAAAAAAAAAAAAAAATTTTAAGCAACTGTTTTCAACATTGATAATAATAAATGTTTCTTGAGCAGCAATTCAGCGTATTAGAATGATTTGTGAAGGATCATGTGACACTGAGTAGTGATACTGAAAACTCACTTTTGCATCACAGGGGTAATTTACACAGGTCGTTTTTCAAGCACCTTATAGAGTACCTCAGGGATGACGTGTTTTTGTAGGCCAACCCGGAAGTTAGCGGCGCACGGGTTCCCTCGATCGAAAGCCAATACATTTTTCCCATAGACTTTTGGAAAATCGCAGAAAATAAGCTCTGTGTTTAACAAAGGGTTATGACACTTACATGTTTTGTCTATCAAGATAATCTTTACAAGTTAACACAACATTTATATATTTTGAAGCCTAAATAAAGTCATCACATATTAAAAGCTAACAGTAGGCTATAAACGGACTACAGCACACCATGGTCGCGGATCAACGTCACCACCACGAAGCTTCCTCAAACTTTAATTAAAAAAACAACTTTATTTAAAAACATGCTTGCTGATTATGATCTGTGCTGTGTATGAATACTTATCCACTTTTTCATGAGAAATGTGTCCAAATGTCCTGTTTGTCACGATGACGTCTAAAGTCCCCGCCAAAGGAAGTAGTCCCTTTTAGCAATTTGTTAGCAACCGCCGTTTTTAAGACACAATAAAGGTTTAAAAAATCACAAGCGGGTTATAACTGGTGTGTTTTATGTCATAGATCAAAACGTGAAAATATTTAGAGGCTTTGTTAACCACAGACCTTATTTCAGGTGATTTAGCAAAAACCCATTAAAAAAAAACCATTGACTTTGGGGCGATGGAACCGGAAGTCCTAAAATGCTAACTCGCTTCCGGGTTTTGCCTACAAAAACACGTCATCCCTGAGGTACTCTATTACGACCTATATTTACATTTTGAAGTCATGCGCCCTCTAGCGGCGTAAAAATAATGACAGTGTCGTGTTATGTCTGTCGTCATGAAATGCCGTATAACTGTCATTACCAGTCAAAATGTGTGTTCATTTAAATGCAATGTGTGGACTTTTTACACCATTTGTCCTATTCCCATTTAGCAAAACTATTTTTTTTTTTTATTAACGACTACACCCATACCACCCCTAAACCTACCCTTAGTGATTTATAGTGCATATACACTTTATGAGTACATGCATTCCCTGGCATCGAACCCACGATCGCATGATCACATGATTGCATATTGTTATATACTGCAATGCTCTGCCAATTGAGCTACGCGAAACCCGAAATATGATGCAGATAAAAGGGATCAATGCATTAAAATGAAAGTGTCCTGTTGTCAATAGGGGCGCAACTTTTTTTAAACGCTCCTATGGGTCGTATTTCAGGGAAGTAACAATCAACGTATATAGGCGTATTGGTTGGAGAACATGTTGCGTAAACTATATTGGGTCTTTTTTGTAAAATTATTATTAATATTATTTTAATAGAATACCCTCATGGCCCATTATTCCAAAGAAAAAATAAAAGAATGTCTTTGAAATCTTTCATCTTCTCCAACCATCTGTTATAGTAATGTACAAAATCAAGTACTTTTTTTCTCAGTCCATGTAAAAGATATCCCATTTCATTCTGAAATTCCTTACTGAAATAAAATGCTCCATTTGCCCTTTATTTAATCTTATTAATGTCTAAAAGAAACAATTAACCTTAAAGAGATTTAATGCTTATTCTTAATTTTATTCTTTCCCTTGGTGCTCAACTGTTTTCTAAATTAGACAGACAATGCCATAACAGGTCAAGACAATCATTAAACACACCACAATCCTTTCATGTACTCAAAGCTAAATGGCATCTTGTAGGTGTAATTTACCGTTATTATATGGTTTATATAATAAAAGGATTATTTTTGCGACTCACAAGGCAGATTTAGATAAATGGTTTAAGCTTGCTCTACTGGGCTACATCCATTCCAGTTTAATCAGGTGTCCTGAATGAGGCAAAGGCTCCACGTGAGGCAGGCTAGTACCATACAGCTACAAATCAATGAGCTCCACTCTGCTGTAATTGCTCCTCAGGTTCCTCCCACAATGCAACTGCGAGGAGGCACAGAGAAGCTGTACCGATATGGTGCCGTATAGCTAATTCACAGTGATAGATAATGCTTAATTAAAACTCCATGAAGACAAAAGATCTGAGTAAGCCATCATTCAGAAAGTAATGTGTAATTCTGTGTAATTCAGAGTGCATTATGGGAGGTGATATGTAAATATCCACTACCATGTTGCCAGGATGTTCTGGATGGTTGCTAGGTGGTTAATTACTGGCCCAAGTCAAAAGAGTCCACCAAATTTGATGTTTGTGCATATCCGATTGGAATCCGATCAGATTTAGCTAGTGTGAACAGCAACAAAAAAATCACATGAAATGACATTGTGATTTTTTACAAATAAATGATTTTTTACAAATCTCTTTTGAACTAAGTATCAGCCATACCAGCCTCCTACGTTACTGCTTCTGCCTCATAAGACGCAGTAGTCCAACGCGGCGACTACACATTGTCATGTTGTAAATAAGACAACATCTGTATTGCAAACCCGTCCATAGCGGTTGTTGTTTTTTTCCGTATACCTACTAACTCAACGTATTTGCCCTAGAAACCAATGCAGATTTTCCAGAAAATGAAAGAGCAGCATGGACACACAAATCAGATCTTAACAGTTGCGATACACCATGTGGACAGTCAATCATTTTAGATCAGATTTTGATCAGATACACAAATAATCGGATTTGGACTGACAGTGTGAAACATAGCTAACCAATGATATTCAGTTGCACCATGTTGTAGCGTAAATGGGAATTAAATGGGTCCTATTATGCTCATTTACAGTTTCATTATTAAGTTTATTGGGTCTCCTAGAAAAGAGGTTCCCAACCACATTCCTGGAGGCCCCCCAACACTGCACATTTTGCATGTCTCCTTTGTCTGAGACACCCATTTCAGGTCTTGGAGTCTCTACTAATAAGCTGATGACTTGAATCAGGTGTGTTTGATTAGGGAGACATGCAAAATGTGCAGTGTTGGGGGGCCTCCAGGAATGTGGTTGGGAACCCCTGTACTAGTGGGAACCCTGTACTAGAATGCATTTACATCATTTAATGTTCAAAAAACTACGGAGCCCCGCACATGACATGCAGGAAAAAAATTCAATGGACATTTTACCTCATCTCGCGATCACTATTTCATTACAAAGGTGTGAAGTTCTGTTTTGATTTTGCGTGTTGTCTTTTGCACACCTGAAATATATTACAATATTACTGTTGCTGGAGCATCTATATCGTAAACAGACACCGACAGTAAACCTTTAGAACTTTTAAATGATATAACTTGTTATCTTTATTAATATTTTAGAAAGTAGATAGATAGCTGAGCTAACTTGATCATGTTGAGCTAGGTGGGCGTGGTTTTAGCAACCAGGCACCTCAGTTCCAATCACGTCCCGTCTCTTTGCCCATTTTCAGTTATCCGGGAGTGACGCACTGCCAAAATGGCGACGGCCCACTTTAGGCTTCAAAAATGCTCTTCAGAAACATACGGGTGACGTCACAAACACTACGTCCATATTTTTTTACAGTCTATGGTTTTCACCCTCTCTCTGAATGCTCTGTTTTAGTTTATTTTTAAAACCCAATTACAGTCTACTCTGATTGGTCAGCAGGCTCCAGTGTTGTGATTGGTCTACCACTTAGGCCGTTTATTGGTAATGTATCTCCCCTTACCATAACCGGTATTAGTGCCAGAAACAGTCCGATAGAAGAAGCTGATCAACCCAAATGTAAGCACGACCAGTGCAAAGGTGAAAAAAACATGCAGTGTCTCTTGGACATGGTGACAACACACTACAAACGCAACTCAACCAGGCATTGCCCCTTTATTTTGCATATGCTTTGAGAGGGAATTATTTAAATGAGGGAAATTGTGACATGTAGGTTCCCAGAAGAAAATTCAGGACTACAAGGTCTACAAGCTCGAGGCGTGAACTCATGTTTTGCTTAAAGGTTTCATTCAAACAAAAATAAAATGTTGGTGTCCATTTACTCACCCTCACGTCATTTCAAATAATTATCTCTCTATTGTTCATCTTTGGAACACAAATAAAAATATTTTTAACATTCTCTCATCATTTGTCAATCCATTGAAAGTCCAAGCAAACCAAAACTTAACGTGCCAAAAAGAACTTCGCAAAAGTCAGCCATATGAATCAAACAGTTACATATTTAATTCAGGCCTTTATTCATATGTAAACATTGATCAGTGCACATACAACGAGCTCATCAAATATTATGAACACAAAAGTACAAAAAAAAAAGTTTAAGCTGTATGTCCTACGCCTTTCCTATTCAAATTACTGAACGAACGCTGCGTCAGTTCCGTTTTTCTGCAAGTAGAATAGGGAAGGGTAGGACATACAGCGTAAGGTTTTTGAAGAATACGGAAAGCGGAAGCACGTGCAATGTGATCATTTGTGTTTGTACTTAGAAAATGACCAATCGTTTCGCTAGAAAAGACCCTTATTCCTCGTCTGGTATCGTTTAAAGCCCTTTGAAGCTGCACTGAAACTGTAATTTTGACCTTCAACCGTTTGGAGAGATAATTGAAGTCCACTATAAGGAGAATAATCCTGGAATGTTTTCATCACAAAACGTTTATTTGAAAGTGGACTAATCCTTTAAACTATGCCAGAGCGCGTACACACCCGGATGCCGTGCACAAGGCAGTTGGACATAGAGGCGTATTAGAGGTAAAAAATGATATAAATACTGTGCGGTTTCTCGCACAAACTGATCGTTTCGTGTCTTAGGATATCAATGTGTCGTCACGAGCCGCAGGGTTTAATTTGGATTTGTCTGTGCATGTTTTTTTGACTCTTATAGATGGAGTTCCCATTGACATGCATTATACGACTGACAGACTGCAACGGTTGGAGTTAAAAATCATAATTTGTGTTCTACTGAAGAAACAAAGTCACCTACATCTTGGATGCCCTGGGGGTAAGCAGATAAACATCAAATTTTCATTTTTGAGTGAACTATCCCTTTAATTTGTGTTCGTAAGACGGTAGTCTTACAGGTTTGGAACAACATGAGGGTGAGTAAATGATAGATTTTTCATTTGGGGGATAATTATACCTTTTAAATTATTATATATAAGGTAGGAATTATGTAAATAATTTGTTAGAGCATTTCAGAAAAAAATATCAGCATTAGTATTCCTTATTGCAGATACAATTCCTAAATATTATTTACATATTTACTAAATAGTTTACTCCATGATTAATTACAAATTGTGTTTCATTTTTATTATTAAAAGTTTAAAATAGCAACAACTAGATAACTGAAACTATAGCTTTTCAGGAATTTCAAGGCAGCTTATTGGATCAATAAAGACAGAAGTTAAATTATGTGAGGACATTACGGTGAACTAATAAATCTAGTAGCCAAGTCTTGTTTTTAAGTACAGAGTTACTTACACAACCTTTACGCACAAATTTAAGCAAGACCAAATGGTTTCACTCTTCTTCCAATGTAACGTAAATCAGGGATTTTATTGTGTCTCAGAAAAATTGCAAATTTAATCAAATGGAAAAGTAATAGCATGCATTTCCTTAATAAAACACACAATTTGAGGTATCATTCATGTCTGTAGCACAAACGGTGTGGAACAAGTTATGAGGCAAAGTTTAATACTTAGTTTTAGAGGTTTGTTCAAATCACTAACTCTAAGTACGAGCAATAATAACAGAAATACGTCCCTTAGCAAGCACCACTAACCATGTTAATGATGCCCGACTGGGACTGGAATAGCAAAATGAAGATGGGATGAACTCTGTGCGTATGCATGAGTGATGGAAGCGGCCCTCCACCTCAGCAATAACGGTCTCTTATCAGCCCTGTCGTGGAGGAGAAATGTGGATTTCATTATTTGTTGCAGTTAATGTTTGGTTCTGGTTGTTGACAGGCACAGCTGGCTGAGAGGAGATACTCAGCCAATGTCATCCCCATTAATAACACTTATTCAAGCACACGGCTAAAAGAGAGAGAGGCGAGGAGTTGGGGAATAGTGACTGAGGAGCAGAGAAGAGAGGAAAGGGGAGCAAGAGAGAGGGCTGCCCACGCTGAAACCTTGACTGATGCTTTTTTACACAGACTGAGAAAATGCCTCAGAGAGGTAACAGCACCGCCAGCGTGTGACATTGAGGCTCGACAGCATTTCTTGTTTTCTGAGAACAGAAGTGTAGTAACAAAGCACTGCAGGCCACGACACACAGGCAGCTATGAAGTCACATCAATGAGAAATAAAGACACAGTGGTGAGATTTTGAAGCACACATGTTGTTTAGACTATTTTGTCCATTCAGTTTAAACACATTTTCATCAATAAGAAATTAAATTAAATTAAATTTAAACTAAATTAAATAAAAAATTAAATAAAATAGGCTGTAAATTAATTTTAGTTTTAGATGCATATAACACTTGAAACTTGACAACATGACTGCAATAAACAAACAACACAATGTGCTGAAAAATATAATGCTGTTAAAGATATAGAAGGTCATAACTGTAAGAAATAGTCACATCTATGAGAAATAATGACACAAATGTGAGATAAAAGGTGCAATTATGAAAAAATTACCTGTGAGATATAAAAGCACAATAATAAGAAAAAATGTCATAAGTATGAAATTATAAGAAATAAAATGTGTGTGCCGTGCATGCATACGTGCGTGCGTGTGTGCGTGTTTAATACTCACTGTTGTGTGTGTGCACTTGGATGGGTGAATTAATTCAATTGTGAAATAAAAACATGCAGTTATGAGAAAGTGTAAGACATAAAACTAGCATAGCGAGATGTGGAAATTTGAATGGAAATACAGTACACTGAAATTCCAGTAAAGAAGTAAATGATTCTGATTCCAATTTTGGTTCCTTAATGATTTCATTAATGATTATTTTAATACTTTTGCGGAAGAAATATTTGGAAATGAGAAATACAGTTCTGCCCTGTTCGCAAATGTTTAGATTTAGATTTAATATTTCAACCAATCAAATATAAAACTCTAAAGAAACAGTTTTCAGTTCATTTTAAAAGAGTTATTTGTTCGTGATAAGTACAGTTCAAGTACAGTTAAAAAAATGGGATCAATAAGGATTTTTAAGGATTAGGATTAAAGATTGAGTTTTTAAAAAAAAAAAAAAAAAAAAAAACTTTATTCAGTGAAGATGCATTAAATTCATCAAAAGTGACAGTGAATACATTTATAATGTAACAAAAGATTTCTGTTTCAAATAAATGCTGTTCTTCTGAACTTTATATTCATCAAAGAATCCTGAAATAAAATGTATCACAGTTTACACAAAAATATTAAGCACAACTGTTTTCAACTGACAATAAGAAGAAATGTTTCCTGAGCAGCAGTTCAGCATATTAAAATAATTCCATCACAGGAATAAATAACATTTTAAAGTTTAATATATATACTGTGTGTGTATATATATATATATATATATATATATATATATACACACATACAGTGTTGGGGAAAGTTACTTTTAAAAGTAATGCATTACAATATTGTGTGTATATATATATATATATGTATATATATATATATATATATATATATACACACACAGTATATATACATATATACACATACAGTGTTGGGGAAAGTTACTTTTAAAGTAATGCATTACAATATTGTGTTACTCCCTAAAAAAGTAACTAATTGGATTATTTAGTTACTTTTTATGAAATGTGTTACATTACTTTTGCGTTACTTTTTCTCACCTGGCTTGGCTTGCTTGTTTGTTTTTTAATAATAACAAAAAAGTTCTATTTTTGGCAAATGTAAAGGCCCATTCACACCAAAAGTGAAATGAATAAGACTCAGGCTGAATGAGGTGCATATTTACAACTGTACAGTAGAGGGCGCAGCTCAAACAAACCTTTCAGCTGTGCTGACATTCTGAATTAAAGAAGAATAGGATACAGGAGAAGGAAGTTCAACACTCTTATTTCTAAATTTAATCTTAATTTTCGCTTATTAGTATGGTTGAATTAGATTGAAAGTCAGGAGCAAAGACATTGATTAATAAAGTGAGATTAAATAAAGTATATTTTTGTAATTTAATATAGTTAATTATTACAAGTTTGTGTAAAATTCTGAGATTACATTTCATGGCTTTTTTTCATTTTGAGGAATACTGAATGTTTTTGTGCGAGTGAGATGAGTAAATGCATGTTCACATTTAGTCTAGAACTACAATAAGCATCATGTTCACACAGCGCACACAACACCTCTGCACTTTATTTCTCTCAACATGCGGGGAGGAGAGCTGTCAGTCAATAAATGTGAAAAAGTAACATGTTACTTTACTAGTTACTTGAAAAAGTAATCTGATTACGTAACTCAAGTTACTTGTAATGCGTTACCCCCAACACTGTGTATATACAGTGGGTACGGAAAGTATTCAGACCCCCTTAAATTTTTCACTGTTTGTTATATTGCAGCCATTTGCTAAAATCATTTAAGTTCATTTTTTTCCTCATTAATGTACACACAGCACCCCATATTGACAGAAAAACACAGAATTGTTGACATTTTTGCAGATTTATTAAAAAAGAAAAACTGAAATATCACATGGTCCTAAGTATTCAGACCCTTTGCTCAGTATTTAGTAGAAGCACCCTTTTGATCTAATACAGCCATGAGTCTTTTTGGGAAAGATGCAACAAGTTTTTCACACCTGGATTTGGGGATCCTCTGCCATTCCTCCTTGCAGATCCTCTCCAGTTCTGTCAGGTTGGATGGTAAACGTTGGTGGACAGCCATTTTTAGGTCTCTCCAGAGATGCTCAATTGGGTTTAAGTCAGGGCTCTGGCTGGGCCATTCAAGAACAGTCATGGAGTTGTTGTGAAGCCACTCCTTCGTTATTTTAGCTGTGTGCTTAGGGTCATTGTCTTGTTGGAAGGTAAACCTTTGGCCCAGTCTGAGGTCCTGAGCACTCTGGAGAAGGTTTTCGTCCAGGATATCCCTGTACTTGGCCGCATTCATCTTTCCCTCGATTGCAACCAGTCGTCCTGTCCCTGCAGCTGAAAAACACGCCCACAGCATGATGCTGCCACCACCATGCTTCACTGTTGGGACTGTATTGGACAGGTGATGAGCAGTGCCTGGTTTTCTCCACACATACCGCTTAGAATTAAGGCCAAAAAGTTCTATCTTGGTCTCATCAGACCAGAGAATCTTATTTCTCACCATCTTGGAGTCCTCCATGCGGGCTTTCATGTGTCTTGCACTGAGGAGAGGCTTCCGTCGGGCCACTCTGCCATAAAGCCCCGACTGGTGGAGGGCTGCAGTGATGGTTGACTTTCTACAACTTTCTCCCATCTCCCGACTGCATCTCTGGAGCTCAGCCACATGGATCTTTGGGTTCTTCTTTACCTCTCTCACCAAGGCTCTTCTCCCCCAATAGCTCAGTTTGGCCGGACGGCCAGCTCTAGGAAGGGTTCTGGTCGTCCCAAACGTCTTCCATTTAAGGATTATGGAGGCCACTGTGCTCTTAGGAACATTAAGTGCAGCAGAAATTTTTTTGTAACCTTGGCCAGATCTGTGCCTTGCCACAATTCTGTCTCTGAGCTCTTCAGGCAGTTCCTTTGACCTCATGATTCTCATTTGCTCTGACATGCACTGTGAGCTGTAAGGTCTTATATAGACAGGTGTGTGGCTTTCCTAATCAAGTCCAATCAGTATAATCAAACACAGCTGGACTCAAATGAAGGTGTAGAACCATCTCAAGGATGATCAGAAGAAATGGACAGCACCTGAGTTAAATATATGAGTGCCACAGCAAAGGGTCTGAATACTTAGGACCATGTGATATTTCAGTTTTTCTTTTTTAATAAATCTGCAAAAATGTCAACAATTCTGTGTTTTTCTGTCAATATGGGGTGCTGTGTGTACATTAATGAGGGAAAAAAATGAACTTAAATGATTTTAGCAAATGGCTGCAATATAACAAAGAGTGAAAAATTTAAGGGGGTCTGAATACTTTCTGTACCCACTGTATATATATATATATATATATATATATATATATATAATATAAATATAAAAAATATAAAATAATAATATATATATATATTAAAAAAGTTATTTTTTATCGTAAAACATTTCACTAATATCACTGTTTTACTGTATTTTTGAGTAGATAAATGCAACCTTGGTGAGAATAAGAAACTTCTTTCAAAAAAAAAAATTATTAAAAAAAAAACAAACTACTGACTCCAGACTTTTGAATGGTAGTGTATGCGTGCATTGGTTGTAGTGCACAAGAAGCAAGGACAAAGCAAGATGTTGTTAGTGCATTATTTCCCATTTAATATACCATTAACAGAACCAAACATAATTAAAAGTATTTTTTTAGCTCTAGTATTTTTTTTTTACACCTGCAACGATTCCAAATAAGAACCCTAGCTACCTCTGAGGTCACGGCACAAACACACACCAATCTATCATGTTAAATGCAAAAATCAGCATGGCTGACTCATTTGCTCAAAGGAGGTTAATAGAGGAAGGGTGCTGGAGGGGAAAATGAGAGGCTGATTGTCTTGTCACAGGTGACGGTAGCAGCACGATCTTGCTGACAAAGCCGTGCAGCTCCCAGAGCGTGAGAGCACTGGAAGAGGGGTGACCTCTCACACCACAGTACTCATGGGAAAATACACATTGTCAGCTGGCCAGCTCTTCTTCCTCACATTTGTCTCACAACCACAAAGTGTTCACACACAAACACCTGAGACACTGTTCAATTACCTGCGCATCAGACCTGTACAGATCTGTACAGAAACCAAACCCCTATATATCAAAAAACAAAAAGAGATATTATGCAGAAATTTGAGTTATTTAGATTGGAATTTTGAGTTTTTCTTTTTTTACTGAAGATTTTACTGAAGAATAGTTTGCAGTTTTATCAGCAGAAGTCAGCTTCAATACTCACAAGGAGTTCGTAGGCAACTCTGTGTACATTCACATTTCCACAACAATTATGCTCTAACTACGTCATTACTTCAGGTTGAATGATTTTGATTGATTAAGAAATAGATAAAGTTAGAAACTGTCCACACATGGATTGATAGACAAGCATGTCTCCATAGATTATACAGATGACAACAAAACCCTGGCTAAGGCACAGAATGACCTCCAAGGTCATAGAACTGCTCTTCTGGGTGCCAATTTTTTCTGGAAAAACAAGTCATTCCATCATCCAGCGTGCAAGTTGTTGGTTGTCCATTTCACCAATACTGATCTGTAACAAAGGATACTAGCACATATACACAGATACACAGCTACTTCAAGGTTGGAGTTGGTTGAGCAGGATATTTCCCCAAAACATATAGATAAGTTGTACTTTTCTGTCAGTGAGAGGTACAGACAATATTCATCATTATGCTCTAGTGTTTGAAGATGAAAAGGAAAATAAATACTTTAAAATACATTGAAGAAGTAATTCAAATAATTTAATATTTATAAGTATAATTATTGATTAATAACTTGATTATAAATCACTCAAAAGATATACACCAATCAGGCATAACATTATGACCACTGACACGTGAAGTGACACTGATTATCCTCTTCATCACGGCACCTGTTAGTGGGTGGGATATATTAGGCAGCAAGTGAATATTTTGTCCTCACAGTTGATGCTAGAAGCAGAAAAAATGGGCAAAAGTAAGGATTTGAGTGAGTTTGACAAGGGCCAAATTGTGATGGCTAGACGACTGGGTTAGAGCATCTCCAAAACTGCAGCATTTGTGGGGTGTTCCCGGTCTGCAGTGGTCAGTATCTATCAAAAGTGGTCCAAGGAAGGAACAGTGGTGAATTTTTGCATATGTTTTGTGAGAGACACCAACATCCAAACACATGTGGATGACCAACGTTACAGCAGGCTGGGCACACACTGTCCCGCGGACTTCAAGAAGTGAAAATGATTTCTGAAGGCTCTCCTGAAAATACTGCAGTGGCCTCACATCAAGTAGAAACACAATCATTTATAATGCAATTTAAGTAATTTATGCAGCAGACCAAAAACAACTGAATTAGTTTCCGCGACACACAAGCATCATAACTGTGTTGGCTAAAACAAACGCATGCGCTCACACAAGTCCATGACAGCTGGTATAAAGTAGTTTACCTGGGCCTAGAGGGCAACAGACTAATCACAACCTCTCTCTGAAGATTACTTGAGCAGGTAATACCTCCCGGAATATTCCGTGGCTCAGCCCGCTCTTGTAAGAACATTGTATCAATGAGATATTACGGCGAGGTGATATGCTGCTCAAGGTCGCTGAGGCACGGCTTCCCGCAGGGGCATTTCATGGAACTGTGGGTAATATGTTTAGCGAGAATGTGATAAGACTACAGGTTTCTCGCCTTGTTAGAGGGAAGGGTAAACTAGAACCGAAGCTTTTTTGCATAGTTTTATTTTTTTGTGATTTATTCAGAGGGAGACCGGCTGATATTTTGAGCCAGCACTAAAAATACCATACCTACTTTCCTGAAAACACTCACGCACATCAATACCTTTTCGTTGATATAAACTTGTTTTTTAATGAAAAAAGTTTTCACTTCATCAGAGGTGACATTTAGCACATGAACTGGGGAATATTTTTGAACCATTGCAATTAATTGAGCTAGTTGGTCCAGAAATCTATACCTTCCTCTGCTTTGATGCCTGGATCTTTCCTCACTTTCCACAGTTACATTTTCCATGTTAAATGTTTGTTTGATTTATCTATCTATCTATCTATCTATCTATCTATCTATCTATCTATCTATCTGTCTATCTGTCTGTCTGTCTGTCTGTCTGTCAATCTATTACAGAAATGTCAGCAGTTTAGGATGCACAATGGGATGCAGTACTGGGTTTGTCTTAATAAAACGGTCTCTATATTTATGACAAACGTGAGAAGTGCGTTACAGGGCCTTCAAAAATGTAGACTAAATAGTGAGGAATCAAATCTATGATATTTATCTGGTTTGTAGTCAGAGCTTCAGGGGAGCTCACGGGGAACCTACCGAATGCTCCTGATATAGTCAACAAGACAACAATTCCTGGCATCTCGGATATGCATTAAGAGGGGTCTGTGCAGTGCCAAACTGTTTATCTATTCCAACACTGAGGCAAAGCCAACTAACTGCCATCCACCTGAATACACCTCTGCAACCAGAAAAATAGAGGGTGTTCAGTCATGCAAACTGTGGGATCAGGTCATGGGATCTCATAAGTGATGGTTTAAAAACAAACTCAAATAACATTCTGCAAGTGAGACTCAATTTGCAATTGATTCCTAACTTAATGTTAATTAATTTTGATTGATTTTTGTTACATTGACCCCCTAACAAGTATAAAATACATAGCACACATACAAATATTAATTTTAAAATATACTTTTTTTGTTGTTGTTGTTTATTTATAATCAACACTTCTCTTACCTTGTCACAATGCACTCTGGAATTGCTTTCTCTGCAAAGGATACATGCAGATCTTGGCCAGAATTAGGTTTTTAAAGGCTTTTGACCTGAGAATAAAGCTTTTAGATTTGAAAAAGTGGTCAATACAACTTTTGTGCTATATTCAAAGTCTTCTGAATCCAAATGAATGACTTATTCAAACAAGCCTGGTTGTCAGGTTTAAATTCAGATTCATTGACATTGATTCGATTGCAACAGCAACAAATTAATATTCACAGATAATCTTCACTAGAGCTGAATAATGACTTAAATGATACAAAAAAATAAAAAAGAAGACTTGAATTATAGTGAATACCTAGTTTTATTACACATTTAATTTATGGTGCTTTTTCATCCTTTTCTGTAGTTTTGAAAGCTTCACTCCTTATTCATTCATTGTACTTGTATAGGAAATAAAATGGAGAACTGAATTTTTCCCTTTGCATTCCACAGAAAGAACATCACACAGGTTTTCATTGACATGAATGGATGAAGCATTCCTCTAAAATGCCTACCTCGTGGAACAGCTTTTGTGTTGGAAGCGCACCTATGATGCCTTAGTTTCCGTGGGCAGCTCACTAGGTTTGCAGCAGGGCATGTGTGATGTTATGCATCTGAACTCTCCTCATACTAAGATAAATTAAGCACTATAATATGAATGTGAATGATTACAACAGTAGTAATGCCAAAATCAGCCGGTTTAATAATGCATTCACTGGTGTAGGTGTAGTCTATGTGAATCATGAAGCTTCAAAGCTTTACGAATCTTTTGTTTTGAATCAGTGGTTCGGAGCATGTATCAAATGCCAAAGTCACGCCCCCCAGTGGTGAACCATTGAAATTTCGAAACACTTATGACGTAACGAAGCCTCGCTTTCTGAAATCATGTGACTTTGGCAGTTTGATACACGCTCCGAACCACTGATTCGAAACAAAAGATTTGTAAAGCTTCGAAGCTTCATGAAGCAGTGTTTTGAAATCGCCCATCACTAGATATTGTTGAATAAAGTCATTATTCATTTTTTTTTGGTGCACAAAAAGTATTCTCGTCGCTTCATAACATTAAGATTAAACCACTGTAGTCACATGAACTGTTTTAAATCTGTCTTTAGTAGCTTTCTGGGCATCTGAAAGTGTTAATTATCTTGCTGTCAATGGAGGCCTCACTGAGCCATCGGATTTCATCAAAAATTTCTTAATTTGTGTTTAATTTGTCTTACGGGTGTGGAATGACATGAGGGTGAGTAATAAATGACAGAATTTTAATTTTTGGGTGAACTAACCCTTTCACAAATAAATTGTAAAAGTGCAAACAACAACTTTCTACATTTAGATATTTGAAAAATGGATGAGCTTTAAATTTAAGTGAAATGCATTTCGATTATTCATTCATTCATTCATTCATTCTGTTTATCTGAAGTTCAGCCTGTCCATATTTATAATTGGCATGAAAAAAAGAATTGAGCTCACTGACAGATTCATGAAAAAGAAACGTCTCAGGTTACGTATGTAACCCTGGTTCCCTGAATAGGGAACGAGATGCCGCGTCGAGACGCGGTGGGAGCGCCTCTGCGTGATTGCGTCGTGAAGCACGTTTAAACTGTCCAATAGCATGACGGAACGTCATAGGCGGGTGACGTCACAGACCAGGAAACTATAAAGCATACCCAGAACAAAGAATGCTAGCTTCTGATTGGATGAAGCAAGATGCTCTCAGGCATGCAGGGAGTATGGCAGAGCAACGCAGCATCTTGTTCCCTGTTCAGGGAACCAGGGTTACATACGTAACCTGAGACGTTCCCTTTCATGGGAACTCAAGCTGCGTCGAGACGCGGTGGGAACATCATACCCACTACGCCATAGTACCAAGTGCCTGTATGTATCAGGTCGAGAGAACAGAAGAGAGTGGAGTCAAGATCCAGGTTATAAAACCTGACAAAAGTGTGAGAAGACCACCCTGCTGCATTGCAGACATCATGAATGAGCCCGAATGGCTAAAGGTGAGGGCCGTCCAGTGGACTCATAAGCAAGTGAGATAGCCTCGACCCCCCACTTGCTAATTCTCTGCTTGGATGCAGGACACCCTCTCCTGGGTGACCCGAAACAGACAAATAATTGATCTGATTTACGCCACAGGGCAGCTCTGTGGACATAAGCATCTAGCGCCCAAACAGGGCAGAGCAGATTGAGTTTTTCCTGATCCGGTGAAGAAAAAGGTGGAGGACAGAATGCCTGCAGCATAATAGGGCCCACAGTATTAGTAGGGACCTTAGCCACATAACCCGGTCTTGGGTGAAGAAAAGCTTTAACCATGCCTGGAGCAAATTCCAGACATGATGGAGCAACCGACAGGGCCTGCAAGTCTCCAATTCTTTTAAGAGATGAAATGGCCAGAAGAAAGATGGTTTTTTAGGGTGAGGAACTTTTCTGGAACCTCTTCCAATGGTTCAAATGGAGCCAGGGTAGTCCCAAGCTGGTGTTCTAGTGCGCTGAACAGGCCTCAGCCTCAGAGTGCCACGAAGAAACCGTGTGACCAACGGATTTCTCCCTACAGATGACCCATCAATGGGTGAATGGTAAGCCAAAATAGCTGCTGCATACACTTTAATAGTGGAAGGAGATAATCCTGTGGAGAAACAACATCTTGCAAGAACTCTAGTACATGACCCACAGTGCAATAAACTGGGTCTAGATGACGTTCTTCACACCAGGAAGAAAATAGTCTCCACTTAATGGCATACAATTTCCTCGTAGAAGGAGCTCTGGATTGGAGAATGGTCTCTACCACCTCGGTGGACAGATCGGAATCTATGAGCTGAGCCCCCTCAGGGGCCATGCCAACAGCTTTCACAACTCCGGGTGAGGGTGCAATATCGTTCCTCCTGCCTGTGACAGGAGATCTCGTCTGACTGGAATCTCCATAGGAAGACCATCTAAAAGGGACACCAGGTCCGAGAACCATATTCTGGTCGGCCAGAATGGGGTTATTAGAAACAGCCGAACCCCATCCCGGCGAACCCTCTCCAGAACTCCTGGGAGCAGAGCGATCAGGGGAAATGCGTACAGACGCCGCCTTGCCCAGAAGAGCTGGATGAGTGGGGGAGAACCATAACTGACAGTGAGTCGTCTCCCGAGATGCAAACAGGTCCACTACTGCAAGACCAAAATTTTCCCCAAGGAGCTCCACCACCTCGGGATGGAGTCTCCATTCCCCAGGCCTCAGCCCCTGCCTCGACAGGACGTCTGCTCCCTGATTCTGAGACCCAGGAATGTAAGCTGCCCTCAGAGAAAGCAGATCCCCCTTGGCCCACAGGAGGATCTGATGGGCCAGCTTGCATAAGTGACGTGACCTCAGACCCCCGATGGTTGATATAAGAGACCACTGACGTGTTGTCTGTGTGGACCAACGCATGATGGCCTCTCAGGTCTGAGAGGAAGTGTTTGAGAGCTTGAAACACAGCCATCATTTCCAGCCGATTTATGTGCCAGGAAAGTAGATGGTCCTCTCATGATCGCTCCCCAACCCGTGAGGGAAGCATCCGTCGTTAGCATTACGCGACAACAAGGAACTCCCAACACAGGCCCTTGGGACAGGAACCAAGGTTTCTTCCACATGACTAAGGCACGAAGGCATCACCGCGTGACCTTGATCATGCGAAACGGATTTCCCCTCGGGGAAAACCCCTTGGTCCTGAGCCACCACTGTAAAGGTCTTATGTACAGCAGGCCAAAAGGTATCACGTTGGACACTGCTGCCATCAGACCTAACAGTCTCTGAAACTGTTTTACAGTGATAGACTGGCCGCAGTCTCGAATTGCGTCTGCTGATACTTCCCCACCCTCATCAATCTCTTTTAATAGATCCACCTGGCCATAGTGTGCACACATGGTGCGGCTTGACCTGAAGCCAAGTACGCTTTGCCCACCAGCAATGAAGTGGTCTTTAACGGCTTGGTGGGCAACGATGGGGATTTAAGTGACGACGCAGCCTCAGGGGAGAGATTGCTCGCAAGCGTCTCTTCAACCCTGGGCATTGCCGCATAGTCATAGTGTTTCAGCCCTGTGATATTAGAATAATTAGACGTGTGGGGGCTGAAAACACGATACGATGCTGGCTTATTCTTTGACCTCGACACATTCAGTGTGGAGGTCGGGAAAAAATGGCAATCCCCGACGTGGAGGTTGTGATCTAGACGGTACAAATCTTTCGTCTAGCAAACTTTTTGTTTTCTCTTCCTGTTTCTCGGTTGGCCAATCAATATTTAATTTAGCAACAGCACAAGTCACAACCTCCATAAGCTCCACATAAGCAGGTGTGTGAGGTGGCGAGTCCTCAGGTTCAATACTCACAATATCCACCTCCTCAGAGCTGGACATGTGAAGTACCGGTGCCTCAACCCGGGGGGAAGAAACCGCAAAGCATGCTTCCACCTGGGAAAAGACACTGGACCTGGCAGGTGAGGGCAGAGAAAGGGCGGCGCTCATCTCTAACCCCTCTGCCAGATCCATCTGTGAGCCTCATGATCTGAGCTGCCGTTCTGCCTCGACAGAAGCGGGACCTGAACCACGAGAAACGCAAGCCACGCATCCCTCCTCAAAGAGTGCCCGTTTTTACATTAAACTTATCACAATGCTCGCAAGCAACCCCCTCGAGGGCTGCCTGGGCATGCTCCGCTCCCGAACAAACAACACAGAGCTCGTGTGTATCCCCACCCATGATGTAATGAGGGCAGGGAGAAGCACGCGGTCTAAACTGTCTAAACTAGTGGCTGGTTCTGAAATAGATCTGTCTGGAGGAAAGGAAAGAGGCGCGGCCACGCTTTCCAAGCATTTTTAGAGGCGACGTGAAAGGCCCATAATATTATATTCTTTGCAAACAGCGACAACTTCGTTGCAGATAACACACACTGGCTTTGCATTCACAAAACTAGGTAGGATGAACGCATAGTTCTCTTTCCGCCCAATTTTCGCTGTCAACTTTCCTCTTTAGACTCTTTGATAGCTAGTGCCATTTTCTCTCACCAGCTATCTTAAATGTTAACATCTCACTCTGCACACAATGTAATAGCGTACCTCCAGCATGCAAACAATTAAAAAAAAATGCAGTTTAGTAGGCCTACGTGAGGATGCCAAGGAATAATTCTGAGTGTAAAAGTAGGCTAGGTCAAATAATTAGCCTATTACAATAAGTTAGGCTCCATATTGTGTAACAAGCAAATTAAAATGATACACATTTATTATTCAAAGAGGAAATAAAACATAGTTAAGAGCATGACTAAAACATGCCATTAATGGGCTTATTCAGGTCTCCTTTGGCTATGTTCTGGCCCGCCATCTAGTGGCAAAAATCTTTTTTGGCCCGATGCCAAACTTAATTGCCGACCCCTGCTTTATAGTTTCCTGGTCTGTGACGTCACCCGCCTATGACGTTCCGTCACGCTATTGGACAGTTTACACATGTGCTTCACGACGCAATCACGCAGAGGCGTTCCCACCACGTCTCAACGCAGCTCGAGTTCCCATGAAAGGGAACTGGCTTTTGCTAATCTGGAAATGTTAATATTTTCATTGGCCTATTTATTATGCCCACTGGGTGAAGGCCCAGAAATTAAATGAAATTTTAAATCAGCTTTACAACGTAATAAAACAGAAAAAAAGTTGTGACAATAGTTAAGTTATATTTTTCGTTTTCATTTTCAAATGCAATTACAGCAAGCTAAAGTTGTTTTTTCTTCCTGGTTTTTAAAATGATTATTTTCTGTAAAATGTCTAATCAAATCTGCTTCTCATACTTTGCTCGTGGGCCCTTGTGCATTCTAGCAAGAAAACACAATCTAAGGTCCAAATTTAACTAAAGGCATATGCACATTATTTGCGTTAATATTAGTTCCCAGTGGGTTATGCACTGACAACAGATCAAATAAAGATTAGCAAATTCACAGAAACGATTAGGACAAAATAAAGCAATCACACAAATGATGCTGTAGGGAATTAGGACAAATGTGCACAAGCGTTCGGAAATATTCTGCAGTGCAGCTTAGCCTACAGCCAAGCTTGTTAATGCACATTACAGACAATGTTTGTGACAAGATAAATGTTTAATAACCATTGTGACTTTACGGTGTGGAAAACACACGTTTTAATATACATGCCAAGAGACATTTCCAAAATTAGACTGTCCCTGCCTGAACTGGAGGATTGGAGGAGTGTCAAAACAAATGAGACATCCTCACAGAGCTGCAGTTGGCCAGTTCTCAAGACCTTTAACTGCACCTTTCCATCAGAGCTGACAACGCTGATTCAGTCTAGCAGACGGGCTTCTTATAGAACACATTCCTCAAGTGCTGTCACTTTTATCTCTGACTAAACCACAGGAGAGAAGGTAAAATTTGTATAAAAGGTTAGTCCTGTTCGTCAAACAGGATGTGACATCATGCTCAACATCAAACCTCTTAGACGAGAAACTAGGTGTGAAGATCCAGCCAGGAGTTGCACTATGATTTTAAAATAACTATGGCAGAATAACAATGTCATGTTGGGTGGCTGTAATGAGCGCATGAAGACGAGGAGTACAAACTAAACAAACTAAAAATCCACCGACAAGAGAAACTCAGGAAACAGAATAATACAACCACTTTACCATAAACAATACTGGACCATGAAACAAAGGAAACTGAGTGTTTAAATACACAAGGAGAGTAATCAACTAAACAGAAACAGGTGTGTGGCATTATTAGGCAGTTGTGGTTAGAGAGTCAGACTTGTAACCCAAAGGTTGTGGGTTTGAGTCTCAGTACCAGCAGGGGGGAGTGAATGAACAATCTTATTACCCACAACCAGTGTTGGGTAAGTTACTTCAAAAAAGTAATTAATTACTAATTACTAATTACATCATCAATGTTGTATTTAAAATACTTTTCTAATTACTCTGTCTGAAAAGTAATTTAATTACTCAATAAGTAACTTACTAATTACTTCTTAAAATCCCTATAAACCTTGACCGGATATACAATAGAAAGGAAACTCTTTTAATAATTTAGTCAAACATGGAATAGTTTAGCCTTTTATATCTTTTTAAAACATTTTAACTTTATTAAAACATATACTATAATACTTTTATTTACTTATTTGTTATAATACTTAGTAACAAATAGGGATGTCACTATACCAAAAATCTAGTAGTCGGTACTGATACCACCAAAAGTGCACAATACTCGATACCATTGTCGATACCACGTTAAAAATATATAAAAATACAAATAAAACAATGCTAGCCTATATATATTTTTTTCCAGGTAGGTCTAATAGTAGTGAGTAAAAATACCACAGAAATTGAATAATCAAATATAAAATAACTCTGCAGTCATAACTGTATAAATTAAATATAGATTAATCCTTATTAAAGCTTTTCTTTTGTTGTTTGATTATCATTTATAATACAGACAGCCAATACTAGACAGTAGGCTAGCATGTTTTAAAGGCTGCTGTCACTAATGGACGGGGACAATATGCTTTTACACATGCTGTTCACATTTACATAACCAACGCGAATATACGCCAAGACGGGCATTTTGACATAACTGTGTGTGTATTTGTACTTTTATGTGTAATAAACCCATTGACTGTAAAAGAATAAACCGTGTGCTTTGGTCGAGAGCGCACTGACTGAAGACCGTTTCTCAGCGAGCGTGCAGTTTTTTCTCTCTAGGACATAGCTTACATTTTACCCTAATGTTCTTGCCTACCTGTGTCAAAAAGTGAAGTAACTGGATTATTTCCATTCTGCAAAACAGCCACTCGCTTCTGCCGACATCTACAGACAGCCAACTAGTTCGAAGTCGCAAACTCGCGCAACTGCACTACAGCTAACGATTTTAAAGAGGCAGCATTCACTTTTACCTTTAGACGACAAATTAAGATTTTAAATCCAATATTGTTTTAAACAGAACTGTTGAACTAATTTACAGTATGTAATGCAAGTACATTATAAGTAACTGTAATTAAATTACCTAAAAATGAACAGTAATCCCTTACTTTACTTTTTCAGTGGATAAGTAATTTAATTACAGTAACGCGTTACTTAGTAACGCACACCCAACACTGCCCACAACTGAAGTGCGCTTGAGCAAGGCACCTAACCCCCAATCGCTCCCCGGGCACCACAGCAAAATGGCTGCCCACTGCTCCGGGTGTGTGTTCAGTACTCACTGCTGTGTATGTGCACTTGGCTACATGTCACTTTCTTCTTCTTCTTCTTCTTCTTCTTCTTCTACTTCTTCTTCTTCTACTTCTTCTTCCTTTTCTTCTCCTTCTTCTAATTCACAACCAAGGAAACTATAGGGAACACAGGTATGCAAAACAGGGGAACACAGAAAGGCAAAAAAGGGACAGAACACAGTGAAAACAAAAACAAACTGAACATACACATAACACAAGAATATAAAAATAGCGATCATTAATTATGAAAAAAAAAAAAATGTTAACACCAATAAATGAATGTCATGGGAAGCAAAGTAATAAAGACATTCTTAGCATTTCATTAACACACATCTCTCACCTCTGAAGGAGAAAAATTAGCAATAGCACCCAGACTCTGTTTATTAGTCAAGTATATGGTGTCTCAGGTGTCTCTTAAAACTTAATTTAAAGATTAAAATTAATCTAAAATTTAATGAAAACTTAATGGTTAAATTATGACACAAATCATATATGAGACATAATTTGTGTAGTGTTTATGTTTTGTTTTTGTTTTTTTACATAAAAAAAATAGTATATTGTAGTATATATTTTCTATTTTAATATAATTTAAAATGTATTCCTGTGATAGTGAAGCTGAATTTTCAGCAGCCGTTACTCCAGTCTTCAGCATCACATGATCCTTCAGAAATCATTCTAAAACTTAGAATCTTTCTTTTTTTGGAAACCGTGGTGCAATTTTGGGGGGATTATTTGATAAATAGAAAGTTCAAAAGAACAACACTAATATTTTGCAACATTATAAATGTCTTTACTGTCACTTTTGATGAATTTAATGCATCCTTTCTGATTAAAAGTATACATTTCTTTATTCTATTTCCCTTATAATATTATTGTGCTGATCAGCACTTTTGCTTGTGATATTGCTTAAGTGTTGACATCTCCAATTGCCTGTGGTGTGTTTTGAAATGCATGCTGCTAATGAGAGACATGGCAAATCACCACTAGAAATATAATCGTAATGTTGTTCTAGGTATTATAATATTTGTCACTGAAGATATGAAATTGCTGTTAATGAATGAGTATCTAAAGAAGCTCCCTGCAGAGGCAGCCGACACCAGCTGTGCAGCGCTGAACACCGACTCTAGTTATGGCATTTTAATGCTTAAATGCACTTCTTTGAATCCATCCAGCCATGCATAGCAAATAAGCAGCAAAATACAATTACCTCTAGTTTGGGATGTTTTTCTTTCATCTAAGCTGCTCCTTCATGAACATCTGATTGTATCACTCAAAGGTCAATCAGGGCTTTCTTTGAATATAAAACATTTTGCACTTTTGTTTTATTCAGAAGTTTTATTTCCCATTGACTCCATGGCTAGAGGAAACCAAAGGGAAAAATCCAAAGCCATCTTCACCATAAACTCAATCACCCTCTGACCCCGGAGGGTTTAAATATCAAATCAATCATCATAAAAGGGATGAAAACCCTGAATATGGTGATGAATATCGCACCAGAAATCAAACAGAAAGGAACAAAACGTACATTTTAGAGGTTGTCAATAAGGTATTAATGTCTGTTTCCGTGTCAGTGCAAACATATGGAAATGTAAGTGTGCTAGAATCACATTTTGCATACTAATACCTACAATTACTAATGAGATCACATTAATTTTCTGCACTTCAGGGTTTGGGTGAAACAGGATTTAGGGTTTAAAGGGCAAGGATGAATCCCTTTGTCACGGCTTATTGGGCTTTCTACAGCAGTTCAAAATGTTCCTGTCAATACAATATTTTATACTGGGTGAGCAAACTGCTGTGAAATGAACAAAGAAATTTGACCTACTGTATACCTAACACTTTTTTTATTTTATTTTTTATTTTAGTTTAGATGTTTAAAACCTTACCAGCTGCAACATGAAAAAGTGACCAGGGATAAAATCATCTGTCCTAACCATCTGTCACATTCATATAGATTTTTTCATACAGATTTAAAATATATATGTTTTTAAATCTTATGAGCTTTTGGTCCTTCCTTGAAACCAACAGCTTTTTCTTCCATCTAAAATCCAAAGAAAATGTATTTTGCCTATGTCACAATATGAGGTAAATCCAGCCCTGTCTCCAGGACACCTCCTGTGTTTCCTTGCTCAGATCTATCATGCTTGGTAGCATAAAAAACCCAAAAATAGAAACATGAGCACACTCTTCAACTTTTTACTGAAAGGCTGTCTCACAATGTTCCACTTAAGTCCTGCTTAGTTAATGTTGTAGATGCACAAATGCATTAGTCGAATGTGTGTTGTTTTCCCATAAATGTGCCCAAACCTACAGAACACTCTCAGCATGAGGAAAACAGTCATGCTGAGCAATGTGCTTTTTGGGAACAACAAAAAACATTTTTCAAAAGTTAAATAAGTTCCCCAGTCACTTCGAGTACACTTCCCCTGAATGCAAGTATTATAAATTGCCCAATTAATGGTGAATGTATTGCATTTTTTTAAAGGAAAATCAGAACTTCGAAGAATCAAATAAGAGCATTTTTTTTTTTGTGGAACAGATATCAAAATAAGGTTTTCTATTGATAATAAAACTCTTTTAGATGTAAAATAAAATGTGTTGATATTCTTTTTTCTTTCTTTCTTTTTTTTTTTTTTTTTTTTTTGACAATACTTACTCGGTGTGTGTCGACAATTCAGAAGGAGTCAGAAAACACAGCTGTACATTTCTACCAATTTAAGTTTAACAACCTTGCACAGCGCTTACGGTATACACTTCAAACTTTCTCCCACAGATGTGAGGCTTGCTTGTCAGACTGTCTCAGTACCGCTCTGGGCGGGTTGCACTTCTGAGGCTAAACGTCACATGGGATATTCTTCAGACACCATTATGCCACAGCTATGGGAATCGTTCAATTCAAAAGTCTGTGTTACTATCTGTGCGTTATCAAAAATTGAACGTGTGCGTGATGTGAGCCTCTCTCTCCTGCACGCCAGCACCCAGGGCCGTCTTTGATCAATTATTCGAGATTCGCTAGGTCCCCTTTGAATGCGGATCAGCGTGTTTGCCGGCAGCGCGATGTTAACGTTGTTTAATTACTGAATTGTTTGTGTGAGAGGCGCGCTCGCTGGTGCATTTGTGTACCGAAACACTGTTTACACAGCTTCACCTCAGCAAAACAATTTACTAGCGAGTCATTTATCACTGATTATTTGACTGAAGTTTCTTAATGGCTTCTCATAAGGATTAGCTGCAGAATCTGCACTAAATAGATTAGTCCCCAGTTTCACAGACAAGGCCTAAGCTAGAGTAAAATGCATGTTTGAGCTGTTTTAACTGAAAGCAACTTGTACTGACATGTCAGTGCTATTTTTTTGTCTAAGCTCTGTCCGTGAAACCGGGCCTAGATGTTTTTCCTGCCCATTAAAAAGCAATGTGAAAGGACAAGGACATTGTGGTAAAGTGGTTGGTGCAGTGGTTAACTGGCAGCAAAAGAAGTGGCAAAACTCCAGAAAAGTCCAAGGAAAGTTCTCTTTTATTTTGGTGAGCCACAAGTTTCAACCAGGTGTGACAGAAGCCAAGGCAAAATATCCATTGAATGTCAAAATTCAACAAAAACACAAAAGAAAAAAATAAATAAATGGTTGGCTACTGTTCCAACAAACACCCCTCGTTTTTCTTCAAACATTTCCTCTGCTCTTTTATAGTCTTGGTCCCCTCCCTTCATTTCAAACGGACCAATCATAACACTCCATTTGTTACAAACAGTACATTTTACACTTCACATAGACTTTTAACCTTACAAGTCACACCAAAATGAAGTCTACCTTTAACCAAAGGCATTATCCCTTAGTAAATCATCAAAATATACACGTACAAGACATTTTAATCTACACATCCTTAATTGGTCAACTCCTCCCCTTCAGGATGCCATAAAACTGGTTTCCTGTTCGCAGGCCACTCCGTTTTAGGAACCGGTAAGACACAGAAACATTCACATTAATATACAAACATTTCTTGATTCATCTTTACATTGCATGCTTCACGTTGCTAGCAGTCATCATGGAATGTACACCTTCCATGTGACTGCTTCTAAAGTAAAACAAACACAAAATAAAGATCTTACCAAACTGTCTAGTGTATTCCTTTGAATTGAACCATATGTGCTACATCACATTTTCTCCCTTCCTCCCCCTCTGGATGGTCTGAATTAGGCAAATGGGATAAATAATCAGCAATAAGATTTTTCTTACCTGGACAGTGCACAATTGTAAACACATAGGGCTGCAGAGTCAAACACCAGCGTAGTATCCTACTGTTCTGCATGGTTTGCATCCATTTCAGGGCACAATGATCAGTTCGTAACGTGAATTTACGCCCAAGCAAGTAATACCGCAGTGAGTCCACAGCCCGCTTGATGGCAAGGCCTTCCTTCTCAATTGTTGAGTATTTCCGCTCTCTTTCAAAGAGTTTTCTGCTCAGAAATAGGACTGGTCTCTCCTCATGAGCCTCTCCTTGGACTAGTGCTGCTCCCAAGCCAACGTCAAAAGCGTTCACCTGTACAACAAATCTCTGAGCGAAATTAGGGCTCTGTAACACATGGCATAGCAAAATAAAAGAGAACTTTCCTTGGACTTTTCTGGAGTTTTGCCACTTCTTTTGCTGCCAGTTAGCCACTGCACCGACCACCTCACCACAGACATTTTCTGGGAGGACGACAAAGAGTACTAATTCTAAAATGGATTTTCATAATATGGTCCTGATTGGTAGATACAATGTTCCAGCCATGATAAAATAAACAATGTAGCAATTGCAATGATGAAAACACCTTTCTACCATTTGAGGCAAGTGCATTTGAAAGCAACTTTTTTGAAAAAAAAAAAAAAAAGCATAATATGATGATGATGATAAGTTTAATGTAGGTAATATTTGCTGTGCTGCAAACTCACTGCCTTTTCAAAATGTTCTCGAATGTAAATAAACAGATACACACATTATATATAAACTTGAAAGTTTGAAATCACTGGTGTTTCTGACGTCAAAAACTACCTTGTAACCAATCATATCAACTTGCCGGCGGGCTTTAGCATATCATTTACCATGACCGCTCTGAAGCAGGAGAGTCTCAAGAGAATATATCCCAGTATATTTTTCCGTTGATATAAAAAAATCGGAGATTTGGCAATATAGCGGGTGTATGATGTATATAACGATGTTATGATGAACTATATGCCTATCTCAACTGACATTAAGGTGTTCAAAGCGTTTGTAAGGATACTGATTGTTAGAAGACAGCTGTCTGACTCGCGACCGGGAACATGGTTTGTGTAACATTAGCAACACATTATTAGCTGATTGATAATGTAGTCAAGCAAAATCCTAATCATATTGATTACTGTTATGTGTCCGACATTGTAAAAAAAGCAATACTATTGTGCTGCAATTACCTCAGTAAGTTCACAAGTGGATCTCTTGAGCTTGTGTGAGTGAGTGGAGGCGGGGCTAATTAGCATATTCACAGATCCATGTATAATAAATTAGGCAAGGGTGTAGAGTTACATTCAAGCTATTTTAAGGCATGAATTTTTTTGGGGGTTTTTTCCACGGGTAAAATGTTTAAATGTGTCATTTTGGTGATCAAGGATGAGTTTTAAGGGATAAAATTATTGACTACAGGGGGACTTTAAGGAAAGGTTTTGTAGATGGGTGGTTGTGGGAATCTGTTCAACTTTTAAAATAGAATTGAATGTCTGCAAGAAACAATTAAAAAGTATGTGTGAGAAAAAAATTCTATGTGCAAGAAACAAAATACATACGTATTTTTATACATTTTTATATTTTTTACATGTGAGAAATGCATAAGGACAAGAAAAAATTAGTGTGAAAGACAAAAAACAGATGTACATATGTGCAATAAAAAACATTTATTCATACAAGAAAATAAAAATGTATGTAGAAGAAAAAAAAAACCCTATTTATATAATCCCTATCCCTAAGCTATGTCCCTATTTTCTCACATGGCATCTAGCCAGCGCCCACACAGGCAGTATTGATCCAACAGGTGGAGTTGGGTCATAGACAGATAACATCTATCACATCTATCACTGGGGTCACTTATTACCATTGGCAGGGGCCTTCACTTATTATAGCTTTAACATTACTTTGCAACATCCATCGTAGCACTACACCTGTCAAATATTGAACAAACTTCAGTGTATCAGTGATCCAGTTCCAACAGTTCCCAAGTTAATAGTCACTAGAGGGAAAGATTATCATAATGACTTACTTAAATTATTGTTTGTTCCTCACGCAAAGCTTTTCGTAAGACTCGGAAAATAGTGCATAAGTCATTTGGGTTATGTGGCCAAAGTGTGGTGTTACATCACATGTATGCTCTGTTTTGGTTTTCCCTGTGTTCCTTTCACTATGTCCGCTGTCATTAGTTCCCATGGTTCTTAATTTTAGTCACAACTGTTTCTATTTAATTATCTTCCTGCTATATATACAGTTTCCTCAGTTCCTTTGTCCAATATTTTATAGTTTCAATAGTTTGCCTGTCAGTTATAAAGTGAAGTAATAGTAATATTACTAAACAACAAAATGAATATATGTCAACAAAAAGCAACAAAATGAAGAAAATATGCAAAATATTTTAGTGTAGTAAGAAGGTTTTCTTGTTTCAGTTTCATGGCTGATTGAAAATTCAGTGCAAACAGTGAGTCACAAAGAAGTGCCAATAAATGATCAAACAATACATGACATTTACATTTTATATAAATTCTTGCCATCTTGAAATGTCATGAATCAATCTGCTAAATGCACCATCATAGTGATTCTTTGCCAGCCATTCATTCATTCAACTCAATCACTGTAAGGTGGTCAGAAAGCAAACTCTCAGTCCGATTTTATTTGTTGTATTTTGGCACTCATTTAATCCAGTGTTGGTACTGGTAAAGTTTTATTCAGCAATGTTTACACTTTACAGAAATGTATTTTTATATTGCAGAGGCTTCGTTTCATTTTACTGCACAGTAATGTTTTCTGGAGGTGTACAGGAATTTTTATTTTCCATGACATTGCAGAGGTTTATTTTTCATTTTATATCAGGTGTACAGTTGTACAGTTTCATTTTTTTGCATCTTGAAATACATATTTCTATGTTCTGTATCAGTCTGTGTTGTGTTTGTTTTCCTAGAAGAAAACTGAGCCTTTAAATGTCCTTTGTAAAAACTTTATGAGGCATAATTAGTGCTCACTTTAGAAAATAGTTGACAGACAACTAATAAATGTTTTATAACTACCTGAATTAATCATGAATTACAGTAGGAATACATGTTAATAAAGCATTTATTAATGCACTGAGTAACTATTACTATACAGTTGCAAGAAAAAGTATGTGAACCACTTGCAGAATTTGTGAAAATGTGAATAATTTTAACAAAATAAGAGAGATCATACAAAACGCATGTTATTTTTTATTTAGTACTGTCCTGAGTAAGATATTTTACATAAAAGATGTTTAGATATAATCAACAAGACAAAAAAATAGCTGAATTTATTAAAATGACCCAGTTCAAAAGTATGTGAACCACTGATTCTTACTACTGTGTGTGGTTACCTGGATGATCTACGACTGTTTTTTTGTTTTGGGATGGTTGTTCATGAGTCCCTTGTTTGTCCTGAGCAGTTAAACTGAGCTCTGTTCTTCAGAAAAATCCTCCAGGTCCTGCAGATTCTTCAGTTTTCGAGGATTTTTTGCATATTTGAACCCTTTACAGCAGTGACTGTATGATTTTGAGATCCATCTTTCCACACTGAGGACAATTGAGGGACTCAAACACAACTATTAAAAAAGGTTCAAATATTCACTGATGCTCCAGAAGGAAACGCGGTGCATTAAGAGTCAGGGGGTGAAAACATTTGAACAGGATGAAGATTAACAAATTTTTCTTATTTTGTTTAAATATCTTTTTTTTTTTTCATTTAGTACTGCCCTTCGGAAGCAACAGAAGATACTTACATGTTTCCCAGAAGACAAATTAAGTACAATTTACCTCGATATTCAAATCCAAAAAGTTTTCACCCCCGGCTCTCATTGTGTTTCCTTCTGAAGCATCAGTGAATGTTTGAACCTTTTTTATTAGTTGTGTTTGAGTCCCTCAGTTGTCCTCAGTGTGAAAAGATGGATCTCAAAATCATTCAGTCACTGCTGGAAAGGGTTCAAATATGCAAAAAATCCTTGAAAACTGAAGAATCTGCAGGACCTGGAGGATTTTTCTGAAGGGACTCATGAACAACCATCACAAAACATAAAAACAGTCGTAGATCATCCAGGTAACCACACACAGTATTAAGAATCAATGGTTCATAAACTTTTGAATGTGGTAATTTTAATAAATTCAGCTATTTTTTTGTCTTATGGATTATATGTAAACATCTTTTATGTAAAATATCTTACTCGGGACAGTACTAAATGAAAAATAACATGCATTTTGTATGATCTCTCTTATTTTGTTAAAGTTTTTCACATTTTCACAAATTCTGCAAGTGGTTCACATACATTTTCTTGCAACTGTAAATAATAAGATGTATGAATGTATATTTAAACAGTTCATTAATCATTTCTAAATGATCTTATAAACCACTGACAACTTCTAAATAACTGGTTTGTAAATAATATAATACTTAATTTAGAAATTATAAATTTATCATTAATAAAGTATGAAAATAGAATTATTAAACACATTATAGATATGCTTATGAATCAAGAACAAAGCATTTATAGCTGTATTTATAAACTGCTTACTAATGTCTATTAATTTAGGGACAATGCTTTATAAATGATGAATTAACTATTTACCAATGGTTAACTAATGATTCATTGCGTGCAGTTATTAGAAAGTTTTACCAACTATTTTTGTTTGTACTGTTTGTACTTTGTTTTTCTTCTTTATTTTCATTTAGTATATTCCCAGAGTCAAATTCAGGTCCCCGTTGACCTTCTCTATTTGACTCACATTGTACACTATCATCCCCCTGAATAATTAATTTTTGCTTGAACAAACTGTCACATCACTTTTGAATCATAATGTGACCAGGGCTGCAGGTGAACAGAAAGACTTCTGGTGCTAAAACAGAACTGTAATCAACGCCTCTAAACCTTTAGGTAAAAAGAAATTATATATTACCAAATATATTTTGATATATTTATATTATATAATTTGATATAATGGATAGATAGATAGATAGATGGATAGATAGATAGATAGATAGAATAAGAACTAATTCTCACCTAATAAAATCCCTAGTGCTTAAACATTATATAAACACAGTGTCCACTGGGTAATGTGATATTCACTGTGCTAACAAATGTCCTCTGTTCTCATTTTTTCAAACAACAGATCAGGCCTATCCAACAAATTACTGAATCACACCCCTAAAGCCCCCCCCCAAGAGTCCAGGTGAGGCGGTTCGTTCAGCCCCCCGGGAAGTTTCAAACAGTGTATCAAGGTTGTTTTCTCCATAATTTGATAAGAAACACAGTCACTCTGCAAGATAACAGACAAAGCGAAGGCTCTAAAGTAATTTCTGCTGCATTAGCGCATCAGCATGGTGCTGCACAGATTGTTGCATTTAACCCTGAAGTGCTGTTCTACACAACCTGAATCTGTCCATTCAAATTTAAACTCCCGCAGTGCATCACTCAATGATTGAGTTGTAGCGCTCGCAGAGGAGGCAGAATGGGAGGAGCGAAATAGATTGCTATAGACCTCGCTCCTGCGAGAGTGTGCTCATTTCAAAGAACGTCTCATTTAAAATTTGTCAGATTGTCATCTGCAGTGGCATGAGAAAGATGGAGGAGACGAGGATGGTACCTGCTGGGGCCCAGATTAAAAGCATGACAGATAACCATGTGCTTAAACAGAGCTCTCGCTGAGAGATGTGCCACATCCCGGTTCAGCAGGTCAGTGCAAGTACAGTGGCAATCTCTCTAACAAGAGCAAAACACTTCTTTGCCAGATGAATTATTGATGTGTCTCCCTGACTGAGTCCAAAGTCCAGTCACTAACTGCTCAGAATGGTCATTTGGGGGAAAATCGAGTGGCTCGTTTTCCAATGATGGTCTCTAACCTGTGAGATTTTAATCAGGGATGAGATGAATTGACAGCAATGATCGATAATAAAAACTTCCAAATGTTTCAGACCCATCAGTAGCCTATAACCTTACGCAAAGGGCACTATTTTTATTCTGTGAATAGTTTCTTGACATTTTCAACAGTACACTGATCTAGTTCATCAACACTGTAGTTTTTTAGTCTCCAGTTTCAGGAATTCTTGTGACTCCACGCATGTAACAGAATTGAGCTACACAATAGGCTATATGCACGGTTACTTCCTGGTTGTCGTTAAGCCAGCTCGGGCATTTCCGGTGAACTGTTAGCTGTTCATTCTGTAGTCGCTGTACATCAACACAAAACCATCAGTGGTTGACTTTTTAATGTTGTATTCATATTTTAATGCAGTTATCACATTTACCTAATTTGCCAATAAACCAGTTTTATTGATTGCAATAAATACAAAGCTATAGAGACAGAGCGCAACGCGTCATAATGAAAACCACGCCCACCGGGGGGGAAAACAATCCAACCGTCTCCATTGACTTTGTATTGCGTGAAGCTGACTCCTTGTCATTTCTGACTTATAACAAAAAACAGAACAATGTCTGAAAGCTGCTCTGTGACAAGGTGTACAGAAAACAAGCTAAAAAACCCAGAACCAAAAACCCAGAAGTTTTTATAAGCTGTCGACCCAAAAAACGAGCGTTTAAGGACTAAAAAGTGGATACAGGCATTTGAGACAGAGCGTGACATGTTATATTACACTGAGAACTACGCCCACTGGAGGGTAACGTATTCAGCAACAGGAAATATAATATATAAAACTGACATTTGGATATTTGGCTTAACAGTGACAAAATGTTTACTGCACATGTAGGCATACTGAGGCATACTGAGTGTCAGGATCCCAAAATTTACCCATTCTTCCTGCTGATGCTTCATGTCTTATGGCCTGTATCCACTTTTGTCTCCTTAAAGGCTGGCTTTTACGGTTCAATAGCTTATAAAAACTTAGTTCTGGGGTTTTTTTTAGCTTGTTTGCTGTACACCTTGTCACATATAAGTGTTTAGACATTGTTCTGTTTTTTGTTATAAGTTAGAAATGACAAGGAGGCAGCCTCACGCAATGCAAAGTCAATGGAGACGGTTGGATTGTTTTCTCCCCCAGTGTGGGCGTGGCCTAAATGCGCTCTGTCTCTATTGGGACCGTTTAAAAACTCCATGTCTGTAATTACGCACGCCCACGCATTTTTTTCCCCAGCACTTCAAATGTTATTTTTAATGTGATGACCACAAACATTATTTGTTCATCCTTCTGAGATTGTCCCCATTGTAAAACCGAATGTTTAAAAATGTAGGAAATTCAACATTTGATAGAAAATACTTATTTAAAAATAAAAAAGACAATAATTACCATTTTAACCAGCAGGTGGTGGCAAAGTAGCATTTATTTGCGCATATATGTATATGTATATTATCAAATGTCAGGGTGGCACAACTGCAAATATGGCTGTTTTATATGAATTTACATGGTAATAACATTAAACCTGATAATGCAACATCCAGGGCAAATCAATAGATCATTGTGGCAGAAGGAAAAGGTTTGTAGATCTCTCTCAAATACTGATCAAAACTGCTAATTTCAAGTATAGGTAGCTTGGTACACTTTCCATGTCAGGTGGTACAGTGATAGCTATAATTTACAAATATTTGGTTGTACCACCTGACAAAAAAGTTAAAAAAAAAAATGAATTTAAATACTTTGAAATGTTATTTAACAACTGAAACTTGTTTAAACACATTGTTCATGAATCAAAAATATGCATTTCATCATACCTTTTTTGAGGATTGTCAATGACCCATATAACATAACCTGTTGGAAAAAACATTAAAACGTTTATTTTCGTTAGTGTATTTGTATATCCACAGCTGAAAATGTTCAAAAATCAATAGACATTATGCCTGTAGTTTTGATGTTAGTATTTACTTTTAATAAATGCATTACTAGAAAAAAATGCAGTAAAGTTGAACTGTTTGGTTAAGGTAAGAGTGTGTTTAGATCCCTGTGTTAATTGTTTTGAGAGCAGTTACATTACTTTGGAGAAATGTGTCAAATCGATTGAGAAAAACTGTAATGGGTACACCTACAGTAACGTCTTCAGCTAGTCTGCTTGAGGTCCTTTCCATCTAAAATGGTTAAATCGCTTAAGCCTAGTAGTAAATGTTTTATGAGCAGTAGGATAACCATATTCATCCACACAGTCATGCAGAGCTGAAGCACAACCAAGACAATGTTCTTCTGCAAAATGCATGCAGTTTTTTTTAACCACTAGAGGGCCAAAAGTTTAAAATTGTACATTTAAGCATAACTACACATTACTATTCACTATTGTGAGCAATGAGAGCCACATGATGTGTGAAATACACTCTTAGAAATAAAAGGTTAATTACTGCTTAACTCCAAAAAGTTGTTTATTAAGGTTTAGCCTATAATGTAGCTCATAAACACTCTTTTGGTGCAAAAGGATGGCATGTGTTTCAAAACATTACTGATTTCACTGTCATTTTTACCTAAAACTCATCTTCTATGTTAGCCAGCAAGACAAATATATTTTAATGACAAATCAGTATAATTTGCAACAATGTTATATATTGGCGCATAAAAGCAAGCGTTTAAGTTTTCAAGGCAAATAGATAAAATGGATGTACAAGCTAAAAAATGAAATAATAAAGGAAGTATTTCATATTAACAAAGAAACCCTAGGCCTCTTATGAACCTTATGGGTTCCGTTTGGAACCTTTTAGTGGTTCAAAAATTTGAAGTGAGTTACAGAAGCTTTTCTGAGTGCAGCTTTAAATAATGTGTCTTTAGAACCCTGTGTTTTACTCCATTCAGTTGCACTCACACTAGCTATTAATATACAGTATTTGAAAGCTTGCATCTTGCATCTCCACTGTTATATCTAAATGCAAACTGCCTCTTACACTAAGTTTACCTTTGTGTAGACTACATTTCACATAATATTTTAAATATGCAGCACACTGCATATTTAATACAAACCCGATTCCAAAAAAGTTGGGACACTGTACAAATTGTAAATAAAAAAAAAGGAATGCAATAATTTACAAATCTCATTAACTTATATTTTATTCACAATAGAATATAGATAACATAACAAATGTTGAAAGTGAGACATTTTGAAATGTCATGCCAAATATTGGCTCATTTTGGATTTCATGAGAGCTACACATTCCAAAAAAGATGGGACAGGTAGTAATAAGAGGCCGGAAAAGTTAAATGTACATATAAGGAACAGCTGGAGGACCAATTTGCAACTTATTAGGTCAATTGGCAACATGACTGGGTATAAAAAGAGACACTGCCAGAGTGGCAGTGTCTCTCAGTGGCAGTGGCAGTGTCTCTCAGAAGTCAAGATGGGCAGAAGATCACCAATTCCCCAATTCCCCAATGCTGCGGCGAAAAATAGTGGAGCAATATCAGAAAGGAGTTTCTCAGAGAAAAATTGCAAAGAGTTTGAAGTTATCATCATCTACAGTGCATAATATCATCCAAAGATTCAGAGAATCTGGAACAATCTTTGTGCGTAAGGGTCAAGGCCGGAAAACCATACTGGATGCCCGTGATCTTCGGGCCCTTAGACGGCACTGCATCACATACAGGAATGCTACTGTAATGGAAATCACAACATGGGCTCAGGAATACTTCCAGAAAACATTGTCGGTGAACACAATCCACTGTGCCATTCGCCGTTGCCGGCTAAAACTCTATAGGTCAAAAAAGAAGCCATATCTAAACATGATCCAGAAGAGCAGGCGTTTTCTCTGGGCCAAGGCTCATTTAAAATGGACTGTGGCAAAGTGGAAAACTGTTCTGTGGTCAGACGAATCAAAATTTGAAGTTCTTTTTGGAAAACTGGGACACCATGTTATCCGGACTAAAGAGGAAAAGGACAACCCATGTTGTTATCAGCGCTCAGTTCAGAAGCCTGCATCTCTGATGGTATGGGGTTGCATGAGTGCGTGTAGCATGGGCAGCTTACACATCTGGAAAGGCACCATCAAGAAAGGTATATCCAAGTTCTAGAACAACATATGCTCCCATCCAGACGTTGTCTCTTTCAGGGAAGACCTTGCATTTTCCAACATGACAATGCCAGACCATATACTGCATCAATTACAACATCATGGCTGCGTAGAAGAAGGATCCGGGTACTGAAATGGCCAGCCTGCAGTCCAGATCTTTCACCCATAGAAAACATTTGGCGCATCATAAAGAGGAAGATGCGACAAAGAAGACCTAAGACAGTTGAGCAACTAGAAGCCTGTATTAGACAAGAATGGGACAACATTCCTATTTCTAAACTTGAGCAACTTGTCTCCTCAGTCCCCAGATGTTTGCAGACTGTTATAAAAAGAAGAGGGGATGCCACACAGTGGTAAACATGGCCTTGTCCCAACTTTTTTTGAGATGTGTTGATGCCATGAAATTTAAAATCAACTTATTTTTCCCTTAAAATGATACATTTTCTCATATTAAACATTTGATATGTCATCTATGTTGTATTCTGAATAAAATATTGAAATTTGAAACTTCCACATCATTGCATTCCTTTTTTATTCACAATTTTATGTCCCAACTTTTTTGGAATCGAGTTTGTACATAAGTCTAACCTAAGGCTGTAAAAATATACCATAAATAACATGCAGTTCTAAATTTCCAGCAACTGCATCTCTCCCAAGAGGTTGACAACCTCTGCTGCACATGGTGACTTTCAGTCCGGGGCAGCGATTAACACTCAGGAGAGGTTTAGAGGGCATTCACACTGTTAAAGTGCTCCTATTATTCAGATATTATCTTTCAAGCAGTGTGTAATACAGCTGTTTGTGAATGTAAAAGGTCTGCAAAGTTTCAAAGATCAAAGTGCACGATAAATGGAGTTATTGTTTCTCAAATGAAAGAACCGATTCACTGCCTGAAACGAGTTGTCAGTAATTCCAGTCTTACTTCTTGCACAAACCTATGTAGGTTTGTAACAAATTTGCACAATGCCAGCCTAATTTGACCCACCCTCAAACACTGTTGTTGATGACTGCAGTTCGGTTCGTGTTGTCGACATGTCAAGAAGAAAAAAAATCCACTTTGCATGCACTTCCAAAGGTTGAGGACTCGCAACTCGAATTGATACAGTAAAACGAACACCATTGTTATTGTTTCTAACACTGTGTTTACAAATGCTGAGGAAGCCGCAGAACTGAAATTCACATATGGTAATGGGCGTTTTGTTTCCAACATGCACTGTATGAGGTAGACCAATCACAACAGACTGGGCCATCTGACCAATCAGAGCAGAGTAGGCTCTTGGAAAGGAGGGGTTTAGAGAGACCCCTCTCTTGAATCCTTTATTGAATGCATGTACAGTAAAGCTATTGTAGGACCTCCATAACAAAATTAGGAAGCTTTAAAATAGCATAATGGGGCACTTTAAAAACAGCTAGATGTAATGCAAATTAATGGTTCCTGAAAGAGATATTTACACACACACACACACACACAGAAATATATATATGTATATATATATATATATATATGTATGTATGTATGTATGTATGTATGTTAGGGCTGTCGATTTAACGAGTTAGATTCATTAATTACAGTGAAAAATAACACGTTAAAATTATTAACGCAATTAACGCACAAGCCCCGCCCTTGATCTAAGTAGGTCAGCTGACATTTCATACAGTTGAATGGTAACGAACAAGAAGCAGGACAACAATTCATTGCGTGATATAGCCTATAGAATGCTGTTAGAATGATCCTAAAATTCAAGATATCAGGGCAAAAATGCCCCTTGTGTGAGTTTTTTGTCTTATATTTATGTCATATGATATAGTATCACACCAGTAACGAGCGCAATATCACACGAGTGCTGTTTTTGTCCCGAATAGCATGAGTGCAAATGTGATATTGATTTTATACAACAGTTCAATGAATCAGAAGTTAATATTGTTATATTTTAGACGTAATATTGTCTGCTTTTGCTCAATTTTGCCAATGAAACCTATACTACCTATAAAGCCAGAGCAGAATGGTTGTGAGTCTCCAAGCAACACACAGCGGTTTCGTTTCTGAATGAATCCGCGTTTTCAGCTAATCAATCGGGTGAATCAATGATTCAATGACCCATTTATAAAAAGAGCCATTTACTTTATTCCTGAATGAATCAGGAACGTTTTGAACAAATCGAATGAATGAAAGACTCAATGACTCACTCATTTAAGACATTTACCGCCACCTACTGGCAGTTTTAGATTCTTTAGATTCAGTTTTAGTGTAAAAAAAATCATATTTCTATATTAATAATACTAATTTAAAAAACACATTAAAAGGAATAGTTTACCCAAGAATGAGAATTCCGTCATCATTTACTTACCCTCATGTTGCATCAAATAAAATAGGCCTATAGCCTATTTGTTTCTAAAGCTACTTTTTGTAATGTCTCTTTAATGCTTTGTTAAATGATCTTTTGGGGGTAATTTCTCAGCCAAATTTGACGTGCGATTAAATCACGATTAATTAGATAAATTAATCGCCACATTGTGTAAATAATTAGATTAAAAATTGTAATCGCATGACAGCCCTAATATATATATATATATATATATATATATATATATATATATATATATATATATATATATATATATATATACATATATATAAAATACCCAGGGTACATAATTAGGGGTCAATCTAGAGCAAAATGAGTGACAGTAAAGGTTTGCGTGAGTCCTGATACAAAGGCACTTCCTCACTTCCCATTCCATGCATTTACACAGATCCCCTTACACTAAAGTGGAGGCACTAGCCTTTTAGCCTAGTTGTTCAGATACACAACATGACAGAATTATGCTTTCTTCTCAAGAAAGATGCTCGACGAGTATGCTTGTGGAAGAAAGAGAAGAAACAGGGCTGGAGATGCACTTATTGTCAAAACAATTCTTGAGTAAGTCAGATCTGATAAGACTCATGAAAGCAATTCATGCCTATTGGGAGGCGGATTCTTCGGCTCAGCATCTGTGCATGACAAAAAAAAGAAAAAAAGAAAAGAAATGCCAAGTGCAGGGCGTTTTCCAGGCAGCAACTGAAAAATGAGGATGAGAAAATAATCAGCAGTACTAATAGTAATAAAACAAATATAGCAAAATATGAGAATTAATAAATGTGCTGCAACAGCGGCACTGACAGCGGATACAATTGTGTCCATTTTTATACACATTATATGTGAAGGCACATAAGCATATCATAAGTAGCAGTTTTTCTTGACTTTAAGTTCAGTGCACAATTAATTTGTTTTAATGAATTTAATATTCAGCTTCCCCATAAGAGTAACGCCTTCTGTGCTGCTTAGCAAGAGACAATCCATCATTTTAAAGCTAAAAAAAAAAAAGGACCGTCAGCTTCATTCGACATGCAGTCACAACCCATTCTTTATTCTGTGGAGCAGAATGCCTCTTCCTGTATTTTATCTTTACTAGCTGCTTTAGAGTTGTATTAGTGCTTAACGCTTCTGTGTGATTAATTACCCAGCAGCCTAGCTCCATTAGAACATACAGCCTTTTGAAGTGCCGTGTGCTGCGCTCTTAACTGCTTGTGTTAAATGCAAATGCTGCTCATCAGCAGACTGGGAGATAATCAATTAGAATCTCTAGGGGAAGGACTAAAATTACCTGCCACCTTTGCCATGTGCAGATATAAGTGCGCAAGAGGGGAATTTGTGAGCAAAAGAAAAGAAAAAAGAGAAAAGATTGGAAGAGAATTTGTATAATTGCTCAAAACTGGACAATTCAAAGGCACAGAGGTCGTCGCTATTGCAGGTGATTGCAAAGTCATTAATTAAATCTGCGTAATTGACAAAGCGAGAACATGACTCGTGAAGCAGAGAACAGATAGTATACAGAAGACACCAACATCTTGCATTTTTCACCAGCCACCTGCAAACTTACAAACATAACCCCATATTTAATTCATAAAATTTTGGAGGTTTCTGGAAATATTTACTCTAAAAAATGTGACAATATAGAAAATCAGCTATCTACTGTATAGAGCAGATGTGAGACAGCAAGATGCTAAATTTTACGATTTAAATAAAATAAATAAAAAGTCACATTTCCAAGTCAATTGTTAAGTCAATTAATTTAGATACTTAAATTACTGAATATTTTACATATACTAAATATATTTTATTATTATTATTATTATAAAGTTTGCAATCAGTATTTTTTTATTCAACCAAGATGCATTGAACTGATCAAAAGTGTCAGTAAAGTCATTCACAATGTTACAACACAGTTCTGTTGATCAAAGAATCCAGAAAAAATGTATCATGGTTTCTTTCCACAAAAACACAGCAAAACAGCAACTGTTTTTAACACTGATAATAAAAAATACTTCCTGAGCACCAAATGAGCATATTAGAATGATTTCTGAAGGATCATGTGACACTAAAGACTGGAGTAATGATGCTGAAAATTCAGCTTTGCCATCACAGGAATAAATTAGGATCAAGATCAGGGTAAAATCATCATATCGATAAAATGTATCATAAATACAGCTAGAAAAATGGTTAGGGTTACGTATGTAACCCCAGTTCACTGAGAAGGGAATGAGGCGCTGCGTCAGCTGCTGATGCTATGGGGACGCACCCTCGGGGAAACCTAGTGTCTGAGGCATGTGTACAAACACACCATTCAATGTCCGGCGAAGTGCAAAGACATCACAATGTGCGCCCCAGCATATAAGTAGGGTGCCTGAGAACACGTCATCAGATTCGTATTGCCTGAAGGAAGACACGCAGGCATGACCGATACATGGCAGGGTGATGCAGCGTCTTGTTCCCTTCTCAGGGAACTGGGGTTACATATATAACACTAGACGTTCCATTTTAAGGGAATTTCTATGCTGCATCAGCTGCTGACACTATGGGGACAACCATACGAACTACGCCAGGCTGATTAATGTCTGCTTGTAATTCTCAAACTAACAACCTAAGCAACCTAAGTCCTCAGCCCTGAGCCATTAAAACAGGGGTGTCCAATCCTGCTCCTGGAGGGTCACTGTCCTGTAAAGTTTAGCTCCATGCCCAATTAAATACACCTTAACCAGCTAATTAGGCATACTAGAAACTTCCAGACAGGTGTGTTGAGGCAAGCTGGAGCTAAATTCTGCAGGACAGTGGCCCTCCAGGACCACTGGAGGTGAGCAGTACCCTTCCAACACACTGCTTCAATAACAGTGTTAGAAAGGTCCTTAAGCTTTAATCTAAACTAGTCCGAGCCATGCTCCAGGAGAGTCTAGACCCCTTAGAGCAGAGCTTCCAGTAAATAGACAAAGCCTCAGCTAAGCCCATGACCACATCTAACAATATGGGCAATGAGAAGGAGCATAACCTCACTTAACATCCTGGAAGAGGTGAAAGAGAAGAGAGTATAATGACTGTATTCAGTCATCTCAAACAACTGTCCAGCTCTACTTCTAAAATATTTTTTAGGGAGCTGAACAGCAGGCTTCTCAGGCTATAGTAAAGCAAGCTCACCTTCATTTTCAGGGTAAAGAGTGGGCCCAATCTCAGTTTAGACCGCTCCCATCCTAGAAAATAGCCACAATTGCCAAGCTCAACCTGATGCCAGCCATTCCCTACTTTTATTCCCCTCTAAAAACAACCTCTTGTACCCCAACACCCTCCTCAGAGTGGGAAGGGAAGACTGGAATAAAGGAAGAAGAAGAGAAAGAATGATAAAGGGGGCAAGGGCTTAGGCCACGGCCCCACTCAATCACTCTCTCCTTTTATTTATTTATTTGTTTGTTTGTTTGTTTGTTTGTTTGTTCATTTCGGCATCCAGCTCTATGTGTGGCTTCCCTATTACGGTTTCGCTTCGCTCCCAGTTCCTCAAAAGGAAAGCTAGCTTTAGCCACACTTGCCTTTGCTCTTCTCCTCAAGAACTCTTTCCTGGAAAGGGAACAGACAATTTAAGAGGAGCTCTGGATCAGGAGAAACAGGAAGTCATGTGTCTGTTCACTGATTAATGCGGATATCAGGAGGAGCTGAAAAGAATGAAAAAAAAAGGGCAAGAGCTTGTGCCTCAGTCTCTACCCCCCACTCCTCGGAGGGGGAGCTCGGCCAGCCACACTCGCCTTCTACTCTTTTCTACAATAACCATTATCTTTTCTCCATTCCTGGAAAAGGCCATACACTATTTAGGAGGGGCCTGAAGCCAGCGAGCGATATACTTTCCAAAGGCGGGCCGGCTGCATTCTCACCTCTCTAAATCTGTCCACCACGTCTCAACAGCAGTGCCAAACAGTCCCGAGGGTGAGACAGGGGCATCAAGGAAGACAGCTTTATCTGACTCCTTGATCCCTGACAAATTAATCCACAGATGCTTCTCCATTGCCATCATAGCAGCCATGGACGGGCCAATAGATCGGCCCACCTGCTTGGTTACACGGATGGCTAGATCTGTGGCTATATGCAGTTCAGTGACAGGCTAAGGGGATAAACCCTCTCCTTGATCCAGGTCTTTGATCAGATCCGCCTGGTAGGCTTGCAGTACTTCCATATTGTGCAAAGCTCCACAAGTTTGCCCAGGTGCTACATACGCTCTGCCCATCAACCTTGATGTTGTCTGACATGGTTTAGAGGGCAAAATGGAAGACTTCAGAGATGAGGATTTCCCCAGGGAAAGGTAATTCGTTAAATTACTTTCCACCCCAGGCATCCACCCAACAGCAGAGTATGGATGTCTCCACTCACCTGACACCTCAGTGTCCAGGTCTGGGAGAATGCCGGAGATGCGTACTTATGACTCAACAGATATTGTTTATCAAAACAAAATTCTGCAGTCTCACGTTTTGAGCTGGACCAGTTCAAGCTTAGTCGTGCTGTGGCTCAAGTCATAAGCTCCACTAGCTCATTGTATTCAGCGTTATGCTGCATGGAGCAGGAAACACCTCTATTAGATATACAGTATCCGTCTCTACTGATACTTGTCTAATTCATCAGAATCATAGGTGAGCAATGATTCCTTGTTTTCTGTGGAAGAAGCTGCTGAGTGGGCTTCCGCTTCTGGCGTAAGGACAATGGATCCATCGGGAGAGGTGAGGCGAGATCCGTCAAGCTCCTCTACCAGCTCCGTCTGAGATTCCCACAATCACAGCCTGCACACTGCCTCAGCAAACCCAAGGCTGCATGCTCCGCTCCCAGACAGATAACGCACAGCTCGTGACCATTGCCAGACGTTAAAAAAACGAGGGCATGGAGGAACACAGTGTTTGAACTCTATACTTGCTATATTTTGCTTACCTTCTACCCCTTTTTTTAAACACGCTGCTCTACACACAGCACACAAACAAGCGGCTTCCTGAAGACAAAGAAGCTGATGACATGTTCTCAGGCGCCCTTCTTATATGCTGGGGCACACCTTGCAGCATCGTTGCATTCCATCAGCCATTGAATGGTATGTTTGTACATGTGCCTCAGACACTGGGTTCCGTGAGGGTCCCCATAGCATCTGCAGCTGACGCAGTGTAGAAGTTCCATCGAAAGGGAACCACCCTAGTGTAAAGAACTTAAATTGACGTCATTACAGTATATAGTAATGACATTTGTCAAAAGCTAAAGTAATTTCTGTAATTTGTCACCTAAAAAAGTCATTTAGCTCCCTCCCTGGAGCCCCTGTTATGAAATTTACAGAAGGGCTGGTGAAACCCTGGCCTAAAGTTTGTGGATGTGGATGCAAGCACTACACTGCTGGACGTGTCTAAGAGTCAAGGGTTAAATGAATCACTGTGACACTGTTCAATCATCTTGTGGCGGCAGTGTATTTCTTTAATGATGTTCAGGAGAGCTCTGACCCTGTGGCTCCATGTAGCAGCATGCTGATGAGTTTCACAGCTCCTTCACTCTGATCTCTGGGAACAAAGACACCACAGTAACTGAAATAAGGAGTCTTTGAAAAGTACTGGCAAGCTATGTATGTACAAGACACATAAACTTGCTTGGGGACATTTGTTGCTTCTATAATATTTGCTTTTCTGCTTTTACCTCTGTGAGCTAGCTGTTAGTTGTCAATGTATAATATCCAAACAGAAGGCAGATGTACCGTTATCCAGAAATTACGGCTGCGTTCCATTGACCTTACCTGAAACGCCTGTCTCCAGTGATAGAGCGGGGACTGCAAATAACTTTTTGCTTGGATAAAAGGCTTTGAGCACTATAATGATTCCACACATTTTCCCACACACATTCCCATAAAGTTTCCACTGAATTCTTTCAGTTTCCTATTCTTCCACTCATTGGTCTGCGTTATTTTGAAAATATTCTCTTTGTAGAGAGGGCTTTTTTCTGAAGCTGACAGATCAACTTTCCATTCTACCAAAAAAAAAAAAAAAGTTAAATTTGGATTTGTTAATTTTTATTTGCAAAATGCTTATGATTTTATATAAAAAAAAAAAAATAAATAAATAAAAATAAAATTTGCCATTAAGGAGCCAAAATTGTGCATGGTGGTGAAGGAATATTATGTACAACAACCTGATTATTTATAAACATCCTGATAATCAAATGGTCATTGTGAAACAGGTAACTTTTGTAGTTTGATTAGCTGATTTTAAAGTAAATTGTTGTAAGATTTAAACATACTATCAGACAAATAACATGTTTAAGTGTTAATACATTACATTGCACCAAGTGAAATTAATACTATTATGCATTGGGATTAAAAAATACTTACTTGACACTTTTTGAAGGAGAATTTAACGCTGATAATTTAAATGCTGCGCATCCATTTTTCAGTTATCAGTTGTGTGTTGGCATTTTTAAATTGTGCCTTTTTTGGAGAATGATTTTTGGTAAGTCATCCTCACAACAAAAGAAAAAAAATATTTAAAAAAATCTAGTTAATGATTGTTGGTTTCGAAAATACCCACAATAAAAGTTAACATTAGTATTAGCTATTCATTATTAAAGGTTTTTTTTTTTTTTTTTTTTTTTTTTTTACACGTGTATGTAACAAACACAAATGGCACCATTTTGTACAACGACCCGTAAAATGATTCTCCGGTGAGAGAACACTATCAAAAACTGTTATTGCCAATAAATCTCACAGTCATATAGTCCCCTCTAAAAGATTTATATGCAGGTCATAAACACCTATTTAAAATATATTGCTTCTTCATAAACACAAAACAGGCATTTACAAGTTCTGACTTCTCTACAGCCATCATCTCATGCTCAGTACCGAAGTGTCTTAGTGCTTGTTAAACCACACTTTGAAACAATTACACAAACGTGTGTTTTGAGTCTCGAGTAGACTCATGAGTCAAACTTGCCTGACTCAAACTACCGCCCCCTTGGGTCAGGAGAAACAGGAAGTCCTTTGGCTGTTCACTGATTAATGAGGATATCAGCAGAGGTCACGCAAAGCATGTGGCAGAATAATTGGTACAATCAAGCCGAGGTCTTGCTTACCTGAAACCGGCAGTTGCAGGTTTCATTTTTTTTTTTTTTTTTTTTGCATAATGTCCCTATACTTGGCAAGTGATGTGAATTAATTACTCATGAGGATATGGTGCGATAAAGAGAAGGGAGAAATTATCTGCCTGTGTGAGTCTGTCTACTGAGAGCTTCTCACTCAATCATCCCTCTCTTTCGCTTACAGGCACAAAGACAAACCCCTCATCCCCTCTAAACCAACAAACTCCTGAAAGGATAGTTCAAACAAATAATTAAATAATCATCATTAATATCGTTCCAAACTCATCTGCTGAATGTCACAGTGCTATTTTCCAATGTTTTGATCATGGTTGTCAAAAAAAAATAACAAACAAATGACCCCTATCAACTGGTTGTTTCATGGATCAAAAGTCCAACAAATGTAGTCTGATTAAAGAAAACAAAACAAATGACTCTTATGAACTAATTCTGTTTACTGAATCAAAATCATACAGAGCCACCAGAGGATTTAGAGTCAGAAACAAATGACTCTTAAGAATCAGTCCTGTTTAGTGAATCAGAAGCAAAGTACACCCATATGTACTCTCATTCACGAAACAAACAACTCTTTTGCACCAGTACTTCAATGAATCATTGCAAATGACTCAGGACTTCCCATTTGAATCAGGCTGATGAATCCTTCATTGAATGAACTTACTAAATCAGTCAGAATGGTTACTGAATCAACATCAAGTTATCATTATTTGCAGTGATCGAAAATGTAATTTGTAGGGCTGAGCGAATATGGGTAGAACTCTTTACTGCCCTGGTACTTCAGAAATCCCTTTAAAAGTACAGGCCTACATTGTGAATTAAGTCGTTTACACCACAATGACACATCTGTACCATTTGCTTCACAGAGCACATGTGCTTTCCACTATATACTATTTATCTACTAGTGTGTTCTAACATGTATGTTTGGTCTCATCTGACAGCTTATAAACTGAACTGAAAGGCGGTAAACTTAAAGGGTTAGTTCACCCAAAAATGAAAATAATGTCATTAATTACTCACCCTCATGCCGTTCTACACCCGTAAGACCTTTGTTCATCTTCGGAACACAAATTAAGATATTTTTGTTGAAATCCGATGGCTCTGTGAGGCCTCCATAGCCAGCAATGACATTTCCTCTCTCAAGATCCATTAATGTACTAAAAACATATTTAAATAAGTTCATGTGAGTACAGTGGTTCAATATTAATATTATAAAGCGACGTGAATATTTTTGGTGCGGCAAAAACAACAATATAACGACTTATATAGTGATGGCCAATTTCAAAACACTGCTTCAGGAAGCTTCGGAGCGTTATGAGTCAGCGTATCGAATCATGATTCGGATCGCGTGTCAAACTGCCAAACTGCTGAAATCACGTGACTTTGGCGCTCTGAACCACTGATTTGACACGTTGATTCATAACGCTCCGAAGCTTCATGAAGCAGTGTTTTCAAAATTGCCAATCACTATATAAGTCGTTATTTTGTTTTTTTTTGGCGCACCAAAAATATTCTCGTTGCTTTATAATATTAATATTAAACCACTGTACTCACATGAACTGATTTAAATATGTTTTTAGTACATTAATGGATCTTGAGAGAGGAAATGTCATTGATGGCTATGCAGGCCTCACAGAGCCATCGGATTTCAACAAAAATATCTTAATTGCGTTCCGAAGATTAACGAAGGTCTTACGGGTGTGGAACGGCATTAGGGTGAGTAATATATGACATTATTTTCATTTTGGGGGGAACTAACCCTTTAATCGAGATATTAAAGTATCCTAATGTACAATCTAGGTACTATTGCTTAAACATGCATTGAGGAGAATGTTACTTCTCCCCCTCTTGATCACAACCCATTTGCCATATCTTTATGTTGGTTTATCTTTCAGTTGGTTTTGGTGTTGGCATTCCATTCATGTTTAACAACTGTGACACGTCCCCAATGCAAGGTTTAAGCTGCCACAAAATATAACCATAAGAAAAGCAGGAGCAGGGTTAACAGAAATTATCTTTTATTTGACCAAGGACATAGGATGGCGAAAAGGAATATTAACTGGAACTTAGGTTCTTCCTGGTCTGGGGTATCCGTGACAGCCATGTTCCCCCCGTCTGCTTGAACACTAGGCCACACTGAAGGGGGAAGACAGAACAAAAGAAAGGCAAAGTTGGTAAAACAGAGGTTATAAGTTTAACCGTGACTTTTTTTCTCTTCAGCCGGTTCAGCATTCTAGGCTTCCCTGTGCTTCCGCACCTTGACCTGGGGGTATCTGCGTGCAGGACCATTCAACCTTGAGTGAAGCAAAGTTCCCAGATTATTGTGACCTCCATTGGGCCATTATTGGCTACAGCTTTGAATCGATCCATGTTTGGATTGTGAACAGGTAGAAAGTACTAATAATTGATGACTTTTTCTAGTTGGGACCTACTTCTTTGTTCCTGGGCTCCTTTCTCCAACATTGGATTGCCACACAGTGCTTTGCTCAGGGAATAAGAATGAAAGGTAACTGTTGATCTGGAAGAAAGGTTTTAACCTGCCACTCCTGCACACCAGTGCATAATCTCATACTACAAGAAAGGCTTTTGAGGCCTCTTCTGTTCTGCACAACAGTGCGTTATTTGTTACAGCTAAGTTTTTCTATACAGTATGTTGTTCCATTCTACTAGTGTTGTAGTACTCGAGACCGGTCTTAAGACCATTTTTTGAAAGTCTTGGTCTTGTCTTGGACTCAGCCGCATTTGGTCTCAGTCTTGTCTTGGTCTTAGATTAGAAGGACTCTGGATTTTATTTCAAGACCAGTCATGACCACAACTGTGGGGATATCGCTAAATTGCCACTGCATTGATTTCTTTGTTAACATCGTTAATTTGATTGGATGTAAAACTTCCTGCTTCAAATGCAATCAATAACTTATTTCTAATTTCATTTATTTTGATACTGTTGTGCCAGGTTAGAAGAGATTGTGTCAAAAAAAATCTTGATATTTATATTATAACATGATATAATTAAGCAGTATCACAAGAAAGAGGTCTGTTTTCACAAATATGAGCACAATTGCAAACGTGATATTGATTTTTTACAAATGTTCACAAAATTTTATTTTTACAACATTAATCTCAGCATTATTTATGCATTTGTAATTGTACCAATTCAAATGCAACTTCTGTTCCACCTCTGCAGTGTAAAGATGAATTTTGTTGTTTCAATTGATTGGTAACAGCTCTATATAGTGTCTTATTATTCTAATTGTAATTGTTGATTAAAAATAAGACATTTCTCAGGCAGTAAACGTGGATGAATTTGAGGAGTGCTAGTCTGGTCTTGGTCTTGACTCAGTTTCAACTTGCCTTGGTCTTGTCTTGGTCTCGACACACACTGGTCTTGGTCTCAACTTGGTCTCGGTTTAGGTGGTCTTGACTACAACACTACATTCTACTGTCTGTATATTTAAACATGTAACTTAATAAATAACTTTGCCTGCTTTAAAGGCTTAGAGAATCTTTCCTTTAACTACTGATAATGTTAAAAGCTAAAGTGATTGTAACTTCCATTATCTAAGCTTTCAAGTTAAATTCTACATTTAACTATCAGCTCTAAGAAGGACTTTTACCTTTAAAGAATAAAAGGTTAAAAAATAACAACAATTTTAATGGAGTCAGATTAATTATATTAGAGTCAAAAAAAAAAAATTATGCACATCATCCTTCAACTGCTTTTTTGTTCCGATTATTGGTTCAAAATAGCAGCGTAAGTTTCCAGCCTTACAAATTTACAATATATTTTACAGGCTGGATGTATATATTTTACACAGTACTATATATAGCTGAGACAGAATACCCACATGAATCTGAATATAATCTAGGAAATGGGCATCTTCAACATGCCCTATTTAGGAAGGAATATAATGTCTTTTTAGCACTTGAAAGCCATGGTCACTATGAAATGTTGTATTGAAAAAATGTGTTTATTGAAAATGCTTGGGAATGATTTGGAATGATTTCCAGTCAGAAGGCTTCTAGTGTTGCATTTTCACTTATGTTCATGAAAAGAGCAATTTAATAAAGGCTGAACGTGGTTAAGTGGCGCCCACATCTTCTCTGGTGATTGACTTTCACAAAGCAGCGTTCTTTATAATGAAGAACATGTCTCTCTAAACGTTTTCATGCAAGCATAAATCTGAAAATGAAAAACAACGTGAAAATATTATAGACCTGAATTGCATAATACAAGTCCAGGATTATATCGGCTAACATGATTAGGTGCTACAAAGTCCTGCACCTAATTTTCTCCCATGCTGCTGTGGTGGAGAAATGGAGATGCTCTCATCTTTGAATTATGTGGGTGAGAGTTGTTCACATCTCATATGAAAAGGTATGCACACTTCAGCTCAGAGTTATCATATTTACGCGCTGAAGTGATTCTCAGGATAGAAAAGCTTGGTAATTATAGCGACTGGCTGAGTGGTGATTGCTTTCTCATTTACAGTGAATGCTGACTGCAATATCACACTTCACAACAGCTTATGGACCTAACAGACAGATATTACTGAAGTATGACTGCGTGTGCAAAATAAATGCGACATATTATGAATAACAAGCATCTCTGTGCTCTTTTAATATAAAACAGCTTTAACACTTATAACGCAAGGCTTCTTTCACCTAGGGTTACGAAGCTGCAACAGCGGGATGGTTTCTTGAGCACCGGTATAGTGTATATTGTTAGAAAAGATTTACACATAACAGACAATAAGGTTTGCTGAGTTGTTAGCACATTGTTATTCAGTTGCTATAGGGCATTCTGGGTTGTTGCTAGATGGTTGCTTACCTACCCACGTCAAAAGGGCTATTTGGCACTGATTAAATGCAAGAAAGAAACATGTAGACCATTTATGATTCAGCTTTACCAAAAAAAAAAAAAAAAAAAAACATCACACACATTGATCTTGTCCTCTCAATCTCTCTCGCACACAAACAAGCGCCTGCAAGTCCACCCGCCCTTAATTTATGTGTCTGAAACGCCCTGCTGTCTCAGATGACACAGTGAGCGGTTTGTCTTGTGCTTGTGTGAGTAGAGGAGCTGTCTGAAATGCTGATCGCTGGCCTGTAAGAGCAGCACAGAGGGACCAGCTGAGGGCACAGTCAGTGGCCCCTAAACACAAGCACACAGACTCATGAAAAGTCACCCACAGGCTAGGCTCTTTGTAGGGGCTACAATCTTCATCCCGCACGCAATCGGTCGGGCAGCAGGGAAAAGACATGACTGCCGAAACTCCCAGACTACAAGCTGTTCTTTAACTGTCAATCATCTAGGTGTGGATTTTAGTGGGTAAATGAATAAAGCTGTCCTGTTATATTGATGTTGGTTTATAGCGGGCTGGATCGATTTCTGTTGTGCATTTGTTGCTGGTTTTGTTTCTGCTTGTGATTTGACATGTTGGCAGTTTATTACAGCATGACGTCTCCATCATGTTGTAGTGCTGCATCTCTGACAGTTTGAGCTCTCATAATGGAGTAAAACATGGTCAATTTCAAGAAACGATATGATGTGAAATGTGATATTTACATCATGTGAGTGCGATAAGGTGTCACTGTCATGCGTTTCACCTCTTTTCCACAGGGATCCTTTTTATGTTGAATTCTATTCCTTAACAAATTCGGTCATCCATGAAGCAATTCTATTTTGCTGCATTATGAATCCTACAAAAACAGAACTTTTCTCAGGGTTTAATATGCACACATACACTAATGTTTACAACATAATATTTCCCTCACCAATCCATTCAAAACATAGCTGCACATTTATATAATCAACTTACCCTTATTTTAGAGGTTAGCCAATCATAACAAAATTTACATAAATATGTCAACAGTACAGAAGGAAAAATGGCTTGTTTAACTCTAAGGGTCAAAAAGAAAAGAATGGTCATATGTGACCCTGGAACACATAACCAGTCGTAAAGGGCAATTTTTTTAAATTAAGATTTATACATCATCTGAAAGCTGAATAAATAAGCTTTCCATTGATGTATGGTATTTATTTGTTAGGATAGGACAATATTTAGCTGAGATACAACTATTTGAAAATCTGGAATCTGAGTATGCAAAAAAATCAAAATATTGAGAAAATCGCCTTTAAAAGTTGTCCAAATGAAGTCCTTAGCAATGCTTTTCCTCTCACAAAAATATTCAATACTATAAGTATTAGCTATATGCAAAATCTTCCACGTTCAACAATTTGCACACAAAGCCATATTGAGATCTCTATATCTCTGGGAATAAACCATACAGGACCTTAAAAATTAACATACCAAAAGCAAAGTTTGTGAAGAACCAGAATCTAAAAGGATAGTGAGATACTGTATTTTTTTAGGGAAGTCAGTTTACATAAATTCCCATAATCGATATGTATTTTTTAAATTAACAATCAATTAATCGATCGATCTGAGGGGGCTACTAAGTTTTCACATTACTTAACAACCACTTGCTTAACCAACAATAGGCATTGTTTTAAAGCTTAAAGGCTTGGCTTTACAGTGACCATCACTTGTGCTTTTAAATTTACAGACATATTTGAAGTGCTCTATTTTTATAGTGTGAATAAATAAACTGCTTTGAAAGATCTCAACTAGCAGAATACAAGAAGCACATTTTTTTCTATACTATTCCACTATACCAAGTATTTGTATGAAAAGCGCCGCCGAAGCATGTGTAGACAGTACACACATGATGTCATGTATACACATTTTGCACCACATTTTTTTGCAAAACATAATAGATTACATATCTTTATTTAGAGCAAGAGGTCTCAAACGAGCCCAAACACAACATAAGACAATGCATAGGGCTGATATGACATGCTGCTTGGCTATAATTTTTACTTTCAGTGTACTGCCAGTTTTCCTTGCGTACCAGCACTTCTGACATGTTGCACGTATGGAAGCCCGTCGTACCCTCCCTTCTACACATTTTGAATTGAGCATCAGGAGTACCAGCACTTTTATTTTTCCACTTCAAGCACTGGATAAAACAAAATGAGAATAAAACAGGCTATCAGACTACTATAATAACAGGTATTTATAAACAAAACAGAACAGAAGCAAACAGAACAAGATTATTGGTTATTGTTTTAAATTAAAACAGTATTTAGGCCTATACTTTATATTCCTACAGCAAACAAACTCTAAGAGGTCCACAATGGAATATTAAACTCAATGGATGAAGAATGTCCTAAATGAGTATTTAATTGAATTGAAGACAAGTCATCATGCAGTGACCTTTGAGTGATGAACTGTCCCATTTCAAGGTGAAAATCAGTGGAGCCTTTCAAAGCATTGCCATAATCTATCCCTTCCTCAGTAGTTAATGCAGTAAAGATGGGTGGTCCCGGTCTCCACAGGGGTTGGAAAACTATTATTCATCCCCACATGAGGAATGATGGGATGTGTGAGGGATGATAATAAGAGAGCTGTTCATGGAAGAGATCACAGAACCATGTCTGAGGAGTCCCAAAATGCACATCTGCTCATCTCTTTATCCTTTTTAGAATTGGATCAGTTTGAGCGTTTAATTTTCATTTAAAAATGTAAACCCAATTATCCTGTTTCACATTTCTTTTAAGAATGAAGTTAAAAGGCTAATTAGAGAAATACTACTAGCACAAAACGCTTCCCTAAAAAACTAAATATCGCTCAAACACACTTGGAAACTCAGCAGCGTTATTTATTACTTGTTAGCAGCTTTTCTGAAATTTGCTTCTTATTGTTGCACAAACTGGAAACAAGTTGTTTTAGTTCACTTGCAGGGCTGTGTCATTCAGAAATGAATTAAAATGTATTGAAGCAGAATTAAAATTGGTTGGCTGGTTGGTTGGTCGGTTGGTCGGCTGGCTGGCTGTTTGGTTGTTGGCTGGTTGGCTGGATGGTTGGTCGGTTGGTCAGTTGGCTGGCTGGTTGGTTGGTTGGTTGGTTGGTTGGTCGGCTGGTTGGTTGGCTGGTTGGCTGGATGGATGGTTGGTTGGTTGGTTGGTTGGTTGGTTGGTTGGTTGGCTGGCTGGCTGGCTGGTTGGTGGGTTGGTTGGTTAATCGGCTGGCTGGTTGGTTGGTTGGTTGGTTGGTTGGTTGGTTGGTTGGTTGGTTGGTTGGTCGGCTGGTTGGTTTGGTTGGTTGGTTGGTTGTTTGGTTGGTTGGTTGGTTGGTTGGTTGGCTGGTTGGCTGTTTGGTTGGTTGGTTGGTTGGCTGTTTGGTTGGTTGGTTGGTTGGCTGGCTGGCTGGCTGGCTGGCTGGTTGGTTGGTTGGTTGGTCGGCTGGTCGGTTGGCCGGTTGGTTGGTTGGTTGGTTGGTTGGTTGGTTGGCTGGTTGGTTGGTCGGCTGGTCGGTTGGCTGGTTGGTTGGTTGGTTGGTTGTTTGGTTGGTTGGTTGGTTGTTTGGTTGGCTGGTTGGCTGTTTGGTTGGTTGGCTGGTTGGCTGTTTGGTTGTTGTTGGCTGGTTGGCTGGCTGGCTGGATGGATGGTTGGTTGGTTGGCTGGCTGGCTGGCTGGCTGGTTGGTTGGTTGGTTGGTTGGTTGGTTGGTTGGCTGGTTGGCTGTTTGGTTGTTGGCTGGATGGTTGGTCGGTTGGTCGGCTGGCTGGCTGGCTGGCTGGCTGGTTGGTTGGTTGGTCGGCTGGTTGGCTGGATGGATGGTTGGTTGGTTGGTTGGTTGGTTGGCTGGTTGGTTGGTTGGTCGGCTGGTCGGTTGGCTGGTTGGCTGGATGGATGGTTGGTTGGTTGGCTGGCTGGCTGGCTGGCTGGCTGGTTGGTTGGTTTGGTTTAGTTGATTGATTGATTGATTGATTGATTGATTGATTGATTGATTGATTGATTGATTGATTGATTGATTGCACTCCATGTTATTCCAATTTAACTGCATGTGTGTTGTGTGGCTAATTCAATTAAAATTAAATTAATTTCAAATTTAAACTCTTGAATTTAAAGGGAGTCAATTACATAATTCTGTATTTTGCTCAAGGCTTTTACATTTATTAAATCAGCAGGCACATTTATCCGAAGCAAATTACAAATTAGGTACATCGCATGTGATTTATTTTGCTGTTGAAAACTGGACTAGAGTAAGAGCCAACTGGATAACACGCAACAATATATGCAATCGAAATGTTCACCAAACTCTAATGGTTCATATTTCTTGAGTTGAACCTTTACACAGATCCATAGTGGATGTTTTTGTATTTTTCACTCAGCTCACCCACACACTGGTTTAACATTCTCCAGTGAGGTGATCTTACATATTTCAGGCTACAGAACTGTACAGCGATCAATAAGCAGACTTTGCATGTGCATGTAACACTGCAAGATTGAAACACAAAGGAAAGAGAAAAACAGTAAACACTGATACACCTCCAGCGTTTCCAGCATCCCTTGGCTTCTTCATAAGTCAAATACTTCTGAACAGTAGAGAACAGTCAAACCACTACATTTTCACTGATATGCCGTTGCCAGGACTGTGAATCGCTATTAAAACATTTCCACTGACATGAGAGTCAAGAACTTTTCTTGGTGAGAATCTTATACCAATCCCCCAAACCCAAACATTTCCAAACTGGGCATCAATACTGGAACTAGCACACTGTCAAAAGGAAAAGGAGCTTTGGAAATATAGTTATGATCAAGTCTTCTACTGCTTTTCACTTGAGCGGTCTTTCATTTTTCAACATAGACATGGAGGCATCAGAACAAGTGAAGGCCAAGTTCATTTCATTAGATTTTCTCAGATTTATAGACAGGCTGCATCCTGCATCTTTGTCAATTTGCAGCTGAATGTAAAGTTAAATATACTCCCCGGGAGACTGTCTGAGGTAGCCACATCTACAGAGATCCAAAAAAGTATTTGGGCACTTCAGCTACACTAAAAAATGTATGAATGTCACCGCATTATAAAACCAAATATCAAACCATTGTGGCTGTTCTCTGAGAAACTGATTTAATACGGGCCCCCTGTGCTTAAGGAAGAGATATTATTAAAATTTCAACCAATTAGGCAGCATATCCAACTGCACAATCGCATACAGTGTAGTCACAAACAAAGAAATAAATGAAAATGTTGATGAACAATTCCGGACATCCAACATTTCTGGTGCATCCAACGATAGCCATGCTGCCGTCCTGATGTCTGAAGCTGTTGGTGTAAAAAATATGCCACTTCAGCTTCGTCTGTTTTATTGCGCCTCCGCCACATATCTGTTAATCTGCACACAAAAAAACAGCCTAATAAAAGATTTTATTTTCCTCAACATAAACAAATCATAGGCAAAAAAACACCATTAAAGTTGGTTTACCACTAATATCCTCTATAAACATTGGCCGGAACTGACTCATTTATCTACTACGTACAGCTGTACTCTGCAATTTACATGTTGTCACCCAGAAACGTCAGCATTAGATATCATCTGCTAATAACCTTGTTCCATCTCCAAATTCCTCATAACACATTGTGAAGGTTACCAGGTTGTCTGAATGGCAGACAGGCTAATAGAGAATTTGCACCATTACAAATTGAGCTTTACGGATGTTGGGCTCATTACAGCCTGGTGGAAGACAGACATTCAGGTCGTTAAATGCCTTTAGGTAGAATGTCACCATTTTCCGCAAGTCCTCATTACTAGTCATGCGAATCTGTTCCCATCACAAATTTCCCATGCAACGATCGTGTCACCCATCTGTGTGCGCGTGTATGCGGGGCTTTCTCCAAAAATGGCGTTATTAGCGTAGTATGATCTATTTCCACATTAAATCTGTCAGTAGTTTGATTTGTATGGACAGGTTCCATACCAATACAAGTTATTACTAATAATTCACAGCCAATTTGTGTGTGCATTTCTATGTAATTTGCCCTAGAAAGCCACTCTGCTCTGTTTTACCCCAATTTTTGTTTATGGCTCCATAAAGAGCATGAACTTCACAAGTTATTGAACTGCACTTTAAGGTCCCGTGCTGTTCCTCCTCAATTTTCTACAGGTATCTCATCTTTTTTCAAAGGCTTAGAGGTTATCAGGTGCTCGTATTTCATGCTAGTTTGTTGGTAAAAGCTCTTGGATGAGAACTGATGATGCCAGGGGCTCTCAGAAGTAGATGTCGCCGGTGGTCTCAGGGGACGAGTAATCAGCCTGGAAGCGATTAGAGGCCTCCTGTGAACAGGGCAGTAGGTGAGAGCAATCATCTGCTAGGTTACAAGCTGCCTGAAAACTTGTAGAGACCAGCACTGAATCACTTTTACCTGACAGGTATGAGGTTTGGGTAGAGTTATTAATGCTGTAAATAAGACCATTAAACTGGAAGGCAGAACTTTTAAATGTTCACATCGGTAAAATGAGGAAAATAAAACTTTCTGGTTCGTAAATGTAATGAAGGGTCTATATTCTACACTTTTGGATTTTTTTTTCCCCCCCAAAGACCACTTATAAGCAAGGTTTCTTGCACCATAAACAGCTGTAATTTAGTTTTGCACTACTGTTTTCCAGCTTCTCTCTGAAACAAGCTGGCACCTTTAAGTTGTTTGCTGCTGTACCTTTACTTTTTGCGTCTTTTTTAAAAAAGCTTGATGCTGGTTGCTATTCACTGCCATTATACGTAAGAGCGTGAGCAGGACATTTTTTGAAAGTTCTCCTTTTGTGGCCCATTAAAGAAAGAAGGGCATGCAGCATTAGAAAAACACTAGGGTGAGTGAATTATGGCTTAATTTTCATTTTAGGAGGAAACTATCCCTTTAAGACTTTTATATAAAGGCTTTTGTATGACTCCTGATATGATCAGCTAACCTCTGCACACCGACACTCATAAAGGTGGACTTAGTTGCTGAATCCTGCTTTGACATTGTTATGTAAAGGTAAACAGTTGTGTTACTGAAAGGAACATTCAGAACAAAAACTCTTAAAAACAAAGGTTCCTTTAACAAAGGTTGTTATTTTAAGAACTGTTCACTGTAAGGTTCTTTGAGAAACCAAAAATGTTTCTTCTAATGCATTGCTATGAAAACCCCCTTTTGAAACCATCAGTTTTAAGTGCATTTTCTCCAATCCATAAACATTAAAAAGAATATCATTAAAAAACATTAAGATAGCCACAAGACATACATGTAAACAATAGGCATTAACATGATTTTAATGTGCCAAGAAATCACTTACTGACCTTTTCTGTGTAAAGTTATATGCAATTTTACAACTTTTTTTGCCATGACAATGCCATAAACCCTAAAATGACTGTACAAATGGTGATTTAAACAGCTCTACAGTTCAAATTGTATACATTTTAACAGAAGAATCACTGTGAATCAGTGTTTTTATAAAATTATAAGATTTCTGTATTAAAATCCTCAAAAATTGGCCCCATTCACTTCACCGCAACCTGGAATATTCCTTTAATGACTTTACATGAATGTGAAATTTATTTAGTTACGAGCACTATAACTGCATATCCTGACACATGATGAAATGGCCTTTGTTTGAACCCCATTACAAATGGCTACTTTTTAAACCATGTTAACCTACATTAGTCATATACTCAAAAAAATAACTCTTTGAACGAACATAAAAAAAATCATGTAAAGGATTTCCACATGATTAAGTTGCTTTATTTCAGCATTATGCAATTCTGTTATTCCAATTTCATGTACTTACGTTGGGTCAACACAACCAACTTAGTTTTTATTAACATTAAAGGTTTATTTTTACTCTATGCAAAATCCTTGAGTTGTGACAAAACAACTGACTAAGGAAAATCTATGTAAAATAGTTATGTCCAACTTACTCAATTTAATCATGGACAGTGGTTCCACATGATTGAGACAAGTAAAATCCAATAGATTCAACCATGTTAAATTAACTAGAATCAATTGTGTTCATTTAAAATAAAATTAAAAAAAAAGCAATAAATAAATAAAAAATAAATTGTTTTCATATACATTGATTTTTACAATTAACTCTTCTTGTTTAATTTTAGTGATTTACATAACTTTTGTGATGTTCTGTGTTAAAAATCTAGGTGTGATACTGGATGCATCCTAAATTGCCTTAACCAAAAACATTGTAAAGCCTAAATTGATCAGAAGTCCATTGGTGGCAATGGTTTTACAATCAACATAGGCTTACAGTGCTTTTGGGAAATGCAGCCCAGAGCACTACCACAGCAATTACTTTCTTATTAAAGTAATTTGAAAGTTTGTTAGCAGGTCCTCAACCCAAGCACAAGTGCAACAATTCACCACAATGGTAACCCTAAAACTATTAATTAACAGAAACTTTTAAATACCAACATAATAGAACAGTAAACATTTAAAAGTCTTTCCATTTTCTCATCTTCCTAAAAACTGCTTAAAATAACACTTTATTTCAACATTTACACTCCTAGTTCAGCTCCTTTGCAAAGCATGATGGGAAGTGAAAATCCTGTTTGATTGAGTCCTGGTTGGGTTTACTTGATTGAAACATGTTATTCCAATATGAAAACATCAAGTTAAGTCAAAGAGTAATCGTTTCAAGTCAATTTAACATGAATCAATCACATTTAAACCAGAAACCTGATACAATGGCATTGAATCAAAATAAGTTGTTTAAATAAAGTGAACAGCATCAAAAAATCATTTTTTTCAGTGTAGCTCTTTGGTGTTAAAAACATTTTTAAGCAAAAAGACCCTGTAATTATAGTTTTTTACAATCACTAGGACACATTTCTCAATATTCAGGTCATTTTTTCAAAACTCTTCGCACAGTTCTCCTAACCAACTTTCAACTTGGCATGGCAGTTAAAGAGTTAGTTTACCCAAAAATTAAATGTCTGTCATTAATTACTCATCCTAATGTCGTTCCAAACCTGTAAGACCTTTGTTCATCTTCAGAACACAAATTAAGATTTCTGACCTCTGAGAGCTTTCTGACCTCCAATAAACTGTTAAGTTATTACCCATTTTAAGGCCAAGAAAGGTACTAAAGACATCGTTAAAATAGTCCATGTGACTACAGTGGTTCCACCTTAATGTTATGAAGCTATGAGAATACATTTTGTGCGCATAAAAACAAACAATAATTCAACAATATCTTCTCTTCCATGTCAGTGGAAACACAGTGCAGCACTTCCAGGTTCTATGTCAGAACGCCAGCTCATTATTGGCGAGCTCCTACGTCAGCGTTGCTCACGTGAATACTTAATACTTTAATTTACGCACACAAAAAAATGCTTATATCAAAACACCCATGCAACTGAAACACTTGATATGAACTGAGAACCTCAAGGAGGCTTTTAACCAAAAGCACCTCCCTGTCATCGACCCCAGGTCTCCATCCAACATGTTCTTAATGATGCCTCCTCTACCCATTAATTAAATTTTTACTGTGTGGACTTTGTCTCCTCTGTCCCAGTAATTGTGCTCAGGGTTGGAGTTAATCTCCTGAAAATTACCTGCCAGGGATGGACAAGGTGGGAAAAGTCATTATTTCATCTCATATTATTATTATCCCCAAGACTGGCATGGCCCTGGTCGTCGATGGCCTTCCTCTCTGTGAGTGGCGGCACATCGCCATTATGGGCAGCTTTTTTTAATCATGATTGCACATTACCAGCACTGGGATTAGAATATGATTTATGGCTGCCACCAGGAGAAAGATTACAAAATAGACTGGCAAAAGTTACCTTTTATAATGAGGTAGAGCTGATTCGCAAAATCTACATTGTGAGCTAGAGGTCCAGATATGTTTGCAAACAGCTGTAGTACAATTGCAAATGGAGCAATGATATTAAACTGAACTAAACATAAAACCTTCAACAGAGATAAGTCTTAAGGTGACAAAAAATGCAGGATTTGTTAGTGTGTGAAGGCATGCTTAACTAAGACGATTACAAATTATTGTGATAAAAATGCAGCTATAAGGTTGTCAATCAATTAAAAATGATAGATGAATTCAAACCACATACTGTCTGTAAATCAGTATTTTATGAAGATAATTAAGAAGCATTACATTTATTAAGGTTAAAGAAAGAAGAAAGAAAGAAAAATTTAATTTGGTTTACTTAACTGAACAGCTTATGGATTGTTCAGGCTAGATGAATATTTCACCAGAACAATAATTGTTTTTCATGCATTCATTGTCAAGTGCATACAATGAAAGCTGAGGGCCCTTCAGAGAGTATTTTGCAAGCTGGGCCCCCTAGGCCCCTCTGAGATGACTATTATTAGTCATAGGAGCCTGCCACAAATAAGGTCATTTGCATAAGTCTTAAAGGTACAGCATCAAAAATAGCCTGTGTAATTGTAAAGGTCATGGAGAGGGTGGAAAATGGAAATTAAAAACGAAACAACCATTTTTCTGAAAAAGTAAAAGCCCTGACTAACATTATTAGTGGATTGCAGGAGAAAAATTGTAATAAATAAATAATAAAATAAAATAAAATAAAATAAAGCTGGTCTTAGGCTGACAGCTGATTTTAATGTCTGGATTCAGGTTGTGTATATGACTATAATGCTGTGTACTATCTGTGCAAATACAAAACCTCCTTGGTAACTCCATTTTGAATTTCATAAGCTGCTGGTGTTGAATAGAGTGAGAGCCTCTGTGATAAAAATGGATTTACATGGACACGCCAATCCTTACACAGTTACAGCTTGTACAATTTCTCACCGACATCCGCAAGTATTAGGAACTCACCAGCTTATGGAATCTTGTACACGCTCAGTCTTTCATATTGTTTGGCTTTACTTTGCCTGGCATTCTCATTTTTGCTAAAACTACAGCAGCAAGAAATCTAAAAGTGCAACCAGGGTTATTCTTCCATACTAAAGACAAAACTAAACAGCTCAAAACATTTTTGCAACTGAAATAATTAATGCAAGAAATATTTAAAACTAAAAATACAAGTAATGGTTAGAAAACTAACTGCAATAAAATAATCAACAAAAATAATACTGATGCCCTGAAATTTCTTTCACAAAACTTTTTATTCAATTTCACATTGCAAATTCAGTTTACTTTGAAATGTGTATCCATTGTGTTTTAATTTGAGTTTATTTAAAGGGATTATTTCATTGTCTATTTGAAATCTACACTCACGGGCCACTTTATTAGGCACACTTTGGACCCCCTTTTGCTTTTTGAGCTGCCTTAATTGCTGGAAACAGCAGCTCCTCTGAGATTTTGGTCCATATTGACAAGATAGCATCACACGGTTGCTGCAGATTTGTCGGCACACATCCATGATGCATATCTCCCTTTCCACCACATCCCAAAGGTGCTCTATTGGATTGAGATCTGGTGATTTAAATATAGTGAACTCATTGCAATTATCAAGAAACCAGTTTGGAGTGATTTGAGCTTTGTGACATGGCGTGTTATCCTGCTGGAAGTAGATGGGTACACTGTGGTCACAAAGGGATGGACATGGTCAGAAACAATACTCAGGCAGGCTGTGGCGTTTAAACATTGCTCAATTGGTAGGGGCCCGAAGTGTCAAAAGAAAATATCCCCCACACCATTACACCACCACCACATGCCTGAACCGTTGATGCAAGGCAGAATGGATCCATGCTTTCATGTTGTTTACGCCAAATTCTGACCCTGCCATTTGAATGTCGCAACAGAAATCGAGACTCATCAGACCAGGCAACATTTTTCCAATCTTCTATTGTCCAATTTTGGTGAGCCCGTGCAATTGTAGCGTTGTTAGGCACAACGCGAAGTGGAGTGCCTTCAACCCCTTCAGCCGTGACTTATTCACAATACAGCACTAGCCTCGAGTACCTTATTGCTTTTAATAAATTGTTACCACACAATACAAATATTAAAGCCAAAAATATGTATCAATGCAGTTTTCATTAAGTAAACTTTCACCAAAAGCCTTCCTTCCGCCGGAAAAAATAGTCCCTGACCGTGAACAGCAACAGAAGTTACATTATTACGCCATTAGATGGCAGCAAAGACTCTCTTTATGGGTGTGTCAATCAGTAGCGAAGACTTTTACATTGAAAAGACTGAATTGTTGTGAATACAGAACAAGACGCAACTGACAAATGCTTTGACTAGCGCTGTCAGTCACGGGAAAACCCCTTAACTGTTAAAAGGACAAGATAATACATCGGACATTTAAACAGATTTTTTATTATGAACATAGGACTGACCTGAAAGAAAATGCTAAATCTGAATGCAGGTGATAAACTCGCTCACTCTATCTTTTTCTTACAATACTCTTCTACATAAAACAGTAAGCTTCAATGAACAATATCAATTGAGAACATACAGTTTATGTTGCTAAGAGTGGTTGCTAAGGGTGTTGTGTAGTGATACACAGAACCGTTTGGTGAAGCGGTCATAGCCATGTTTTATCGTGAATAAAACACAGCTATTGACCAATCAGAATCAAGGACAGGAACTAACTGTTTTATAAATAAAGATAAAAGAAATATGTATAAAAAAAAACTAAACTAGAACTACCAAAATTATTGCTGAAACAAAAGAAATATGGAATATATATATGAAGTAAATATGATTAAATCTAAATACTAAAATAAAAATGAATTTGAAAATGCAAAACCTTAAGTGCAACTGGTGTTTAAAGGAAAACAAAAATATAAGGACAACAAAATAAAGGCAACCCATCCAAGCATTTCCAAAAGCATTAAGTGGTAAACTATTCCAATATGAGCAGGAAACTGTCCATTTCTGCAGGTGCCCACATGAATCAATCAATAAAACTGTGGTATTTAAATAATTATCATGTCCTTGAGAATCTCAGCATCGACACTGAGAGCAGTAATATCGATTATGCAGAACATTATATTGAGAGACAGGGTTGCAAAGCGTGTTCAGGGCCATGTACAAGTCGGTTCTCTGGGGAGGTACATGATCCGGACGTGGGAGAATTGAACCCAGTGAAATCCTTTTGCTCCCTCCTGCTCAGCATTTCTAATGAATGTAACTTGAGGATTCACAAGAACTTCTTGGGCCGGGGGAATTATCTCCATGACTGCTGACATAGACTAAAAACTGCACTGGCTTTTAATGGTGACTTGAGCATTATCTACAATTATAAAACGTCAGTCATATCTGAAGCCTTTACTGCTGGTCAGTACAAGCTTACATGAGCAGCCTTTAAATACATTTGCTGGCTTATTCCCGTTGAATCAGGAACAGCAGGCTATTAAAAAGAAGGTGCATTTTCTGAAATTCTTATACGTTTCTCTTCTCTTCACTCCACAGTCTCTGAGCTTTAAACTCAAAATTGTAGCCTGTTGTGCCATATTCAAATGTCAGAAACAGGATCTTGCACCCTAGGGTATAACATCTAATGGTTCTCTTTCCTGTCTGAAAAAGTTCACTGTACCAAACCTAAACCCAAATAACCTCATGTATTTGTCTGTATATCCTTTCCTATCTGTCATTTTAGTTTGTTCCCGTGTAAAATAAGAACCTGGTCTGTACAGGAAAGACTGGCCTTGCAGATATGTCCTAAAAAGACAGTATCCCAAGCTGTATCTGTCAGTCTCGATTTAAATTTGCAGCATCCTGGTAGGTGGCAGTGCTAGTACATGTGGGCAGGATGTGGGTTGAGAACAGATAGATTGAAATAGAATCAAAATCGTGACATGGCTATGTGCGATTATTAAACTGCAAAAGGCTGAGCTTAAATATATAGCAAGAGCTGTAAACTTCACAGTGAATTCTGTGTATTCTACTACACATACTCTAGGTGGGGGAAGATGGGTGAAGATACTCTTTAAAAAATGCATTGTAACATATTTAGAAATAAGTTTAGCATAACACAAAATGCCCCTATATATGCCTGCATTGCCAGCAAGACAATTAACACTTTTAGATGCCCAGAAAGCTACTAAAGACGTATTTAAAACAGTTCATGTGACTACAGTGGTTCAACCTTAATGTTACAAAGCGACGAGAATACTTTTTGTGCACCAAAAATCAAATTAACGACTTTATTCAACAATATCTAGTGATGAGCGATTTCAAAACACTGCTTCATGAAGCTTTACTAATCTTTTGTTTTGAATCAGTGGTTCGGAGTGTGTATCAAACTGCCAAAGTCACGCCCCCCAGTGGTGAACCATTGAAATTTCAAAACACTTATGAAGTAACAAAGCCTCGTTTACTGAAATCACGTGACTTTGGCAGTTTTGTGGTCCAACAAGTGTCCATGGTAACAAACAAGTGAATAGAGTGGCAGGGAAACATGAGGCGAACAAACAACAATAGAGACACAGGGAACATAGGCAGGGATCGTGACAACTGGGTTCTATTTCAGTATGTTCACTGTTGGCTGAAAGTCTAAATTTGGATCTTGTATAGAGAGAATAACTGTTTCCAGCAGTAGTAAAGCATGGGCAAAACATTATTTAATTTGGAGGCATAAGCAATCACTTCTTGTGCCTTTTGTTCTTTTAGCCTTGATATCTTAACAGCATCAGTATGAAATATTCAAATCACAAGACATGTTTAGCCCTACTGGAGACAGTGAGATGGAAAAGTGAGTGGGCCGGTGGAAACAGCGTTCATCGCCTTTGAACTGCTTTTGACCTTCCTTCAGTGTAGGTCCACTGCACATGTCGCTATCTCCACTTGACATAAACCATTGTAAACCACCAACTCTCTCACTAAAAGCCTTTACAAACCTATCCAATCAATTGTTACACTGTGCAGAAAACCATTTTAGAATCATCTCGTTCTGTTGTTGCTGCCAAAGACTTTTCAAGGAGCTTCAGCACTTATCCACTTCAGTGGGCAGAGTAGAGTAGGACAGGAGATGATACTGCAGATGTCATATCTTGAGAAGACATATCCAGAGCAGTTATTACACACTCATGAAACAAGCTGTCAGAATGTAATATAGCACATTTTTCAAACTTCAGCATTTTCCTGTGAAATATACTTACACACTGGAACAATTACATGTCCTATATGTGCACATATAGCTGGCAGTTTACTAGGTACAGCTAGATGGAAGCAAACGGGATCTGTTTTATCTCCTAAACAGATTTTCGTGAATTCAACAGGGCATAAATTCAACAAGGTGCTGAAACATTCCTTGGAGAATTTCTTGGAGTTATTGTCAGGTTTTTGGCCACACATGCCTGCTTCCACTTCACCTCATCTCGATGCTTCGCTGTTGGAAAGAGACTGAGGGAGTGTGGGCCTTTGAGTTGAAACTAAGCAGCATTTTAAAGAAACAGCCTGAGATGACGCTTCAGTATTTTCCTTCGTAACTCACAAACTACAAAATCTACCTACTACAAATCTACCCACCTTTAAGTATAAGAATAATACAAGCAAGACCAAAATATCAAAATATTTAACTTTTAATAGTTTTAACCACAAATTACTAGTAAGAAAATTAGCAAGAAGCTGTCATGATGTGGCAACTGGCAAGCACAAAAAAATGTTGAATCTGTACATGTCTTTCTCATTTTATCATTGAATTTGTTGTTATACTTTATTTTATAGAATATATTCCTGTGGTCAGTTCGATTACATTTTGGATTAGGTGTTGTAAATGGGCTTTTTACGATACAGTTACTGTATGTTGTTTTTTTCATTTTTTTTCATTTGTCAAAGTAACATTTTCAAAGTTTCATTTTCAGTGATGACTGAGGTCTTTCTGCATAATGCCATGACACAGTGGGCTTAAAAGTCAACAGTTTTTGTGTTTTAGGTTTATTTAAGGGATTAGTTCACTTCAGAATTAAAATTTCCTGATAATTTACTCACCCTCATGTCATCCAAGATTTTCATGTCTTTCCTTCTTCAGTCAAAAAGAAATTAAGATTTTTGAGGAAAACTTTCCAGGATTTTTCTCCATATAGTGGACTTTAGTGGGGAACAACAGGTTGAAGGTCCAAACTGCCGTTTCAGCGCAGCTTCAGACGAGGAATAAGGGTCTTATCTAGCGAAACAATTAGTCATTTTCTAAAAAGAAAATTTTTTTAAAAATGTATATACTTTTTAACCACAAATGCTTCTTGCTCTGCTCTGCTATCCCCAAGCATTACATAATCATGTTAAAAAAAGTTCATGTGACGTAGGCGGAAGGACCGTGGTAGGGCAAAAAAACTCCATCTCATTTTCTCCTCCAACTTCAAAATCGTTCAACATCGTTGTTTTACCTTTTTTTGTAAAGTGTGTTTGGCTTAATCTTTGCACATTCACTTTGTAGACACTAGATTGGTACTTCCACCTACGTCAAGCGTGTCCTTTCCAACATGATTACGTCATGTGTGGCGGATCTCAGAGCTAGTGCTAGATGAGCATTTGTGGTTAAAAAGTATATACATTTTTATTTTTTTTTAGAAAATGACCGATCGTTTGGCTAGATAAGACCCTTATTCCTCGTTTGGGATCATGTAGAGCCCTTTGAAGCTGCATTGAAACTGCAATTTGGACATTTAACCTGTTGAAGCCCACTATATGGAGAAAAATCCTGGAATGTTTTCCTCAAAAAACAAATTTCTTAAGAAAGAAAGACTTCAACATCTTGGATGACATGAGGGTGAGTAAATGATTAGGAAATTTTAATTCAGAAGTGAACTAATACTTTAAGATTATTTATTGTGTAAAGTTTGTTTGTTATTTTTTGATTATTAGCTGCTCACGTTTTTTAAATTATTTTAGCTATAGTTTTTAAACATTTTATTGGTTTTCATATAGAGAAATGCATGTTTCACTGGTTCTAGGCTTTGTATTAAAAGTTTATTTTGAATTTCATGTTTAAATACGGTATATTTGACATTAAATAATGACATTTATAATGACATGAACATAATATCACATAATACACATTCCCATAATACACAAATGGGAGATACTTTACAACACATTTACACATATTAATATATTTTTAAAATTAAAATTTTGTCATATAATTGTATATTGTTGAACTAGCAATGAACTGTTGTGTTTGTATCCAATAATTTTAAATGTAAATAATAAGCAATGTATTAAAATATTGCTCATTATACAAAGTCAAATTCCATGTTCAAATAGCTCATGTCTAATAAAAGAAAATTATGTGTATAAGCGCCATCCTTCACTTCCGTCCTGTGGCCAATACTCTGAATATCTGAAAATGCTGTCACTGCGGTTCTGCAGCTGGATACTATTGGGTGTGGAGTGATGAATCACGATTTGAGTTGCATAGTGATGCTCCAGAGAGGTGTCTTCGAAGATCTGGTGAGAAATTCAATAATGAATGCATCTCTACCACAGTGAAGCATGGAGGAAGATACTGGTGAGCTACTGTGAACTTGCTTGGAGTACAGGAGAACAAGACAATGCTCCTTCCCACACTGCAAAGACAACCAAGAAGTGGCTTTAGAACAAGTCCATCAGGCTCATGTTCTAGCCTTGGTCAGAGTCCAGATTGTGTTCCAAAATTCTTTCGGGAATTTAAATCTCTCCGATTTTATTTAATTTAATGTAGACCATTTTACAGTTGACTTACACAGTCAATATGTGTAATGTGCCCCCAGTTGTATATGTGCCACCTCTATCGTTCATCGAGCTACTTTTTTTATTTAATAATAATAATAATAACAACTTTTAAATATGAAATACACTCTTAAATTAATCACTAAACCTTGTGTTAAAATATCAATATTTAGCCCTAGTTTAAAATTTCTCAAGAAGTGAAACCAGTAATTTTCGCAGATAGGGAGAGAACTTTACAGAGCATATGCTGAATAAGGTTCTTCCCTGTAGATTCATCGTGAATGAAAAAAAATACAGCGTGCTACAGTAGCCCTCGGTCTCCCCCACATGCTATAATATCGTACTAGATTTGTTCATTTCATAACGGCCATAAAGGATCCAGTACAATCCACAATGGTATTACTTAGCCCTTCTCCTACAAGGTTACTTGATAGTTAGCACACATTTATTGCCTGTCTGTGTCAACTCACAGAACACTAATTCAAAGGACAGCCAACAAGGAGCTGGCAAGCGTCCAGTGTCTTGCTAAAGGGCATAACTGTGATTGGAGAAGAGGGTCCTCAGTTACTCTCCAGTCTCTGGGTCATTCCTACTTAGGATCAAACCTAGAACCACTGACTTGAATTCAAAACAGTTGGGCTCCACCAGATGGATACAGCTGTAACCTCTCAATTCACCCTTCGCTGGAAGTTTGATTGACAGGGGATCTGACCAATCATAGTGCTGAATCTGTCATTTTATCTGACAAACAAACCAGAGTTAATAGATTAACGTTGGTGGACTTTAACTTAAAAAAAATGGTGTGTACTGACATATTTCCACAGTTGAAACAACATACCTTCTGATGTCCATTCATGTTTATTTTGTGCTATAACTAGTAGGAAGAGAGTTCACGTGCCACTTGAACTGAGGCGCTACAGCGATCTGTCACGACACATTAAAGAGCCACACAATGTATTGGTTGAATTTCATGCCAAAAGTAACCTTTTCTGTCTTGTCTGTCGGCGCGTTGTCAGTGTGCACTTTGCTCCGCAATGTATTTTTCTTTGCAATGTGTCGTGTGAGAGTGCCATGGTTTGTTGGATGTAGCTAAGGGGTAACAGTAACATTTGTCTGTTCGGTCATGAACTCAGTTCAGTTTATTTATTGCCGCTCCAAGTCTCCTTCAGCACCAACTCATTCAGTGAAATGCACCATCACAGCCTGCACTCAAATTATTTTTGTCATTTATTTTATATTATATTCAGTCTTTAAAGCAGGAAAGTAAGTCATGCCCACTAAAAACAAAGAGACTTCAGAAAAATGTGAGTCAGTGCATTAAAGTGAATTAGAACGATTTTTTGTATCTTTCTTTATATTCATACCTTCATATTCAAACCATTTATGCATTTGCTAATCGAATAGAATTAATGCATGAATCGATTTGCTGTCAAAGATTCAAACCACTAAATGAGTCACATGATCAGGTCAGGTGGTGACCAAGGTTATATTCAAAATAGCACAGATCGGAGGAGAAATTGCATTATAGTTTGTCTTAATAAGAGAATTGTATACCCATGAAGTTTACTTACATTTACTTCAAAGAAATAAGTCGCTTTGTATAAACACGTCAGCTAAATTAATAAATGTAAATGTGAATATCACTTCTATATATATGAAAGATGTAATTGATATATGGTCATGCTACATTGTAATTTCTCATCCTCTTTAAAAATGTTCTGCCTTCATCTGCCTAAAATGAAATAAATTACAGCTGCATGATTTTTTTTTTTTTATGTATATATTTACATATAAGTTTGAATACATTAGTAGGTCCCAGTTTGTTTCTTTATCATCTCTTAAATCTAATGCCTTAACCACTCAGCCATTTTGGTTGGGCATTTTGTTTTGTTTTTTACTGCAAAAGACCCTCACATTTAAACCTTATCCATCTATGCTGTAATTTCAAATGCTTAATTTGTGCTTAAACATCAAATTGAAAACCTAATTTTTTTATTACAAGACTTCTAGGTTGAATACACTAGTAGGTCCCAGTTTGTTTCTTTCCTGGTTGGAATAAGAGATTTTTTTTCACTGCCCTCACATTTGAATTTACACATCATGCTTAATTTGTGCTTAGTCATTAAATGAAACCATATTTTAAACGAACATTCACAAACTGCAACGCAAAGTTGTGTGGTTGGAACGACAGCTCTCGAGCTGTGGTTAGAAGTATAGTTTCTTGTTTTTATGACATGTGGATTTAATAAATCATTATCTTGAGAAAAATAAGCAAGCTGGCATTAAGTACAATGTAACATTTTTTTTTTTTTTTAACTGCAACAGACCCTCACATTTTAACTTACCCATCTAGGTTGCGATTTCAAATGCTTAATTTGTGCTTAAACATCAAACATTTTTATTACCAGAGGCTCGTTTCAGAAAGGAGCATAAGTGAAAAGGAGAGGGGTCCAGAACTTGTCCATCTATGCTATAACTTCAAATGCTTACTTTGTCCTTAAACATCAAATTGAAAAACTCACATTACCAGGAATGGGGTTTGAACCCAAAAGGACATTTGTCCACTGGATCTTAAGTCCAACACCTTAACCACTCAGCCATCCTGGTTGGAACAACAGATAACCTTTTGAACTTACCATCTAGGTTGCGATTTCATGCTTGTGCTTAAACCTCAAACCTCATTTTTATTACCAGAGGCTCATTTAAGAAAGGAGGATAAGTGAAAACTCTGAGTATGTTAACCCTGAACTGAGGGAAACTGGGTTTTCCATTTCAGAATGGGAGGTATATCAAACTCGTGAAAGCAGTGTAAGTGAAGCCTGTTTCTGAAAGGGCGGTAACTTATCCTCAGAGTCGGTTACCATGGTAACTTACTCTGTGAACCTAACCTGGACAGGAGCAGGTTTTCTTCGGTAAACCTAGAGTTTCTTTCAGTCTCCTTTTTAAAGCGTAAGCGATGTTTAAATATTTCATTCATTCATTCACACTGCAAAAATGATTTTCTTACTGAGTATTTTTGTCTTATTTCAAGTACAAATACCTAAAAATTCTTAAATCAAGATGCATATTCTATATAAGAAAAATGATATAAGATTTAGTCTTGTTTCCAATTAAGTGCATTTTACTTAAGTGACTGCAGTGTGCTTACAAAGGATGAAATCCACAGTGCCATCAAGCAGTTAAAGAACGGCAAGTCTGCAGGTCTGGATAGTATATCAGCACAGGCGCTATAAGCTGACATAGAGGCCAGTGTGGAGCTGCTTCATCCCCTCTTCTACATGATCTGGGAAGAGGAGAAATAACATTGCTGTCTATCCCAGGAAAAGTGTTCAACCGAGTCCTGCTGAACAGGATGAAAGATGAAACAGACCTCCAACTCCGAGACCAACAAACTAGTTTTCGTAAGGGCAGGTCATGCATTGACCAAACTGCAACATTACGTATCATCTTGGAGCAGTCGCTGGAGTGGAACTCTCCTCTCTATGTCAATTTCAATTTCATTGACTATGACTTCATTTGATAGACAGACCTTCTGGAAGCTACTGCGACACCATGAAGTGCCAGAAAAGATCACAAACATCATCAAAAACTCTTATGAAGGGATGACCTGCAGGATAGTTAATGGCAGGCAACTCACAAACACCTTTCTAGTACAAACTGGAGTGAGGCAAGGCTGTTCACTATTGCCCTTCCTGTTCCTACAGGCAATAGACTAGGTTATGAAGACATCTATAGACCAGAAGCGAAACGGCATCCAGCAGACATTATGGACACAATTGGATGATCTTGACTTTGCCAATGACCTTCTCTCTCACACCCAACAAATGATGCAAGAAAAAGACCAGAATTGTTGCAGATACCTTAGCAAGTCTGGGCCTCAACTTCAATAGAGAAAAGAGCAAGGTACTAAAAATCAACACAGCCAGTGCAACGCCCCTCATGCTTGGAGAGGAGGCGCTAGAGAAAGTGGACAGCTTCTCTTACCTTGGCAGCATATTTGACAAGCATGGGGGGACAGATGTGGATGTGAGAACAAGAATCAACAAAGCGAAAGCAGCTTTCCTCCAACTGGATAATGTCTGGCGATCCTCTGAGTTAGGCATCAACACCAAGATCAGGGTCTTCAACACTATTGTGAAGCTGTATGGAGCAGAGACCAGGAGAACAACCGCCACTACGATGAAGAGAATCCAGGTTTTCATCAACACCTGCCTTAGAAGGATCCTCAAGATCCGTTGGCCAGACAAGATCAGCAACAAAGAACTGTAGCAACGAGTGAAGCATCAACCTGTGGAAGATGACATCCTACAAAGACGCTGGAGGTGGACTGGACATACCCTCGGGAAGCCTGCAGACAGTATCACAAGGCAAGTCCTCACCTGGAACCCCCAAGGAGACGACGAAGAGAGGCCGAAACAAAAAAAAACCTGGCGCCATGATCTGGAGGCAGACCTGAGGAGGATGGGTCACACGTGGGGCAGCTGAAACAAATGGCCCAGGACCGAGACATCTAGAGAAAGCTTGTCGGTGGCCAATGCCCCCGATGGAGCCACAGGCTGAAGTAAGTAATAAAAAGTATAAATAGCATCTAATTGCTTATTGCAAAGAACTGCTACTTTTACATGGTAAATAGAATATATCACTATTTTCACTAAGTATAAATAGCATCTACTGCTATTTGCACTTACTGTAATATCATCTATCACTAAGAAAACATCCACTTAGTGTAAATAGCCGCTGCCTTAGTTTTCTTACCCCATTGGCAGATAATTTGCAAAATAAGAAAATAAATGCACTTAAATTATTATTATTTTTTATTTATTTGTTTAAATTTTTTGCCTGTGGGATACCATGAAAAGGAATATTAGTGTAATAATTTACCGTTCTGCCAGTTTTCACCTCTGATATTATAACAGTGATAAGAATTAAACTTGTGTTGACTCTGAAGTATGCAGACGTCTTTTTGTTGGGTTCTGTTGCCATAGTGAATCGTAATATCGGAGTTGTCATGGTGCATGTGCTTAACTCAGAGTCAACCTACTCAGAGTTGATTGAACTAACTCAATTCAGCTGTTCTGAAACTGAAAACTCAGAGTTTCCCATCTCAGAGTTCAAGTTTTAACTAAGAGTTGGTTGAACCTCCTTATTGAAACGAGCCCCAGGAGAGTTTTAACTCACAGGACAAATGCTTAATTTGTGCTTAAACATCAAATTGAAAAACTCACATTTACTCCCAGGAGTGTGGTTTGAGCCCACAAGGATATTTGTATATTGGATCTTAAGTCCAACGCCTTAACCACTCGGCCATCCTGATTGAGACAAGCTGTTTTTTTACTGTAACAGACCCTCACATTTGAACTTACCCATCTAGGTTGCAATTTCAGATTCTTGATTTGTGCTTAAAAATCACCAAATTGAAAACTCATTTTTATTACCAGGAGTGGGGGTTTGAACCCATGAGAACATTTGTTCCTTGGATCTTAAGCCCAACATTTTAACCACTTGGCCATCTGGGTTGGGCACAGACATTCATTTACTGCAACAGACCCTCAAATTGAATGTGATTCAATTTGATTTTAAGTCCAGCATCCCATCCTGGTTGGAACAAGACTGCATTGAGACCCTCACATTTGAACTTACCCATCTAGGTTGCAATTTCAAATGCTAAATTTGTGCTTGAACATCAAATTGAAAACCTCATTTTTACTTCCAGGAGTGGTGTTTGATCCCACACGAACATTTGTCCAATGGATCTTATTAAGCTGATGATTAAAGCTAAATCAAAAGCTAGATGGAGGCCTCACATAACTGCAGCTAGCTGTGTAAAAGCATGGTGACTTTATGTCAAACCATTATGACAGTTAGATTTGTTATGCTAAGAGTGCAGAAGCCTCATTTAAGAATTTGAAAAAAAAAAAAAAAATGGATTAAAGATTTTGCAGAACACTTCTCACATTTACACTCCTCAAAAATATTTTGAACAGACTCAAATAAATTAGTAGAGGAATGTGCTGTCATTTTGTACATACTCAAATAGCGGCTGTACGGTATGGACTGGGTGGGATTAGATTAAATTCCTCTGTGAATTAAACTGTCCATCAGTCAATTACATGATACTGTCTGTTTGCTGACCTTCTTATCTTACCACATTAGTGTTTCTGAAGGGCAGTAATTGGAACAGGATGGACAAAGAGCGATCATATCCCCTCCATCTCACAGTATCTGCTTAATTCAAAGATGCATATGTCATTGGCTCAGGCTCCAGGGCTGGATCATGGTCTTTGTGCACAAAGGGCCTTGCTGTTCAGTATACTTTGTCTCGGGCTGTGCAACCTTCGGAACAGCCCATAATCCAGCCCTGACAGGATTCATAGATTTATTGCTGAAAACAATCTTGACACAAGCCTTCAGGTGAATTTTAGCCATTACCAAAACATTTTTACCTCTCCGAACATGAGAGGTATATAAATAAAATATAAAATAAAAAAAATAAAACACATTTAATTTTATTTATTTTATTAATGGACTTTTTATGAAATAAACATGCCATTTTTAAAAGTATTATTTTATCATTAAAAATTTAATAATAAAGGAATATTTTGTAAAACATGAAATTGTAATTATAATGATTTATAAACATTTTTATTTAATAATACTAAAATAATTTTTTTAAATATTTTTTATTACATTTAACATTCAAATTGCATGTATGAGGCAAAAGCTAACAAGAACAATTAGGCAAATTCATCCTAAAACCATTTTGACAAATTGACCATCTGTGGACTCACTAAATTTGAAGGGGCAGGACAGCGTGGGCGACATTAAATCAGTGTTTTTCCTTCAAAATCAACAGTGACATGAAGATACACTCCAGGAGTGGAACGTCCTGAACTCAAGTTTCTTTAATACCAGATTGCATTAGGTTTTTTAAAGATGTATGTATCTTTCATTGTTTTCATTGTCAACAGAGACTTTTGTTTATATCTCTCTTTTCTCCCACATATGTCTCACAGAGTTTCAGAGGAGACTTCAGCATATGAATTCAAATATTTCTCATCAAATTATTTAACCTTCACATCTTTTTGTGCAATGTCACTGCATGATGTGTTAGATCAGTTAGAATGAATTGCATTAAGTTGGTTCTTTTAATTTTTATTATAAATTTTACCAATTTTGGAGCAATATGAGAGTAAGTAAACTGACAGAATTGTAATTTTTGTGTGTACTATACCATTAAGGCACATTGAATGTACAAGTTCAATCCTTCATTGATTTCACTGATGGTGAGCAAACAATCAGTTCTCATAATCAACGTGTTGGATGCAGGAGAAATGGGCAGGAATGAAGATCTGTGCCTCTTTGAGCCAAATTGTTCACCCGTCACGCCTTGTGGGTTGCTCCCGGTCAGCAATGGTGAGAATTTACCAACAGGGGTTCGAGGAGGGACAAACCACAAACCGGAGACGGGGTGTTGGGCGCCCAAGGCTTATCAATGCACAAGGGCAACGAAGGCTAATCCGAGCCAACAGAAGGTCTAGTGTGGCATAAAATTTTAATAGTGATTATGGGAGAAATGTGCATCCCATTCTGCTGCGTACTGGGCTGCGTAGCCTCAGACCAATCAGAGTACCTGTGATGACCCCTGTCCAATGTCGAAAGCGCCTACAATGGGCACACATCAGCACTGGACCTTGCAGCAATGGAAGAAGGTCACCTGGTCCGATGAGTCCTGTTTTGTTTTACAAAACGTGGACAGCTGTGTATGTGTGCACCATTACCTGGAGAAGTGATTTTATAGCCCTGGCTTCTAAATTCCCCAGATCAATCCAATTGAGCATCTGTGGAATGTGCTGGACCAACAAGTTCAATCCACGGCAGCTCCACCTCGCAACCTACAGGACTTGAAGGATCTGCTGCTAATGTCTTGGTGCCAGATACCACAGGAAATCATCAGGGTTCTTGTAGAGTCCATGCCTCGGCAGGCCGGCCCTGTTTTGACAGCACGTGGAGGACCAACAACATATAAGACAAGTGGTCATAATGTTTTGGCTCACATATAATTAATATACAAAAGATAGCAAAAAAAATTGGTCTTGGAAAATATGCTATCTATATTATGCTAAAATTCATTTTACAGATCTTAATGTACGTCAAAAAAGTCTAATTTGTGTCTATTCTTATTTATCTTTAGTTATTTTTGCAGAAAGATCTGAGACTAAATAAAACTGTGAACTCCACGAGGTCTCCTGGGTGTTCAGAATTAGATCAAGCTCTCAAGAGGAGTGACAGTCATGTGTATGTGTCCTCAAATGACTTACTGACCCATTGTCAAACCTGGAAGCAACAAACCATCCATGTGTCCATGACTCAGTGACGAGACAAACAGCTCTTGTTCCTCAGAGGACATTGAGGGCCAGTCAAACCCATGATCTTTACAGCTCTATGATTCCACTACAAGACGACGTGAGGAAACACGAAGTGACGTGGAGACATCTGTCTTGACAAACACAAAGACATAGACATGAACGCACGCAGACCAATACTTGCATGCACAAACCCACACTGGCCACAGATGGCTTCTATCATACCAGATGTGGGAGGTTGCCAAGACAGATGGACAGCAATTTGCAGTGAAGAGCATACTGGGACACAGAGGAGCCAGTCTTTTCTCATTTTTTTTTAAAGCAGGATAAGAGATTGTCTGCATATGGACATCTCAGTCTGACGTGCTGTCTTTCCACCATCAGGTTGACTGATCTCAGGGGCTTCGCTCCATCTCATAGCAGAGGCAAATATCAAGCGCTGTTTGCCAGAGCTGCTCTCTTCGACGTCTCCACACAAGGAAACATAATTGATTCAGGCTCTTTTGTGACAGCAATTTTCATCTGGTTGTTAAGTTCATGAAAATTAAAGACAGACTTTAATTTCAGTGCCTATACACCATCGTGTACTCGTCTGCTGTAGAGGAAAGCTTCATATAATGCTTTGATTAAACAGCTGACAAGCTGTCATTGGCTGACATTTGATATCTGCTATATGGACTCTAGCTCACTGCAGTTTTTGTAATCAGGATGAGAAAAATAGAATAGTTTAACATCAACTTAAACTTGTTGGATGTTCAAATTAGAAGTTAGCAGACACTATAGCAATTTGGCCCAGGTTCTCTAAAATAATTTTTTTGTGAAAAACACATCTTAGAAGTACCATAACTAAACTAGATTTAAAAAAAAAAAAAAAAAACTTTGATGTTGGAAATTTTGAAGTTTTAAAAGCTGTAAGTTAAAAGGTTTTAAAGGCAATACTATCAGAAAAAGAGAGAATTAGCAGATTGCTAGTATGATTCAGTATGTTGCTGCCATGTTTTAACATGTTTATTAGTATGAATTATCATGTTTTATCGTGTTGCTAGCATGAATTAGCACATTGTTAGCATGATTTAACATGTTGCTAACATGTTTTAACACATTGCTAGCATGAATTAGCACATTGCTAACATGTTTTATCATATTGCTAGCCTAAATTAGCAAGTTGCTAACATGTTTTAACATTTTTCTAGCATATACTAAGGTGCTTTTGATAGCCTAGATACTTGGTGGATGGTCCACCAAAGCGTTTTTAGCCAGCTGAAAACGCTAGACGCTCTGCTGAAAACGCCTATCTGTGAGCGCTTGAGAGCGCTTTGGCATCGCAGCGTTTGTTTTTTTGTCTTTCTTTCTTTCTTTTCAGTTGAGACGCTTTGTTGCTATGATACTGAATATCCGCAGCACTGTTACTTGTAACTGATTTCGCAGATAATTTGTTTCAGACTAAAAATGTCGACACAAAGTAGAGTAATTAGAGTTCTCTGCTTGTTGATGTTGTTGTACAGCAAGAATGTTGTGACAGTTGGTCGGTGTTGCATTTGTCCCGTCCCTCCTTCACTCTGATTGGATGGCTGGCTACAAAGTGACAGTGATGAGAGCAGCGTTTTACTCAAAGTTGAACATTCTTCAAAAAAAAAACGCCGAGCACTCAACGCCTCGTTATGCTCCTGCCGTTCAAGAAACGTGCCGCTCCCATTGAAAACAATTGTAAAAGCACGCTTTGGTGGACACATGGCCTTAGAGTTATGACCCCCTCAATGAAAGTCTATGGGACATTTCGAAGCTTTGATAATAGATACGCCACATATATATAGATGCCACATCCGACTGCTCCAGACAGGTCGGCATGCCCGCCATCTTGGAACAGTCAGCCTGTCGCCACTCACAGTAAGAATCAATGACGACACAACATTGTGCAGCTTCTAGTTGTGAAACAGCCGAGATTTAAATTCCCAAAGGAATATAGGGATAGCCTTTCACAGGTGAAAATGTGTTGGTTTGTGTTTTTATTAATTCAAAATTACAGGTACTTTTACATTTACTATAATAACTTTTAAATGTTGTGTTAGCTGATGCCTTCATCTTTTTGTATTGTGTTACTTTAGCAAAATCATCTGCTGAATCTATTGCAGATATAAATATTCATACACGCGTCTAACCACAGTTTCAGACACTCGGTCAACTTGCTCTCAAATGTTCACAGACCGGCTTTGACCTTTCCATTAAGGCAGACAGCTTACATATAGCAGTCCATAGAAACAGCTGCTAATGAGGCATCTATGGTTTTGATCGTTTGTACAATGAAAATCATAAGTTTGATCAGTTAGAAAAGAGAGCAACACGAGTCAGAACATAGTTGTTCAGTTGAATTTGTGCACAGAGGATTTGAATGCTCTTATCTCTCAAAGAAAATTGCTTTTGTTGATTTCTATCATTATTGAAAGGGCCTGAATTTATCAGCTGAAACCTTTCCTTTCATTTTAATAACATTTCTGACGTAAATATAATAATCGTTGACAATCTAGTCTGACAGATACGAACATGACTGAAAATGAAAACAAATATAGATGTATTGAGTGGCATATGGATTGTGCTGAAATAAAAACAAGAATAAAGTGTCATTGTCAATGAGTGTCAAGAGGAGCAGACAGGCTATAATATGTATCAAGTTTTATGATAGAAATTTTGATGAATTCTTAACCACAGTGTAGCCTTATTCTTTCTTTAAAAGTATGCCTTGATTTCTATCCTTATAATAAGAATTTACATAAGCGAAGCCACATACAATTAACGGAAAAGTTCACCCAAAAATAATACGTGTTGGTACATGTTGGGGGGGGGAGCGTAACCGCGATAAAAGCCATACTCCCTCCAGACATCACTTTTGGCCATTCCTATATATATTCGACTGCATATTCTCTCCTCTCTGCACTACATGAGTGTGTGCACACAATTACTAAGATTTAGTAGTCTCTCCACAGTACCGAATGCTAATCATCAGTCTCCTATGGAAGTCTCTCCTATTATTCTGATTGACTTTCCATGCTGAAATGGCAAAATTTCCTGCATCGACTGCGCTAACCTGGAAAGTAGGAAGAACCCGGGGGTTTAATCGTTGTCTTCTGAGAACCGCTGGGTCAAAATGAATTGCAGAAAGTTGGTGAGACTGCAGTGGGTAATTATATCAAATGAATCTTTTCACTTGGTTAACAATCAGACACTTCTGGGAACTGCAGAAGCCACCCGCCGCTCTCCAAGCATGACTGAAGTAAATAGGTTTCTACACTTTAAAAAATTGAAGTAGATTGAAATCTACTTGGTGCATCTGAAAAATATTAGTATGTTCCCGTCAACCTTGAAAGATATCCCCACCAGAAATGTTAGGGCAGATTTAGTGTTTCTCTCCAGAAGATCTCCCCCTGTCATCAGAGATCGCCAGGAGGTTGGCTGGAGCTTCTGAGCCAGTCACCGGAAAGACTTCAGGTTGGGAATACTAATCCAGATGGGAATAGTGACCTTGAACTGGCCACAGCTCAGCCGTAATGTCACACACAGTGTCCCACCTGGAAAGCCATAGAGCAGGAGAGTGACATAGATAGTGGCTCCTTGTCAAGCATTAATATCCAGAAGCATCCAATGAGGCCCACTTAGCATAGTCACAGGTGGCCGTCTAAAATCAGACCTCATGAGATTCCAGGCACGGACGTCTGGGGTTGCCAAAGCTACGGCTCTTTTTCTAAGCACTTAGCTGCCCAGACATCTGTGTCACAATTTAGCAGGTGAGCTACTCAGGGGAGGAAATTGGGCTGTTCCCAACGCACCACTTCGGCATTTTACACCTGCTCAAAGTGATCATATTCAGGTTCTGTTGTTCTTATTAATATTTTTCAAATTTCTAATCCTTTCAGAACTAATTTACATCGACAACTTTGCACCCAATTTGTTTTTCAAATCTGATTTTTAGGACTGACTGGTCACACGGTTATTTTACAAGTAATGAATTTGAATGCGTTTGTTCAGACAGCCAGTTTCAGTATATTTACATTCATTTGGAAGATGCATTTATCCAAAGCAACTACATAAAATGCTATATATTTTATTACTTTATACTTTTCCTGGGAATCAAACCCCATGATGGTGGTGCCCGTGGTGTGCACTATTGTTTGAGCTACAGGAAATTACATTGATTGGCCGTTGCAATGATTTAAGTGCCAAGCCCAAATGCAAAATGTATACTGTATATATATATACACTACTGTTCATTTTTATGCTCACTAAGACAATATATTTTAAAATTTATTCCTGTGATGGTAAAGCTGAATTTTCAGCATCATTACTCCAGTCTTCAGTGTCACATGACCCTTCAGAAATTATTCTAGTATGCTGATTTCCTGCTCAAGAAACATTTCGTATTATTATCAATGTTGAAATCAGTTGTGCTGCATATTTTTGTGGAAACCATGATCATTTTTTAGGACTCTTTGATGAATAGAAAGTTACAATAACAGCATTTAATGTATTTGAAATAATTTTATAATATATACTACCGTTTAAAAGTTTGGGTCAGGTTTTGGTTTGGGAAAGAAATACCAATACATTTTGAGTTAAAGGCACAATATGTAATATTTTTTTTATTAAAATATCCAAAAACCACTAGAAGATGTTACATATTTTGTTGACTTGTGTACTTACATTATCCCAAATCTTTCCAAGAATGTTTAAATCCAGAGAAATAAACAATTTTAAAGGGTTAGTTCACCCAAAAATGAAAATTCTGTCATTTATTACTCACCCTCATGCCGTTCCACACCCGTAAGACCTTCGTTAATCTTCAGAACGCAAATTGAGATATTTTTGTTTAAATCCGATGGCTCCGTGAGGCCTACATAGGGAGCAATGACATTTCCTCTCTCAAGATCCATAAAGGTACTAAAAACATATTTAAATCAGTTCATGTGAGTACAGTGGTTCAATATTAATATTATAAAGCGACGAGAATATTTTTGGTGCGCCAAAAAAAACAAAATAAATTATTTAGTGATGGCCGATTTCAAAACACTGCTTCAGGAAGCTTCGGAGCATTATGAATCAGCGAGTCGAATCCGCAGTTCAGCAGTTTGGCGGTTTGACACGCGATCCGAATCATGATTCGACACGCTGATTCATAACACTCCGAATCTTCCTGAAGCAGTGTTTTGAAATCGGCCATCACTAAATAAGTCATTATTTTGGGTTTTTTTGGCACACCAAAAATATTCTCGTCGCTTTATAATATTAATATTGAACCACTGTACTTACATGAACTGATTTAAATATGTTTTTAGTACATTAATGGATCTTGAGAGAGGAAATGTCATTGCTCCCTATGTAGGCCTCACGGAGCCATTGGATTTAAACAAAAATCTCTGAATTTGTGTTCCGAAGATCAACGAAGGTCTTACGGGTGTAAAACGGCACGAGGGTGAGTAATTAATGACAGACTTTTCATTTTTGGGTGAACTAACCCTTTAACCAAGACACGGAGTGTGTCTGTGCATTGCCTATCAATTACATCATACCCGCGATATCCTTGATTTCCGGTTTCCGGTTGAAACCATGGAAACACCAAAGACGCTTTAATATATTATGTTTTATTATATAAGAGGTGAGCAACTGTTTGGATACATTCATCGACAGAAAACCAATCATTGTTTTATAGCTCAACACGGTAAGTCTTATTGTTTAAATCTCGTTTTCTTTTTTTCCATGAGTACCATGTTTTACTATGCCTAATATCGATCTAGCTTACTGCAGTGTGCAACAAGTGTCTCATAGCAGCCGCCAAGCAAACGCACAGTACAGAGTAGCATTATAACAACTTTCAACACACAAATGTATCTAATATGATAAAACAGTGCTGCTTTACCCAACATATGCATAACCGGAAGAAGTGGAAGCGGTCGTCTGCGGCATAATAAAAGCTCCACTGCTCTCGAGCTGTGTGTCGCTCTTGTCTCTCATTAGCAATCACTCCAGCGGCCTTGTTTTGCTCCAACAGCTTTTAGCCACACCCTGCTTCATACTACAGTAATGTTAATAAATCTTTAATACATTTGCTCATCCATGAATATGATTTCTGCCTGAGTCTCATTGGATTATTTTCCACTGGCTGTAGCCGTGAAGACAACACCTCCCATGATTCCACAAAATCAAGGCATCAACAAGCTATGCTTGTTTTGAATAAGCGACCTCTAGTGGCGAAAACTACATAGTGTGCCTTTAATATATTTTTGTATCAACTTGTATTTTTAAAATATGTGTATTCTGGACAATGTAAATATATTTAGATATAGAAAATATAGTAAATATATTTAGAACATATTTTTGGCCATGAAGTTAATATATTTATGTAAATATATTTAAATCTATTTCAGGAATATATTTTGGCCACTTTTTAAATATTTTAAACTAATAATAAAAAAAAAATCCAAACGTGTTTTCAAACTTGTTTAAAAAATATGCAAAATTTTCACACCCTATGTGAAGAGACCAAGAAACAAAAGGGAGTAGAATAAAATGTTGACATCTTGCTGAATTCTAAAGAATAAAATGCATTTCAGTCCTACATGTTTTTTTTTTTTTTTTTTTTTTTTTTTTTTCTGATTTGATTTTTTAAGATTAAGTTTAATTTAATGTGTTTTTGTTGTTCATACCAACAGTCAAGCTCACAGTTAGCACCTGCTGGTAGATGTTATAACTGCACCATCTGGCTGCAAAGTGCATCCTTCTACATTGGCAGCCACTCAAAATGAGCAATTTTTTGTCTAAATAAATTTTTTGCAAGCAACATAAATATGCTAATATTTAATTATATTGTTTTACCAGTATAGAGTGTGTGTGTGTGTCCGATCAGGAAGGGCATTCGGCATAAAACCTGTGCCAAATCAAGTGTGTATGAAACGGAACCTGCAAATGAGCGGTAATAACGCTATAGAAAGAGGGGGAGAGTACATGTTTTACCCCAGTTTTGTTTTGAAAAGCTCTTAAAAGCATAAAATGGACTATTTTCCTATATGTTTCAAGCTGGGTGTATCACATGACATTTATAGCTCAGGTGATTAGCTCAAAATTTCTCATGCATATTTAAAAATCACATATTACAAAAAACGAAATGGATATGAGTCGGATACACCTGCTAATAAACACTATAAAACCTTCATCTAAACACTTATAGTACAAAGTCCATAGAGGCTCAATTACAGTGTTTTTAGCCTTGGGTCAGAAATGATTTTCTGTTGGGCAAGCACCTATGCCAATAAATAGTCATAGTAAAGTCTGAAAGAATTTAAGGGCTGGTAAGGCTAATTAACACAAATTGCTCAGGCAGACCATCTCTAGCTTGTTGTGTTTTCAATCAAGAGGATTAACTACTCAAAAATGCTCTTTAACAGAGGCAAAGTAGTGAAAGAGCAGTATGCTAGCCATCCTAATGAAGCTGGCGCCCCTCCTCCTGCTCTATGGATTTTGATCTCATTCACAAAGGTTTGAAAAATGCTAATATACTCTCTCTTATTAGTTTTCTTTGATGTTCATATTGCATATTTTCAGACCCTCATTTTGCTCTTTTTTCGGATATGTTCTTGTAAATTGGTTTGGGAATTAAGGGCTTGGTTTTCTACCTTTGTAATAAGCCCCGTCTCATTCCTCATTCATACCTTTGTGTATAAAATATCTTGCATGGAAAGTCATAAGGAAGGTTCAGTCTGTTCAGCAAGGCATGCAGCCAATCAAAAACATATCATGGCTACAGTACATTATCTACAATGAGAAGCCAAGTCTAATCTCAGCCCTAAACCTACATTTTTTTTTTTTTTTTTTTTTTACTTTTTTAATATGATTATTTACTCAACCTCTTGTCATTCCAAAGCTGCTTCTGAAGATTTTGATTCTGAAGATCTTCATGCAGTTGTTTCCCATAAAATGATAGTTCATAGTGACCATCCCACTTCAACTACAAAAAAGGACCAATAAAAAATTACAATAAAGGGCAAAAATATATATAAAAATATTTTAAGATATGTCAGTGCAAGTTGCTTTCAGTTAAAACAGCTCAAACATGTATTTTAGTCTGGGACTAGGCTTAGGCCTTGTCTGTTAAACCACGGGACAGTGTTTTGGGGATTTTTGGGGGAATGAAAGTCTTTCATTTAGATTTTTCTTTGAAAAATAGCTAGAAATAGCCAATGTTAGGTAGGCTAATGGTACATGATTATACAGAAAGAAAAGTGAAAAAAAAAAAAAAAAAGAAAGTTTAGAAATTCAAATATATATTTTTCTTGGAAAAAATTTATATTTTTTATTTTAATTCAGCAAGAATGCATTAAATGGATCAAAAGTGACAGTAAAGACATTTACAGAAAGCTATTTCAAATAAAGTGTGTTCTTTTAAACTTTCTATTCATCAAAAAGTCCTGAAATAATATTAAGCGGTTTTTAACATACATAAGAAATGTTTCTTGAGCAGCAAATTATCATATAAGAATGACTTCTGAAGGATCATGTGACACTGAAGACTGGAGTAATGATGCTGAAAATTCAGCTTTGACATCACAGGAATGAATTACATTTTAAAATATATTAAAATAGGAAAAAGTTATAAAATTTCACATACTGTTATACTGCATCAAACCAGCTTTACCATTTGACAGTTTGCTACAGCATATCTCCTAGTGTTAAAAGTAGTGCTATACCTCTATAAAAACCGATGTGTCCTGATGAGAACTTGTTGTTGTAGAACATTAGTTATGAGTGCCTGTGTGCAGTAGGCTGACAGTCGCTAACACTGTTCCATTCTAAATTTGCACTCTGTCATTCGGACCCATGGGGGTGATAATGAGAGAGAGAGAGAACAATGGCCCCATGCTGTCAGATGCAGAAGGTAAATAAGTCTTTGAGTGTGTCGAAGTGTGTGTGTGTGTGTGTGTGTGTGTGTGTGTGTGTGTGAGAGAGAGAGAGAGAGAGAGAGCATGTTCAGGGTGGGGGCCACCTAAGCAGTGATGGATGGTCCCGGTCCTTACAGAAAATACACCGCCTACGGATCTTCTCCCTGTGTTTTCACCCCTTTACTGGCACCTTTGCAAAGGATCATTGCACGGCCCACCTCTTTACCATGATCTCCACTATTTTCCCTCAGCTCCTGTAACATAAGTCTCCTTGTGTTTGTCTCTTTCTCTCTGAGGAGGATGGTTCTGAATCTAATTACGAGGTTGTTTTGTAATTAATTTGCAGTAAACACCTCACTCAATTAGGCAGGGAGTCTAATTCTCCTCTCACACAGGAGGCACCGCACTCTCACCGGCAGAGCCGCTCTATTTTCAGTACTGTGAGTTTGCTTCAAACGGTGCCAGATCTCTCCCCTTGCCAGAGTGCTTACACTGTCTGGCTTTCTGAGGCCTCGAAACTTAATGCGCTGTGATTAAAAAAGTGTTTTGCCCTGTAGAAATAGTTTAAATTAATGTTCATCAACCACAACAGAGCATTAGTTCACATTACTGTAGTGCTGCTAATCCAGCCGTTATAATTTTATAATGATACAATCAAAGTAATGCTTCCACTCCTGTTGTTGTTATTGTTCGCCAAATAATTTGTCAGTTTCCAGTTCACACCTTAAAACTAGCTATGACTTGTTTTTACAATTGAACATCTGATTATCCGATACAATATAAACATCAGAACATAATAATATAAAAACATAATATTATATTTTTGTATAAACGCAATATCATACTCGTAGCCATGCAATATGAGTGTGATACGTGTGTGATATTGCATTTATACAACAGTTCGATGGCACAAGTGTGTAAATAAATAAGAACAACAACGGAGTGTCTTTAAAAACAGTCTTATGTGAGGAACTACTTCCTTCTGCCACAGATTCAAATCTCAAGTTCACAGTTTAACAGTTGAGCCCAAGATCCGTTACTAATTTTTAAAACGTCACTTTAGAACTAGTAACGAAGGAACATTGAGTCTCTTCATTGAAACTCACTGTAATATGTAGAGTATTATGAGAGAGAGATCGCCTGAGCGAGTGTATTACCTGCATCTAGCTGATATTCGTCAAGTCAATCTTATATTCATAATCACAAAATCAGTTTCAATGTCCGCTGAGGAAAGCGATATGTTTGTCTTTTTAACATTTAAGACATTCCCATGACAGCGCTAGTCAATGCATTTGTCAGTTGTGTCACGTAAAATGTTGTTTAAAGTAAAAAAACGTCCTTGTTTCCTTGTTTCAGTCCATTTCAATATAAAAGTCTTTGCGACTGACAGACTCAATCATAAAGACAGTCTTTGCCACCATCTTATGCCATATTAATGCAACTTTCACTGAAGTTGAATCACTAACGGACTCTTTCTCAATACCAAAAGATACGGCATGTTATTTATATAAAATATTATTTATTGAACAATAATATTTAAATTAACAACAATAGCCATTATAACAGTATAAGAAGTAAAATAGGAAATAAACACAAGCAAACAGTTCAGTCAAACGTACAAAAGCAGCGGTCTAGTTAGTACAGGATTTAATTTCAATATAAATATAAAGTTATGAATATAACCCTTAAGCCAAATCTATTAGCTCGAGAATAAGTAATAGATTAATAAGACCAAAGATTGCCCGAAACAAATGATACTTTATGTTTAAACACTGTCTACATAAGAGCCAGAAGGACTGGCTAAGATGAAGCTGTTCTCTGCGGGTACATGAGCACTGAAAGGTCGCTGACTGCCTGGAGCTCGCATCTCCGAAAGCGTCAAAACAAATTTTCAAATAGGCGCTATGTTCACATACATTGTTTAGACCCCATATCTGAGGTCTAAACAACTATATTCTTGCCTAAAAAACTCTTAAAACTACATTCCGTTACAAAGTAACAGTAGTATCTATAAAAATATGGTGAGTTTGCTCATCCGCCATGACACCCGCTGTGAGAATGCTGACAGCTGAGTGATTCAAACGGTGAAACGGTTCCTGGTAGAATATCGCATGGCTGGAAAGACCTTTCAGCCAATCAGATTCGAGAACCAGAAAGAACTGTTGTATAATATAATATAATATAATATAATATATAAAAAGTACTTGGACAAATAACAAGTTTGCAAATTATGCAAGCGTGTTGAACTTGGGCACTGCATTTTTAGAACGCCAAAAATCCAGTGTCAAAAACAGCTGGACTTTTTTTTCTTACAGTATATGTTAACACATATCATAGATGTTTACATATACTGTAAGAAAAGAATCAATAGAAAAACAAAAAATGCACTGGTATTTTCTGCCAGGACATTATCTATTAAGTTTATGGACATTTCCTTTAACCCCTAAACACAACACAATGAAATGCGTAAATCCAATACCTGTGGAAACTCAATGCGGAAAATTCCTTTATATTAACACCATGAAAAAATAAAATAAAAAGCAGTGCGCTAGTCTCCTTAGTCTCCAAAGTGTTTTTGAGGCCACTGTACAACATATACGTCGATATTCACATTCACCACATTCAGCATTTCTATTTGCATAACAAAACTTACTAAAACACAGCAAACGCAATACAGTGAGTTTTCCACAGCTGTACCTCTCAAACTAAGCTTCCAGACACTGAAAAGGTCATTTATTCAGTCAAACACTGTTAAAAGAACAAAGCATGCCCCTTCAAGTTTTGTTAACGCCATTTTTGCTTATAGATATTTGACTTGCTTTGGTGTTCTGTCTCCGAAGCCCTTTTGGAAAGAGGAGCCTCGGTGGGATAAATTATAGTTGAAGTAAATGAGGGTGTTTTCATTAGAAAGCAGTGCTGTCAGCAGTACAGTACATTGAGTACACCAGACTTTGGGCAATGAAACAAAAACACACAAGGGTGAAAGAAACTTCGTCAGTCCCAAGGCTCGAATGATTCTTCACTGTGCTCGTATCTCATTGGCAATGTAATAAAACTCCTTCACAGCATCTGAAATACGATGTAAACATGGGCCAAATGCAAGAATTTATTGCACAATTCCCTTTCAATTGAGACTTCTTAAATATGTGAAGCTTCTAAAACTTTCCAATGATTGTTTAAGTGCTTTCTGGCTCATTTGAGTTTTTGTTGTAAATATATAATGAATTACACCAAATTAACATGTTAAATTGGCAGCCCAAATCATTAGCATTAGGATAAGGGATTGGGCGCAGAGGGAATACAGAGGTTGAACAAAAACAGACCGATGATGAGAGAGACTGTCACAGGCCTAAATGCATTAATCAAAATGATAAACCTCTCGCTTCTCTGCATATGGCTCCTTCCATATTAAACAAAGGAGACAAATCAGTCGACACATTCACCTGGAGGCCTTTTCATCAATCTGAAGAGCACAAGTAGATTTAGATGCGCTTCCAGCGCAGGGCTGTGCGGGTCAAGGCAGATTCCTCATCAAACATCCTGCTGGACAAAAGCTTTTCAGTGATATTTCACAGCTTATTGCTCTATTTGTGAAGCTTATGGATGTAGGCTTTTGTTTACTGATTAAAAGTGATCCAAGCTGTTTGTGTGGCCCTGGTGGGAGTTAACGAACATTCCACTGCTCTAAAAGCAGACAGCCGCTCTTTACAACATTTACTGTCATGCAAAATTAAACTCAATCAAACTTGGATTCTCATTTAGAGTGTAAATGATACCATTATGATCTATTTTCCAGTTTTGTAATGACATTCATTCTGATCTTTTATACTTTAGCCACATAATCAGAATTGTGTTGATGTATTTATGGCAACATTAAGATGAGGGGTTTATTTTTCAGGAAGATATTGTTATAATTGCAAAATGCCCATTAGATATAACACTATGCCTCAGACATTAATGTAAATATGATTGTTATGATTATGTATGATTTAGACATTCTGTGCTGATACCATGAAAATAGGTGACATTTTCAAAAAATTGTGATGCTTCACTGTGTAAAACTAGGCTATGAAATCATGCTGAATTGATGCTTTTCTTATTGTTATCAGCTGAAAACAATAAATTATTTTTGTGGAAACCATGTAGGGCTGTGACGGTGGCAAATTTTTACAACCGCGGTGGTAAATCACCAATAACCGCCGGTCCGAAGGGGTTGTTTGAATATATATATATATACAGGTGCTGGTCATATTATTAGAATATCATCAAAAAGTTGATTTATTTCACTAATTCCATTCAAAAAGTGAAACTTGTATATTATATTCATTCATTACACACAGACTGATATATTTCAAATGTTTATTTCTTTTAATTTTGATGATTATAACTGACAACTAAGGAAAATCCCAAATTCAGTATCTCAGAAAATTAGAATATTGTGAAAAGGTTCAATATTGAAGACACCTGGTGCCACACTCTAATCAGTTAATTAACTCAAAACACCTGCAAAGGCCTTTAAATGGTCTCTCAGTCTAGTTCTGTAGGCTACACAATCATGGGGAAGACTGCTGACTTGACAGTTGTCCAAAAGACGACCATTGACACATTGCACAAGGAGGGCAAGACACAAAAGGTCATTGCAAAAGAGGCAGGCTGTTCACAGAGCTCTGTGTCCAATCACATTAATAGAGAGGCGAAGGGAAGGAAAAGATGTGGTAGAAAAAAGTGTACAAGCAATAGGGATAACCGCACCCTGGAGAGGATTGTGAAACAAAACCCATTCAAAAATGTGGGGGAGATTCACAAAGAGTGGACTGCAGCTGGAGTCAGTGCTTCAAGAACCACTACGCACAGACGTATGCAAGACATGGGTTTCAGCTGTCGCATTCCTTGTGTCAAGCCACTCTTGAACAACAGACAGCGTCAGAAGCGTCTCGCCTGGGCTAAAGACAAAAAGGACTGGACTGCTGCTGAGTGGTCCAAAGTTATGTTCTCTGATGTAAGTAAATTTTGCATTTCCTTTGGAAATCAGGGTCCCAGAGTCTGGAGGAAGAGAGGAGAGGCACACAATCCACGTTGCTTGAGGTCCAGTGTAAAGTTTCCACAGTCAGTGATGGTTTGGGGTGCCATGTCATCTGCTGGTGTTGGTCCACTGTGTTTTCTGAGGTCCAAGGTCAACGCAGCCGTATACCAGGAAGTTTTAGAGCACTTCATGCTTCCTGCTGCTGACCAACTTTATGGAGATGCAGATTTCATTTTCCAACAGGACTTGGCACCTGCACACAGTGCCAAAGCTACCAGTACCTGGTTTAAGGACCATGGTATCCCTGTTCTTAATTGGCCAGCAAACTCGCCTGACCTTAACCCCATAGAAAATCTATGGGGTATTGTGAAGAGGAAGCTGTGATATGCCAGACCCAACAATGCAGAAGAGCTGAAGGCCACTATCAGAGCAACCTGGGCTCTTACAACACCTGAGCAGTGCCACAGACTGATCGACTCCATGCCACGCCGCATTGCTGCAGTAATTCAGGCAAAAGGAGCCCAAACTAAGTATTGAGTGCTGTACATGCTCATACTTTTCATGTTCATACTTTTCAGTTGACCAAGATTTCAAAAAATCCTTTCTTTGTATTGGTCTTAAGTGATATTCTAATTTTCTGAGATACTGAAATTGGGATTTTCCTTAGTTGTCAGTTATAATCATCAAAATTAAAAGAAATAAACATTTGAAATATATCAGTCTGTGTGTAATGAATGAATATAATATACAAGTTTCACTTTTTGAATGGAATTAGTGAAATAAATCAACTTTTTGATGATATTCTAATTATATGACCAGCACCTGTATATATATACACACATATCAGAGGTTGCGTTAGACTTGCGTTTCGCCGTCATTTTGATGGACAGGATCGTAAAAAAAAATCCATCATAATCAATAATTACCCGTCATTTTAATTTTTATATTTTAATGATAAGACATTTAATAGCTTCTGATTTCGTCCACATTTTCATTTTTATTCACGAACTTACAGGATAAGGAAATAGGCATAGGCTATGCATTTATTTATATTATGAAAAGAAAGTTAAAGACTCTCACTCTCACTCTGTTTTCATCTTGAACACTTGTCACGGATTGTGAGTGAATTTGATCATCCTTTCCTCTTTAGTAGCTACTGTACAGAACGAAATAAACATTAATGAAAATCAAAAAATATGTTGAAAGATAGCTTACCGAAATCTGTATCACGTCAGTTCAATCAGTGTTGCAAACAATGTCACGTAACATTATACCTCAAAAAAGCCATTCGTTGACCATAAACTTATAGTCAGCGAAAAAAATAATAAAACTTAATTATGTAAGTAAGCATAAGTAACTTTATTATTATAAAATTGACTTAAAGTGGGTGCTCGTCTGTGTGTAATCAAGCGCATCGTTTTCATTTTATTCTGGAGACTGAACTCGCGCTCTGCTGCCACACTGGAGCGCACTCACCACCTACTGGACAGGGGTGGGAATTACAGTTACAAACTACATAATCTGTCAAAATGACGGACGGGCTGCAGATTTTTTCCGGTACTGCTAAAAAAAAATCCATCAATGACGGAAAATTTTCGGTTAACGCGACCTCTAAGATTCTATATATAATAATGTCACATTACCGCCGGTGACACTCCACGACCGCGGTGGCGCGGTGGTCATGCCTACCGTCACAGCCCTAAAACCATGATATTTTCAGGATTCTTTGATAAATAGAAATTTCAAAATAATAGCATTTAAAATATTTTTTGTAACGATGTCCTCAAAGTCTTCACTGTCATATTTAAATCAATTTGATGCATTTTTGCTGAATAATAAAAGCATTAATTGGTAACACTTCACTAATATGTATCAATCCATGCTTAAAGAGATAGATCACCCAAAAATGAAAATGATCCTATTATTTACTCACCCTCAAACCATTCTAGGTGTATATGTGAATGGGGGGCTGTGTTTTGAAGGTGTTTTGAATTTGATAATTGCATAGAGTTTGTATTGGCGGTATGGTTCTGTTCTGGGCAAGAACTCCCTGCGCATCCATGCAGCCTAGCATGGATAAGAGCAGGGAGAGCAGCAATAACCCCCCTAGGGTAAACAGAACAGAACCAATATACAGATATAATTAATGTCAATAATTTAACATGTACACAGAATTAGTTTGATTTAGGGGAATCATAAGGCCAATCTTGACTGAAGAGAGGAGGAGCTGGGGATGGAGGAGGGTAATTAGCTCCTGAGAATACAATAGCTGCTGATAATACTGAAGAGCTTATATATGGATGCTGTTATAGGCGTCATATTCCTATAGGTAGACGTGAGTCACCTGGGAGTCAGCTGATGCGAGCTTGACTGACGTGAACTGCCAGAACTGACGCTAACGCTGGATATTTAAAACTTTATAAATTCAAATAACTAACTTCCGGTGGACGAGCATACGCAGAATGCGCAAGTTGACTTGAGTAACCCCCTGACGCGATGTTTAGGATGTTGGAGTATCGTACGCTTAGACGGCTCTCGCGGTTCAAACAAATAGGGCTGTGCAACAAATTTTAACTCCTATTCTCTTATATCAAAATCCTCTGAAATTTCTCTTTAAAAATTATCATTTTAGACATATAATCTGTGACCAGTGATTTGTTTTGCTCTATCCTCTGCGCCTCCGCGTTCGTCATTACGTTGTGTGTCAGGTCAAAGGATACTCTTCCACCGCAAATCGACTTGCGGATTCTGTGTACGGTCGTCCGCCAGAAGCTAGTTATTTGAATTTATAAAGTTTAAATATGAACCAAAACAACAAGCTTATGCTGTGTTTATGCTATGTCATAACCATAATTACGAGATGGCAACCCATGACGTTCTACCCGGAGCAGTTCACGTTATCAGACTCGGATTTATGCTTTTCTTTGTCAACACTATCAATGGCGAAACGAATCTGCAGCAGTCAAGTGGTACAAGTAAGAGCTTTGTAAGTTATGTTCATTAATGTTATGTGCTTTGAGACGTGAGATAATTTAACACCGTCTCTCGTGACGCTTTGAAGACTCTGCTGTGTGTGTTCATGTGTTTTGGAGGAGGTGTGGCTTTGGAGACGCTCTGAATGGAGAGTGGGATCTCATGCTTTCAAAGCTAGCATGCTATTGCTAGCCTCTCTGAAATTGCCTACCCTACCTTTAAAGTTGAAGTTGAAATACATATCTTCAACCCATTGTTGTAATTAACACTATTAGTCAATACTATATGTTGTTAAGGAATTAATAGACGACACATTTAATTAATAGCGATTCATATATTGCTTAAACTTTTAATTAGATTGACTCTTTATTAGTTGCTGATGTGGTAATCATTAGGTTAATGAATGGTTCTTCATAAGCCATACATTAACTCATGATTATCTGTGCATTAGTTAAAGGGATAGTTTGCCTCAAAACTGAAAATGATCACATGATTTACTCACTCTCAAGCCATCTTAGGTGTATATGACTTTCTTTTTCAGACGAATACAATCAGAGTTATATTAAATAATGCCCTGGCTCTTCCTAGATTTACAATGGCAGTGAATAGAGGATGAGATTTTGAATAACAAAAAAATGCAACCATCCATCATAAAAGATATCCACATGGCTCCGGGGGGATAATAAAGGCCTTCTGAAGCGAAGCGATGCATTGGTGTAAGAAAAATATCCAAATTTAAAACTTTAAAAAGTAAAATAACTAGCTTCCGGCAGACGGCCGTACGTACACCGACTTACGCCAAAAGAGTAACCACTGATGTGATGTAGGAGTGTCATAAGCTTTGACGCCTCTTGCTGTTCAAACAAATAGGGCTGGGCAACAAACTCTTATATCAAAATCCTCTGACATTTCTCTTTAAAAATTCTCGTTTTAGACTTCTAATTCGTGACCAGTGTTTTGTTTTGCTCTCTCCTCTGTGCTTCCGCGTTCGTCAATATGTCATGCGTCAGGTCAAAGTTCACTCATTCGCCGTAAATCGATGCGTACGGCTGTTATTTTAATTTAGTTTTTTAAGTTTTAAATATAGATATTTTTCTTACACAAACGCATCACTTTACTGCAGAAGGCCTTTATTAACCCCCCAGGGCCGTGTAGATATCTTCTTTGATGGATGGTTGCATTTTTTTTTTAGCTTTAAAATATCATCATCTGTTTATTGCATTATAAAGCTTAAAAGAGCCAGGACATTATTTAATATAACTCCGATTGTATTCATCTGAAAGAAGAAAGTCATATACTCATAGGATGGCTTGAGGTTAAGTAAATCATGGAGTAATTTTCATTTTTGGGTGAACTAACCCTTTAAGCATGAATTAATGCATATTAGTGCACCTGTATTATAAAGTGCCACTCATTTCTTTTTTAAAAAAAATCCTACTCACCCCAAACTTTTAAATAGTAGTGTATTAGTGGTTTCGGTCCATTTTATTGTCCACAAGCCACATAATTTCATTCTTTTCTATGGCACAAACATTGCTGAACAATCTACACACCAAAGTTAAGGTTAGGAATTTATGCAAATCCCTAAACCTATTATGAATAATTCTAGCAACCACATAACATGATGCTGTTCTGTGTCCCTGGTTGTGGCAATAAAATTCTAGATTCTACTTGAAAAACCTATGCCTTGAATTCTGGTTGGGTGAAGCTGTAAAATGTCACCTTAATTGGCAAAGATGGCTCTTGCACTTCTTTAACAGGATAAAGATGGGTTTAAAGTTAATATGCCGACATACTGAACTTTCAATGAGGCCTAATGCATAAAATATGGTGCCTATCCGCCATGTTGTTCTTTTATAGTGCATAACATTACATCTTTCTTTCTTATTTAACCATTAACTAAATCACCTTGAGCGGTGCAGTCAAAAGCCTGCACAGTCTTTGAAGTGAGGATTTTCTTCTTTCAGTTTTTCTCATCTATCCCGTAGAGTATTTGTTTGTACAGCATGTTAACCAGTGTACTCAGGGAGACAATGAGAGGACAACTTCACCCAAGAGGATCTTGTGCCTTGACATTCTCAAGCTTTTTTGTCTGCTTGTTTTTATTTACCCATGTACCGTTCTAGCCTTGTGATAATACTTGAAACCTAACCAGACCAACAATGTTCATATATTCTTATTAGCTACAAAATGGAAAGTGTGTTATCTTACCTGGCCAGACACACCAGAAAGAAATGCTGGTAAAAATGCACAAATTGGGTTTAGGGCTGAATAAAAGTGTTTTTTCGGTTGGCTGCCAAGTCTTTTTCCTCATGCACATAAAATATACTTGGTTAGAATTATTTTTGTTAGTTTTTGTGTTTGAAGAGCTGTTTCTGATGCAACTTCTCTAATAAAAAATGCATTAAAACACAAAGAAAACAGCAGCAAAGCATAGCGTTGCAATTCAGTCAACAAAATTACTGACTGAAATATTTTTGTTTGTTTGATTTATTTCAACACTTGCGAAGATTAAATAAAAAGTTTAATTGGCCAATCGTACCAATGAGTGGCCTGATATTTCCTTATTTTCACCCTGCCACAGAATTCACTACAATATGCTTCTGGATCAACATCTTTGTTGATCTTGGAACAACATTCCAATCAACCAATCAGATTTAAGACACAAATTTACAGTTTATGTCAAGGTTAGGCTTACAACCAGGGTTAGGTGCTTCTACATCAGTGTTGTTCACCTATCACTTCCCTCTGATTTTAGGGATAACTTATGGGTAGGGTTAGGTTTAGGGGTAGGGATATGGTTATGATTCAATTTTCAGACAGGAATGTTGCAGAATCAACAAAATATGTTGACCCAGGAACACGCTGATCTCGGCAAAATCAGGACGTGCCATTCTGTCCATGGCAACCATGATAACATCTCATGTCACACCAGTTTCTCATTTCATATAAACATAACTAGTGCCATCTTGTGTCTCAGTTGAATGTAATGAAAATGACTTTCACATTTACTTTTAAGAGTGCTCCAATTGATCGGGTGCCGATCGTTATTGACCAATAATAGCTTTATAGTTTGATAGGTAGTCTCTAAAAAGGCAGATCAGATAATGCAAAACTCGCGAGACAATTTTTCTATGCGCAGCTAAAATTGCTTCACTACAGGTGTCTGAAAAGCACAAAACATTTGCAACGTCTGTGTGGAGAGCAGAGACATTACAACAACAGCAACCCTACATCAATGACAGCAAGAAACTAGGGCTGTGCAATTTTAGTGCATTTCTTTCCTTCACAGCAGTGCGCTTTCATTCCTTCCTAAAAGCACAAACTTAACATCCAAATCAGCTAAGGCTGCACTTCCCAAAAGCATCATAAGCCTAAGTTGATCATATAGACTCTTGGTGGCAATGGTTCCACAATCAACTTAGGCTTACAATGCTTTTAGGAAATGCAGCCTAGATCAGTTATTGTCATAAAATACTGTCTTGCTAAACTGAAGGACATGCTCGATAATTATTAAAACTGCATTAAGTTGCGAAAGTGATATTGTTCCCCAAGCAGCTTTCTGTACGCTCTCCAAGATGGACTGGAACACTGACAAGCAAAGTGACAAGCACCTACACGGTTAAATACACACAGGAATATGTCAAAATGCCCGGCTTGGTGAGTATTAACTTAAATATAGGTTATGTCTTAAGTGAACATAAACAGTTGGAAAATAAGTCGCATGTAAAACATTATATTGGATCCGTGCATTCGGTCTTAAACTGACAGCAGCCTAATATTCCTGCTGTCATTAACGTTAATCAAACAACAAATGACAAAGAGAAAAATCACTGATTTTTAGTAGATTTAGTAGGATTAATCTATATTTAATTTATATAGTGAAGACTATGCAGTGTTGTTTTACATTTGGTTACTTCCTGTTGATAAAGACTGTTCTTTTTTTCTTTTTTATTTCACAGGAATGAGTGTTAAAGGGTTAGTTCAAACCAAAATGAAAATCAAAAGTCATTAATTACTCACCCTCATGTCGTTCCACAACCGTAAGACTTTCGTTCATCTTCGGAAGACAATGAAGATCTTTTTGATAACAGAATGCTGTCAGATTTCCTTCCATTGACTGCCTTTGTAACTACCACTTTGTCAAAGAGATCAGAAGGAATGGAAGAAAATCTGACAGCATTCTGTCATCAAAAAGATCTTCATTTGTCTTCCGAAGATGAACGAAAGTCTTACGGGTTTGGAACGACATGAGGGTATGTAATTAATGACAGAATTTTCATTTTGGTGTGAACTAACCCTTTAAGCTCTAAGCTGTTCCTAATCACCTCTAAGAGAGGGAATGGAATATGTTGCACATGTACAGTGGGTACGGAAAGTATTCAGACCCCCTTAAATTTTTCACTTTTTGTTATATTGCAGCCATTTGCTAAAATCATTTAAGTTCATTTTTTTTTCCTCATTAATGTACACACAGCACCCCATATTGACAGAAAAACACAGAATTGTTGACATTTTTGCAGATTTATTAAAAAAGAAAAACTGAAATATCACATGGTCCTAAGTATTCAGACCCTTTGCTGTGACACTCATATATTTAACTCAGGTGCTGTCCATTTCTTCTGATCATCCTTGAGATGGTTCTACACCTTCATTTGAGTCCAGCTGTGTTTGATTATACTGACTGGACTTGATTAGGAAAGCCACACACCTGTCTATATAAGACCTTACAGCTCACAGTGCATGTCAGAGCAAATGAGAATCATGAGGTCAAAGGAACTGCCTGAAGAGCTCAGAGACACAGAGGCAAGGCACAGATCTGGCTAAGGTTACAAAAAAATTTCTGCTGCACTTAAGGTTCCTAAGAGCACAGTGGCCTCCATAATCCATAAATGGAAGACGTTTGGGACGACCAGAACCCTTCCTAGAGCTGGCCGTCCGGCCAAACTGAGCTATCGGGGGAGAAGAGCCTTGGTGAGAGAGGTAAAGAAGAACCCAAAGATCACTGTGGCTGAGCTCCAGAGGTGCAGTCGGGAGATGGGAGAAAGTTGTAGAGTCAACCATCACTGCAGCCCTCCACCAGTCTGGGCTTTATGGCAGAGTGGCCCGACGGAAGCCTCTCCTCAGTGCAAGACACATGAAAGCCCGCATGAAGGACTCCAAGATGGTGAGAAATAAGATTCTCTGGTCTGATGAGACCAAGATAGAACTTTTTGGCCTTAATTCTAAGCGGTATGTGTGGAGAAAACCAGGCACTGCTCATCACCTGTCCAATACAGTCCCAACAGTGAAGCATGGTGGTGGCAGCATCATGCTGTGGGGGTGTTTTTCAGCTGCAGGGACAGGACGACTGGTTGCAATCGAGGGAAAGATGAATGCGGCCAAGTACAGGGATATCCTGGACGAAAACCTTCTCCAGAGCGCACAGGACCTCAGACTGGGCCGAAGGTTTACCTTCCAACAAGACAATGACCCTAAGCACACAGCTAAAATAACGAAGGAGTGGCTCCACAACAACTCCGTGACTGTTCTTGAATGGCCCAGCCAGAGCCCTGACTTAAACCCAATTAAGCATCTCTGGAGAGACCTAAAAATGGCTGTCCACCAACGTTTACCATCCAACTTGACAGCACTGGAGAGGATCTGCAAGGAGGAATGGCAGAGGATCCCCAAATCCAGGTGTGAAAAACTTGTTGCATCTTTCCCAAAAAGACTCATGGCTGTATTAGATCAAAAGGGTGCTTCTACTAAATACTGAGCAAAGGGTCTGAATACTTAGGACCATGTGATATTTCAGTTTTTCTTTTTTAATAAATCTGCAAAAATGTCAACAATTCTGTGTTTTTCTGTCAATATGGGGTGCTGTGTGTACATTAATGAGGAAAAAAAAACTAACTTAAATGTTTTTAGCAAATGGCTGCAATATAACAAAGAGTGAAAAATTTAAGGGGGTCTGAATACTTTCCGTACCCACTGTAGCTTGCCAATAAATAAAGAGCTGTCAATTCATGATACTTTGTCATCTCTTTAATGATTTATTTATTCTTACTTTAAATAAATTGTTGTTAAGAATAGTTGGCCTTTTATTTATTTCGGTGATCGTATCGGCAAATACTGCTTCCAGTAATCGGTGATCAGCCCAAAAATCCTGATCGGAGCACCCTTATTTACTTTTTATATTGTTGCAGTGTTCGTCTTGCTACTGTTCTGATTGTGCATTGTAATGGACAAAAGTTTGACAATTTAGCCGATCAACTTTTTTTGTTAGTAAAACGCAAGGGTTGTATATACGCTCCACTTCTGCTGCATTTGCACCACGTTGTAATTATCGTAAATAAAGCTCGGTATGCTTTCGAATCACTCATGCTGTACTTTGATGTCATACACAGATCAGTCTACATTGCATCGCTTCAAGTCAAACGCACCATAAATCTGCAGTGGTCAGGTGGTAAGGCGGCCATGTGGTACAGGTTGTAGCTCTCAGAAAATTACCATTTTCCACATTGTAATTACTAGTTACTAGCACTTGAAGGCTTTTTACAGTTCAGAATCGTTATGGTAATCACGACATGGTGTGAATGCAGCAGTCATCCAGACAAAAAAAAAAAAAAAAAACATGAAAGTAATTCCCCGTCATGTTTGAGCATAACAACATTGACACATTCTGTAAAAACAGTCCAAATGAATCTCTTCTACAAGGGAAGCAGTGCTAGACAAATGTGTAAATAAAGACAACAATGTCATGCTGCTGCGAGCTCCTTCCAGGGAAATGAAAAGTTGTCAGGGTTCAATGATAAGCTACAGGCCTGATCCCTGGAGAAGTGTTGCGTTGAAGATATTAAAGAAGATGTTTTTTTTTCCCCTCTTGCCTCCCGGCCAACAACATCTCTGCCAACAAACACTTTTAGTGCAAATTGCAGTGCAAGGATGTCACAAAGTAATTCACACTTACAGATAAAAAAAATAATAATAATTTAGCTAAATATTAAAAGTGGCACAAGAAACAAGAAGGGTGTTTCAGTGCTTTCATTTTTTTTTTTTCAACTGCATCTGTAAGAATATACTGTCAAAGGATAATTGGATTACTTCCATATATGACTCTTATGAACACTATGAATCATTTCAAAACTGTGACATCATGCATCATACTGTATATGGATTCCTTATTGTGACTCTCATGCAATTATGTCATTACTGACTGCAAGAAAATTGCTGAGGAAATGGCATCCACCTGCATCCAATGCCTTCTCTGGATGCCTTCAAAAAAAAAACCATGCTGCACAAAACTATGTTGATTTCAAATAGCTGACATAGTGAGCAGTAGGTGTTTGTGTAGTCTCTCAAATCAAGATAAAGTAGACTTAAATTTGAGATAAAGATATCTATTAGATGGATAGTGCTGGCCCCACATGCTGATTGTGGACACAGGTTGTACATTTAACCTGTTCACCCCCTTTTTGAGCATGGATCTGAACTTAAATGGATAAATGGATGCAATTCATGATTGCTTTGGAATACAGACCTAAGGCTGATCTCTTTTTAAAGAAGATACTCAGCAGAATACTGACATTAAAGCAGCTTTATCAAATGAAAGTGTAAAAAAGTTATAGAAGTTTAAATGTACTGTAAAGCAAATGTACACTCCTGGGCAAAAAAATAAATATGTAAATAATAATAATAATAATAATAAAAAGGGCGAAGCCAAAAATGGCAAAATATTTAGTGGCCTTTTAATGGTCTTAAAGGCACAATATGTAATATTTTTGGATTAAAATATCCAAAGACAACTAAAACAATGTTATATATTTTGTACACTACTTAAATTATCCCAAATGTTTCCAACAATGTTTGAATCCAGAGAAATCAGCTATTTTAACCAGTGTAACGGTCCGTGGCATTGCGTCGCCTGTCAATGATGTCATACCCTTTCCTTCCGTAGAAACCATGGAAACACCAAAGATGCTTTAATATGTTTGGATACTTTTATTGACAGAAAACTAATCATTGTTATATAGTTCAACATCTCTTGTTTTCTTGATTTACTGCAAGTAATGTTTGTACCATGCCTCAGAGACAATGTTATTTTGTCAAGTGGCAAACATAGCATAATCAGAAAGAGCTTTATCTGTAATAACAGTAATACAACATTTTCTCCACCATACAATATATTTTTAAATTAATTGCATTCCATTTAGCAACACAAGTCATTCAGCTTTTACTGATATTCTAATATCAATCTAGCTCACTGCAATATGCATCAAGTGTCTTATACCAGCCACCGAGCGATTGCTTTATAACTTTATAACATAACTTTCGACAACTCCCATGATTCCATGCTCATTCACAGCGTCATCAAGCTCCGCCTTTTTAATGTTTTGAAAAAGCGACCTCTAGAGGCAAAACAAAAATGAAAATTCTGTCATACTCACCTTCATGTCGTTCCACACCCATAAGACCTTCGTTCATCTTCAGAACACAAATTAAGATATTTTTCATAAAATCCATGAGGCCTGCATTACCAGCAAGATAATTAACACCTTCAATGCCCAGAAAGCTACTAAATACATATTTAAAACAGTTTATGTGAGTATAGTGGTTCAACCTTAATATTATGAAGCGTCAAGAATACTCAAAAAAAACAAAATAATGACTTTATTCAACAATATCTAGTGATGGGCGATTTCAAAACACAGCTTCATGAAGCTTCGAAGCTTTAGGAATCTTTTGTTTCGAATCAGTGGTTCGGAGCGTGTATCAAACTGCTGTGTGGGTAAACTTGCAGGCAGCTTTTTACAGGAAGAAAAGTCAGTGTTGTTCCTCTCTAAGTTAATGTCTTCAAAGAGTTCATGAGTAGTTAAGAAATGTCTTCCAGGTCATTTGAGTTTAATGTACCTCCAAATATTCACTATAGGGTTCAAATCTGGACTCTGACCAGACCAAAACATGAGCCTGATGAACTTGTTCTCAAGCCACTTCTCAGTTGTCTTTGCAATTTGGGCAGGAGCATTGTCTTGTTGAAAAATATCATCTGATCATTCCACTTTAGATAACAACTATACAATTGTGGGAAGCGAGCATTCTGCAATATTCTCATGTACTCCAAAGCATTACATGACTTTCCACAGTGAAGTAGCTCACCAACACCAGCAGCTAAAAAGGCTCCCCACACAATGACTGTGGTAGAGATGCATTTACTATTATATTTCTCACCAGATTTTCAAAGACACCTCTCTGGAGCATCACCATGCAACTCGTGTTTCATTGTGATTCATCACTCCACACAAGTCTGCTGAACCACTCTGAATCAAATTTCCCATATTCTGCCAAAAACTTCATTTTGTCTTTGATGTTTTTCTGAGACAGCAATGGATTTTCAAGTAGTGCATTTGCTTAAATTTTGCTAATTTCTTGACCAACAATTTGTGGTAAAGACAATTAAAAGCTTAGTGTTTAGCCATTTGGGCCTAGCCCACCTTTGTTTATATATATATATATATATATATATATACACACACACACATACAAAATACATTGCTAGAGTGCTAGAAAATCAAAGCCATATACCTAACCAAGTTGTGTTCCAAATTTAAAGTTGGTATCAAAAAGAATTGAGCTATCTAAAAGGTTATTAATTACCATTTACAAGGTAAAAAATTTGTCTAATTTCAGTTTTCACAGGATGAATTTTGAACATTTAAGCTTTCAGATGATACCTAAATTATAATGATTACTAAAATATGTGATAGGGGAAAAAGGCAGTATGCCAAGTGTCCTACTACCAGGACACTGAGATTTAACCGGCTATACCCCATTAATCCATAAACTATCACCATTGTGCCCTTGTTTAAGACACTTCCTCCAGGTAGACTGTCTTTGAACAAAATTGTGATAAAAGAGCAAGCTAAGTGACTAAACTTCAAAGTAGTAATAGTGAATTTTCTGCTGTTAACTCTCCGAGTGGGGGCATTGTTTGTTAAGCTTCTAAAACATTTTGGGTAGTTCATACTGAGACCAGTGGGGACTTTATTAAGGACTTTTAAGAAGTCCTTTTTTGGGCAGCAAACAAAACAGCCCTCAATTAAATCAACTTAAAATGAACTCTGAAAAGTGAAGTCCAATAATGCACTTATTTCCCTGCAGACCGGCTGCATTAGTAAGCACTTATTGCCACATTTATACTGTGAGAAGAACAGGTGCTGCACCCACATATTTTGTTTACAACACTTTGCAATGTCAAAGAGTACAAGCAAGAAAAAAATAGAAATAAAAGAAAAAAGTCAACAGCTTAGAATTAGTTGCTAAAAGTCTAAAGGCTGTATTGTATATTTTACCACCTTTTAACAACTTTTTAGGACCCGACCGGTCTAAAACAGTCTAAATTTAAACACATATTAAAGTTGTACCGTAGCAATACAGGTAGGGTGACCAGACGTCCCGTTTTTCCCAGGGCAGTCCCGTATTTCAGCTCTATTTTTAGTGTCCTGACTTATTAAGAAAAAATCACGTTTTGTCCCGTATTTCATCTAAAATTTCATTACGACTGGGTAATCGTAGAACGAGTAGTAGTAGACTAGTAGTGTTCTGTCACACGAGAACAGCCCAATCAATTCGTCGTAGAACACAATCGACCGTTCGCAAAGACCCGCCCCCCTTTAGTTACTGTTGCTACGTCCGACAAGCCATGCTGATCTCTCGCGACACATCATGTTCTCATGCAGTGAAAAATACATCGCGGAGCAGAGAGGACACTGACAACGCGTCGACAGACAAGACAGAACAGGTTACTTTTGATATGAAACAAAGTCTCAAATTTCAAATTTTGTCATTTTTAAAGAAATTTAAACAATAAATACCATTTTGTGGCTCTTTAATGTGTCGTGACAGATCGCTGTAGCGCCTCTGTTCAGGCGGTTCGTGAACCAATCATCTCTTCCTACTAGTTCATTTATAGCATCAAATAAACATGAATGAACATCATAAGGTATGTTGTTTCAATCACGGAAAGACATCAGTACACACCATTTTTCAAGTTCAAGTCCACCTACGTTAATCTGCTAACTCCCCTGAGTGCTGATTGGTTAGATCGCATGTCAATCAAACTCCTGGCCAAATGAAGGTGGGATAGGCGGAAATGCGCTGACACACACCAGAAGCAGAGAATGGCTGCATCCGAAAACCTAGGCAGCTGACTTGCTGCCTCTCTGCCCTATCAGGCAATGACTTATAAGGCAGTGTTTGTGCATGAAGGCACTTCACCAAACTGATTTCGGACAGACTTCTGAAGCAGCATAAGAGTTTAATGATCTTCCGCAAAACAGCGCGAGCTTTGGTGAAAACTAAACAAATATTTAATTACAACAGTAGTAATTTCTCGCTACAAATGACATCAAAAGTGGAAAATGTTGGTCAGAAATGTACATTTACACACAAACTGACCAGCAAACGCAACTTTTGAACACCATCTTTATTTTTCTAGCTCACCTATCACAGAATGTAAAGCACAGGATTGTGGGATATCAAAGGCAGCGAAGGATACATCTATGCTGCCTTCAAAAATCGATCAGATGAAGGTATCTCAGGAAACAGGAAGTGAAGCTAACACTGAATTCGGACATGCCTTGTTGCCTTCCTACCTTGAAATGTGTCCTCCGTGTGTCAGTAAATTACATCCATAAATTCGGTCTTAAAGGGGCAGTAGCCTTATTAAATATTTGTCTGTCATTAATGTTAATCAAACAACAAAAGATGTTAAATAAATGTATACATGATAAATAAACCTACTGTATCTGAAAAACAAGTTTATTTAATTTGTATCTCTATTGTATTTGTCGTATTGTTTGTAATTTGTTTGTAAAGTTCTTTTTTATATAACAATATATATACAGGATAAGACAAAAACACGGTTTGGAAAATGGACTCATGATGTACTCGCTCATTATATAAATTTTGTACATTTTGAACACACAAAAAAGTTACAGACTACAGCTTTAAAGTTGAGGTATTACTGCATTGCTAGCAAAAAATAATGATTATGTTCAAACTTGTTTCCAAAATATTAATTTACTATATATATATATATATACACACACACACACACACACACACACACATTTTTTTCATACTGTAGATTCAAAATATGAATTAAATTAAGATTTTTAGGTAGGTTTATTATGAATATGAATTATAATACAGCATAAACAAATAAAAGCAATTATTTTAAATACTACAAAGTGATTTTATGGTATCACAACTTCATAATGTAAATGTACATAAGGCTGGGCGGTATGACGGTATATTTACCGTGGCGATGGTGTAAAATGTCTATCGTTAGAGATTTTGCTAATCATGCATATCACGGTATGTAAATATATGAGTGTAGCACAGCACTATTGACACTTTAGAGTGATAAAACGCATGAATAAGACAATAAAAAGACTCACAGACTTTTCAATATTTAATATATTAAACCGAGATAAGAGATCACAAAATCACACTTCACCTTATCATGCAAACAGCACTTCATGCAAAACAAGTGACCTCTAACAAACCCCCAAGGCTAATGCTTACTATTCACCCTCTGTGGTCGTCTGACTAGACTGCCCTCATTTTACACTTTTTCTGCCCAGCAGCACGTTGCAACTGACCTTAACTACAAAATCATAAGAACTACTCATCTTTAACTCCCCATAGAGGCAGCATGGAGCCCGGCCAGGGTTGCAGTGACACCATCACACCTGCTTCTACAGCGGGTAGCTGGCAGTTCAGTGACTCATAGTCAGATCACCAACAGTTACCATGAAAAAATAATACTATTCCACGCCAAAACGCAGATACAGGGACACAGGGGCAATTCTGTGAAGGTAAAGAGTGAATTATTTGATCTTTTTGTATTAGAGAAGGGTGGATATTGTAACTGTCAGGCTTTTAGGATCTGCTGCAGTTATTTTATGCTATTCTGAATAGATTTCACACATCATACAGTAAGAAGTTTATGTGTACAAGAAGAGCTTGAGCACTGAGAAACGTTACAATTTTCACACCACAATACAAGAACTAGATATCCACAAGTCTGATTTATAGTAATATCCACTTTGCAATGTGTCAGTTGAAGTGCAAATGCTTTGAAAACCTTTCTTCTTTTTTACTGTCAGAAATGCCCGCCCGTACATCTCAGATGTCTCAAACTAAACCTCTTATATGGAGTGAAGAGCACATTTGTTGCAGTTCCAGTCTGAAAGGGAGGGATAAACTGTCAATATGATGTCTGAGGTATTTTCCTGTCGAAAGAGTTTAATGGGAGAGCTTGTGGGGAGGCTGATGCCTGTCCTCTATCTCTGACACAGCCATTTACAAAATGATCATCCTATATATGTGTTCTAAAGCACAGAAAAGCCGGACAGTTACACAAATTGCTAAATGATCCCTCAGATAATCTCGCAAGGCTCCTGTATTTTTTTACAGTGTAACTCAAGCTTATAACTAACGAATGTAGCACAAACTACAGCATAACAGTGCCATTCTAAATTCAGCTTCCTCTGAACACAAGAGGAACAGCTGGAGTTTAGGACTCTGCCATTATTGGCGAAATGTGTTAGGTGCAATGAAAAGTACCATTATTGAAATATACAGACATTTTAAGAAAATTGGTTGGACAGCATTTTCAAACACTGCCAGTAAAGGCTTGCAGACTCCCTGCCATGCGACACATTGTTCGCTTGAATGCTTACAAACCTTGAAACTGACTTGCTAACCTTACTAGCTTGAAAAATGTGTCATTTGACAGCAGGAAAATGCAAATACAAATGTAGGCCTATTTTTATCTGCCTTTAGCATTTAGGATTTATTTGATTGAAGTTCCATGAAATCTAACACAGTATAAAATTAAAGGTGCAGTAAGCGAAAGGTGCACTTACTGCACCTTTAAATAAGAAATTTTAGGAAAATTCATTGTAAAATTTCATGTTGGCAGCCATATCTTGTTAAAGTAAGAAATAATAAAATGGTCAAATAAATAGTTCTAAATAGTCAAATTTCTCTGAGACTAATAATTGGTCTAGTCTTGACTCAAAAATAATTTATGATTCAGTTCAGCACACAGTGCATATTTTCAGTCTATTATTATTTTTACTTTAAATGAATTATAAATTATCAGTATCAGACTATTTTACTACTTAGGACCAGTGTTGGGGGTAACCCATTACAAGTAACTTGAGTTACATAATCAGATTACTTTTTCAAGTAACTAGTAAAGTAACGCATTACTTTTTCAATTTATCAAAGTTACTTTTTCAAATAAGTAATGCAAGTTACTTTTTCACATATATTGACTGACAGCTCTCCTCTCCCCATGTTGAGAGAAATAAAGTGCAGAGGTGTTGTGTGCGCTGTGTGAACATGATGGTTATTGTAGTTCTAGACTAAATGTGAACATGCATTTACTCATCTCACTCGCACAAAAACACTCAGTATTCCTCAAAATGAATAAAAACAGTGAAAATGCAATCTCAGAATTGTATGCAAACATGCAATAATTAACTATATTAAATTACACAAATATACTTTATGTATTTAATCTCACAATCTTGCTGCTGACCTTCAATGATCTAATTCAACCATACTAATAAGGAAAATTACTTTAGATTAGATTTATAAATAAGAGTGTTGAACTTCCGTCTGTATCCTATTCTTCTTTCATCCACAATGACAGCCAGGGTCGCCAGGTTTTCATAACAAAACCCACCCAATTGCTCCTCAAAACTAGCTCAAAACTAGCCCAATGGCATTTTAGGGGGGGTCCCACGATAAAATTCGCATTTTTGCATTCCAGGGACTAAATATCACGTTATTTTGGGTCGATTCAACCCACGGACATGAAAGACAACCCGCGGCAACAGTGTAAAAGTAGCCCAATTCTGCGGGAAAACTGCAGACTTGGCAACACTAATGTCAGCACAGCTGAAAGGTTTGTTTGAGCTGCGCCCTCTACTGTACAGGCGTAAATATGCATTTCCTTCAGCCGGAGGCTTATTCATTTCACTTTTGGTGTGAAAGTGCCTTAACATTTGCCAAAAATAGAACTTTTTTTTGTTATTAAAAAACAAAAAAGCAAGCCCAGCCCAGGTGAGAAAAAGTAACACAAATGTAATGTAACGCATTACTTTTCATAAAAAGTAACTAAGTAACACAATTAGTTACTTTTTTAGGGAGTAATGCAATATTGTAATGCATTACTTTTAAAAGTAACTTTCCCAAACACTGCTTAGGACTATGTATTTGATCATATTTATGTATTTGTTTATTTATTACTTTTACAAGGTATTTAACATGAACATTTACAATGAAATTTCTTGAAATTGCTTTCTTAATTTCACAGCCTTAATTTCACAACAGTTGGGCAAGTGAATCAATGCCAGATATACTGGACTGATTCTCATGAATGTGATAGTTTTGTAAATACATTCGTGCAATCTTTATAAATAATGCATATGTTGTTTCAGATGCCTAATTTTTTTTTTACAAAAATAAATTAATCCAGATTACCGACCTCTGGGATAAATGCAAATTGAGTAGACTAAGACAAGCTAAAAGCTCATGCTTTTACAGAGGTAACCCAAAACTCTCAAAAATTCCTGTGTTTGAGAGACAGACTGTGATAAAGATCGTGACAGATAAAATCAGTGTGGCAAAATGTCATCTTTTTAGTTTTAGATGTTTGTGTAGCTGCAGGGGTTACAGAATCAGATAAAGACACATCCTCTTATTAAAGATTCATCAGCCTCTGTCACTGAATGAAACTTGTGGCAATTATTCATGTGGGGAAGAGTGAAAAGAAAGAAAAAGTATTGTTATCTCAACCCAGCACTAAGAAAATAGCCAGTTTTAACTCTAAACTCCCTCAAGGAAACAAGCTCTCCCTCAAGATTATATTTGCTGTTTCCCATTTCTCCTTGTTATTGAGAAAGAAAGGCAGGACAGGTTGGTGGGCAACCACTGGAGTCTTTAGTCCATCATTTACTGTTAGCATAGCCTTTGTGCCCTTTCTATATCTATTAAAATGCCTGGATTGTGTAAAACAGCTTTCATTAAAATTACAAAATTGCTTTCTTTATACAGTACTTATGAAATGCATCAAATTGTCTGTCTTGGCTGAGTGTCATAAATGCTTCATGCTCAGGAACACAAGAAAAAAACAGCATGAAGAGCAACAGTGACCCCTGGAGTTTGAAAGGATGCAGATGGGAATTCATCTCTGAGAAATTACAATCAGAGGTGCAGATTTTCAATATACCAATGTACTGTATTTTCAATGTACTGGTTAGCATCAGCGGTCAACCCCTGCTGGTAGATGTCGCAAATACACTGTTATGTAGCCAAAAAGCATCTTTCTAAATTGATGGCCATTCAAAAGAAGCCATGTATTCCAAATGAATTGCAAAATATAAATATATTAGTACAGACAACATATTTTATCATACATTTACTAACATAAGAGTTCTTAAATACATGGACTTATAGGGCTGTGCGCACCATTGCGATGAATGGAAATCCTAATAGATAGCTTTCTTCAGGTAGGCTAAATCAGACCTCTTGGTGTTATCCTTAAAAGACCTTCATTTAATCACTTCTTGACAAAAATAGGACAGTCACGAGTGGCTAGAACATTATTTTAGACTAAAATACTTACAGATGCTTACTGAGATATTCATAGCTTGTTCTTTACACAAAACCTGTGCCTCAGTGTGTCGCAAAGGATGTTTTGTTTACAGAGCCACAGTATAGCATTGTACATGCAAATGCTATAGCATATACATACTATAGTATGCGATCTAGGTCATTACTGAAATTGTGCTGATCTCAAAAGCTTGCTAAGGACCTGTGTGGCATTATTATAATGCAGAATGCTACAAAACAATCTAAACAATTGGTAAATGTATGCCATCAAATATTAATGGTAGTATTTAGCATTTGTAAGCTGCAATTCACAGACTGCCCCTCTGACTCTCTACTTCACCATGAAGGAGCTGCAAATTGATTCATAGGGGTCTGTAGATGTATTCAGACAGTAATTGTTTTTACGGTGATGTAATTTCAGCATTTAAACAAGTTAGAAGGTGATTTTATTGTAGCCCTTGCTGGTCTCCCATCTTATGCTAGCTAAACCATCTGATTTAGACTGTTTTCTTTATAGCAGGGCGATAGCCGGATAAACAACTGTTTAACCCTTTGAAGTAAGATATTGCTAAAGTAATATTATCCACTAAATACACATTACAGATGCAGCTTGTTTTGATTATGTTGTTTAAGCTGCTTGATTTTCAATATCATGCTATCTCTGGACTGCAATGGAAGCAGGGTGTACTTGGCCAACAGTATATGGAAAAATGAATGAAAAATTACAATGCAGCTCCATTGTTCTTGTGAATTAATTGCCATACGAATGCAGTTTTATTACAGATGAGCCATGCAAATGTTCTTTTATAGACATTACCCTGACAAACAATTACCATCCGAACGTGCTTATGTCATAATTCTCATTCCCAGAGCCATTTTCAGTTCATTCTGTGGGAAAAAAAGGTTGGGTGACGTACATTTATATTGGCTATGTCAGCTCAGCGTAAACCACAAAACAGAGAAAACTGGCAGTTACAGATAGAGTGAGGGCACTACGAATGACCTTTACATCCTGACAAATCATATCGATGTACACAACTCTAGATTAAAATTCATAGCCGATAATATGAACTGAATATGGTACAATGCAACTAATAGGTTAAAACAAAGCATAAAAGCCTGTAAATATTCACATCAAGGTAATATCCAAACAGCACATGCAGGAATAATTCTCATAATGTATTTTACAATAAAGAGAGCAACCTATACACTATCATTTTTGAGGTTGTTAAAAAAATTTACGCGCGTTCGGGTTTACAGAAGTCGTCGGCAGCGCTGCACAGGTCACAGGACTTCACGAAATCAACAATGTCACCAAAGAAGTGTGTTTTTGGTTGTGAGGGAAAGATAACCTTGCTTCCCAAAGAACCCAGCATTAAGTAGAGCTGAGATTTTTGTGCTCACGCAATACATTGATGCACTCTCGACATTTGTTATTAAAATAACTATAGAAACTGATAGTTGCAATCACTTTTTTATTGGTTAAAATGAATGGAGAATATCTCGTGTTTTTCCGAGGCTGCTCGAGCCCTCAGGATCGGTGCTTATGGTTTCATAAACAAGGCCCAGTTCCATGCTGGATTTACAGATCGTTTGAAACTGAAAGATGGAGCGGTCACAGCTGTAATTATCCCGGTCATGAGTCGGAGTAAAACTGCTTCAAATGTCTGTTTTGTTGGCAATAGGCGCCTAAGTGCATATAATGTAAACAACACGAATTGAATTCATAAATTCGTTATTCATCATTCACTATACGCTATATATATTATAGTGATTCAAAAGATATCCAGGGATAATGCGGTGGTGTATTGTGTGTGTTTAAATACATTTGTTTAGCTGACCATTGATAGCTTGCAGCTGATCTCTACACAAAAGCTGCGTGTGACTCTATCTCTGCTCACATGGCACGCCTCCAGGAGCTCGGCTATTTTCGGAAATACTCGGTACAGCATATGTATCTTTTATAAATATGATAAAACTAAAGACTTTTTGGAGATATGAAGGATGCACTACTACTCTATAGGTACTCAAGATTAACATGAGATTGGCAGAAACTGTGTGTGATACCCTCCCATTTAATGTATTTGAAAGAGGTATTTATGCTCAATAAGGCTACATTTATTTGATACAGTAAATATGGTAAAACAGTAATACTGTATTATATTGTCATAACTTAAAAGAACTGTTTTCTATTTTAGTATATAAAAAAATGTCAAAATTGCCCTAAAGAAACTATCTATACATTTAAACTCTTAAAAGTCGACAAGACAGAAAAATATGGCTATATTTGGTACTGAAATATGCAAAAGCAAAGTAAACAAACTAAAATTCAGACTAGAAACCTAGACATTCCCATAACAAATGTCAAAGATTAGCTAAATTGCATTACCGCCATTCTAAGCTATATTTGTCAATGATGGGAGTCATTTCAGATCTGAAACTGATTATTATGGCCTGCCCAGATGGATATTGCCTTTGATTGTTTTAAAGCCAGGAAAGGTTACACACAATTCCCCTAGCCGGCCCCTCTATTCCCCTCTCTCTGGCACCCTTTGCTCCAGAGCTATCAAGAACCAGCAGAGGAGACCTTGACACATCTTTTCTAATATCCATCCCCCTGAGAGCTGTCCCCATTCGGAGTTCAGCCACACTGGGAATGAGAGATGATAGGCCTTATTGAAATCGTTACTGCTCTCTCCTCCGCAATATTTTCACTCTGCAGCCTTGACTGAGAGATTCTTATTGCCCTGCCCCTGGATGAGGGTGAAAAATAGCACTGATAGAAAAAAAAACAATAACCCAAAATGAAAACAAGGTGAGCTATTCTTATATGGCTGCCAACACAAGCCTTTCGTACCGGTTTGCTTCCAAATATAAAGGCTAAAAACAAGGACCTACATAAAACTATAGAAGGAATCTAGATTTGACTTTATTTTTCTCCGAGACTCAACATAAAGTTTTACAAAGCACAACGGAGACTGCTATCCATATCTCGTACCCATTCTGTACCGTGAAGCTTTAGAAGGATGGGACGAGACAAAGGAACATCAGAGGAGCCCAATCTGCTGCTGGACGTGTGAATGCCTGCCACAGGACATGGCACTTTCCTCCTCTCCCTCATTACAGCCACACCAGAGGACGGAAACCTGAATGTATTTCCTGCTGTTAGCTTAATTACCCCTCCTAATGAATGTATCCTCATTTCAAAAGACATCTGTGGGAGTGACATTCTCCAGCCGCAGCTTTTCTTGCAGCAAGACACTGAAATTAACTTTTTTGTGTCAAGTCTGAACTAACAAGGGGTGCATTTCCCAAAAGCATTGTTAGCCAACTATCTTCGCAAGTTCCGTCTATATCAGCATAACCCGACAAACATTCGCAAACAGCATTGAAAAGTTGGAACGACCGCTCTCGAGCTGTGGTTAGAAGCTTAGTTTCTTGTTTGTATGACATGTGGAGTTAATAAATCATTATCTTGAGAAAAATAAGCAAGCTGACATTCAGTACACTCTATATCTTTTATTCCGAACATATACAAATGTCTTTTAGTTCGTCAAGAGATTTAAAGTGCAGTTTTTAAAGAGTGTGCATGTGCGTATGTGCTCTAGTTCGCAAGAATGAGCGTATGATTGAATCTGGAAATAAAGCAAAATAAAATGAGAATTAGTCCTCAGATGCCATGTCCATTTTTATAGCGAAAAAAATTAATTCGATCTCAAACAGATTCATTAAAAGAATGTATTACTCCACCACCTGTGTGACATCATTAACCAACGTGGTTGAACAGCAAATTTGCGTCAAAACAGTTCGGGAAACAGTCATGACCAGTTGATTTCTTCAACGAGCAACTGTACGAAGGTAGATAATCAGCTAGTTATGTCGTTGTATGGGAAACGCACCCCAGGTAATGGTCACTACTTTGTAGTTAGATGTTCTTACATCGGTTCACCAAAGCGGAATGACACACTGTGTAAAATGTATGTCTCTAAATGTATGTTGCAAGTTGGGGAATCTTTAAAGCCCCACTGTAGTCAATAATTTTATCCTTAAAAATCGTCTTTGATCACCAAAATTACTTATTTAAATGTTTTTTTCCTGTGAAAAAAAATCTTAATGCCTTAAAATAGCTTTGAATGTAACTCTACACCCTTGCCTCATTTAATATACACGGATCTATGAATATGATAATTAGCCCCGCCCCCACTCACTCGCACAAGCTCAGAGATCCACTCGGTCAACTTACTGAGGTAAACTCTGCACAATGGTATTGCTTTTTATAACGTCTGACACATAACGTTTTGCTTGACAATGTTATCAAACAGCTAATACTGTGTTGGTAATGTTACACAAACCATGTTCACATTCACGAGTCAGACAGCTTCTAACAATCAGGATCCTTAGAACCACTTTGAACAACTCAGAACGTCAGTTGAGATAGGCATATAGTTCATCATAACATCGTAATATGCATCATACACCCGCCATATTGAATCTACCCAATTTTCATATCAACAGAAAAATATACTGGGATAACCTTCTTTTGAGACTCCATTGTGTGATGAGTTAATGACTTGCTAAAGCCTGTCGTGATTGGTTACAAGGTAGTTTGTGATGTCAGAAACACCAGCGATTTCAAACCGCGGGTTTGAGACTGTCTTTGGTTAACTGCAATTTTAAAGAGAAAATACTCAGCAATGGTGCTGACTTATAAATTTGCACATGGTTTATCTTAAAGCATATTAAAAAACACCATGTAGACATATAAACAACGTTGTGATTTTCACCACAGGGGGACTTTAATAAAACTCTGCTCTCCATTTAATCTCATTTGAGTCCAGGAGAAACATCTGGGATAATATGAGATTTCATGTTTGTTTTTTTGTTTTTTTTCCTATGGGCATCTTATTTTGCTTAATAAATTGATTAATAAATAAATGCTCAGGTTGTACCCTCCATTTTTTAGACAAAACAACAATATATATTACAGCAATTTTGTCACCTTTTGCTCTTGGAAACATATCTTCACCTCTGTGTCCTACACAGGAATCAAGCATTAGACAAATCAATAAATTGTCATTGGCTGCCATGATGCTCACTCTGAAATTCAAGAGCTCCTTCTAGACCTTTAACCTTAAAGATTCCTTATTGAAACAACAAACAAACACAAGAAAAAAACACCATATATGAACAGGCACATAAAACTATTATGGATTCAACCTCTGTAACCCCTGATAGTAGAAGTGAGTTTACAGAATGTGAGCAGATTCTGAAACCTAAAATCCAAATAGAAAAAGTAAAGGACAATCGTTGACACAGGTCATGATCTATATGGTCATCTCAAAACATCTTAAAGTAATAGTGCACTCAAAAAATATAATTTCTGTCTTCATTTACTCGCCCTCATGTTGTTCCAAACCTGCATGACTTTCATTCATCAGCTGAACACAAAAAAACTGTTTTTTTACACAGTTACAATGAATGGAGCTTTTCAAGCTTAAAGGGCCTTTAAAACAAAGGAAACTCATTTGCAAATTTGAAACAATTCAAGAATTTATCCACATCTCTTCAAGTCCTTTATACTTGACATGACCCGTCCGCTGAAAGAAGCAAAGCTGGCAGGGGGAGACATTTGAAAAAGATTATATCGCAATGAGATATTTTGGAGCTCTGAAAGCTGCTGTGGTAATTTGCCCATCACTCTGGACTTTATGCAAAACTTGACATTTAAAAAGATGAAATGAGGAGGATGTGAGTATGGGATAGAGCCTGTGAGACGCCATTTGGACGCTAAATCAAAAGGTTGAACAGCCTCATGGACACGTAACAAGGCCTGAAATCTAGGACACAGATGAGTCTCACTGCAAAGTGTTTGTCCACAGTAAGTTCATTAGAGATTGAGTTGTACAGACACTGTTTGAGCTTCTTTCATCAGTGGCATTCACAACGCAGGCTTGAACTTACACTACTGTTCAAAAGTTTAGGGTCAGTAAGATTTTTTTTTTCTTTTGAAAACTTAATATTTTTATTCAGGATGCATTAAATCGATCTAAAGTCACAGTAAAGACATTGTAAAGCATTTCTCTTTCAAAAAATACTATTTGTTTAAACTTTTTGTTCATAAAAGAATCCTGAAAAAAATGGTTTCCACAAAAATGTGACCCTGGACCACAAAACCAGTCGTAAGTCGTACAGGTATATTTGTAGCAATAGTCAACAATACATTGTATGGGTCAAAATGATCGATTTTTCTTTTATGCCAAAAATCATTAGAATATTAAGTAAAGATCATGTTTCATGAAGATGTTTTGTAAATTTCCTACCGTAAATATATCAAAAAATTATTTTGCAAGTGGATATTCATTGCTAAGGACTTCATTTGGACAACTTTAAAGGCGATTTTCCCAATATTTAGATTTTTTTGCACCCTCAGATTCAAGATTTTCAAATATTGTCCTATCCTAACAAACCATACATCAATGGAAAGCTTATTTATTCAGCTTTTAGATGATGTATAAATCTCCATTTAAAAAAATTGACCCTTATGAAAAAAAAAATTGACCCCAGTTTTGTGGTTCAGGGTCACAAATATTCAGCAGAACATCAGTTTTCAGCATCGATATTAAGAAGGCATTTTCTTGAGCACCAAATCAGAAAGATCATGCACAGAAGACTGGAGTAATAATACTGAAAATTCAGCTTTGTCATCACAGGAATAAATTACATTTTAAATACATTAAAATATAAAACCATTATTTTAAATTGTAATATTTCACAATACTGTATTTACTGTATCAAATAAATGCAGCCTTTGTGAGCAAAAGAGACTTCTTTCAAAAACATCTTTCCGTCCCCAAACTTTTGAACAAGAGTGTTGCATCTGAAGCAAAGCGGAGTGCCTGCAACCCCTACAGCCGTGACTTATTCACAATACAGCACTAGCCTCGAGTACCTTATTGCTTTAATAAACCGGTTACCACGCAATACAAATATTAAAGCCAGAAATATGTATCAACGCAACTTTCATGAAGTAAACTGTCACTAAAAGCCTTCCTTCCCTGACCGTGAACAGCAACAGAAGTTACATTATTACGCCATTAGATGGCAGCAAAGACTCTCTTTATGAGTGTGTCAGTCAGTAGCGAAGACTTTTACATTGAAAAGACTGAATTGTTGTGAACAAGGAACAAGACGCAACTGACAAATGCTTTGACTAGTGCTGTCAGTCATGGGAAAACCCCTTAACTGTTAAAAGGACAAGATAATACATTGGACATTTAAACAGATTTTTTATTATGAACATAGGACTGACCTGAAGGAAAATGCTAAATCTGAATGCAGGTAATAAACTCGCTCAATCGATCTCTTTCTCACAATACTCTTCTACATAATACAGTAAGCTTCAATGAACAATATCAATTGAGAACATACAGTTTATGTTGCTAAGAGTGGTTGCTAAGGGTGTTGTGTAGTGATACACAGAACCGGTGGGTGAAGCGCTCATAGCCGTGTTTTATTGTGAATAAAACACAGCTATTGACCAATCAGAATCAAGGACAGGAACTAACCATTTTATAATTGGTTACAAGGTAGTTTGCGATGTCAGACACACCAGCGATTTCAAACCACAGGATTGAGACTGTCTTTGGTTCACTGCAGTTTTAAAAAGAAAATACTCAGCAATGGTGTTGACTTATGAATTTGCACATGATTTGCCTTAAAGCATGTTAAAAACACTAGATAGACATATAAACAACATTAAAAACTTGATTTTCACCACAGGGGGACTTCAATATGCAATTATGCAATGAATGTCAATAGCATCCAATGTTGTTTGGAATATAGCATTCTTCAAAATATCTTTTTTCAAGTTCTGCAGAAGAAAGAAAGTCACAATTTTAAAATGACATGATGCTGGGTAAATAAAGACAGTATTTTATTTTGGGGTGAAGCTGGGAAAGGAGAAGTGTTTTAACGTTGTTTTACACATACAGAGAACTACAGAGAAAATGCTGATCTATTCAACTGGCACCTACAACTTTCAGGCAGCACCTGGAAACCTCAGGCCAGTTGGATTTAAATATCAGGCTTTTTGATCTGCCACAAATGGCAAGTTTTCAAACGATCAGCCACAAAGCCAGCCTTGGCAGATCTGCAGATGTCTGCCACCAGCAGGTGCCTGAACAGCCTGAAACTGATGAGGATTATGGAGCAGACTCTTAAACAGAGACCCGATGTGCGCGTTTTCCCTCTCGGGTGGCTGAAAACTTTTGTTTGAACACGTGGATTCCCTTGCCATATCCCACATCTGCCGTCACGAATGAGATTGGCTTTGTTATGAGTGCTCCGATAAACTCCTGGCAGCAGTTTGTTTGTTTGCGAGGAGAAAATGAGTAGAATTTATCAGTGGGTTCATCTGTGGTTTTAACTCTCTGACAAAAACTGTTTGTGTTGTGGATGTTCAAATGTGTCCAAACGCAGATAAAAACTGTGTTTCAGATTATAACTTGTGATAGTTTGATCACAATTTAGATGTGTTTTGGCTGTAACCTCTAAGAGTCTTCAGGGTTGTAAGATAACATCAATTGATCAAAGGAATGTTTACATCTTTATAAAAAAAGAAGTTGAGGAGGAGAGCGCTGGTTCAAGTGCTCTAAGAGTGTCTTATTTGAAGCTGTAGAATCTTGTCTGGGAGACGAGACTTGTTTCTGGATTGGTAGGTGCAGATCACATGACCTCTGGCCACAAAGATTAATAGAGCAGCAGAAATGGGGTCGATCAATACCCTGCTGCCTGAAGAAAAATAGCATGGTTTCAATCCACCATTAAATCTGCCCTTGTTGAACTGCTTTTGATCAGAGGCAACACAAACCGCTCTTCAGACTCCATACATGATTGTTAAAGTTTCATTCTGTGCACAGTTCTTCATTCTAGAGTGACTTAATCACGCTCCATAGAGAGACAGATAGATAGTCCGTGAGGTTTATGTCGCCTCTCATCTCATGACTGGCATGTAATTTAGTATGTGGAATCAAATTGCATGTTGCTTTATCATCAGTTTTTCTTCAAGGCAGAAAAAGATATTCACAAGAAAAAGAGGTGAATGATTCTCCTCCACTGGAGCACAACAGTCTGGATGCTTGGTATAGTCAATGCTGTTGATACACAGACTTGTTACATATTTCATTGATACAGTAGGCCCATGTAAAGGATACTATCTAGTATGTATACTTAAGTACTAATAGCCAAGGAAACAACATGGATATCTAGTTCACCCAAAAAATGAACTACTTGCACTGAGCCTTGTGACACAAATCCGGTTTGAAATATTACGGCTCAGTTGTTTCCGGTTGTATATATTTTCAATGCGCCGTTATCACATAGCTAACTAAACCCCTCTTAAAATGAGAGTCCTTGGGATGATTTTAAATTCCAGACATGAGACAGGAGAAGAGATATTCTGATGATTACCATGTACAGACCTTTCCAAACTCAACGGAACTTTAAGTTTTAATCCAACATAAGCCGTGATTCTTTCACCACAAGGTGTCAGCGCTCTAGTGATCGCGATGCTGCAGTGTGAGACGTGATGAATAATATCAGAATAAACATAATATTTTAGTCACTATTCTGTGCCATTTTTTTTTTTTACTGACAATCACTTTTAGGTAATTCACACATTTTTGCCAAAAATCCTAATATTCAAAGTAGTTGCGCTGTCATTGCGTTATTCTTTAAGATTAATTAAATATTTAACATCGTTAAGGCAGTTATCACATTCATTCAACTATTTCAAACACTGGAATAAAAGAGCACCAACGCAAGCAATACTGCTCGTACGAAAAATAAAAAAAAATTACTACACTCTTACTATAGTAAAACCATGGTTCGCCTTCATAAGTATTGTATTAATTATAACTGTTACGTTATATGAAAGGTAAGTTATACTACCGTCAGCTTGGTTTGTTTGTGCATGTCTTGTTGCTCTTCCATCTGCTCCTTTACAGTCAGCTAGCGCGCGATGCTAACGGTGCTAACGGACTTTTACAGTCATTGTCATTCTGTTAACAGATTGTCAGGAGGGAATCAGCGATGCTTGACAGTTTTAATTTGTTTTTGTTTGCAGTGCAACTGTAACGTAAAATAGTCTAGCATTAAAGTCTTCATTTAAATGTAAATTTAACAGGTATGAAAGACCTGAAAGAAACACTGCTAATGAGAAGACGAGCATTTGACAGCAGTAGGTTACGTTAGTTGGAAAATATATTTATTTATTATTCAGAATGCGCATTTGGAAGGGAAATATGTTAATAAACATTTCAGCAGGTTGAAGATATGTGAAGATATGTTAAAGCAGAGAATATGGTTAATTGTTTAAAAAACATTTGGCAGCCCTAAAATGTAGTAATAATCTGCGTTTTCATGAGAAGCTCTCTGTATATAAGTGCGCTGAACGCTGACCGGAAACGTTCGAGCCGTAATAAGTAGAGCGCGGAAGTAGTTGTGCAACTAGTCCATTCTATCACATTGGCTGTGTCCGAAAACTGGAAAATGCTGCCTTCGGAGGACACATTTCAAGGTATGAAGGCATCAAGGCACGTCCGAATCCAATGTTAGCTTCACTTCCTGTCTCCTGAGATACCTTCATCTGATCGACTTTTGAAGGCAGCATAGATGCCTTTGATATCCCACAATCCTACGCTTTCCATTCTGTGACAGTTGAGCTAGAAAAATAAAGATGCCGTCCGAAAGTTGCGTTTGCTGGTCAGTTTGTGTGTAAATGTACGTTTCTGACCAACATTTTCCACTTTTTATGTCATTTCTATCGAGAAATTACTACTGTAGTAATTAAATATTTGTTTAGTTTTCACCAAAGCTCGCGCTATTTTGCTGTAGATCATTAAACTGTTACGCTGCCTCAGAATTCTGTCCGAAATCAGTTTGGTGAGGTGCCTTCATGCACAAACACAGCTTTACAAGTCATTGCCTGATAAGGCAGCGAGGCAGCAAGTCAGCTGCCTAGGTTTTCGGATGCAGCCATTTACTCAACCTAAAATCTGTGACTTTTTCTCTAACTCAAAATGAGATATATTACACAAAATATCCAAGCTGCTGTTTGCCATAAAATGAAAGTGGAACATGATTTTTACAGCTAAGCTCCAAAAAAAATAATAAAATAAAATAAAATATTACGATAACATTTTTTTTTAAAGTATATAACTAAAAATAAGATAAGTTGTATTAAATTTTAAAGTTTTAAAAAATTGTATGAATTTTGGCTGCTCATTTACATGACAACAGGGTTTTTTGTTTTTCATGCCCTTATAGGCACCACAACATTTTAATGTACAGTATACTGTACTGTATATATATCTGTGACAAGCAGGGCGGGGCGAGAGCCGTGAAAGAACGGCGCAAGGCCGGTGGCACGAGTGATAATGAGCGTTAGCTGCGCGACGACAGTGAAGGAGGAGAGAGGACCAGGCCTGGACTTTGTTACGTTTTACTATGTTTGTGTGGCCGGCAGTCGGCCTGTGAGGGACTGCCGGCATTTTACTTTCGTTTTGTGTTTGTTTATTTTATATATTAAAAGTGTTTAACGTTCGCCGGTTCTCGCCTCCTTCTTTCCGTATACGAACTGTTACAATATCATATATGAAAAATGGACTTGCTAAAGATTACATTTATCATATTACATTTTTAGCTTTTTTAAAGATTAATTTTAAGTGGGAGTTTGAAGATGGTAAAGGTAATCTAAATGTAAAAATTACAGGATGAACAATATAATACGATATATATGATATAAACAACTGACGAATGTAAAAAAAAAATGGCCAATAATCAATACAGCCCTGACTGAAATGTAACTTATTTTAGACAACAACAAAAAACTTGCCATTAAAAATGGGAAAATGGGAAACAACACCTCCTTCCCTCAAAATATCCCCTTTTTTTGTTCCACAAATAAAAAAGAAAGTTATACAGGTTTGTAGTGACATGAGGGTGAGTAAATTAACACAGTTTTCATTTTTGGGTGAAAATTAATTCACATGATGTTTAAGATGTATTGAGGACCTGTGTGATTGATGATCATCCCATGAATATCTGAACGCTAAAAAACAAGAAAAAGATGACAAGTGCCTAAAATTGACAGTAAAAGTAAGAAAGTTCCTTACACTAATTATCTTTCAGCACTTACACAGAAAGTAGTTTTACACCTCGTTATATAAAGCACACCAGGCCTTACTTTACATATTCCTGTGTCATGTGCCTGAACACATGCTGATCTTGTACTCCTGAGAGAGACGAAATTTGAGGATGTCTCTTGTTTTACACTTTTTTACACTGGTAGGCACCTTTACCACAGCTAGAGAACCATCAGAGCATGCAGTTCCCTTTTCCCTAATAAGTTGTCATTTTTACAGTTAATTGGATGAAACGTTACTTGGAAAGGAGACAGTTCACTTCTGAAATGAACGTTTAATTTAAACAGATCACACACATTTGCATGAGTGCACTCATACACACACACACGCACACACACATGGGATTTTCATGTTTTATGGGGACTTTCTATAGACAAACATCTGTTTGCTATAGGCATGAGGAAGACTGCCATAGGCTTATAGTCAACATACAATGACCCTAATTAATTTCCTAAAACGATAGATAGATAGATAGATAGATAGATCAGTTTATTTTATTTAAATGAATTTTCATTGTCTAATATGTGATTCAGCTGACGCTCACTATGACAAACATCTTGAAAAGCTACGCACTTGCTGTCTCAAACTATTAACTACATCACAAGAAACTCACAAGACATAAATAACTGATGAAATACCTTGAAACACAACAGAGACCTCAAGACTTACAACAAACTACCTGATACTTTTGAGTAGTGAAACAAACTCATCCTGACATCACAAGACAACAAGTTACTAAATGTGACAACAAACAACAACAATCAAAAACAATGGAAATAAATTTATCAGAAAGTCAATTTAATCATTAAATAATCATACCCCAGTGCATGCTGGGAAGAGGCTGAATGGGACTGAACAACAAAAATGTTTTTGTAGGCCTATTTAACTTACAAAAATGCACTGATAGAACTCACCTGCTTCTTGGATCAAATAAAAAAGGTGTAATAATTAAAATGCTGCATCAAATTGAATCTCTTGAAACACTGTAAGGGGCCGTTCCCATCTAATGTGTTTTTGCATTCCACTGTGCTGCTTTTCTGTTGTTTTTGTATGCAAACATGGACTAGACAGATGTCTTTGACCGTTATGCTCACGTCTCGTTTCTTTTGCACATTCTAAAAATGCGATGCTCAAGTTAAAAGTAGTTAAATTTTTTAAAAAGCTTATCTTTTTTTTATTCACTGCCCTGCACTGTAAAAAAAGAATTTGGTTTGGTAATTGTTGGTTTAACTTAAAAAAATAAGTTACCTGGTTGCCTTAAAAATATGAGTTCATTGAAATTAAAGATTTGAGTTAAAGGTGCAATATGTAAGAATTTTGCAGTAAAATATCCAAAAACCACTAGGCCAGTGTTATATATTTTGTTCACTTGAGTACTTGCAATATCCCAAATGTTTGCAACTATTTGTAAATCGTGAGAAAATTGCAATTTTAACCAAGGCTCCGGGACGTGTGAGGAGTCGCCTGTCAATTGCGTCATGCCCGTGTTACCCTCGGTTTCCGGTTTTATTTTGTAGAAACCATGGAAACACCAAAGACGCTTTAATATTTACATGTTTTAATAGGCAAGGGAACAACGGTTTTGATATATTTATTGACAGAAAACTAATTATTGTTATATAGCTCAACACGTTTAGTCTTATTTTTAAATCTAATTTTCTTGATTTTTTGTTTTACCATGCCTCAGAGAAAAACACTTTTTTGTGAAGTAGCTAACATAGCATAATCAGATGCAGCTTTATTTTTAGTAACAGTAATACAGCATTTTCTCCATCATACAATACGTTTTAAAATTAATTGCATGCCATTTATCAACACAAACCATCCAGCATTTAATATGATATTCTAAAATCGATCTATCTTACTGCAGTGTGTCTCAAACAAACTGTCTCATAGCAGCCGCCGAGCGAACACACAGAGTAACATTATAACATTTTCAACACACTCAAATGTATCTAATATGATAAACAGAGCTGCGTTACCTCATACTCATGACCGGAAAAGCGGAAGCAGCGCCGGCGACTGTGGCATAATAAAAGTTCCGCTGCTCGTGAGGCGTGTGTTGTGCAATCGCTCCAGCGGCCTCGTTCAGCTCCCACAACACTCGGTCCTGCTCTGCTTCATACTACAATAACCTTAATAATCGCATCCATGAACATGATTTCTTCCCAAGTCCTATCCCAATTCTTTTCCACCGGCCGTTGAGGTAAAGACCACATGTCCCAAGATTCCGCGCTCAAACCTGGCGTCATCAAGCTATGCCTTTGTTTTGAATAGGCCTCTAGCGACCTAGCGGACAGAAATCATACATACCGCACCTTTAATACAATGAAGGCAATTGATTTAATCAACAGAAACTCAAAATATTATGTTATCTGAACCACATTAATTATCTAAGTTGATTTGACAAAAGAAAAAATGTTGTGATAAATCATGAAAATCTTTTTTTTTTTTTTTTTTTTTAGTTTTTAAAATGTAAAAATGCGTTCTGTGTGAATTACCCCTAAGTTGTTAGAACTTTGGAATAATAAGATAATAAATCAAAAAAACTAAAAAAACAATCAAGCTTTGGTTATTTTTAGCATTATTTTTAAGCAATATAATATAATATAATATAAAATGATTTTATGGGGGTTTTTTTTGCAGAATTACTTTTTACAGTATAATTACGTTTTTTTCTCATCGCATATTCAGTTTTCCTAATCTAACTGGTTGTATGAGAACAACAAGCCATACTAGAATGTTTTGTGACTCAACCAGAAAATCAGATTCAGCTCATTTAACAAAACAGCACTTAACACAAAGAATCAGTTTGCAACTGCTTTGAGCACTATGATCACATTACAAATTCATTTGCTCCAAATTGTGCAGAGCGCACATTTGTGTCCCACATGAGCCTAATTCTGCCGCACATTGCAACTTTTATCTCAAAATAATTTTTCAAAACATTTTTACTTACCATTTTACCTGAGTAAACCGAGTTTAGCATCTAGTTTTATTTTTTAAGGGTAAAAAACAGCATAATTAAGCAAAAAGCACTCAATTTGCAAAATAGAACGTGTGCAATAGCCTATGCACTTCCCTTTTAAGTTCCAAAACATCAGGGACACTGTGTTGTTTTTGGCAGCATCACAAAAGCACTGAGAGTGACCGCACTCTGACCGGTTAAACATGCAATGCAATGCGCCAGTTAAAAGGAAACTGCCTCAACCACAAAGCACAGTGGGCACAGCGTCTCACTTTTATAGAAGGAAGGGGAAACATACTATACCCACTGATTCAGCATTACATCTCCAGTCCTACTGCCTACATCCAATGTGTAGATTTTTCACCTAGTGACAGGCAAGCAATTAAAGCCAACAGCCTTAGCCAGTGTCGGCCCCCTGGCAGTATCGGTAATGACAGCCCGGGAACAGCGGTGGCAAAGAATGGGAAGAGTAATGTGATTAGAGGCCAGAATTGCAATCTTGTCACATGGAGCAGTCCCTGTGTCTTCGTCTCTCTCTGCAGCGACTGAATACCTGATTTATTGGTCCAGGAAGCCTATGAACAAAGTGCAAACAGAAACACAAAGCTAGTTTTGTTGAGTTATAACCACAGAAAACTGCAAACAAGCAACCATTTTTCTCCATGCAGGACCACAAAAGATTGCATGGAGCAGTTTGGAAAGTTTGTTTCGCAGTCGCTATACCCAAAACGCAGATCTGCTGGGAGAGGCGTCATGAAGATAGTGCTTTTGTGAACCTACACTCCACAAAGATACAAGTGTGAGTGTGTATACACGTGTCTGTGATTTATAACCTGAGCGGAGAGCGGGTTTCCATAGCAACTGGCGTTATCTCTTTGATAGGAGTTGGCTGACTGGAACCTCGTTGTGCAGGAATAAACCTCACCTGAGGCTCTGAGGCGTTTAAAAATAGAAACCATCGAATTAGCGTAGGTATGTGAAACCTGTCGCAGCGCAGAAAACAAGAGCTGCAGGGTCAGATCTTTAACGTGGGTGATGTTTCTGGATAAGAGAAATTGTAATTTCGGTGTTTGTCGTGAAGGATAATTGTCAGTGTGCAAAGCAATCTTGAGGAAAGTCAAAAATTAAATGTCTACTTAATTAAGAATATTATGAGAAATGTCAAAACAGGTTGTTTTTGGACGTACAATTAGCGATCTTGTTCTGACTTCATAGCCTTTATAGTTGTCTGAAAATTAAATGTGTTCATATTCACAGTTTCGGGCCCACATAATTTAATCAGACAATGGAAAGGCAATTTCAACTCACTTTAATTTCAATCAGTCTGTTCTAACCTGTGTTAATTATCTCTATGACTCATGAAAAAAATTTTTGACAAAAAAGGTGAACATGCAGATAGATATAACTTTTCCTTACAAAAATGCACCATGGTAACCAACCATAGTCTCATAGTCCCGTACTTCCTGTTGAAATATGTGTATTTATATATGTATACCAATCACGGAATCATGGAACCAAGAGCGCGTTCAGACCTCACCAACCGGATGCGCAAGGCAGTTGGATATAGTGGTGTTTTAGAGGTGAAACATTTTATAAATACTGTTCCGTTCTCGCACAAATCGATCGTTTCGTGTCTTAGGACATCAATATGTCGTCACAAGCCGCAGGGTTTAATTTGGATTTGTCTGTGCATGTTTTTTTGACTCTTATAGATGGAGTTACCATTGACAAGCATTATACGACTGACAGACCGCAACGGTTGGAGTTAAAAATCATCATTTGTGTTCTACTGAAGAAACAAAGTCACCTACATCTTGGATGCCCTGGGGGTAAGCAGATAAACATCAAATTTTCATTTTTGGGTGAACTATCCCTTTAAGTGTTATCATAATTAAGATTTTCTGACACAGTTTAACTCTGAGATCTTTTCATATTTTATTACCATTTTTTTAAACTATAGTGAATAAACTGTATTAATGAATGGAGTGTTCAAGGTGTCTGAATACATTTTGGTTTGACTGTATATATAAATATATATATATATATATATATATATGTGCATGTGTGTGTTTACAACAAATAGATAAATGTTATTTTTTTAGAAACTGACATTTTAGAGGTGCAGTCACATTTACCACTGTTTGGCAATTTTTCGCAAGCCAAGTATGACCAACAAATAGTTGTAGCTTTACTGAAAGAATCAATGTTTTGAATGAATTTCGTTGAGTGAAATACTCATTTTCTTACTCATTTAATACGCATTTTCATAAAACAATCTCTCTACCCCCTTTCCACTCACTGACTATTCCCTAAATAGTGGATGACATATAGCGCTCTACATGAGGATTGGGTGAATGAAAATGAGAGATTGAATGCAGACATTGAATATCATAAATATCATGCGCTGGAGTTTATTTCACTAGATACGGACACCACTACAAATTGTCTGATACTCAAAATAGTTCACTATATAAGGGGCTAGGGGGCAATTTAGGACACAACACCCTTATTTCATTCCTGAATGAATCAGTGTGCTTGAACAAACCGGGGAGTGACTGAATTAATGATTCACAGACAGTCAATTGTTTTGTTCCTAAATTAATCATCTTTTAATAATTAGATTATGATTATACTTATATACTTTAAGTGAATTGAATTACATGCATTCACAAAGAAATCATCTGCCCATATTATTTAAAAAAAATAAAAATAAAAAAATCACATCGCAAGGGGAAAGTACTGAAATCTGACTGTCCAGGTAAATAAAACTGCCTGTCTATTTTCAGTTCACCGCTGTCAGAGTGCTTCAATGGAAGAGCAGAGCATCCACCTGAGTGCTTTTCCTCCACCCAAAAAGACGAGCAGTCCACTTAGAGTTTCCTCCAGGATTGAACAACTACAAAACAATTGCTCCGACCCTTCACAGAGATTACTGTACTTCAGAACAAATGACAGACTTGTCTCCTTTGGGGCTCGAGAGACTACAGAGGGTGGTAGGTGCAAGATCGGGGTGAAAGAATTGGCCTCCTACGGGATGCGTGTCAGCGCACATGGTTCTGGAGACCCAACAACGGACTGCGGCTACTTGAGCCAGTGGCTTTGGAGTTAAATCCAGACTCTAAGCCTTAGGCCAGCATGGAGAGGAGGCCAGAGCTTTGTAGTAGGATTTGTCAGAAGAACAATATAAGCATGAGTTTGTCCTTTGCTCTGTAGGCCCGTGTGGGAAAGAACTAGAGACTAAAAAGACTGCGATATTTAGGTCTCAATGTGTTGGATTCGCAGATATTATTCTCTTATTTTCTGTGTGGGCTTTTGTGGACATCATGGGGGTGTGCACGGCTCTTACGGATATATTGTATGTATATAAATAAATGAAATCACTTGAGTATTATACTCTGCTAGAATGATTTTCTAAATGTGAAAGTACTGCAAATCTTCTTGTTAAACAGACGTATTGAAAGTTTAAGCTGCATTTCATTTCATGCCCCATTTGATTGCATTTCAAACGTATTCTTGGAAAAGCGGGCACAAAGTTTCAAGGTAAAACCACATTCAGAGGTTTTCATGCTCGTAGTAGATAAAGTCTGAGATCATTTCCCTGACAGCTTTCAGAGTAAGGTCACCTAAACAAAATGCAGGAAGTCATGAGAGACGACATTTGGTATTTTCAAAATTATGTGCATTTGCTCGGCTAACTTGCACTGCAGATTTGCTAGATTTGCTGTTGCCATGGCACTTCACATGACGTCTAAATTTGTATGCTGCCTTCCAAACTGCCTTCAAGGATCTCGACTGGATGGTGGTGCAGGAACTCAACCAATCCAGACAAAAAGTCTAAAAGAAAAGTAAAGCATCAAAGGGAGCCCACCAGAATAGAAATTAGGAGGAAAACTTCAATTTACAATTTAGGGTTGTCTATGAGGAAAACACACCAGATCTGTCAGAGCATTTGAGATCAGAAACCGCAAAGCTCTGCGGTGGTTCACACATGGTGTAGATTTCTGTTCTGTGCCTTGGGGCTTTCCACACTACATCAAAATGAAAGATTGAATGCCATCTCCCACTGGAACACAGCAGCCGCAGTGCCACATTCAACGCTTAAATGATTGCAAATACTAAGATAAACAGTGTACCTCACATAAATCTAAACATAAAAATGTCACTTGCACTAAATATCATGTGTTTTGGTCTCATTGGCTGAATTTGGACTCATATACTAACATTTTTCTCTTAATGTTTCTGCCATATCATTTATGGAAGACCTCAATTTCATGCAAATGACAAAGTACCAGGAGTGGGGTTTGAAACCCACAAGGACATTTGTCCATTGGATCTTAAGTCTAACGCTTTAACCACTTTTTTTTTTTTTTTTTACTGCAACAGACCCTCACATTTGAACTCATCCATCTATACTGCAATTTCAAATGCTTAATAATCAAATTAATAACCACATTTTTTTTACCAGGAGTGGGGATCGAACCCACGAGGACATTTGTCCATTGGATCTTAAGTCCAACGCCTTAACCACTCGGCCATCCTGGTTGGAGCCAACCTTTTTTTTTACTGCAATAGACCCTCACATTTGAACTCATCCATATGCTGTAATTTCAAATGCTTAATTTGTGCTTAAACACCAACATGAAAACTTATTTTTATTACCAGAAGTGGGATTTGAACCCATGAGGACATGAACAGATGCTCACATTTGAACTTGCCCATGTACGCTGTAATTTCAAACGCTTAATCATCAAATTAAAAACCACATTTGTATTACCAGGAGTGGGGTTTGAACCCACGAGGACATTTGTCCATTGGATCTTAAGTCCAACGCCTTAACCACTCGGCCATCCTGGTTGGGCCAAAACTGTTTTCATTGCAACAGACCCTCACATTTTAATGCTCACAGAGGTAATGTCTGAAATCCAATGGGCATTTCTCCATTAGATCTTAAGTCTAAAGCTTTAAGCACTCTGCCATCCTGGCTGGTTTTAATGTCTTGAGCAGTAAAAAATGGTATTCTACATTTATTTTTAACATATACAAAGTAGTTTCCATGACTAGTGTGGTCAAAAATTGTATTTTGCATTTTTACCTTGCTACCAGGAATGGGGTTTGAACCCATGCAGATATTTGTCCATTAGATCTTAAGCCCATTAGATTTTAAACCCAACACCTTAACCACTTAGCCATCCTAGTTGGGACAAAACAACATCTACTGCAACAGAACTTACACATTGAAAGCATCTTTTTGTTAGCAGGAGTTATTTACCCATCTATGCTCACAGAGGTAATATGCAAAATCCAATGGGCATTTGTCCATTAGATCTTAAGTCTAAAGCCTTAACCACTCTGCCATCCTGGCATAAGCAGGCATAAACTGGTTTCAATGACTCATGCAGTCAGAAATTGTATTTTGCAATAATGCTAAATTGTTATGCATTATCTAATGGGCATTTGTCTATTGGATCTTAGTTCCAGAGCCTTAACCACTTGGTTACAAGTGTACAATTTTTCTGTATTTATTTGTAACAGATAAAAAGCAGTTTCTGTGACTCATGCAGACAGAAATTGCATTTTGCATTTATAAAACACTATTTTGTTACCAGGAGTTGGACTCAAACCTACGAGAACATTTGTCCATTAGATTTTAAGTGCAACACCTTAACCATTCAGCCGTCCTGTTTAGTGTCAATAACTTGAACAGTCAAAGATTATATTTAGCATTTATTAATTTAAAAAAATATGCAAAAACCAAAGGAAATTTATCCTTTAGATCTTAAGTCCAACACCTTAACTATTTGGCCATCTTGGTAAACTCCAAAAGCCTCTGTAGTCAGTTTAATGTCTCATCTCTCTACTTCATTGTTCAAAAGGTGTCATTTGGATTGTTTTAAGAAGGACAGAAAACAAATAGAGAACAGTATATGATTTGAAGTGGATTAAAACTTAGGCATAACATTATGATCGGTGAAGTGAATAACACTGATTATCTCTTCATCACGGCACCTGTTAGTGGGTGGGATATATTAGGCAGCAAGTGAATATTTTGTCCTCAAAGTTGATGTGTTAGAAGCAGGAAAAAATGGGCAAGCGTAAGGATTTGAATGAGTTTGACAAGGGCCAAATTGTGATGGCTAGACAACTGGGTCAGAGCATCTCTAAAACTGCAGCTCTTGTGGGGTGTTCCCGGTCTGCAGTGGTCAGTATCTATCAAAAGTGGTCCAAGGAAGGAACAGTGGTGAACCGGTGACAGGGTCATGGGCGGTCCCGTGTGGTCCGATCCAACAGAACTCAATTTGCTCAAGAAGTTAATGCTGGTTCTGATAGAAAGGTGTCAGAATTCACAGTGCATCGCAGTTTGTTGCGTATGGGGCTGCATAGCCGCAGACTTTGACACATACCACCTACCTAAGCATTGTTGCAGACCATGTACAACCTTTAATGGAAACAGTATTCCCTGGTGGCTGTGGCCTCTTTCAGCAGGATAATGCGTCCTGCCACAAAGCAAAAAGGGTTCAGGAATGGTTTGAGGAGCACAACAACGAGTTTGAGGTGATGACTTGGCCTACAAATTCCCCAGATCTCAATCCAATCAAGCATTTGTGGGATGTGCTGAACAAACAAGTCCGATCCATGGAGGTCCCACCTCACAACTTACAGGACTTAAAGGATCTGCTGCTAACATCTTGGTTCCAGATACCACAGCACACCTTCAGGGGTCTAGTGGAGACCATGCCTCGACGGGTCAGGGCTGTTTTGGCAGCAAAAGGGGGACCAACACAATATTAGGAGGGTGTTATGGGTGTTAGGAGGGTGTTATAATGTTAATGTTATGCCTGATACCTGCAAAATAGCACCAGCATTGAAAAATGAAGGAAATAAAAAAAAAAACTATTTAGACTAAAGAAACTAGAAATGCTTTCATTTTTCTGTGTGAATACAAGTTGCAGAAAGGATGTTGACATCCTCGTGTGATGAGTGAAAAGTAGCCTTGATCAATGCAGCAGCAGATGCCAAGTTGAAACTCACCAGTTAACCGAGCTCACCAAAGCAAACTTAACACCAATCTGGTCAGTTTAATTTCTCTATTACAACGAGAGTCACGAACAGATGCACTCTTGAGACTAGAGTCTGTTCCGATCCCCTGTGAGCCTCACAACTCAGCTTTCGAAAGAACAAACTGTTAAACATGCCTAAGTGACACATACTACAGTGTCAGTGAACAAGTCAGTTAAGTCATTTATAAGGGACTCCCACACCCGCTTATTAAAAGACCATGGTTTCATTGAGCTGTCCTCAATCATTCTGCCTTTGAAGCTTGGGGGAAAGAATCTTGCTATTGATCTAAAAATCAAACTCTTCTCACATGACCGCTGAGAAAAAACACTGACCACTGACAGAAAGCACTGCAGTCACCCACAGACAAAGTGTGGAAGAAAATCATTCATTCATGTCCTAAGAATATTATTCAACTATGAAGACTCATTTAATGAATAAAAACTATAGCATTACCTGCACAACAGTTCACAATCCCCTATTAAAGAGGTAACTAAACATATGTCGAATGAGAAAATTTTTTTTTTTAATGTGTTATCATACTCTTGTAATATCTGGTGTTATTATGAGGCATTTCCTAAAAATAAAGGTTCTAAAATAGTTCTGCAAAGAATCCTTTTCTTATGAAGAACTGTTTTTCTTGTTCTTTTTTTTTACAGTTGAATATATGATTCTTTAAATCATCTCAAACTTCTTTAAAACTTCAAACTGGGGTCTGAGTACTCTTAAAGGGTGTCACCTTAACCACTCGGCCATCCTTGTTGTGTTTGACTCGAGCTGTCAGAAATTGTATTCTGCATTTATTTTTAACAGATATAAAACAGATTCTACAACTCAGACAAAAGGGACGCTTGTTTTTAAGAGTATTTTTAAGAGGTATAAACACCTTTTTACATTAAAAAAAAATACACCTAACTTCATATTATTGGATAGAGAATCATCATATTTGGGGGTCCATCAAAAAGTTTAAAACCCAACATAGATGGTTTAAAAAAAAAAAATAAATAAAAAAAAAAGTTCTGTGGGGAGCAAGTCATTGGCAACAGGGTTCACACATCTTTAATTGCAATGAACTTTCATAACACTTTCCAGTTGCTTGATAATTGGAAGATTTTAAAAAGTCTTTTTAAAGAGATTGCACTCATATAGTGAAATATAAACTGATTTAAAATATAACTACAAAACTAGGCCTATGTGTGTGTGTGTGTGTGTAATCCCCATAAAATGTATTAATTTCCATGACTCTTATAGGCCTAAAAGACATTTCCGAGTATTTTCAGATTATCAGTAAGCGTAAAAACCTTGTAAAAAAAAAAAAAAAAAATCACCATCAGACTGTAAAGCACTTTTTAAATATCAAATTGTGTACATTTAACTTCCAATATCTTTCGATTCTCTCCTATAAGCCATAAAGGACTGTACCACACTTTCTAAAGACATGTATAGGTTAAAATGAGATATAGAAAGCACAATGAAGCTTTTCTTCTCTCCCCTGCATCACCTCTGTGAGCGTCGTGTCCGAGCCGGTCCCCTCTGAGCTGTAACTCTGTCCTGTTTACCCAGCACTTTTTCCTCTGGAGACGGATCAATAGAAAGGCTTCATCATCCCGCTCATCAGAGACAGACACCACTAATGAGGCTCAGAACAGCTGACTGCTCACTTTCCACTGAGCGGGAAGGACCTTAGGGGGCACGGAGGGTTACATTGCAAAGAGGAACAGAGATCCAGTAAGTAATGACCACCCGTAGAGCACAACTTAAAGTCAACATGAATTGACATCCGTAACCCATTTTACTTTTGTGAACTTGTGTAAAGGCCTATATTATGGAGTTAATATTGTGCCATAATTAAACAAACAAGCATTTTGTAAACAAACATGATCTGCTTTGCAAAGGAAAACTCGACTCGCAAACAAACAGAAAGTGCAAATACAAAGGTCAGTTTGAGTCAAAACGCAGATGAGTAACAAATATATGTATTTTACAAATATAAATAAATGAGCCTACATCATATTTTACAAATAAATACAAACCATCCTACAAATGGCATGTAATCTTTGAACAAATACCAAATCTAGTGCATACAAACACACCTGTCTGATACGATTGTAAGACACTTGCCTTTTTATGAGATCTCTCGGCTTGATTTTCTCACAAATGCAGTTGAGCAACTTCCTCTTCCAAAACAGCAGATGGCGCTTTGCTATGGGTCAATTTACGCTAGTCTCCAGAAAGGAAGACCCGAAACATGCGTTTATAAAAATAATAATAATAAACTTTGTTTTATAGCGCCTTTAAAAGTTGCATCTCAAAGCGCTTTACAAGAACATACAAATAAAATACAATGGAATAGGGGAAATAAAAGATAGAAACATACATCAAAACCCATTTCAAGACATATATAGTTATATATAAAACAAAATAATCACGTATAGAAAATAAGTTTTCAAGGAGTTTACAGCTGACGAAAATGAGTGGTGAACAGGTGAATGGGGCGTTTCTCAATACCAAGTACGCAAAGTTTGGTAATTCTACATTATCTGCAAAATGCAACAGCAGCAATCTTGATAACATCACTCAACTCGCTCTGGCTACTCTGGTTATTTCTGTATGTATAACCACCAGCAATATGTTATACAAAACATGTTATAAAACACCAATCTGCCTCTTTTCATTTTCATTTAAACATATTAATAATAGCCACACAAATTTGGTTCAGGCAACACTTACATTGATTATCTTCACTGCAAGTACAGTACTGGTCAATAGTTTGTAAACAGTATGTTTTTTTTAATGTTTTAATCTCACCAAGGCTGTATTTATTTGATCAAAAATACAGTAAAAACAGTAATACTGTGAAATATTATTGCAATTTAAAGTAACTGGTTTCTGTGGATATTTCAAAAAGTAATTTATTCCTGTGATCAAAGCTGAATTTTCAGCATCATTACTCTAGGCTTCAGTGTCACATGATCCTTCAGAAATCATCATACTCACCTGTTCACCAAATTTTCGTCAGCTGAAAACTTCTTGTAAACTCTTTTTTTCAGGCTAGCCTGTATGTAATTATATATATATATATATATACGTCTTGAAATGTGTTTTAATGCATGTTTCTATCTTTTATTTCCCCTATTCCATTGTATTTTTATGTTCTTGTAAAGCGCTTTGAGGTGCAACTATTAAAGGCACTATAAAATTATTTATATTTAATTATTTTTTATACCCCCAGTTTCACAGACAAGGCTTAAGCTAGTCCTAGATTAAAATGCATGTTTGAGCTGTTTTAACTGAAAGCAACTTCTTCTGACAGAACTTAAAATATGTCAGTGCCATTGTTTTGTCTCAAGATGTACACCATAATGTTTTTTTCTTGTGAACCTTATAAAAGCTACTTAAATATACTAATTGAACTAAGGTCTAATCCTGGCTTAGTCTAAACCCTGTCTGTGAAACCGGGCCATATTTTAATTTATTTTAATATATTTAATTATATTGTTTATAATTATTATTATAAACGCATGTTTTGGGGCTTCTCTTTGGAGACTAGTGTAAATTGACCCATAGAAAAGCGCAATCTGCTGTTGCTCAACTGCATTTATGAGAAAATCAAGCCGAGAGATCTCATAAAAAAACGTTTGTATGCACTAGATTTGGTATTTGTTCAAAGATTACATGCCATTTGTAGGATGGTTTGTATTTATTTTTGAAAGATGTAGGCTCATTTATTTCTATTTGTAAAACAATGCATATATTTGTTACTCATCTGCGTTTTCACTCAAACTGACCTTTGTATTTGCACATCACTTTGTTTGCGAGTCGAGTTTTCCTTTGCAACGCAGATCGTGTTTGTTTGCAAAATGCTGGATTTGTTTGTTTAATTATGGCACACTATTAACTCCATACTATATATTCATAAATTTATAACATTATCCCATTACCCCTCAAATAAGCCTACAAATTGTGCATTAAGAAAGTAAATAGGTTTAGTTTTGAGATGGAGACAGAATATTTCACACATTTCTACACAGTTTACATATCTTTAATATTTTCATTTCTATTCTACTATTAACCATTTTGTGTTGCGTAGTTCTCAGATGTAAACAACTCACATTCTTTTAATGTTGAATAAGAGATAGTAATTTGTTCTAAAGTTAATTATCTAGCGATCTGGAGCCGGTTGCATAAACCACTTAGACTAGTCTTAAAAGTTAAGACACTATTTCTTTTCTTGAAGAGTGGTCCGAATTTTTTAAAGCCTGTTACATAAAAAGGTAGATTGGTGTAATTGGAATTGGAAAAATAACATTGGTTACCCCTTGGTTAACTGCAAGTTGGTCAAACTAGTTCTTAAGACACAGTCTTAATATAGTGACTAAGTTTATGCAACTGGCCCCTACTCTGGCCTACTCTTGCAAATGGCAGGCGAAAGTACATATTTATATATCAATTTCAATACGGCCAAGTCTGATAAGAAATTGTATGCACAGTTGCATTGATGTTGTGTTTAACAATGTGGAAACAACCAGATGATTCAGTGAACAAAAACACGCCAGAAGACCTGAGGAAATACAGCATGTTCTCACGGTGCTTTGCAACGCAATACTGCCACCATGAGGTGGGGAAAAGTACATCATACTACTGTATATTTCAAGAAGGCTGCATTTTACTAATTCACACCAGCAATTACTTTTAACTTCTAATTAAATACAACCCTGTCTCAAGAACATTTGGTTTCTCACAGATTTGTGCGCATGTACAAGAAATTTACAAAACATTTACATAAACATGAATCCATTCAATCCCAAATTATGCAGTTTAGATTTTATGCATTTTATTCTTTGGATCAGCCAATAAAACAAAATGCATGCCTTCTTTAAAGGAAATTAAGAAACTTGAGAAATTATGCTCTTATTCTGGTCACCATTATAATTACTGATAAGATGAAGCCAAAATTTGCTCAAAAGAACTGCAAACAATAAACCAAGTTTTACTACAAGGAAATTGATTGGAAAAGAACAAATTTTACTTTGTTTCATTTAAATGCAACAAAACTTTTTAACGGGACTTAATCGGTTAGGCTAAAATTGTTCATTCTAATGTTCAATTAAAAATCAGCATACATTTTTCAGTTTTGTCAGTCACAATATTGAAAATATGGTTTTGGAATACACAGTCTCAAATGATGCTAAAACTATGTAAATAAACCATTTAGAATACGTGTGAAAATATGAAAAACCCAGAAGAGAATCGTGAAGAGAAATTGTCTTTAATGTTTTTTTCCCCATGTTAATGATTTATACAAAAAAAAAAAAAAAAAAAGACGACAATTTTGCTCCAACAAGAAAAAGAACCTCATCACCGCAAGATGCTGTCAGAATGGATGCTTGATATTCACTGAATGTTAAAAGTCACGTTAGTATGGCATCACATAACTTAAAAAGTCAGTGGCAGGAACTGGCAAGACTGTGGTGGATCAGCTGTAGGACTGTGGTGGATCAGCATGAGAAGCAGATTTGAAGCATTACTTCTGTCAAATAATGTGGAAGTTCTGATATAGCATGAAATCAATACATTTAGTGTGATGGCTCGTAAAAGCAGAGTTTATAAATCTTAAAAATTCCAAGATACACTGAAATAACCAGTTGCCAGACAAAACTAGAAGGGAAAAAAAAAAAAAGAAAAAGACGGAGATGGAGACTTCAAATGTAAAACCTACTCAAAAACAGCAAGGCAACTGCACCTCAAAAAACTAAGGTAACCACACAACGGCCTTGAAGAAATTATGCAAGACTGGAAGCATCATCTTCTCAACGTCGTTCCTTTCGATCAGACTTCCGATCTCTCTCGCTTCTGGAGGACCTTCTCCCTGACCTGCTTCCTTCCGGACTCCTCTTCCTGTCAGGTTTGGAGTTCTTGTCTTTGGACCCCTTGCTTTCCCGTCCGCTGCCTTTGGAGGACTTGTGTCCCCTCTCGCTGCCGCTCTTCCTACGCTCCCTGTCCGACGGTCTCCGACGGCGTTTGTGGTCTCGGCCGTCTCTATCCCTGCCACGGCTGCGGGAGCGTGAACTGGAAGACGACGAGGAGGAACCAGAGGAACTGCTGCTGGAGCCACTAGAAGAGGAGCTGGATCCACTGGATGATGAGCTTGAAGAGGAACTGGAAGAGGAGCTGCTGCTACTTCGGCTCTTGCTCCTCTTTTCCCGGACTTTGGTGCGTCCGCGAGCGTCATCGGCCTCCTCGCCAGCTTCCTTTGTGTCCGCTTTGGCTCCTTGCAGTTGGACTGACGGTTCTTGGCTCTGCTCTTGAGAGGGGACTTCTGGGTCAGGTTCAAGCTGTGGCTGTTGGGTCTCAGGCGCAGCGTCATCTTGTTTGGTGTCATGTTCTGTCACACCAGGGGTTGGGATGTCCAGTTTAGGCTCTTTACACTCCTCAGGCTGTGTTTCCATCTGGCTTTCGGGGGTATGCTGAGAGTCCGTTACGACGTCCTGCTGAGTCTCATTCTCGGTCTCCTGCTCTTCCTCCCTTTTCACATTACCTACCTCCTCAACTATGGCTTCTGGACTCTCAACCTGCAACTTACTCTCCGCCTCAACCTCCCTCACAACTTCCGTGACCTCCATCTGCTCTTCCTCGTCTTCCTTAACTGCTCCCACATCCTCCTCCTCGTCCTCCTCCTCATCTTCCTCTGCCTTCCTCTCACTCTCATGTTTATCGTTCTCCTCGGCCTGCTCCTGCTCCCCCTCCCTCTCCCTGATCTCTGAGCTCTCCTCTCCTTCCTCCTCCACTACATCTTCCTCCTCATCCTCAATCTCCACATCATGCCTGTTACCTGTCCGCCCTACTCCAGCCTTACCCTCCTCTTGATCTTCTTTCTTCGTCTCTTCAGCCCGACGGCTATCCTCCATTTCTCTGTCACCTGTCCTCTGGGACTGACGCCTTGGCCGAGCCTCCATTTTGTTGAGTTGCTCAGCAAAGGCTTCGCGTCTTTCATCAAAAACACCTGGAAAATTCACCCAAAAAAAATGCATACATAAGATTTTCAAATCACCACCTATTTTAAGTGGAAAAAAAATAGAAGCAGTAGTATTTCATGTAACTGATCACAAATTATTTTTAAAACACCTTTTTAGCTTCATTTGAAATGGTCCTATGGGATTATTCGATTCCAATAGTCTATGTAGTCCCTTAATAAATAACGAAGTCATATCTGCAAGCATGATTATACAAGAACTAGCAAAATGTTTAAAACAATTTTAGATGGAATATAGCATGTTGCACTACAGTACAGTTCTGTGTTCAATCAGTGAAATACTGTAGAAAACACGCCTTGAATCATATTACTGTTTTAGATCTTAAGTACCTTAAAGCTACTTAAATGTTTGGTATGGTGCAATGAACATTAGGCAAAAAGTAAATACCAGGTGCTTAAACTGGGTCTAAAAAAATAAGCCATGAAAATGAAGAAAAAAAAAACAACAACAAGAAACACTTACCATTTAATTTTTTCTGAGACTCCTCCAGGAGCTTTTGAGTAGCGGAGCACATTCGCCCAGGCAGGTAGAAGATTGGGGGCTTGGTCTTCGTGCGAATGAACTTGATGAGCTTTGTATTGTGTGCATTCCACTCCTCTTGCTGAATTTACATGAGAACAACGCATGTATAGAAAAGTCAGACCAAGGACAGTCTATCAAAAAAAATTACTGCAAGCATACAATAAAAGAGCCCGGAAGCTGAGAGACATACCAGTTGAGCGAGCTCCACTTTGTGCTCCAGAAGTCGCAGCTCGGTTTGTTTGGCACGTCTCTCTTCAAAGAGCTCTCTCCTTTCACTCTCAACTTTTTTACGCTCCTGTTCTGCCTGCACTTCCAATTTCTGCTCAATTTCTTGCCGTCTTTTTAACTGGAGGGGGGAAAGAACATGAAGTTTTAAAATTAAAGCAGCACTTTGTTTCAGATATAGTTCAACTTAGTGTTGTGTGCAGTTCGCTGACTCTATAAATGTGAACTGAATATAAATAAAGTCATTCAAGACCAGGGATGGGCAAATTTGGTCCTGAAGGGCCACTGTCCTGCATAGTTTAGCTCCAACCCTAATCAAACACACCTGTTACAAACCAGTTAATAAATGCCTTCAGGATTACTAGAAGGATACAGGCAGGCAAATTTGATCAGGGTTGGAGCTAAACTCTGCAGGACAGTGGCACTCCAGGACAGAGTTTACCCATCCCTGTTCTAGACGAATTTATCAGAAAATAGCCTCATAAAAAGGAACCAAAAAGATAGGACACCAAAAAAAAAAAAAAAGGCACAAAAATCATAGCATATGTCTACCCGCTCTGTGGACACAGTAGACTCCTGTTTAAACTTCTGCAATGTTCCCATCAATAGGCCAAACATGCGCCGGTTTCTGAGTAAGATAAAAGAATAATTTTTAAATTAATTCAAGAAAATTTGCAGTGGAAAAACAAGAAAATAATTAAAGTTTTCAGACATTGTCCAAAACAAAAGCAGTACCTCTGCTTTCCTCTCTCGTCCATGGTCTGATCTTGAATAAGATCTCGGCGCGTACGTTCTTTGGAGGTAGCAACCACAGATGACTGCAACGCTGGCTATAGATAGAAAACAAAAGCATGATTCAAACAATAAGGGAACAAATCTACATGAGAGAGATGGGGGGCAAATGTGGTCTGCATACTTTTTTGACATCGTCATCATCCTCAGCGTCGCTGTCATGGCGTGAATCTCTCCTGGCTCGCTGATCCCCTGCCAGCCTAGTTTGAGAGACAAGCTGTAAATACATTTGGAAACCCGCGAACATGAACTGTTATTTCACAACCTATCTAGAATGGTGAGAGATACCTCACCTCAAGAGTGCCCCTTCGATGTCTCTCTGTTTGGCTGGGGGTCCTACACCGCTATCTGAGAGTCCACGCCTGAGAGGGGTTGAAAGAAATTAAGGACAAATCCAACATGTACTTACAGGACTCCAGACTAACATTTGAAAGCAGCAGCACCGGTGCCACTAAGTACTATAGATGGTGACACCAGCACCTGATTTTTAATCATAACGTTGATTTAAATCATAAAATTATTAATGGTTTGCATTGGGGTGTCGCAATATACCGTAGTACCACGTTTTATTTACTTGTCTTACTCAGCGTGATATAGCTATGCATGCAGTTATATGCCCTCAAAATTCAAGATACACAGGCATTTTTGCCCCGACGAGTTTGTCATTATATCATAAGATGTAGTTGTATTACAATAACACAAGCAAGAGTGCCGTTTTCCCCAAATCAGCACAAATTCTATGTTCATTTAACTTGTTAAATAAACAATGCAAGTTAAATTTTAGACAGTATCGTTAATACTGTTTACTGTTTTTTTTCTTTATTTTGCCAACGAAAATTTCAAAATTATGAACAGCAGAACAAAGCCCCCGTGCAACAGACAGAAATGTTTGTTATACTGACTGAATCCACGTTTTGAACGAATCAGTTTAATTAATGATTAAATGACCCATTAAAGACGGTCACTTGCTTCGTTCTTGAATGAATCAGTCATTTGAACAAATCGGTTGAATGAATGACTCCCTCACTCATTAAGACAGTGACTTGCTGCCACCTACTGGCAGTTTAGTTTCATATTTAAAGTACATTTTAATTAAAAAGTTAAAATTAGAAATAATTCCATATTTAGATATTGAATTAAATTTATGTAGACAAATTGTAAGTGCTGTGTAAATATATTAATGCCACTCATTCTGTGTCACCTCTGTACTGCAAAGATGGATTTTGTTGATGTTTTCTTTTGATTGGTAACAGCCCTAATGTACAGGCTACTAGGCTAGTATTAATGTTTATTTCTTCAGGTCTTAAAAATCCTTAAATTTGACTTAATGTGCGCAACCCTGAAAAAGAAAAACTAAATAAAGTAAAAGTTAATTTGACTGATACATTTTTCCTCCCAAGGATTCTATAGATATCACGATATATTGATATTGTGAATTCTTTTGGCCACAATAACCACGGTGTGAAAAATCTAATACCGTGTCAGCCCTAGTTTGCATTAATAAGTACAGTTACTAATAAAATTACATGCTTGTTTTTTTGGAAATTTGACAGTAAAGCACTGAACTTGAATTGAGATGCAGATAAAAATTAACTTTCATTAACAGTAATATGCAAAACACTAATTTTTATAGGGAAAATTTAAATATTCTATGCTTATTAAATGAACCATTGTTCTTCTATAGTATTATACTGAACTGACAGACAGCTTCAGTGATTATAAAAGGAGTGCTCTTTACCTGCTTTCTGTGTAACTCAGTCTCAATTTGAAGAAAAGTTTTTGTTTTTCATGAGACTGTAACTTCCTACTTTTTTTCCCATATATTAGGGAATGGAAATGTCTAATAAATCAATAAGTGCTCCTCTGCCACCATCTACTAGTTATAGTGGTAATTTCATGTCTTTTTTAAAGTGTTTGTTGGCTATGAAGCATTAGTTTTCCTACATCTTTAAAGTTTTACAAATAAAATTTAAAAAAATAAAATTTGATAATATTTAGAGCTTTGAAGTGCTGGAAAAAGTATGAAGCCCTTGAATTTCACCCTCAAAGGTTGTACGAACCCTGATATGAATAATGTAAAAAAATAAAATAAAATAAAAAAAAAGACTATTTCTGCCATAATACCATGGTTACGGTTAGCATTACCATTTTAAATCTATGGTAAATGTTGGTGATTTGTGGATTGAAAAGTCTTCTATAACTTTTTCGTTCATGGTACAACATTTCTCCTGGTTTCCACATCAGCGCTGTTTGATCTGATATGGTTTATAACAATTCTGCGCTGAAAATGCATACTTCTCACTATGTCTTGCAGCAATTGTATTAATACGGCGGCAAATTTGAATGTTTTCTCACTGGATGTCCCAGCGCTGTGTAGTAACGGTGACGTGTGCTCAAGAACGGCCTGCGAGTACCTGTTCTGAAAAACGAATAGCACGGTTTTGTTTCATTTGTGGGTTGATGTTTCTCATATGCAACAGAAGTGGCAGCTTTTCAGTTGGGCAATGTAGTCACACCAGCAGGAAAAAAGGCAGCAAAAATGCAACCATTTGGTCGCAGTCTGGAGCCCCGACTTATTACAAGTATTTTCAGAGAGAAGAAAAAAAAAAAAAAAAAAAAAAAAAACAGATTCTTACCTCAGCAAATTGATTCCACGCCCCCTACCTCCACCTGGGCCTGTGATGGACAGTCTCCTAGTTTGACCCGGTCTGGAAAAGGCAAAAGTTAAAAGATGCAGAGTTAAAAATAAGCTTTAAACTAAAGAACAGCAAATTTCAAGACTGACTGTGCAACTTCTTGCTCAGCAACACACATACATTTCTCAATCCCATAATCTAGATCAGTGGATATTAACTGACAAGCAACAGACATAGACAACAGTAAATGCAATTATAACATGCAAACAGGAGGGACTATCAACCTTGAAAATGGAAGAGAAAGTGCATTGCTTTTGCTGCATCCACTCAAATCCTATAATTCTTTGCCACAAATTCATCTCATTCAGCACAAAGAACCCAAAACCATCCACAAACCAAGAGCAAAAACCATTAAAGAAAAATAAAACGCAACAAGAATTAAGCCAACCATAATGTATTTTGCACATTTGAATTATCAGTCAAACCTGTAATATCAGAACCCATTAAATCAGAATATGAGTTTTGTAAACTTTAAGCCTCAAAGCTAACTAAATATCTGCAGATATACCCACTAAAACAACTTATAAATTGAACAACTAGAGTGTGCAACTGGCATGTTCAATAAGTAAAATTGTCATTCATTTTCTTCATAGGGAAATTGATTTTGTACAATAACTTGTTAACCTTTAAAGACGGACCTACTGTGGTCTACAATGTTGTTAACTCTAAAAATCTCTATAAGAAAATGAATGAAAACTTCTGGAACCAAAGCCGCTGAAAAAAAAAAAAAGTGGGCAGGCACGGTTGCAATTTACTGATGACTCATCTTGCACTACATAGATGTGTGTCCAATCAAACGCACTCCAGAATAAGAATGATTCCCATAATACCATCTGACACACGTACCAAAATCATGTTCAAGGCTGTGACGTAAATAAAGGCTATTGATGTTATTTATAAAAAATAAAAAAAAATAAAAAACACACACCAACAAGCTCTCCCTTGTCCTGTCCAAACACACCGTTTTAATAAAAAGAACAAACAAACATGGCCTTATAAAGCGCATCTAGAGTACATTGTTGTTGCTTTTGCATGAAAACCAAATACAATACTGTGTTGGGTCCCTAAATATTTGGATGAAAAACCAGAAACACGCATCACTTAATTAAAACAACGACAAAGCAGGAAGTCCATGTAGGACTAATGTATAACCTTTACAATTTGCAAGTAGTTAAACTCTAATGATTAATCTTCGGAGAGAACCTTGTTTTTAATCTAATTAACATGTTACTAATGCTAGATTATACGAGCCTTCATTATACAGAATTTCTTTTATAAGGCGTATCGTTATGCTTTCATTATGCTGCTAGCTCTCCAGAATATTTATTTATGGGACCTGTGTGGTTTAGATAGCTGTGAGATATCACTGCACAAATATAAAGACGACCAGTGTATCATATCGATGGTTTAATCGCTGAAATTAAAACACATGTGATACTTTAGCTTGTGCGTTAGCCGCAGTCTTAGCTTGCTAACAGGCCCTGGCTTATTTTCCATCAAATAAACGTTACTGATTAAAATGCTTCCACCAAGTAATACCTTAATTCACTCGGATCTCTGCCGGTTAATTTCCGAATATTTTCGTCTACGCTCTTTAAGCTTTCCTTGGCTTTTTCAAGCTGGTCTTGCAAACTTCGCACGGCCACCGCCATCTTGCTCTTCGTTTTCCAGCAGCGCGTGGAGCGTCGTGCGCGCGCTCGACTCAATGAAGGCGAGTAGCACTGATCACATGGGCGGTCCTGCATATAGAAACCCCACACACAGGTGGCGCGCAAGAACCGCCCATGTGATTGACAGGATCACCGTCGAGGTGATGGTAATCGATGATCATGAGAAAAAATAATTAAAGTGTTAGTTCACCCAAAAATAAATTTTCTGTCATTAATTACTCACCCTCATGTCGTTCTAAACCCGCAAGACCTTCGTTCATCTTCGGAACACAAATTAAGACATGTTTGATGAAATCCGAGAGGTTTTGTATCTCCCATAGAAAGCAACGAAATTACCGCATTCAAGGTCCAGAGAAGAAGTAAAGACATAACATGACTACAGTGGTTCAACCTTAATGTTATGAAGCGACAAGAATACTTTTTGTGCGCAAAAACAAAACAAAAATAACGACTTTATCAAACAGTTTCTCCTCTTCCCCGTCATGTTTTTGTTCTGAAGATGAATGAAGGTCTTGCGGGTTTGGAATGACATGAGGGTGAGTAATTAATGACAGAAATTTAATTTTGGGGTGAACTAACACAGTGTCAGACCAGCAGATGCAAACATGTTTCTATATGTCTCAAATAGATTTTTTTTTTTTTTTTTTTTTTTGCCTTCATTACAACTTTATCTAAGAATTTCAAATAATGCTGATAACAGTTACAAACGTCCCTAGATTTTTTAATCATGAAAAATATTCCAAATATGCAAGAAACCCCATAAATGGATTAACTATATATTATTTTGTTTCATTTATTATTAATTTTGACCAAGTTTCTTGAAAAATCTCTCTTCATCTTGCATACCATTTCTATGACATTGTTATCTTTTTATTTATTAAATGAATGCCTATATTTAATTAATATAATATATAAATTCATATAATATATATAATTTCATTAAATAAATGCTAATAATTACTTGTGTGAGAAATTTGAAGTGGCATCAACAGTGACATCAAAAAACTTACAGGAAAAAAAAAGATAATTTAATTAAATTAAAACAAAATTACAGAACCATTCTTGAAAGTGTCTTACACTTTTTGAAAAAGATATCAAATTTAAAATTATCTTTAACAATTTTGGCTGAAACTACCATGATATTTTTTGCAAGGGAAATGTCTTTCATTTTCATAACATTTTCATTAAAATTGGATTTTTTTTTTTTTTTTTTTTTTTTTTTTTTGTGAGTCATTTAATAAATCTGACATGGTTTTACTTGGCAGAACAGGACAACAACACCATGACAATGAAATACCAAGTGTCAAAAATTAGGTTTTATTTAACAATACCAATGATTCAAAAAGACAGTCATTTGTAGATGTAACAGGTCTACTTTAATATTACTTGGAACCCAGTGAAATTTGGCAAAATATTATATAGTCTTTCTATATTCTACAAAATCTCCTCCTGAGTATCTCTCATAGTTCCTCCAATTCACATGAATTTTCTTCACAAAGGCTCTTCCATCTGTTTCTCAGTCTTTGTCAGCCAAATCATTTTGCTCAAAATACCTTAAACAGAGAGAATTGTGATTATACTTCATAAGAACACCTGCACATATTTCAGGAAACACTAAATCTGGCTATAACAGCACATGTCAGTTACCTGGCAACAATACAAATCATCAAGTTAAGAGCTGACAAACGATCATCATCTATACTCTCCTGGAAGAGAAAATTCAGTCTATTTTAGAGAACTTATTTTAGGCTGTCAACAAACAAGCCTTCACTTGCGCAACTGCAACAGCAGCCATGGAGAAAATAGTGATACCTCAGCTTTTAATTCAGAGCAAAGCAAAAGGTGTTTACCAGATTGGCACGCACTGTGGAGCAGCGTCTTGCCAACTGTCTGATAAGGGAATGTGCTTCAGGAAGCAGCGGCTTCTCAAGGCACGCTAGCAATGCATATAGCCATCTGCCCTGTGAAGATAAATGTTAGAGTGTATGAAATGTACAAATAAACTGAGTAAATACAGTTTAATAATACCTTTCCATAGTATTGTATATGCAATCTTTTAAAGTCACAATGAAATCAAAACTGACAATTCCTTTTTTTAATGGAATATTGCAGTATTTATCATAAATTATTTATTCGTGCACATCATTCTTTCTTTTTTTTTTTTTTACGTGATCTTTAATCAAAATAACTTCTCCCTCTTCCAATAACATCTCTTTTATTCTCTAATGATGCGTTAACTGGTGCGAGGGCGGGGCAACCTGTCACTCACATGAGATCGACCAATGGAAAACCACAACCGTCCAATTTCTGATGGACAAAATCTACATTTTTTCTTGTTCGAGAAGCCGTTTCACTCAGATATACGTCAAAATAGGGAAGAAAAGACTATCGCAACTTCTGTTTCATGATAACTTTAAAGGTCCACTAAAGAGTCTTGGAACGTGCAGCATTATTCAATGTGATGACGTAATTTCAACTGAAACAAGAAGACAGGGCGATATATCAGCCCTGCCCCTTTTTTAAAATAGCCAATAGCATTTAGTTTATATCACAGCTCGGCCAGAGCTGTAGAGCTCGGTAAAACCTCCGTTTCCCTCTAATCTCTAACCGTTTCTCCTCCTAATCTCCTATATAGTAAAATAAAGCATTCTGTGCAGAATTCAAATGTGTCCACGGATATGATCCGCTCTGTGCTATCATGTCTCTGGACTGGAGCAGACTGTGTGCGCTGCGGTTCACGTGACACTAATGTGAAACCAGACTTCATTCGCCTCAAAAGAAAGCATATTTACACTGTCTGAATCGTTCCCTGTCCCCTGTATAGTGCACTATTTGTCATTCACCATGTAGAAAACAGTAAATGTATGAACAAGTGACCGATTTCAGCCGCAGCTTCAGCGTCTGTTGATAGTGTAGGAGGGGGCGGGACTTCAGATTCTAGAGACCATTTGATTGGGCAGAAGATCTGATGAGAAGCTGAAGTCCACAGTGATGTCATGAAAATCCGTGATCCATTTTAGCGGAAGTGAGAGACTGTAAGTTTTGAATGCTTATATCTCCTAAATGCGATTTTTTTTTTTCATTGTTTTGAAACACCAGCTTATTCATAACCTTAAGGCTAACATTTTCATACTAAAAGCTAAAAAACTTACATTTTAAATCCAGGGGGAAATTATTTAAACTCCTTAAACATATCTCAAAAGAACAATATCAAAGTCAGGTCCTGATGCATATGGATACGACAAACTGGAGCAAGTGAACTTACCAGCTGAGGTACAAAATCTCTCTCCTCAAACCAATTGATTAAATACTCAAGCACGGCAGAGATGGTTGACTGAACAGAGAATGCAATGAAACGACAGTTAAATATTCGATTAATATGCGTTTTATATATGAATGATCATCACAGCTGCTATCAAATGACACTTACCTGGTTTAATTTGCTGACAATGCTCAGGAAAGGTGGGAAACCAGTCTGATAAAAAGAGATTCAAGGACATCAAATCATGACCGAATGCTCATGGTGTGATAATAAATCTTCTTGATGTAATCTATTCATGCTGAAAACAACTATCACAATGTGTTTATGATCTGATAAAGGTGGAATTGGTACCTTGACATAATCAAGACCCGGGTTAATGTTGTCTTCTTCTTTCAGCTGAACGTCCAGACAAACATTCTCACCCAAGCAGAACCTCCTCCATCCATCCTCATCTTCAGTTTTGGGCTAAAAGGGGAGAGAAGCATTTGCTTTTAAAACACCTTTTTCATGTTAAACTTCTGTCCAGATATTAATTGTCTTACCATGACAACATTATCATCCAAAAACTGAGCATTCCAATGCTGACGATGCTTGTTAACACTCTGAAACAAGACAGAGATATAGTGACGATACTAAACTAGATACCAAATGCTAGATACTTGATTTCGTAACTAGTGCAGTTAAAATTGAACACCTGTCTGATTTCTGAAAATTTGCTGACTTGTTGTTGCTGCCATTTCAAGCTAGGAGAGAAACCCTGAGGTGCAGCCAGACAACCTGTGATCTGTGAAACAAAACATGCAAAATTATAACACACATAAGATTTACAATTTACTAGTCACTCACTTGTCCCACTCACAGACACATTCACAGACTGCTTCTTCTTCAGCTTCTTTGGATCAATTTGTGCAACAACAACATCTGGGCACAGAGACGCTTCCCTCCTGTAAAAAGATAATAATATACAAAACAGATTAAAATCCAAAGTTTTGTAACGTTTTTCATTAAAAATGTTGTATTAAAACTGTGTAATCTCTATTTTATTCTATTCATTATTTTTCTTATATTATGTTCTCCTTCAGTACGTAAAGTACTTAATATTTATGTGCGTATGTAAAGCACTTTGTAAAACCTGGTGCTTATATAAATGAAGTTGTACTTGCGTCTACTTTGAAAAGATATAAATATTGAAGAATGACTTACTGGACCTGTCTAAGATATTCTTGAGGGTTTCTGGGAGGTTCGTTTGAAATAAATTCATCCGTGTCGCAAGACTCCACCGGCAGAAGTCTGGGCATCAACTCCTCCACGTCTGACTTCATGTCTTTGCGTTATTTTCTATGCGCGATCATCAAAATAAATCAACATTCATGAGTCGTTGCACGTTCTCTATGTACTTGTCAACCTCTCCATTTTGAAAACACTGGAGTCGATGACGCCCAATGGACGCGACGGTTACCGTGGTGATTCTAATTCGCTCGCTATGATACAGATAGAAAGATGTGTAGTGACATCTGTTGTTTGGGAGGAATATGAAGGTGAGACTATGAAAATATAATGGATAAGTATATTTAGAACATAGAAGCGTGGAATATGAAGAATTTTCAACGCCATGCATACGTTTTAAGTGGCAATATTTGCCCCCTGGAAGTGAATTTCAGGGGTATTTTGATAACTTAATATGACGGGATTTTTATTAAACCACATGAAAGCCCACTGTGTCATCCACACTATATCATGTGAAATACATACATTAAATTAAATTAAGCATTAAAATAATATCCACTAGACTGATAAATGAAATAAGGTTGGCAGAACTTCAGCCTCTGCAGACCTTTGCTCAGTCTGTCACTCCTATCAGTAACCGTTCCTCTAACAACACCATAACAGCACTGGTGGGCTGACATGTTACCCAGATGCACTATGAATAAGTTATTATTGTGCTGGAAAGAGCACTCTGATCTATTCAAAACTATAATGAAAAGATTCTAACTTGTGTCTTTCAGGTAAAGAAAAACATGCGTAGGCTAATCTTCGTATACTGAATATTTTTGTATTCATCATTTCTTTATTAATTCCAGACAAGTGCACTTTTAGTCGCACAGTTATCTAAGTTAAATGATTGAACTGATCATTTAAAGGCCTGTTCACACCTATAACGATAATTAGCGTCTGCACCAAAACTCGGTATCTTTCTGTTTAATCTAAACATCCACTGCAGTTTCTGATTTGCTGTCAACGTTTTTATCATTCATCAGCAAGAAAATACGTTGTAAAAGTGATACACCAATATTGTTTCTCTGTTATCATCCTTGGTGTGAACAGTCATTTACTCGCTATAATATCTCAAGTAAAATCCAAACAAAGTAAAAAAATATTACTGCTTCATGAAGTCTAACATTGTGAAACCTTATCAGTTCGAATGTGGCTTTGTCCAATGCGAGTTTGTGATGTGGCGTGTGGTGATGTTAATGATTTACTAACAGTAACCTCTAATCCAATCTCAGCTTGTCAGAATGTGATCTCCATAGATTGGCTCATTCTTTGACAAGACAGAGGGAATGACATTTAGCTGGGATTTAGCTTGTCTATCCCTCTGACTATTGGATTTGGAAATGTACATGATCTACTAAGATGAAGGAAATTGCTGGATGAATCCAAACATGGCTGCTGTACATTCATTCATTTTGTTTCATATTGTCTTTGGCTTCTTACACCACGGTTTGGGTTTGATTTCAGACTACAAATTATGTGGGGACCCCGAATGTGAAAGTAAGTTCATCATTTATACTCAAATACTGTAAAAGAAAGGATTAGACTAAAATTGCGGTGTGTGTTTACCTGTTCATCTTATGGCTTTGTGCAAAATATTAGCTGATTCATGTACAAGTTATTGTCATTATTTCTTATCTTTGAGTTTTTGTCCGTTTCTCATTACTTCAGGCATGATAAGTCGTGTGGAGGCACAGAGAGACCATAGCTCTAAAGACTGCCGTTTTCTAAACTTCAGAAAAGGGGAAATGATCACTGTTTACTACAAACTCACTGGAAAAAGAAATGATCTCTGGGCAGGCAGTGTGAGTCTACTCTTTTCTGGTTCTGTTCTTAATAAAATTGTTGATGAATTAAAAATATGCATGCATGGATTTAATGTTTTTTAAGCTTTTTAAGTTTACTGATAAATAAAAACATGATATTTTTATTATTTTCATAATATACATCTTGCAGATAGAAAAGCTGTCGGATTGTTCCCAAAAGATGCCATCAAAGTTGATCAACTGTTTATTGATGAGAAAAAGGAAATCCAGGTGCCAACCCAGGTAATGTACATTGAAAAAAATTAAAAAATAAAGTTTTGTAAGATAACCTACAAAATATGCTTCATGTGATACATCTACATTAACTGTTTTTAAGTTGAAAATATTATTTAATATAATCAAATCAACTTATACAATACATCAGTTACAGCAACAAAAACAATTCATGACATCACGAAATGAAATTCACCCTGTTTATTTATTTATTACCATGTAAATTTTAATCAAAATGTCCTAATTTAGTCTTCTGGTGAAATGAAATGGAAATGAAATGAATTGAATTTTTTTTTTTTTTTTTTTTTTAAAGGGTTAGTTCACCTAAAAATGAAAATTTTGTCATTTATTACTCACCCTCATGTCTTTCCAAACCCGTAAGACTTTCGTTCATCTTCGGAACACAAATAAAGATATTTTTGAAGAAATCTAAGAAAGCTACGCAACTACCACTTTGACGCTTCAAAATGTTCATAAAGAGATAGTAAAACTAATCCAGCTTCTGTTTACCATATCTGATGTGTGAGTTGATGAATGTTTAAATATGAATAAAAGACTAAATTCAATCTGTTCATCATATAAAGCAATCGAGTCTCTTCAGAAAATTTGGCCTAAACCGCTCAATTCATGGATTAGTTTTACAATCTCATTTATGAACGTTTTGAAGCGTCAAAGTGTCAGTTGCGTAGCTGTCAATGGAAGGACAGAAAGCTGTCAGATTTCATCAAAAAGATCTTCATTTGTGTTCCGAAGATGAACGAAAGTCTTGAAATGACATGAAGGTGAGTAATTAATGACAGAGTTTTCATTTTTGGGTGAACTAACCCTTTAAGATTATTAAAATGTTCTTTAAACTTAGAAAATAATGTCATTTTTTTTTCTTTTTATATGAACTGTTTACTGAAAGGTTTCCATTTCACCTGAGTCACAATCCAGAGGAAAAGATCTGTCACTATTTTGTTACTTCACATCTTTGAGGCACGCATCAAGTCGAAATAGATAATTTTTTCACTTTTTACAGTGTACAGAATCTGACTCAACTTACCTGGTGTATATTGACAGAATCTGACAGAATTAATTCTACCATGTATGCTGATTTGGTTAGAAAAGAGTCTACCAAGAACATAAATATTAATCATAAATTCTCTCCTCAGGAATATGACTTCATCTGCTTTGATGAAAATGGTTTAGTCATTGAGCGCAGCACTGAATTTGATGATCTAGAAGATTTGACACAAGAAACCCAAGAAACCAACATCAATGAAGTCCATGATAAACCTACTGAAAGAGAAGAGGATGAACCCAGCAAGATTTCTGTTCAAGATGTTTCTGATCAAAACAGCCCCAAGACAACAGAAAAAGGTGGGTCTTCATGGATAGGCTCTGCTGTTAGTGGATGGTTTGGCAGGAATGAACAAAGCAATGATGAACCACAGGATGAAAGCAGTGAAGAATCCTTCAAAAGCAGAAAAATAGTGATGGATATTGAGGAGAACCACGTGGAGGAGAAGACGAACTCTGGAACATTTAGTTGGATCAGGGGTGAACTGACCAATGCTTTTGGATTTGGAAACAAGGATCGAAAGACTGACACTATTGAGAACCCAACAAATGATAAAGACACCTCATCTCAGCAGTCTAGCTCCTGGACAAGTATGGGTGGAGATGTCTTGGGCTTTAGTGAAGACAATACTCCAGCTGCAACTAAACCTGAAGCTGAGATGGCAGATGAAAACACAAACATGGAGGACCAAAGCATTCTTAACGCCAGTCAGAAAATGGATGTGGATGACAAAATACAGGGAGATGAAAACAACCCAGATGACAGTGTGGAGAATGAGGATGGTCCCATGGAGAACATGAGATCAGACAATGAAAAAGTAGAGGAACAGACGGGGTGGCATGGCAACATGTACAACAGAATAACAAACCTTTACAAAGAAGAGAAAACTAAACCAGTTGACGATGATGGAGGCAAAGAAAGTTTGTCTGAGGAAGGAAGCCCTGGATTTGCTTCCAATATTGAGAACATTGAAACCAAAGAGTCAGAATCAAGCTCACAGTCTATATTTTCAGTCAGCGGTCTGACATCAGTGCTTAAACTTCCATTTCAGGCAGACACGGTAGTAAAGAGAGATGAGGAAAAGACAGCAAAGGAAGAAGATCCAGGTAAGAAAGACTTTGATGAGGAACAAAATAATAACGAGGATCAAGAAGAAGGAATGTTGACTGATATTGATGAGCAGGACTCAAACCCAATAGACAATGATGTACTTAGTGAAACTCAGTCGCTGTCTGATAAAACAAAAGATAGCATTGCGTTTGATAGCACTGAAGAATCTAGTATGACAGAAGACAGCACAGACAAGTCAGCAGATAATTCAAATGAAGAAGTTAAAAGTGCAAACAATGCTGATGTTTTAGAGGGAGAGGTGGAGCAAGATATGCGAGATGTGCAAAGTGATGAGGAAAAGTCAACAAAGGAGGTAGATTCAGGTAAGGAGGACTTTCTTGAGCAACAGAAGTTGAAAAAGGAAGAAATGTCTGATGTTGACGAGCAAGAATCAACCCCAAAGGATGTTGATTTAATTAGTGAAACTCAGGCACTATCCGATGAAACAATGACTTTAAAAGACAGTGATGACATTATAAAAATAGATGTCTTTTCTCAAGAATCTAACACCCAAAATGATGATGTTAAGTCTGCAAATAATTCAGCTGATGAAGTTATTCAGAGCAAAACCAACTGTTCCAACCGGACTGTTTCATCTGATGATATTTCAGAGGACAGGCTGACACAAAGTCTGTCTGATCAAGACAATTTAGACACTATCAAACAGCAAGAAAGTGATTATGATAAAATTAGCACAGAGACAGATATTTATTATGAGTTACATGATCAAAAAACACAAGAATCAAATGTTTCGGATTTGTCCAGATTTGTCACAATTAGTCAAAGTGTAAATGCAGATGTGAATTCGGAACTGAATGTGGATGCATTATCAGAATATATTAATGAAAATAAATTAGCTGAGGATGACCAAGGTACTTCGAAAGAAGATGATGAGTTAGTTATGGAAAGAAATAACGAGTTAGTGATGGACAAAAACAATGAGTTAGTTATGGAAAAAAATGACAAGTTAGTTAAGGACAGAAATGATGAATTAGTTAAGGACAGAAAAGATGAGTTAGCTATGGACAAAAATGACGAGTTAGTTAAGGACAGAAAAGATGAGTTAGTTAAGGACAGAAATGATGAGATAGTTATGGACAAAAATTATGAGTTAGTTATGGACAAAAATGACAAGTTAGTTAAGGACAGAAATGATGAGTTAGATAAGGACAAAAATGATGAGTTAGTTAAGGACAGAAATGATGAGTTAGTTAAGGACAGAAATGATGAGTTAGTTAAGGACAAAAATGATGAGTTAGTTATGGACAGAAATGATGAGTTAGTTAAGGACAAAAATGATGAGTTAGTTATGGACAAAAATGATGAGTTAGTTATGGACAAAAATGACAAGTTAGATAAGGACAGAAATGATGAGTTAGTTAAGGACAAAAATGATGAGTTAGTTATGGACAAAAATGATAAGTTAGTTAAGGACAGAAATGATGAGTTAGTTAAGGACAAAAATGATGAGTTAGTTAAGGACAGAAATGATGAGTTAGATAAGGACAGAAATGATGAGTTAGTTAAGGACAAAAATGATGAGTTAGTTAAGGACAGAAATGATGAGTTAGTTAAGGACAGAAATGATGAGTTAGTTAAGGACAAAAATGATGAGTTAGTTAAGGACAAAAATGATGAGTTAGTTATGGACAAAAATGACAAGTTAGTTAAGGACAGAAATGATGAGTTAGTTAAGGACAAAAATGATGAGTTAGTTAAGGACAGAAATGATGAGTTAGTTAAGGACAGAAATGATGAGTTAGTTAAGGACAAAAATGATGAGTTAGTTATGGACAAAAATGATGAGTTAGTTATGGACAAAAATGACAAGTTAGATAAGGACAGAAATGATGAGTTAGTTAAGGACAAAAATGATAAGTTAGTTAAGGACAGAAAAGATGAGTTAGTTATGGACAGAAATGATGAGTTAGGTATGGACAAAAATTATGAGTTAGCCAAGAACAGAAATGATGAGTTAGTTATGGACAAAAATGACAAGTTAGATAAGAACAGAAATGATGAGTTAGTTATGGACAAAAATGACAAGTTAGATAAGGACAGAAATGATGAGTTAGTTAAGGACAAAAATGATGAGTTAGTTATGGACAAAAATGATAAGTTAGTTAAGGACAGAAATGATGAGTTAGTTAAGGACAAAAATGATGAGTTAGTTAAGGACAGAAATGATGAGTTAGATAAGGACAGAAATGATGAGTTAGTTAAGGACAAAAATGATGAGTTAGTTAAGGACAGAAATGATGAGTTAGTTAAGGACAGAAATGATGAGTTAGTTAAGGACAAAAATGATGAGTTAGTTAAGGACAAAAATGATGAGTTAGTTATGGACAAAAATGACAAGTTAGTTAAGGACAGAAATGATGAGTTAGTTAAGGACAAAAATGATGAGTTAGTTAAGGACAGAAATGATGAGTTAGTTAAGGACAGAAATGATGAGTTAGTTAAGGACAAAAATGATGAGTTAGTTATGGACAAAAATGATGAGTTAGTTATGGACAAAAATGACAAGTTAGATAAGGACAGAAATGATGAGTTAGTTAAGGACAAAAATGATGAGTTAGTTATGGACAAAAATGATAAGTTAGTTAAGGACAGAAAAGATGAGTTAGTTATGGACAGAAATGATGAGTTAGGTATGGACAAAAATTATGAGTTAGCCAAGAACAGAAATGATGAGTTAGTTATGGACAAAAATGACAAGTTAGATAAGAACAGAAATGATGAGTTAGTTATGGACAAAAATGACAAGTTAGATAAGGACAGAAATGATGAGTTAGTTAAGGACAGAAATGATGAGTTAGTTAAGGACAGAAATGATGACTTATTTATGGACAGATGTGAGGCACAATTAGATGAAGCATTATCAAAAGACATGTTTCATGAAGAGAAGTTATCAGATTCAGAAGCTCTTGAAATGAGCAGTAAACATAAATTGGACACAAAAATAAGCCCTCTTGATGAAGGAACTTCTCGTATTCCCACTCTTGGAACAGATGAATTAGCTGTTATTAGTGAAGAAAATATACATTCAGACCTCGAGTCAAATTCAGCCCTAAACGCCACAGATGATGAGATGGATAATACCAGCGACTCGCATGATGTGTTACTGGAGATACAAACAGCAGGTACAAGTATTGTTAAAGATACTGATTCAGAAGGTAAAAATGCAGATGAGGTTGTAGTAAATGGAGAGAGAAAGGATTTAGGTAGAGTTTCTGAACCTACAGAGAATTATTTTGAAACAAAAGAGCTAAAGGGTGACACACAAATCACAATTGAGACTCTGATAGAGGAAACTCACACAAAAAGCCCATCACTAAACACATCTAATGGATCCCCTGATTCAGAAGATGGTGGTCATGATCTCAGTTTGCCAGAAAATGCAGACACTGATGAAATTCTTAACGTCATTAGTACTGAAGACTCAGGTGACTATACCTCTTCAGAAGAAACCAAATTAACAGATGATTTCTTCTCGGAGAATGACCCAGTTCAGGATGGCAATATTAATAATATGCTTGATCAAAATCAGAGTGTTGAACACAAAGAGGAGACTGACACTGCAAATAAGAATCAAACCGATTCAGAAAGTGTCACGAAAAGGGAGGAAAGCGACACAGGTGCCACCTGGGATCAAAAAGAAGATAATGACATGGCGGTGCAGTCAGAAGATAAAGAGAAACAGGGTGATGAAGAACAGACTGGAAGCCCTGAAATTCAAGACAAAAAGACTTTCATCCATTCTACAGAAACTTCTAAAGAATATACAAACTTATATCCTCATTTGAGCGAACAGAATATTCAAGATCTTTTAGATTTATTTGGAGACCACAAGTTATCTTGGCTGGATTCCAAAATAGGAAACACTGATGCGGGTCAAGATAATGAAGATCTTGATGAACTCAGTGACTTTGAACAGCTGTTGGAGTACCATATGAAGATGAACACAAAATTGGGACATATTCAACAAGATAACGGTTTTCCTGGCAAGAATAATATTAAAGAATATCCAGCACTACAAAAACTGTTTACCCTCTTATCTACTCTAAGAGAGAAATATTCACCAGTGATAACAGAAGTCAGTGTAGAAAGCCCAGGTACTGATGATTCGAACTGGTCATTTAAAAAAATAACTCCTTAAGAGCATGGCAGATGATAGATTTCATAATATTGCATGGGATAAAAACATTTGCATTTGTGATTGATGGGAAATCTTGGTTTTGTGATTTTACTCTTTGAGTTACGGTAATGTAAAAGTTGCCATTTTCTATAATGTTCCCTCTCTTTCATCACAGGGATCAGCGAAGATGACTGTGTTCATGAAGCATGTCTAGATGTGAATAAGAATACACTAATCTCCTCAACAGAGCTAAAAAATAATCAAGTTACCAAAGACAGATCTGATATAAATGATTCGAGCAATCCTCAAAATGAGCCAGTCAATGAGGAGAAGCACCTTTCAGCGAATATAGATAATGTGGAGGATGTTCAGACTGATGAGCAGGAAATAAGAAAGCATGAGGATTGGATATCTTCTGAAATCAGGAAAGCTACTTCCCAAAACCATGGTCTGATCTCTGAGGAGCAAGTTGAATCACAGAACGGTAATCACTTTTTTTTATAGTTCATCCTAAAATGAAAATTATGTCATAATTTACTCATCCACCTGTTATTCAAAACAATTATGAATAAATTACATTTGAGGCATGACATTTCACCCTATTAAATAGTATACATGGTAAATGGTAAACACTTATGATAAATGGAAAAAACATACAAAAGAGTTTTGTCCTTTTTGACAGGTGAATGGCAATTTTACCAAATGGCGATTTTTGTTGAAGTCACAGTTAATGAAATTGCATCTATAGTGGACAAGGTAGGCCTTCATGTGAAATACTGTATGTGTATAAATGTATCCTGCTTCTTTAAGACAACTGGCACATTCAACAAATATGGTACATTTTGATATTTTTTTACATATTAAAGTCATAAATCCTGTTATTTTGCTGTGAGACAAATTAACCTAATGTGATAGCTAGTGTTTAAAAAGATTAATCACCTTAAATGTCTGTATCTGTCATAATTTAGACTTAAATTATTAAATTGATATTCAATTCATTTAGTAATATTATTATTCATTATTCACTTTTTAATTACGATGATTATTTTATGTTATAGAATCACCTAAATCAGTGTTTTAACAAGCCTATATGTACAGTAAATGTACAGTAACCAAATTAAAAGTTCATATATTTATCTCCTGATTATCTCGTATAATATTTTGCTGCTGGGGATTACTATAAGCATTTCTGAAGTCACTATTTGTTCAAAATATGTTTTTAAAGCGTTTCATCTCATATTTTGTACCTCGTGGAAACTGCCGACGACTATATTTTCTGTCTTGACATGTCGCCAAACAGTGTCATATTTTGCACTCAAGCCAAGTTAATGATTTTAATGTCTCTAAAACTAAATAACCCATAAAATCTGTTAAATGGGTAATACATACATAAAAATGTAATGCAGACGCACAAGTAAGTTAAGTAGTAATTTTGAGATGAGGCGAATCCAGAAAAGACTTGAGCTGCTCAACCGGTCTGTGGTTCAGTGACTTTGTTTATAGAGCGAGGTATATTTAACTGACACACCTACTAATGAAATATACTTACCCACATTTGAAACTATAGACGTTTCATAACCAGCCCACGACAAACACATTTTTTTCGTGAAAGCTTATTGACTAATTCCTCAATGCCGGTCTGTCACTTTAAAACTCGAACGTAACGTTGTGGCATTCAGCAATTGGTGACGTTTGGAAGAAACCATGACCCTTATAGGGGTGTTCATTTGTTTTTGTGGAATTTACAGTTTTTTACATAAAAGCAAAATGCTGTTTATATGAACAAAATACGTATTTTTTTGTCTTTCAAAGAACAATACAACATATCACTGGTGTCCTATTTAAATTTTAGCGACACAAGATCTTATGCGTTAAGAATCCCCCTAAAAAGGAAGAGTGCGCTCTTCCTCTATGCGCAGTTTTGCGCACTAGCAGTCAGAGTAGAGCGGCATCCGGCACCATGGCACAACAACAGATAAATTAACAGATTACAGAATACAGAATAACTCAGTCTGAATATAATCATGGCAGAAGAATTTAAGGCCGAGTCGGTCGTCACGGAAGCGACTGACATGAAAGGAGCAGCGAAGATTTACTACACACTCGCGGTGGAGAAAATCAAAGATGTATGTGTCAGTGTGTGAATGATGAAACAGCGTTAAGTGTGTGTGTGGCAGCTGTCAGCAGGTGTCATATATATTTCTTTTAAGTCAACTATCATAGTACACATAATTTATTAGATGTATACTGGCTTTTAGATGTGTAAACTGCTTTATATTAAGGCATATGGCTGGTTAGCATTGATGCATCTGGTTCGTTACTCATTTCATCTTATATTATCGTGGTATTTATTTAAAGATCGACAACAGCTGACTTTATTTACTAGTTTATAACGGTTTAAATGGTGTACTGCATATCGTTATTTTTCATCTTACAGTGGCATTGGTTTTGGTTAATTACTGTTGGTCAATGACAAATAAGAATGTCTGAGATTATAAAAATGATAAATATTTTAAAAAAAAATCTTGTTTAAAACACGGTGGTAGGTTGTTAGAGTCGTTTATACGATTTGTATTTTTATTTTAATTTAATAATTTTAATTTAATGTGAGGTGGTGTAACAGTAAAGTAAAAAAAAAAAATAGTTTCTTTGCAAATAGGCCAATATATGTGATTTGTTAATAAATAATAATAAAAGTTTATGCGAAACTAATAAAATTGTGTCCATCTCAACATGAGAAAGTTGTTTTAGGTTATCAATAGTACATCCTGTTTAAAAGCTTGTGTTCACTCTGTGTGTGTGTGTGTGTGTGTGTGTGTGTGTGTGTGTGTGACAGAGAGACAGTTAAGAGACTGATAGTGTTAAAGCTCGTACAATTTTATATTTTATACTTTCCTTTTTCTTGAGAATCAATATAACTGTTTAACTTCTGTTTTAGGTTGTGTCTTCACTTCCTGATGATATCAGGCCTGGTCCTGACTTATATGGACTTCCATGGGAAGCTGTGGTTTTCACTGGATTTTTAGGTTTATTCACACTGCTTCTGTTCAGCTGCAGGTTCATTCATTCTGTAAGTCAGGCATTTCTGCTCAAGAATCACAATAAAATGTGCACACTTTATGAATGTCATCATTTCACTAAAAAAAGTAATTTCTGTTTTGTTTGTAGGTCAAAAGTCGACTATATGCAAGTGAGTGTTTTCCCATCTCTTTATTTGATTGGCGCTCTGCTTTAAACCTATCCTTATTATCTCTTTAACTGATTTTACTGTCCGCTCTCAATTGATCCTGGCTGTTGGCTTTTTTACAGGTAAAGAGAAGCAAATGGCACATAAAGTGGCTGAACTGCTTGATGAAAAGTGCAAGGTGCTGGAGACATTCAGTGAAGTAAAACAGAGGGTGAGAAATGCCATGTTATACACTTAATACACATGAATGTACTGTCCTGAATCAGTCTTTCTAAACCAGAGGTTTTCAAACTGGGGTCATAAGGGAATGCTAGGGGGTCTGTGGAAACCTTTAGTGTAAAAATGTAAAATTAAAAAGAACAAATAAAAAAGGTGAATCAATAAATAAATTCAAATAAATAAGTAAATGAGTTTAACAGTACAGTACTATAATGAGTAGAAAAAAAGTAATAATTTGACTTAATAGTGACCTAACTAAATCTTTTTTTAGAATAATATTTTAAACATATTTATAATATTTTTCACAATACACACTGGGTCTTTGTACAAAAACTATATAGATGCCTTGCATGAGGATGGTCATATTTTGGGGCCCGTAGCATCTAAAAGACTGAAAACCCCTTTTCTAAACAATGCTGTCTATTTGTCTCAACAGTTTGACAAACTAGAGTCCGCACTGCAGAACAATGGCGTGTCTGCTCAAGCTGCAGAAAAAGACAGTGTAGAGGTAAAGGTCTTTTTTTTTTTTTTTTTTTTCCTTTAAATGTTGGTTTCTCAACAATATGTCTTTTAGGAATTGTTACTTTTGGACATTTTCATTGTACTCATTGTAACTAATTATTAGGTCTGTGAATTTATTTTTTTTAAATAAGCATAGCTGCAACTCATCTGTCTGAAAAAAAACATGCAGTTACTTATCCACTAATGTTTAAAGTGCCCCTATTATGCTATTTTACCTGTTTTTGTTTTAGAGGTCTCCTACAATAGGTTTACATGCATCCAAGGTCAAAAAACACATTTTCTCGTAATATACATTACCTCTCTTATCACAGTGTCTGAAATGGCTTGATCAAGGATCCAGTCTCTCTAAACCCCTCCTCTCTGAGAGCCTGCTTTGATTGGTCAGATGGCCCAGTCTGTTGTGATTGGTCTACCGCAGTACGTGTCGAAAACAAAATTCCCATTACTGAATTATTTCCTCAGCACTATATAGTGAAACAAACAGTAACATTGGTTTTACCGTATCAATTTGAGCCCAAATCTTCACCCGTTGTCGTGTTGACAACACAGACCAAACTCTTCCAGACCTCAGCTACAACTACAGTGTTTGAGGGTAGGTCAAAGTAGACATTGTTCGTGAGCAGCCAATAAAGACCATGGGCGGACATTATGCAGGAAATGAGACTGGAATGGCTGACAACTCATTTTGGCAGTTCAGAATTGATTCTTTCTTTTAGGAGACAATAACTTTATTTGTTGTGCACTTTGATCTTTAAAACTTTTAAATGTACAAATAACTATATTACACACTGCATGAAAGGTAATTTTTGAAAAAGCATAATAGGGGCACTTTAAAAAATGTGTCTCCCTGACCACTTTACTTGTTACCTGACTCTTGTCCAATTATATTCCCTTTAGGTGGCATCACAGAAACTTGAACAATCAAATGCTCAGATGAAAAAGGAAATTAAGAGGCTACAAGAAGAGCTGTCCCAACAAAACAAAGCAAGAAAACAACAAGAGGATCAGGTAATGTTGTCATAGACACAGACCTACTCACACATAAACTCCCTTTACATATCCATACTACAATAGTCACCCTATATAGACTGATTTTCATGCTTGATGCACGTTATGTTGCTTAAATCTGTCTTAACTGCTTTTATATCTGCTTTACAGCTTGCTGAACTCGAACAGATTTTAAGTAATTTAGAAGAGGAGGCTAAGGATCGAAAGTCACAGTTAGAACAGGTATTAACTATGCATATTTCAGTCATTTTCTTCAATAATTGTCATTTGTTATTCTATACTGTTAAATGTATTTTCATGTGCAGGACAACACAACACTGAAGATCCATGAGATCAACACAGAGAGACTACAGAAAAACCTGCAGGCAGCCAAAGAAGAGCATGCAATGTTGCTTGAGAGTAAAGCACAGGTGAGATCTGTGTTTAGTTTGGAGAGGAACAATTGATATATTTTCAAGATTTACCATCACTGTAATGCAAGACGTTTTATTTACCATGAGTGCATATATACCCATCACCACTACAGCTGGTGCAAGAAGCAGAGGGCTGGGGTGAACGTCTCGGTGAGCTGGAGGAGGAGATGAAAATGTGTGAAAGATCTCATTCTGGCATGCTGGAGGACTGCACTAATAAAGATGAACGCATCAAGGTAAAACCACATCAACACCAGACTAGAATTTGACTATTATGGGTTTATCACTGACATGTGCCGATGCCAATATATACACTACTGTTCTAAAGTTTGAAGTTGTTAAGATTTTTTTTTTAAATGTTTCCGAAAGACATTGTTATACTCACCAAGGCTGCATTTATTTATTATAAAAAAATTAAAAAAACAGTAAAATCCTTAATATTGTGAAATATTATAACAATTTTAAAGCTGCAGGCTGTAACTTTTGGCGCTCTAGCAGTTAATAAACAAAACTGCATGCGTTTTGTGAAAGAACATTGTAGTCAGAGCTACTTCACGCTGTTTATGTCTATGACGAGTCACGCAGGTACTGTGCTACTCCGCAGTGGTACGACCCGAACCAGTCTAAAATAGTCAGAATATAAGCACTTATTATAGGTGTACCATAGTGATTCAGGATAGGACAAAAACACGGTTTGGAAAATGGATTCATGATGTACTCACTCATTATATTCGCCTTGTTAAGTCTGACGTCACGCGGCACTGCTTCCGGGTCCAAACGCTCTATCTCATACCACAAGAAAACAACAAACGGTGCTAATATACACACACAATGTGGTGTAATACTACTAAAAAATTATAATCATAACCTTTATCTCCATACCAAAATCCCATGGCCAGACAGTGACTCATCTTTTATAAATCATTAAAATATTAATGTTTGTGACATTGTGAGCACGGAGACTGTTGTGTAGACTGTAAGTATTTTAAATGTTTAACTTTTTAAAATGTTAAATGTTTAATATGAATAAATAGCGCTCATAAACGACCATCAAGATGGCATTCTCAAGTGAAACGAGTTGAGGCTTGGACCCAGAAACGGCGTTCCTTACGTCACGACTTAACAAGCAGATAATTTTTGTACATTTTGAAGACACAAGACAGCAGCTTCAAAGAACTGTTTTCTATTGTAATTTGTTTTTTAAATATAATTTATTCCTTTAATGTTTATTTATTCCTTTTAAATGTAATTTTTCAGCATCATTACTCCAGTCTTCAGTGTCACATGATCCTTAAGAAATCATTCTAATATGCTGATTTGGTGCTCAAGAAACATTTCTTATTATCATCAATGTTGAAAACAGAACAACGTTTATTTGAAATATTTTTTTAACAATGTGAAAGTCTTTACTATCACTTTTGCTGAATAAAATGATTAATTTCTTTTTAAAAAAATGGTAACAGTACTGTACAGTAATTATATCAAATTAAAGGTACACAAAATTGTGGAAAATAAATATATTATAGAGCTGCATGATTAATCGTTAAAAGATCACAATCTCGATTTAAACACACAATCTTATTCCTAAATGACAACAATTTGCTGTCTATTACCCCTTGACAAGTACAATCACAGCGAAACATTTAAATCTTTGTTGGCGCTGCTGCTGATCCATAGAGAGCAGTTGTTATGTATAGGTATGAAACACCTTCACAAACAGTCTTTTCAACCACACAGTATCATTATTTCTGTTATAGTTATTCAAATCATAACTGGGATAAAAGTTTTATAGTTTGAATATAAACAATCAAAATAGAGTAAATCAGCTTTTGAAAGTAACAAATAAAGATTGTATCAATTACATCATTACACCAGTGGGTGATCTCTATTTTAAACAAAAAAATCAAAAAACAAATCGTGATTCGCAAATCATCTAGAATCGTGCAACCCTAATATATTATTTACAATATGTAATCAAACTTTTCTCGCATCCATAAACAAAGTGATATATCGGTCTGTCCACACAGTCTTGTGCCCAAAACTGCATTGTTAGTAAAACTGCATTTCTAAAAATCTGTTTTTCTTTGTTCTTTCTTATATCAGTCACTGACAGAGTGCCTTTTGAAGATGCGAGATTGGGATTCTGAGGACGAGAGCAGCGTTGATGGCAGCACTAATACAGCTGGAACTGAGAATGGTGACAGTTCAGGTTAAACTCTTGTGGTTCACTTGGGAATATTGTTAGTCTGTTTTTAAGTCAGGTCTTGAAGTATCGTCTCATGAATTGTGTTATGTTTGCAGAGTTCCATAAGAAGCAAAAAGTACAGAAACTCATTGAAGCAGCCAAGGTATTCCTTCTCACATCCTAGTTGTCTCAAAAATAGTGAACCACCTAAATAGCGAATATGACTTCCAAACATGCTGTCTAGGATGGAAGCTCTCTAGGTTTTGAAGCACAAGGATGTAACACCTGTCTACATCCAGAATACTAATAGAATCCTCCTCTTTGTCACAGATGAGTGCAGACTTAAAGTCCATGGAGGAGGACAAAAACAGGGTGTTCGCCAAACTCGCAGATGAAATTAAAGCCAAAGAAGATCTCCATGGTAAGCCGTTTGGTTCCACAAGAGCTTAAACAGGTTTTAAGATGCATGAACCTTTTAATTTGATATATTATTTTGTTGATTAAAATAGTTTTGATTGGTTGTAGAAAGACAATGTAACCCATTCATACATTAGGCACCTTATGATTTTGTTTCCGATTGATTTGTATTCTTATCTTGCATCTTACATTGTGTATTTGCTTTCAAATTCAAATTTATTTATAAAGTGCATTTAAGAAAACAGTTGGTGTTTCCCATAGTTCTGTACAACACAGGGTCACAATAAAACATGTGAAACGCATAAAACACACAACATTTAACAGCTCTTGTACTGTGTTAAACACCATAGGATAAGAATAAGATTTAAGTCTAGATTTAGACAATGTTTGGGCATGCCTAACATACAGAGGCAAATTATTCCTGAGTTTTTGGCAGCAACTGCAAAAGCACGGTCTCCTCTGCTTTTCAGTCTTGCTCTGACTCAGAATGACCAAAAGCAAATGGTCAGCAGATCTTTCCTACAAGTTTTTTTTTTTTCTAGGAAAGCACCTGCTATGCAAGTATTGTGATGAGCAATACAGGTGGAGCTGATTTGCTTTGGCCTGATTATATCAAACACTATCATTTAGACTCGAAATGAAGATTAGACTTGTTTTCTTGTTTCTCTGTATTCAGAGGGGATCAAACAACTTGAGGAGCAGAAGGAGGTGTTGGAGTCGGAGAGTGCCAACTATTCTAGTGAAAGCCAGAAACTCCAGCAGAAACTTCAGATCATGACAGAGATGTACCAAGAGAATGAACTCAAACTACACAGGTTTGGACCAGAGCACAGAAGCTCACAAACTTCATCATAAAACACAAACTTCATCTTCTACTCAGTGTCTTTGCACTTTGCAGTGATGCTAATAATTCAATTGTTTCTTAAACTCTGGTCAGGATGTTGACGGTGGAGGAGAAGGAGCGCTCACAGAAGGAGGAGAAGCTCAACAAGGCAGGCAAAAAGATCAGTCTCACTGCAGAGGAGCTCATCACTTATAGGTGAGAGCAACTTGTTTAGCACACATGAGGAAGTCAAGTTAAGTATGTTTGAGTATGTGATAAAATCAAAGGAAATGTGCTCTGAGAAGGGCAGGAAACATGATGCAAGATGGACGTTCACCAAAACAGGAAGTTTACATTATAGTTTCTTTCTCTATGTTTAAATAGACAGCGAGCCAAAGACCTAGAGGAGGAACTGGACCGGACTTCACAGGCTTATAAGAATCAGGTGACACACTTGGAATGCCTTACAGAGTTACAGCCTCTCTACATGATTTATAGCAGTAAAGGTTCTTCAGTCGCCTGGTTTCCTGATTATCATCATACCCATGACACAATGTTTATTATATATATATTTTTATACAACATTTACTTAAAATACACTCATATATAAATAAAAAAAAAAATCTTAAAGGGTTAGTTCAGCCAAAAATGAAATTTCTGTCATTAATTACTCACCCTCATGTCGTTCAAAACCCGTAAGACCTTCGCTCATCCTCGGAACACAAATTAAGATATTTTTGATGAAATCTGAGGGTATCTGATCCACACATAGGCAGCAACATCATTGCACCTTTTGACATCCAGAAAGGTAGTTAAAAATATGGTTAAAATAGTCAATGTGACTACAGTGGTTCAACCTTAATGATTTGAATAATTTTTGTGTGTAAAAACAAAACAAAAATAACAACTTTATTCCACAATTTGAACCGTTGTCATACATAGTGAACTCAGCACAGGCTTCCTTGTTTACGGCTGAATGCCAGCTCATTATTATTATGCATGGGTCATGCTGCTCACGTGTTCAGCTTCAACCAATACTGAGTTGGCATTCGGACGTAAACAGGGAAGCCTGCACTGAGTTCACTACGTATGACAACGGTTCAAATTGTTGAATAAAGTCGTTATTTTTGTTTTATTTTTGCATGCAAAAAGTATTCCTGTCCCTTCAAATCATTAAGGTTGAACCACTGCAGTCATGTCGACCATGTTTTCAACTACCTTTCTGGACGTCAAAAGGTACAATGATGTTGCTGCCTATGTGGATCAGATACCCTCGGATTTCATCAAAAATATCTTAATTTGTGTTCTGAAGATGAACGAAGGTCCTATGGGTGTGGAACGGCAAGAGGGTGAGTACAAATGACAGAAATTTCATATACTGTTTTACATGCAACTTATTTCCCAGCTGTTTATGTTCACTTAAGACATAACCAATGGTGTTTAAGCGAATACTCACCAAGCTGGGCATTTGGACATATTTCTGTGTAGGTGTGAACCTGATGCTCAAAGTTCACTGCGCTTGTCTGTGTGTCACTCCATCTCTGAGTGCACACACAGGAAGCCACTGTACACTTTCGTGGCTTAATGCAGTTTTAATAAGTCTTTTCATTATTGAGTACATCTTACAGTTTAGCAACAGCAGACTGTATTTTATGACAATAACTCATCTAGATGGTTTGGGCTTTTAGGGAGGAATGAATGCGCACTGCTGAGAAGGAAAGAAATGCACTAAAATGTCACAGCCCTAATTTCTTGCTGTCATTGTAATGTCTCTGCTAATTTATTGTCTTTTTCAGACACCTGGTAGAACTGCTAGACTGGTGAATGTAGAGAAGCAATTTTAGCTGTGCATTAGACAAATTGTTAATCGGAGCACCCTTACTTGAATTAGGGGGAGACAAAATCCTCATATCGATATCATTATGATATAATATAGGATGGATGGATAGATGGATCATCATATTATACATATATAGTAAAGGGTTGCCAACTCTCACACATTTAGCATGAGACACACGCTTTCACACTCTGTCTCACGTTCTCACGCTGCCTAAGTAAATCTCACACCAAATTAAAAAAGCCAACGTGCTGCGCAGTCCGTTTGGCATATGACATCAAGAATTGCGAGAGTGATTCAAAAGCTGTAATCTTAAAATTTTCAGAAACTGATGATTTATAATATCCTGTTTTTATAAATCAATATTTATTGGATGCATTTTTCTTTTTTTTTTCTACCAGATTACATCTCATGAGAAAAAGGCTCATGATAACTGGGTAAGTTGTTTTCAGACCACTTAAGTTTGATCCACATCAGTCGTCAGTAGCTTACAGATGTATGTTGTGTTTCTTTTTATTCTTGTGTTATAGCTAGCCGCAAGGGCAGCGGATCGAGACCTGGCTGATGTCAAGAGAGAAAACGCAAATCTCCGCCAGAAGTGAGTTTGGCTAGAGAGTACTTTACTTTAGTGTTTTATATACAAGAGAAGCAGTATTTATCCATATATTAATGTGTTTACAATTGCAGGCTGACTGATGCCCAGTTTAAAGTCGATATTCTTGAAAAGGATGTACGAGAGGGCAGACCTTTATTTAGAGGTCAGATTCTCTGCATTTCCCTTGCATAGTACATGTATCTCTATGTTTAAAATGGTATTAAACATGAGATGCATTTCCCCATCTCAAAGGTGAAAGATCTCCATATGGACCCTCTCCTCTTGGCCGACCATCCTCAGAAACACGGGCCTTCCTGTCCCCTCCTACACTAATGGACGGCCCCCCTCGACTCTCACCCCAGTTTATGGGTCCAGGCAGAGGTGATCTACACAAATCCTTTTCTTTTAAATTTTGAAAAAGTCTCCTATCTAGTATGAATAATGTGATTTATTCTTCAGTCTTTAGTTTAGCATGGTTGACTAGCTATATTTTGTGTGTGAGCATGCGTGTGTGTGTGTGTTTGTGTCACATGCATGAATCCTATTCCCATTAGACATGTTTGCATTAGGGGTAACAGGTCTGATTTCTCATGGTTTGCTTTGCTTTGTGGTTTTAGTATGGTTGTTCTTAGGGACCAAGTGTGATATTTTAACATTTACCTATACATTACAGCTCATAAGTTTGGGGTCAGTATGATTTTTTTTATTTTTTTTAAAGAAATTAATACTTTTATTCAGAAAGGGCACATTAAATTGATTAAATTGCATATCACTAATAATTAAACACTCGAGACGTACCAGTGCCGTTTTTGCTGTACAAAATGCACACTAAACCGTGGGCAGCAAACCATTCCCCAAGTTTGCATATAGATGAGTCCATTCATGTTTTATTACCTCATTCATATTTTGTTGGTTGTCTCCCTTTCCTCCCTTTTCCATTCCTAACTTCCTCAAATATTATGTGCTGTCTCTCTCCACTCCATTCATCTTCCTTCACTCTCACTGTCACATAATCAGCATCCCGAGGCCTGGTAGAGCCCCCTAGTGGTGGGCCAGACTTTGAGCGCAGTGGCCCTCACTCTGATAGTGGCTCACTGTCTCCCTCCTGGGACAGGGAACGCAGGGGCCCTCCCGCCCCTCCAGGTACAGTGATGTTCCCACTGCTGTAACTGTCCTGTAGCAGGAGGAAATACTTGGCTAGCTCTCAAAAGTAAAGAATTATTGATGGAAGAACCATGAGCACTTTAACAACTGCCCATTTTTACATGTCAGTATTGAGTATTCAGTAGCTTTCTCCACGCTGAGGTTAGCCAACCATAACAGGTCATTTACATAGTCTTAAAGGTACAGTATAGCAAAAACCGCTATTTATGACAATCAGAGAGAGGGAGGAAATGGTTGTGTGAAACTGATTATATCACAAGAAACTTTACTTATATTATAAATGGACTGAAATGTAGAATATGCAGCCAATGAGGCTATTTGCTCATTTCAATATCAGTTTGCTATTTATTTATGATTACCAATCATTTATCTGTCTTGTGCCTGTAATATAGCTAGCTTTGTGAAGTGAGAGGCTCAAATAAAGGTGTTTCTGTTACTGAAGCTCAAACTCAGTTATTCAGAGGTCGCTGAGAAGCGCTGACTCAGCCACACAGCTCATTGAAGAGTCACAGAACTGGGCCTTCTTTGTTCTAGACGTTTCTGCGTTTTTGGCCAGTGCGTCAGGCTTTGTCCCACTGCCCCCTGCTGCTCCTCACTGGTGGGCCTAATACTGTCGGTTCAGCGGCCGTGAACTAAGTATTCAGTGCAGTGATTAGTTATTTCATACTACAGGCATGAATAGCACAGGACATCACTGTATTTTTTTAATGTCATTATCATCATGGCCATACCAACATGGTTGTTTTACATTGTGTGTAGTGCATCATTACCATTGCATCTTTTAGACTTTTAGTATCCTTGTTACAAATGTTACATGTAGTTACTATAGTAATTACTATAAATTGTGCATAATTATATGCAGCTAACCTTAACCACACCCTAATCCTAACCCTAACCCTATAGTAAAGTGTAACCGTAATGTACAATGTTTTTGAAAGGTTCTAGTAGTTTACTCATTTATATTGTTTAACAATATAAATGAGTGTTATTTTTTTTTATTTTATAAATAAATATATGCTTTTTTGGTAACACTTTACAATAAGATTTCATTAGTTAACATTAGTTAACTACTTTAGTTAACATGAGCTAAGAATGAACTACACTTATACAACATTTATTAATCTTAGTTAATGTTAATTTCAACATTTACTAATACATTATTAAAATCAAATGTTGTATTTGTTAACAATAGTGAATGTACTGTTAACTAACATGAACAATCAATGAACAGCTGGATTTTTAACTAAATATTAACATTTAAATAAATACTGTAACAAATGTATTGCTCATTGTTAGTTCAAGTTAGTTAATACATTAACTAATCTTAACAAATAAGACTTAATTGTAAAGTGTTACCCATTTTCCTCATTATTTTATATTTTTCATTTTGTTTTTACTTGTAATGTAGGTAACACTTTATTTTACAGTATTTATTACACGTTACATGTAGTTAATAACATAATTACATGCAACTAACCTAATCCTAACCCTATAGTAAGTACATGTAGTTAATTTTTATTACTCAGTACTATATATATACAGTATCTCACAGAAGTGAGTACACCCCTCACATTTTTGTAAATATTTTATTATATCTTTTCATGTGACAACACTGAAGAAATGACACTTTGCTACAATGTAAAGTAGTGAGTGTACAGCTTGTATAACAGTGTACATTTGCTGTCCCCTCAAAATAACTCAACACACAGCCATTAATGTCTAAACTGTTGGCCACAAAAGTGAGTATACCCCTAAGTGAAAATAACCAAATTGGGCCCAATTAGCCATTTTCTCTCCCCGGTGTCATGTGACTCGTTAGTGTTACAAGGTCTCAGGTGTGAATGGGGAGCAGGTGTGTTAAATTTAGTGTTATCGCTCTCGCTCTCTCATACTGGTCACTGGAAGTTCAACATGGCACCTCATGGCAAAGAACTCTCTGAGGATCTGAAAAAAAGAATTGTTGCTCTACATAAAGATGGCGTAGGCTATAAGAAGATTGCCAAGACCCTGAAACTGAGCTGCAGCATGGTGGCCAAGACCATACAGCGGTTTAACAGGACAGGTACAGTCCTCAGAACAGGCCTCGCCATGGTCGACCAAAAAAGTTGATTGCACATGTTTGCGGGCATACCAGAGTTTGTGTTTGGGAAATAGACGTATGAGTGCTGCCAGCATTGCTGCAGAGGTTGAAGGGGTGGGGGGTCAGCCTGTCAGTGCTCAGACCATACGCCGCACACTGCATCAAATTGGTCTGCATGGCTGTCGTCCCAGAAGGAAGCCTCTTCTAAAGATCACGCACAAGAAAGCCCGCAAACAGTTTGCTGAAGACATGGATTACTGGAACTCCATGCCCAAGACGGGTTAAGGCAGTGCTGAAAATAATGGTGGCCACACAAAATATTGACACTTTGGGCCCAATTTGGACATTTTCACTTAGGGGTGTACTCACTTTTGTGGCCAGCGGTTTAGACATTAATGGCTGTGTGTTGAGTTACTTTGAGGGGACAGCAAATTTACACTGCTATACAAGCTGTACACTCACTACTTCACATTGTAGCAAAGTGTCATTTCTTCAGTGCTGTCACATATAAAATATTTACAAAAATGTGAGTGGTGTACTCACTTCTGTGAGATACTGTATATATACACATACATACACACACTAATTTAAGTTGTTGAATTTATATTGTTGTAAAATAAATATATTCATTTTGTTCATGATTATTTTAATCTATCCCATTAAAAATGCATTCAAAAGGCTCTAGCGTTTAGTTATAATAATGATAAAAATAAATGATAGTGATATATAAAATATAAAATCAGTATATAAATAATATAAAGATAAATAAAACAATTAATCAATTACATATAAATAAATACATAAATATTTTTATATGTTTATTATGTTTAGGTCACCCTCTCCCAGATCCAGGTTTGCCATACAGGAGGCCTCCTCCAGGTCCGTATTCTATGGGTCCTTTGCCTCATAGACCTCCACTTCCTCCTGAGCCATACTTTGATGACAAATCAGGTGAGCCGACCTCCTTCACTATATGTTTGACTTCTGCTCTGCTTCTCTTAAAGGTCATTGGTACCGGTAGAACTGTAAATAACCCATATGACTCGTATATACAAGCCTAACATAGAAAATAATAGAGAAGAACTGAGCTCCATATTCCCATGGTAAATCAGAGTGCCATTATTGGCAGAAACTCCCTGCTGCTTGTTTTTATGTAGCTCATGTAAATTGCATTATCAACGCATGAATGAGCACTTTTTTTCAGCAATCCTTAAGAATTCAATTAAAATGAAAATGTAAGAGTGGGAGCTCGTCTCACAGATCCTTAAAGTATTTATTCTCTCTCCTTTTTTTCAGATCCATCATTTTTAAGAAACAGCTCATCTATCAGTGAGAATGAGAGCAGAGATGTGAGTAAACCTCTGATTGATGAGAAAAATCCCTAGATGTAGCTTCTGTACATAGCCATAACTGAAATGTGTCTTCTCACAGGGACCTCACTCGATGACTGGTGACATGAGATTGCCCCCTGACCCAGATTCAAGAATGGGACCTCCTCCTGGTCCCCCGTTGATGGGAATACCTCCACCGATGGACCCTAGGGACCCACGTTTCCTACACAGGGGCCCTTATGGACCTCCGGAGTTCTTTCTCCCTCGTGGGCCTGGAGTTCCCCCCATTGGCAGTAAGTTAATTTTTTCCATTTGTGTAAGTTGAAATGTTTGTTGAAATGTCAGCTTAAAGACAAAGCGAAAGTGCATTTTAAGCTAATTTAACTTATGAAAATCATATTTATTGGGAAATATATTTACTCAGCTATTTTTTTACACATTTAATTTATATTGAAACTGTATCTTAGTACAAACTGATAACCTTTAGTACCATTTCCTCTAGTGCGAGGGCCACTTCCCCCTGGGATGTTTCCCAGAGCTCCAATGCCGCTCCCTCAACATATGGGCTATCTGCCACCAAGACCTCCACCTGACAGTTTCCACCCTGGACCGCCTCCCAGACCCTCCCCACCAGGCAGCGAGCAGCCACCCAACCAGTCGCCCTCTCCTCATGATGTCATCTGATCTTCCCATCTCACTCTCTTCCTCCCCTGCAGACTGTTTTCAACTTCCTGTTGTTGTGCTCAGGGGGTGTTTCCTTTGATATGTAACCGCAGTAGCCTTGTGGTTATCTATTTTGTCTTAGTTGAAACTTGTTTGAAGCATGGCAAAGGATACAGCACATGCCACTGGTTATATTTTGAAGAGGAAGTTGAGTCTGTATTTCAGGTACAGTGTAAGTGTGCAGCCTTTGTGAACCCATAGGTAAAAAGTCAATGAGACTGCCTTATAGGATTATAGGTGCTCAGGATTGTTATGATGCTTTTTTTTAAATTGAAGGTAGTTGATGAAAGGTCCTCAAATTTGTCAGACTGTATATATAGAAAGTATACTAAGTATATATTGTGAATAGGATATTGTTGAAACAAGACCTAGGTAACTTGACAAATCCAACAACTCAGTCCAGAGAACCGTCCATGTAGCGTATATATTTATAGTTTCCTCAAATAACAATTCATGCCTTAAAAATAAATGGTCTGATGAAATAATGTATATTAATAATAAAGATGTCACTGAAAAATGCTGGTTTAGTTTCTGTTTTCTGTGCTAACACTTCATGGTTACCACAATCGTGAAAACTTAGAAATATCTGGGGGACAAAAAGTGTAATTTCCAGAAATATTAAAGTGCTGGTCAACATTATGTAAGCAGGGTACGAGAGTTTATGCTGTATCATGAGTAAGTCACGGTTGAAGGGCGTTGTTAGGCACGACGTGACTCGACACGACTGCTTCAGCCGTGACTTATTCACGATACAGCACTAGCCTTCGAGTACCTTATTGCTTTTATAAAACGGTTACCACACAATACAAATATTAAAGCCAAAAATATGTATCAATGCAACTTTCATGAAGTAAAAGCCTTCCTTCCGCCGGAAAAAAATAGTCCCTCGCCGTGAACAGCAACAGAAGTTACATTATTACGCCACTAGATGGCGGCAAATACTGTCTTTATGAGTGTGTCAGTCAGTAGCGAAGACTTACATTGAAAAGACTGAATTGTTGTGAATACAGAACAAGACGCGGACTGACGCTGTCAGTCATGAGAAAACAAACAGTTTATGTTGCTAAGAGTGGTTGCTAAGGGTGTTGTGTAGTGATACACAGAACCGTTTGGTGAAGCGGTCATAGCCGTGTTTTATCGTGAATAAATCACAGCTATTGACCAATCAGAATCAAGGACATGAACTAACGGTTTTATAAATAGTTTTAATATTATGCTTGATAACCGATAAATGGCTAGTATAAAATTATGCTATTTTGTCTAAATTAATTAACTAAAACATTAGAAAAATAAATTGTTTTAAATGCTTCAAGTGAATTTAGGCATCACAACACAGTATGAAATATGGATCCACATTTTGTGATTTGCTAAAGATATATTTAAGTGTAAAGATTACATTTGCGCACTTGTTAATCCAAATGTAAATAGGGGAAACGAGTGTCCCCAATTAAATATCTAAATATGTACAAATAACACCTTTACCCATAATTAAGGCATTCAAAAAGGCTTGTTATTCGGAGTAAACTAACGTGGTGCTTTGGGAAATACCCAACAAATAGAAGTTTTTAAATTTTGTTACAGCCACTCAACTTATTGAGTTTGAGCTCAGGAAGTACAATGAGAACGGAACACGTTTTACACATTTTAAGTAAGATTAATTAAAACATGAAACTGAAGTTCCACAGAATAAAAATATCTGATAACTAATATCATACTGAAATATCATGCGTTCCTAATTTCCAGACCAGGAAAAGCTTTTGGAAAGATTGCTATAATGAATATAGGTAGGCCAAGCTGTAAAATATTTAGATCAACAGAAACTGCTTTTCACTGAAAATTGTTGCTCAAAAACAAAAATCTACTTTTCATTCAGTCTCCCATTGTGAAGGATAAAGAAAAAACCTGTACAATTAATTAATTAAATTAATTAAAATGCATCGTACATCAGAATTATATGAATACACAGAGACAAGAATGATTTTTTTATGCTTTTATTTTACCGATTAAAAGAAAATGCATTCGTTCAACATTAATTCAAATCAACATTCGGCTGGTTTACCCAATATCTGTCAGTTAAGTTTTTCAAAGGTTTTCCTTCTTTATCGTGGAACCTCAAGATCACTTTTTCTCATTAAAATCTTCCCACCTGGCATGTTCACACCTGTGCCAGAGTACTTCCTGTTTGCAGATGTACATATAAAATCCAATGCTATGTGCTCACCGGAGACAAAAAAGTAGACAGAACACACCTGCCCAAATATTAAACATTTAAGATGGTAAAACCATTTTTGCAAAACAACAACGCTTATAAACTTTTTTTTTCTCAATGTTCATAAATAGAACCCGGACATGTGTTGCATAAAAGTATATACGTTGATATATATATACGCATATGCAGGTTTATGTTATCTTAGTTAACTCCCCATTAAGTTTATAAGGTAGCAGCGTGGTCTTCGCACTGCTGGTGCCCCATGATGGCCACTTCTTTATTGCAAACTGTCCTGATTTTAAACAAATGCACAACATTCGTACCACTTATAACTGGGGCCTTCTGGCCAGTCTCATAGAGACCATGTCTGTAACCCACGGTCGCCCCTGAAACTGAGTTGGCTTCCGAAGAATCAAGATCTTAAAACAATAATAATAACAATAATAAGGCCAAGTATCATTGCAAGTTAGGTTATTTCCATATGAGTGACAGAAGGAGAAAAAAAAAAAAAAAAAAAAAAAAAAAGCGCAAAAGAATGAAAAACAAGTTAAGAGCCATTGGATCGTATGCATTCCGTTTGCATAGTTTTTGACTTTGCCTTTAACGCAAGCCAACCAGAGAGAGAAAGAGAGGTCCGCGTCCAGCTCGAGATCGGACCTGCAGTGGAAACATGGTAACTGTTTGTTTTACCAAAGGCTGGCGTGAGGTTTATAATCGGTAAGGTAGCTATCGGAAAAAGCTGTAAAACACTGACCGTCTCAGATGGGGTCACAGCAGCCCTCTTTCTCATTACTACGAGATTGTGAAATGCATATAACGTTTCTGAAAGTAAAAACACAAAAAAAAAAACAAAAAAAACAATGGGATCCAACTGAGTTGTAACAACCGACTGGTCGAATCGATCAAGAATAAAAACCTACGTGCGCTCTCAAATGGCTCAAGAAATTTCATCGTAGGACCAGTCGAACGCTGATTCCAGGATCCCGCCCCTGCCCAAACCAAAACAGAAAAGAATAAAAGAGTAAAAAATAATCATTTCATGCAGACATTTGGCCATTTTAGTTTGTTTGTAACTCCCCAGTGGAATGTTCCTAACACGTCTCATAGCAGCTTATAGGTCTGATAGAACCAACCTTGATTTTCAATAGTTAAATTACATTCACTCTTCACAGTGAAACAGGTGCATTGTAAGAGAGATCTAACGTATGTTGACCAAAGCCACAGCACAGCTGTGGACCATCACCCAAGTCCAACCACCCCTCCCTCCATTAGTACATTTATCTAATAGTAGTTGTCATAATACGATAGTAGTAGTACATCTCGGCCCATCAGCCATTGGCCCTGCCCTCTGCCAGCATGCGGGCACTTCGAAAAAAGAGTCGTATCACCGTTATCTTTGGCAGCTGACGCAGATGATGCGCTGACAGAAGTTAAATCCAGTGACTTTGTTGAGAAGATTCTTCATTTAATGGAAACTTTTATGGTGAGAGGCCTGAGCTATTGGACTCTTGTTTGTTTCCTCCACACATCTAACAGTAACCCTGAGAATGGCTGTTTCCTGTTCACTGCTGAGGAAGTGGTACGTTTTGTACTGAACACACACCTCCTTCTCTGACGTATGCACTTTTTGAACGTTTACACGACACATTTGCAAGCACGCACGCACACACACATAGAGATTGCAAAATGAGAAAAACGAGACAAACAAGAAAACACTGACGGTTTTAAATATGCTATGTCTTTGTAAAGTTTCGTAGACTTGGTTGACCAGGGACGTGCGAATGACATGGGTTTGAAATGAAAGCTATTCTGGGTTTTAGGCACGGTATGAATGCTTTAGCAGTTTGTAACGCGTCATACGCTGTCGTTCTCCGCCAACCCTAGTCCTTCGACAAAATCGATGTACAACATACAGACTCCGAATTAAGAACACACTTACTGAAATTGTATTTGGTGCTGTACTAAGTAGAACTTTTTTGAAATAAACTAAAAAACACAGAATCCCATTACTAGCACATGCTTAAGAGCATTCCAACATATTCATTACAGAATGTTTGGCACCTATGTCAACGCACCTGAAAACAACATTTTTTAAATCCGTGGTTTATTCAAAAAGGGAGCGAATTGAACAGATATTAATCCACAAATGACTTTCCACGAGACCCTTTTTGCGTTCTGTGCCACCAACCACGAAAATCTGCCGTTTTCAATAATGTTGACATGGGTACCACAATAGATTGTAAACTGGAGCTGGATCTCTGGATCTCTGCTTCGCATTTATAAAGTGTCGAATTACATCAACCCTACGAGCAGGCCTTCATGTGCCAAGAGTTGTTCGACCTCATTGGTTAACTGCTTCAAAATCTTTTTTGGACCACAAGATCTAGGTCACCCCTCACTTGATAAGCTTGCATATAAAGATCGTTTTCACGCTGCAAAGGTTTGCTTTGGCTGTTCGTTTTTGTCATAAGCGCGGATCTTCCAGGAAGATTGGGGCGATGGCTTCCAAACCTGGTTTGGCTTCAGGTAGTCGATACCGCCAAATAACAGGAAGTTCTGAGGCCTGACAGAGTAACAGTTAGCGAGGCAACTTAACGGTTTTAAAACGTTTTCGAATCCACTCTTCGACGATTTGCTTCGTTATTAGAGCACGAGAAAAAGATATGCTCAGGAAAGAGGGGGATTCTGCAGAGCAAACACGTTGCCGCTTTCAAGAAGGCTTTAGTTTGACATTCACTTATTTCAGCTATGCAAGCAACCACGACCTCCCTCGACTATGATTTTTAAAAAAAGGAGCGAATAGACAATATATGTAAAAGCAAAAAACACACTGAGACCTTCGAATGCTAAACTAGGAAAATTAAACAAGTAGAAAAATAAAAACCAGCAACTTCTAAAGCGCATTCTTTTGGAAGAGCTCTCTTTCCTCCAAAAACACTACAAAATCTTGCCCATCGAGCACACCAACCATTTGAACGAAGCTTCAACAAAAGCTTTCTGGAAAAGTACCGCAAGTGCAGGAATCCTGAGATATGGAACAAGCAAACGTCTGTCTCCCGCCATCTAATGCTTTACAGATGAAATAATGCGGCCTGGATTCAATCCGTTCGGAGCGTGTTCAGTTATGATCCAATGAGGATTATGCACTTCGGTTGGGAATTACGGCGACGTTAACGCTGAACAGACCGAGTCCGAGGCCAAAAACACATTGATTATGAAGAAGTAAGGGGGAGTTCAAGGCAACTGTGACTCGAGAAGAACAATTAAAACTGACCGAACAGCTGATTGTTATCACTCTTACCAAAATATCATAACCATCATCTTCATCTTCCTTGTCATATAATTTTTGCCTACCTGAGACAGACGGGAAGGACTTCTTACAACAAAAACACACATAAGAAAACAAAAAAAGAACAAAACACCTATGGCTGGGCCCAGATATTGTGCTGCAGGGCGGTCAGCATGCAGGTGTCATACACCAGACTGAAAACCTCTACGATTGGTTTCACCAGCAGAGGTGCGTCTACTTCCAGGTTGAGAAAAACCAGCGGGATCTGCGTCCCGAACACGTCGTTTCCACCGATCCTCATTTCTGAATAACAATTACATACTGATGAACAAAGAGGAAGGTTCGTAATTGTGGATCAGCCCTGTCCCTTGGCTGGAAGACTAATCTCCCTATAAAAAGGTCAATGTGAACATGGGATTTCGTCATTGCAGAAAGCCAAGAAGGATCAACTGATTGTTTGAGGTAACTCCACACGTTCTAGGGCGAAACCAACAAACAGACAAAGCGAGAGAATGAACAACTCACTGTACAACTTTTAAGCTAGCTGTAAAAAAGCCCCTCTCTACCATTCACTCAAATAGCTACTAAACCAATACCCAACTATACTTTCCTAGTAATAAGCAGGATATATAGATATAGATATAAATATAGAGCTAATACTGATTAAACACAGCACATATAAAGGATTAAATTCACACTACAAGAAAAAAAACAAACAAATCAAAAAGCAATGAAAGAAATAAAACAATATGTAAAATGAGAAGGGCCCATTTTGTGAAAGATCACCAAGCACAGGGTTAGAGAGGGCGTTTGGTAACGGGCCCTGGTGCGTCTACATGCCCGCGCTGAAACTCTGCATCTCGCGGTGGAAGTGCTGAGTGGGCTCGTTCAGGACCACGCTATTGTCCATGGAGGGATGCCAGACGCGGCCCAAGCCCAAGGACACCTCCTTGACTAGATTGTGGACGGGATCTCCCTCGATGTACACCGACTGGTCCGGATCAAAGTCAATGCTCTCTTCAGACACCTCCAGAACTTTAAGGTTGGACCCACGCAGACGAGAGATGGCCACGAGGTTATGGGACCACACAGTGTAGCCTGTGAAGCAAGAAAAATGACTTAACCCAGAGGACATGCACAGTAAAATGGATGCACTTAAAATGAGGCGGCAAAAACTATAGGAATTCAAAAGTGTTATTTGATTAATCTGTTAAAATTCTTAATATGGCCTAAATTAAATCTGTTCATCATAAAAAGCGATCGAGTCTCCTCAGAAAATTTGGACTAAACCCCTCAATTCATATGGATTAGTTTTCCAAAACTTTTTGAAGCATCAAAGTTTCAGCTGCGTAGCTGTCTATGGAGGGACAGGAAGCTCTCATATTTCATCAAAAAGATCTTCATTTGTGTTCCAAAGATGAATGAAAGTCTTACGGGTTTGAAACGACATTAAGGTGACTAATTAATGACAGAATTTTCATTTTTGGGTGAACCAACCCTTTAAGAATGCAAATCTAGTATTCCGATTAATTAATGAATACTTCGGGATGACAGCACGAAACTATTTTTAGCTTCATCTATTGAACCGTCACCACATTCAGACAGAAAGTCTGACATAGTCGATGGCTTAAGTGTTGACAAAATATTACATTGCATAGCACGTTTTAAATCCAGGAGCCATTTTGTTGTAAATTGTTGGCTACAAATGTCATACATTTAAAAGGAGGGAAATTATCTAAAATCATTGAGGTTATGAAGCTGACATATCAAGAAAATAGGGGGAAAAAAACAGATTCAGACATAAGTTATTAAAGGAACACTCCACTTTTTTTGAAAATAGGCTCATTTTCCAACTCCCCTAGAGTTAAACAGTTGAGTTTTACCGTTTTCGAATCCATTCAGTCGATCTCCGGGTCTGGCGGTACCACTTTTAGCATAGCTTAGCATAGTTCATTGAATCTGATTAGACCGTTAGCATCTCGCTCAAAAATGACCAAAGAGTTTCGATATTTTTCCTATTTAAAACTTGACTCTTCTGTAGTTACATCATGCAGCAGGTGCAATGATATTACGCAGCGCCTGTGACCCTCTGCTTGCATAGGTAGCGTGCCTTGCAACCATGGAGACATTTGTGAGAGACGCTGCGTAATATCATTGCGCCTGCTGCACCCATGGTACGGCAGCAAAGTTCCTTGATTATTACGCCAGAATGAGAGTATAGTTCCTAGCCAGATCGGCCTAGAAAAATCGCAGCTTTTCCGTCGGTCTTAGTACACGATGTAACTACAGAAGAGCCAAGTTTTAAATAGGGAAAATATCTAAACTCTTCGGTCATTTTTGAGCGAGATGCTAACGGTCTAATCAGATTCAATGAACTATGCTAAGCTATGCTAAAAGTGGTACCGCCAGACCCGGAGATCGGCTGAATGGATTCGAAAACGGTAAAACTCAACTGTTTAACTCTAGGGGAGTTGGAAAATGAGCCTATTTTCAAAAAAAGTGGAGTGTTCCTTTAAATAAAATTAAGTTAAATATAATTAAAAATGCTACATAATAAAATAATTTTAGAGATACAGATAAACAGATTAAATAATCATCCGTCATGTCTGGTTTTACATAGTTATAATAATACAGACTACAAATGTAACAGATTAGGATACATGGAGCATAAATATATTTTGTGTCATTTTCTTGATATTGCTATCCGTTTGTAAATGTGTATGTGTGTTAAATTCTATTAATGATTTTTCTTAATAAAAATAATAATAATAATAATAATAATAATAATAATAATCTCTCGGTCACTATCTGGGACTCAACCTTGAGAGTTCCTCTCTAAGAGAGCACATTGCGTAGGATGCGTACATTCCCACACAGCGCGATCTTCTGCACTTCTAAGGCACTTGGCTTCCCTGGGATCTGGTCCAAGTATTGGAGGAAACCTTTCTTGATACATCCCAGGGCTCCTATCACAACTGGCACTATCTGTGTTCTCGTGTCAGGATCTGCTGATGTCGATTCCCAAGGCTCTTATACTCGGTGAGCATGTCGTTCTCCTTCCCCACTATGTTGTGGTCCACTGGGACATTATTATAATTATTATATGATTATTATCATTATATTTTAATTATTTAATTTGTTATAAAGAGTTCATTTGGGAGGAATGTACAATCTTGCCATTGTTTTAGGTTAATGCTTCAGAAATGTTTTAAAAATAATATTTAAAAAATGAAATAAAATAATAAATTAAAGGCACATGATAAACAACAAGAACAAGAACAATAACTTCCCAAATATATATATTATTTTTCAGAATCTTATTTATTTATTTATCCCATATCTCAAGAATCAGTGGACTGTCAAAGGCAAGAGAAAAAGTGTAAAATGTCCACTTACCATGGATGATCAAGACAGCAAGGTGCACACAGCGCCAGGCGAGGAGAACCAGCGGGTCCTCGTTGCGGTTGACGCTGAGGTCTGGGAATCCAGCGTCATCTCTCATCAAGATGAAGTGGGAGAGGGTTTTGTGGTACTGCTGCGAGATGAGCTCCACGACACCATCCGTCACCAGACTGCTGTAGCTGTCCAGATGGATGCGCTCCAGGGGCACGCTGGGCTTCAGCACACGCAGAAGGTCCTGGCTGCACACATCCATCGCCATGATGTAGACGCGCAGGTTCGTGCTGCGACGGACCAGGGCTTTCCAATCATCCTCGGCTGCAGTACCATCCAAAGGCTTGGCATCCAAAGCAGCTCCGTTGAGCAAGAGAGAGAGGCGGTGGAGGGGCACTCGGTCACCGCAGGCGAGGAGGCGGCACATGTCGGAGGTGAAGTCGCAGAAGTCTAGCGACAAAGACCGCAGGTGAGCGAGCCTTTCCAGTTCGACTGTGGAAGTCAGGCTGGGCAGCTGGTTGTCGATCAGACTGAGGTGCTCGAGGGAGCTGGTGCTGGGGTTGGAGAGAGAGGCCAGAGAGCAGGGGGTCACCACACCGAGCATGAACGCAGATGACAACCACTTCATCTGCCTGCTGTTGGACAGGATCTCTTCGAAGAGTTGCTGGATCCTAGAACAACAGAACACGTTATAAATGGTTAGAAATTTTCTAAGCCATTCGCTGTAAACATGAATAAAAGCTTCAGTGAGTGACATCTGTTCTGTTTTGTCATCAGTAAGACATGTCTCATACAACATGTCTCGTTTTATTTAAAACACAACACTGCAAATGATAATGTATACGTTTTTCACTTTATCGAAAAGGATGAACGCTGAATAGCCTATACGAACAACAGTAAGACAAACGATGGTACATTTATTCATAATTTCATTTACATGAAACACCGCAAGCTATCCTGTCAACTATAACTGTGGTAACTCGGTTTCGTATTGTTGGCAAATGTTTCAACTATGTAACGAGATATTTTTCAAAGTCGGAAGTTTTCAAAACAATTCCACACATTTAGCCGGGACGTTGAAAATTATTTTAATATGCAGTACTGTTACCCAATCATAGTAGTGGGCGTTTACTTCCAAGTCCTGAATGCGTCACGCCCATCAAGTAATCGAAAGAGAGGATCAAAAACAGGAGAGAAAATAGCTTATTACTTCTAAATTATGACGCTTTTTTGATGTAAAAAAGTCTTGATAAGATAAGTGGACCTCAGAGAACATTATACAATTTAAAAAAAAAAAATAAAATGTAGTTCATGTCCCCTTTAAACATCTGGCAGGCAGTATACATACAGTGTATACATTGTGCAGTATGCTAGTATTCAATTATGAACACAGCCCAAGACTGACTGAGTGCCTACAACTAACAAGATGGCCAAAATATTTGCAAAGCCAGCTTGTAATCAGTTTACACGAGTGAAAGTTAGCTTTAAAACATACTCTTTCATTTTCTTGCCCCCTTGGTCGACCTGGCTGAGGTAAGAGCTGTCCAAAATCCCGTCATCCTGAAGAATGCATGTGTCCCCATAGAGACTCAGCTTCTGGAGGTTTCTGGAGGATGAAAAGGGGGAATTTTCAGTGTCATGTCTAAACATACAATATATGTGACTTGTTATTCATATATGATAACAGTGTATGAATATAAAAATCAACCACAGTAAATGACCACCAAAAAAAAAAAAAAAAAAATATATATATATATATATATGATACAAATAATCAACCATTTAATTTGGACCACTCTCGCTACACCATACAACCTATATTCAGCTCTTTTTTTCTATTCTTTACACATTTCAAACTAAAGCCTATTGTTTACATGGCAAGTGCTGGGCCATGAGTCCTTCTAGTGCTTTTCTATTGTACATAAACAGAATTGCAGGTTACGATCAGCACCAGGAAACATCTATGAAGGGCATGAAAAACAAAGCCAGTCTTGTTTAAACATTGTTTCGTACAATTCTAAAGATTCTGTTAGAATGTTAACAATGCAGTAAGGCTCATGGGAGTTCGGCCAGCGGTTTTACTCCTTAGAACTGACAAGTATTTATTTTTTGTTACAAGTGCTTATTTTCCCCTCGCCCCAAGTAATCCAATAGTGCCTAGAATGATTTTCAATTTCACTAGAAAATATTCATTAGATACAAGTTCACTTTGTTACTAGTCACTATAAGACTGTATGGATTATATTAGAACGTATCCCAACTGTTCTATTACCATTTTACTAATAACTATTCATTAGGTGCTAATACTTACTAATAGTTTACCTAACAGACCGAACAAACACTAGTATCTATGATCCATCTACCTATCTATCTTCTATCTATCCATCTATATTCCAATTGTTACTAGTAAATATTTTTTAATCTAATTAGTATTCATCTTTTTAGATGTTTAATTTAACTATAAATTAGTCATTCTAACTAATTACATGTGAAACTTAAGCAATTATAACCAGATAAAAAGTCACTAGTAACAAGTAGGATAGATAATAGTGTCTAAAAAAAAAGGTACTAGTATCAACTAAAGAAGTACTAATGCTGCAACAGATCCTACTAACTATCAGACGTTATTAGAAGTTAAACAGAAATAGGTACTAGCAACAATTTGAAAGAGCAAAGTTAATATCTGAAACACAGATCCCCATAGAACTCAATGGACCAGTAAACGGTGACTAGTAATAATAGCATCCAATGACACTGAGAAAGATACGAGTCACTATTGGATTACCTACTAGTAAATAAGGTATTATTAGCAATATACATTTCTAGCAACAAAAATAGACACTAGTTAGTTGGGCTTGTCATAAGAAGTGAACGCAGTTTGGTTCTGCACAAAGCAGGCAGCCATGCGATGCTTCAGACATGAGCGTTACGTAATGCGCAGGGTTTGTTTATGGCTGCTGGTGCTGGTCAAATGTAAGCAAAGCAAAGCAGGCAGAAAGGATTTGTAATTCCAATACATGCAAACCGTGACTAGATCCATATACCTGTTATTACGCAGACTGCCGAGCACACACAACACCTGATCCAAATATGTCACCATCGCATCTTTCGCGAACTGCGGGTCGCTCTCGACGGCTTCCATTCCGTGCTGCAGCGGGCTTAGATAGCCGTCCACCGGGGCAAACTCCAGCTGCAGCTCCCGCACGAACGAGCCGAACTTGCGCATGAGGAACTCTAATCGCGGGGTTTGTTCTGATCCAGAGCCGCCGCCGTTGGTTCCGCCACCGACGCGCAGCTTGAGCTCCGTCCACAGCGCAGGGTAGAAGAGACACTCCCTCCAGCGAGAGCACACGGCCGAGGCCCGGAGCTTGTCTCGGTCTGACAGGAAGGAAAATATGTGAACAATAAGCTCGCTGGGTAACGCCAAGGCTCCGACGCTGCTGCACAGAGCCATGGCAGAAGGCTGGAAAGATGCAATGAAGATTAAAAACGAAACCGTTACACAACTCCGTGCCTCTCTTCTCCGCTCTGTTACTGCGCTAAGTGAAAACAAACAACTGGGCGATGAGCTTTGCTTTCAATACTACTGGATCAGTCCACTTTCATTTTCCTAACAGGGCGGCGAGAAAATCGTCAGAGGATAATGTGTGCGTACTGAGCGAAAATGAGATGGAAATACATTATATTAAATCACACATACTATTAGATAAGACTTGTGTCTGCTAATGTTAATTTAACAGTGTATTTATTGTTTTGCACGTTTAGTCAATTAGGTAGTTGCAGTGGTTTCTTCCGAAATTGCCTTATTTTTGCCATACAGCGAGTGGCCGAAAGAGGGCGCAAGAATTTTGCTTTTACTAATTTCTAATTTCTTTCAGACAATCAAATAGCCATGTGCACATGGTAAAATGAGAAAAGAACTTGTGGAGACCTGGAAAGGATCAAATAAACGTTTTAATAAATGGATACTTAAACAAATTACATATTGTAATAAATGGGGTTAGATATTTTAGGATTCCAAAAAATAACTTTAGATGTGAAAAACATCGTTTTTCAATCTTTTTGATGCCACGGATCCCTAAATATGACGATCCTCTGCAAGGGACCCCCTTCCTAATAATAAAAAGACATTTATTTTCATGAAGACCCATTTACACTATGTGAGAAAAATAAAAAATGTGATATTATAAAGACAAAATGTTGTTTGTGTATTTATACTGTCATTGTGTGAAACAGAAATGATAAAAATAGTCTGTTTCTAAAATAATCCAGGAAATATTTACTCTGTAAACAGCATATATTTTACAGATTCCAGCTGCAACTGGCTTAAAACTTAAATAAGTTGCAAAATAAAATAAAGGCAGAAATAAACATGAAACAAAACATGAAAAAGGCCCGAGTAAGGAGGTGCTGGCTCTTAATTATTATTACTCATTTCAAAAACACTACAGACAAGTTTTACTGGGAGTGCAGACAACAGAAAGCCATGCTTTTTCGACTGAACTTGATCCGGGCGAGGAAAGAGAAATCAATCTTGATAATTATTTTGTGTGAAATTATAATCTTAGTCAAGGATTAATCACGCTGAAAAAAATGAATCTCATATTTGCACAATTAACACAATTAAAACATTTATGTGTTATTAACACATTAAAGGATGAAAGAAGAAAAGATTAAGATTTCAATTAAAGGGTGAAAGAAGAAAAGAAGCAGTGGCGTGTGATGATGCCTAAAACTGAACATGAAATTAAAGTATAAATATAGTGTGCTTATGTAGCTGAAGTTTTGATGTAGCATAAATACTTCAGTATACATTTTTATATATATTTTTCATAATTATTATTGTACTACTAAAACTACAAAATGGCAGTATTTTAAATGCTTGAAATTACACTGAAACAAAACTGAAACCCAAACAGACCTCTGCATCAACTCACATTCAACAGACGTGAGTTGGCTGGAGTTAGGGAATAAAACATCTTTTAATAGAAAATTTGTATATATGTTAATTTTTATTTTAGAGAACGTTTGTCGTCGTGTTAACGTATTTTATTAAAAATTTATATTCTGAAAATCTAAATAAATAGAAATTGTTTACATGTGACGTCACTTCCTGGTTGAAGCTGCTAGAAGGAAGAGCTCGAAGAAAGCAACAGAAAGGGCTGAAGAAGACATGGCTGAACTGTCACTGTACCTCACAAACGTTAACGTGTCTCTGGGACAAACAATGGACACAGAGAAGGTAAAGTAATTTTTAAATATAATAGAATTACATATTTTCTTTTTATAAAGACTACAGTCGAGATATGACGTTTACTTCCTTGTTCGTTACGTCTTTGTCAAGCGAGGAAACTTGATATGTTGATAAACATAATGTTGGCTGTAAATATATAATACTAATATTTATATTATAATAATAACAATGATATATTATATAATAAAGTAAATTTGATATATGTCTAACAGTGTGTAATGTTCTTAATCTGCTGGTTCAGAGTTCAACTGTGGTGAAAGAGTTTGAAAATGTTGAACTTGGAGATCTGGGCAAAAAGAAGCCAAAGATTCCTCGCAGAACAATCTACTTTGCAAGTGGTGAAACCATGGAGGAGTACAGTACAGATGAAGAGGAGGAAGAAGAACCGGAGAAAAAGAACACTTTAAGTAATATGGATCCGGTGAGTAGCATCAAATCATTAAATATGTAGTTTCAGTTGCCATCTTAATCTTATAGTCACTTTGCATCTCTGATTATAGTCAAAGTTGACCTGGGGTCCATACGTCTGGTTCCAAATGTGGAGAGTGGCTACCTCAACCATCTCAGGTAACGAAACTCTTTCCAGTCTGTGACATTTGGTTGTACAAAAACGAATTAAATTTAACATTTTAACCCAAATATTTCAGTTTGTGACTATCTTGGAGAGAGAATGGCCTCGTTGTTGGGAATCACAACACCAAAATATCAGTATGCAATTGATGAGTACTACAGGATGAAGAAGGAGGTATGTGCACCAGTATTATTATTCTACAGCCTTCAATGGGCTATATGCACGGAGCGTTCTTTAGAACTTCCGCAATAATATAAGCCAGCTCGAAAACTTCCGGTGAGATGTCATTTGCTGGTGTGTTGAGCATCAGTAGTGTAATACTTAGTTTATAATCAGAATAGAGTCACTTAAATAGTCAGGCATAGCATTAATTTAGTTATTCAAATGTAAGACGGCATAAAAAATAAATAAATAAAGACGTACCTCATTGTTCCTCCTCGGCTAAATTTAATTCGACCATCAGTTTTCACACTTCGATGTGAAAAAAAGCTTCAAAAATTAAATATTTATTGTGCACTTTAGTTGGATTAATTGAATAAAATGTGTGTTTTTACAAGTGTGCTGAAATCATTAATCTTGCGCTGCACTGACTGACAGCTGCTGCAAAGGGAAAGCGCGGTGCTCACTTTCTGTGTAATTCATTCACAAGAAAAGTTATTGTTTTTCTTAAGATTTTTTGAGTATTTCATATTTCACATTGACAAAATGTGTTTTTAAACCTAGTTATTTTATAATGTTTAATATTTAGTCAAAAACGAAGTGAAAAACGATTAGAGGAAATGGCTGATATATGCGCAAATAAATGCTACTTTGCCACCACCTGCTGGTTAAAGTGGTAATTATTGTCTTTTTTTATTTTTAAATAAGTGTTTTCTATCAAATGTTGAATTTCCTACATTTTGAAACGTTCGGTTTTACAATAGGGACAATCTCAGAAGGATGAACAAATAATGTTTGTGGTCATCACATTAAAAATAACATTTGAAGTGCTGGGGGAAAAAATGCGTGTGTGTGTTTAATTACAGACACGGTGTTTTTAAACGGTCCCAATAGATTCGTCTTTATTGCAATCAATAAAACTGGTTTATTGGAAAATTAGGTAAATGTGATTAAGTGCATTAAAATATGAATACAACATTAAAAAGTCAACCACTGATGGTTTTGTGTCGATGTACAGCGACTACAGAATGAACAGCTAACAGTTCACCGGAAATGCCCGAGCTGGCTTAACGACAACCAGGAAGTAACTGTGCATATAGCCTATTGTTAGCTAATATTCTCAAAAGTAGAGTAGCATGTACAGTTACTGATTTACATGCTTTGAGGGATTTGAACAGCTTTCGCCTTGTGAGACCTAATAACGTGTAATCCGCAGGAGGAGGAAGAAGAGGAGGAGAACCATCTCTCTGAGGAGGCAGAACGTCGTTTTGAAGAGCAACACAACCAGGAGGGCCAGCAGCCAAAGACTGAGCAACCAGAAGCAACTGCTTCTTTTGTGAATGTGACCTTTGAACTGGAGCAGGAATCACATGCTACACCTGATGCAAATAAAGTGCCTGCACCCATTCCCTCCTAAAATATTGTTCAGTGGATTGAGAACATTAGATGGTTTTACCATATTTACCGTAGACATAAGGTGTGCTGGTTTTCTTTTATGGAGAGTTTATCATAAATAAAGGTAACATGTTGTTTATGCATAGCTGACAATAGTTCTCCTTTGAATGTAGAACTACTTTAATAATCATTTTATAAAGCCATACACGAAACCTCTTTTAGTCACTACAACAATTCATTGTACATTTTAATAATTATAAACACCTAACAAGCCTGCTAAAAACTGCATGGATTGCCAATCTCTTAAGACATTAGTTATAATATTAGACATTTCTATGTTATTGATGATGCAAAGAGTCGAAGGTAGTGTAAATGTTCAGATGGGAAGACTCCCTCTTTCATAAGTCAATGCTTTCAGGGCTGACAACATTACAAGTTATTTTTCTAACCAAATATTCTTTTTATGTGAACACATTGTTTTTGCTATGTACTGTATGTAAATGTGCGCTTTACCCCTGAGATTTGAGTTCAATTTGTCTATCCCTCTCTCACAAACACATACATTTCATTTTGAAGAGTGTATAATTTATTTGTGTACAATAATTTTGTATTGTGTAGGTGAAAATACACCTACGTTTCTATAATGTAGGTGAAAAAATACAGTTTGTTTTGTACATAATATTACTTAATAAACAATTCCATGTACAATTGAGCTATTCCTCTTGGCTGAAGGTTTTATCACAGTTGGTCCCATAGCACAACTTGACTTGGCTATACAAAGTGATGTCATGTGTCATCTAAATCAGCTGTGCTGCTGTCAGTGTCGTTAGCCACCAGCACCTCTCTGTTCTCGTAAGTCCAGAAGCCATTGAGGTCGATGAGGATACTAGAGACGGTATCACCCTGACCGCTGTTCACCAGGTCCTGTAGCGTGATCTTATATGGATCTTTGGGCTTCACCATATCAAAGATTTCATCCTGTAGACAAATAAAAAGTGAATTATAATACATTATGGTCATCATATATAGCAACCTGAAATTACTGTTTCTCTATTTGCTGAAAAATGGCAATAGACTTTAACTATTACTATATAAAGAAGAGCTAAAGTCAGTTTACCTTAACATCCTGGAAGGAAACTGGCTCCTGCCCGTGGATTTTCATTTGTTCCTGAATGGCCTGATATCACCGATGAATAGGTTAGTTTCTGCTTCTTGTAAATATGATCAAAAAAGCTAAAAATACCTCTACTTACCCTGAAGAAGTAGTTGAGGGCAAATACGTTGAGATAGCCTTTGTTTTCCATGTCTAGCAGTTTGAAAATATACTGGAGGGCTGCAGGCTCTTTCCTGTTCTCTAGAGCCAGCACAAAGTCTAGATACGTCTTATAGTCCTAAATAGGGGTGTTGACAAAAATATATTTAAAATGAAAACAACAGAAAATGCATGTTTATGTTTTTAGATACTGAAAATGTTGATGAAGAAATTACATGCATGTAAGAGTAACAGTTCAAAAGTTTGGGGTCAGTAAGATTCTTTTAAAAGAAATTCATCAGTTTCCACAACAGTGTTAAAGGGTTAGTTCACCCAAAAATGAAAAAAGTGGTTCAATATTAATATTTTAAAGCGACAAGAATATTTTTGGTGCGCCAAAAAAAAAAAAAAAAAACGCTGATTCATAAAGTTCCAAAGCTTCATGAAGCAGTGTTTTGAAATCGGCCATCACTATATAAGTCGCTATTTTGTTTTTTTGGCGCACCAAAAATATTCTTGTCGCTTTATAATATTAATATTGAACCACTGTACTCACATGAACTGATTTAAATATGTTTTTAGTACATTAATGGATCTTGAGAGAGGAAATGTCATTGCTGGCTATGCAGGCCTCACTGAGCCATCGGATTTCAACAAAAATATCTTAATTTGTGTTCCGAAGATTAACGAAGGTCTTACTGGTGTGGAACAGCATGAGGGTGAGTAATTAATGACAGAAATTTCATTTTTGGGTGAACTAACCCTTTAAGCAGCACAACATTTACAGTGTTGATAATAATAAATGTTTCTTGAGCAGCAAATCAGCATATTAGAATGATTTCTGAAGGATCATGTGACACTGAAGACTGGAGTAATGATGCTGAAAAATCACAGGAATAAATTTTAAATATTAAAATAATAAAATAAAAAAACATTATTTTTTGAAATTTTAATAATATTTCAAAATATTACTGTTTGTACTGGATTTAAATGCAGCCTTGGTGTGCATAAGAGACTTCTTTCAAAACATTAAAAAAAAAAGTATACCAGTCTCCCGAAGCGCTACTGTGCCACAAAAGTATGACTGACATCAGACATTTGTTTTAAGGGATTTTCTCTAATCTAAGTGTTATGCAAATTATTGTAAGTCAGAAGGTTATACCATTTCACCGTCGTAGGTTAAGCATTCCTGGTAGACACGGTCTAGGAAAACACTAGTTAGAGTTCCGGTGCCATAGCGAGACAGCTCTTCTTTACTGAGCATCCCATTATGGTCCTTATCCAGGTTGAGGTACTGTCCTGTAAACAGGAAATATGATGATTAACCTATGAGATTTAACTTATAACTTACATTATTATAACACTGATAAAGTGAATTTTGCAGTCATACCATAAACTCGAAGAGCAGAAGGTGCAGAGAACCAGTTGGACTCCTGACTCTCCTTTGACAGCTCCTCGTCTCGAAGCTATAAATTAAAAAAAATATCTTAATGTTGCAGGTCACCCACATGGGAGAACTTTAGAACAGCTAGCTAACTAGATGATGGACGGTTGGACGGAAGGGTGGATGGATGGATGGATGGATGGATGGATGGGTGGTAAGATAGATAGATAGATAGATAGATAGATAGATAGATAGTTGGGTGGATGGATGGATGGATGGATGGATGAGAGAATAGATAGATAGATTCTATCTATTCATCAAAGAATTCTGAAAAAAATTTATTACAGTATGTTTCACCCCAAACTTGTGAACAAGTGTATAAAATATTTTTATATTGTTATATATCATAGGTTCACTTGAGCGAGAATCTGTACACTACCTCAAGTAGGTCATCTAAGAAACTGCAAGCCAGGATGTCCTGAATTTTAATCTTCCCTGCAGAGCAAGTATAAAACATTAGAATGATTCGTTTCATCCCAGTTTTTCCACAGGATAAAATCTGAATGATGTCTGCAGGTGCTCTGACTTATATTTAAAGGCAAAGTTAGAATTTAAAAAAACAGCACAACCACAGGAGAATTACCAGTGTGTAGAGGATCAAGGAAGAAGAAGAACTTGCGAACGGCAGTGCAAACATAAAACGAGTAGAAGGATTTCTCCAGGCCATCTAGTTGAGGGAGTGTGGGAATTAACTCCAGGATGTAGTTCTCCAAATCCTGCAGAAATAAACAGTCGCACACGGAAGTCTTTCCTTTAAACAATACAGCTTTACTCCTAAGAAGATATTGTGAATACTGTGATTTTTACTGTTTCAGACAGAGTCCTGATTTTATGTAACGGATGGAATAATATTTACGTGTCGGGTGCGGTGCGGGTGCGGGTCTGACATGCGGTAGGCACAAGTAGACTGCGGGTCCAATAGCCAAGACTATTCCAACTCAATTTCTCACCAGAGTCCTGATTTGTCTGTGTTGTGTTTTTTTTACTCTCATAGATTGTGTTCCCATTGACATGCATTATATGACTGACAGACTGCAACGGTTGGAGTTAAAAATCATCATTTGTGTTCTACTGAAGAAACAAAGTCACCTACATCTTGGATGCCCTGGGGGTAAGCAGATAAACATCAAATTTTCATTTTTGGATGAACTATCCCTTTAAAGGCTTCTAATTACAGCAGGATTTGTAGCGCTGAGCATTGTAGCCAATCATACTGCATCTGATTGATTATTAAAGGGATGGCGCTTTGCTCGCTTTATGTATTTAATATAGGCGATTTACAATTTGAATAAAAGTTTTAGAGTATTTTTCGCACTGCTACAAAGAGGACCAGCGGCCAGGTAAACACTGCTTAGTTTCAGAAGAGACAACTGCGTTTAAATGCCGAGTGAATCTGATCAAATATTTCCTAGTTTTAAGCTTACAATTAAATAGCCCTACTAAAACATTCTTTGTTCTATTATTTTACTTGTGTTGTTTAATGCAATGTTTAATTAGATGCAGCGACATATAATGCCTAATGTTGGTTTTATTGCTTGTGTTAGGCTACATGAGAAAAATATTTTTGTCTACCTGATGTAGGAGATTTAATGCGGGTGCGGGTCGGGTCAGGTGCGGGCTAAAATTAGTGTTTCTGTCGTATATCGGGTCGGGTGTGCTGTTAATAACTGCAGGTGCAGGGTTTATCAAACAGGACCTGTGCAGGTCTCTAATTTCAGAGGGTAAAATGAGATTACTTACAGACTCACGGAGATAACCCTGTCCCGCTACATCATAGAGACTCAAACCAATCCTGGTTTGGTGCAGCCACACTGCCAGAGAAGAAATGCAGAAATACACATATGTATTATTGTGTTCTGAGTCAAATAAAAGATCTAAAAGACTCATAATTAACTGGCGCCATAAGATGAGAATGCAATGAGAGCATACATCACAGAATTATAGTTACCTTTCCTCATGACATAGTTGAAGAACTGCATAATTGAAATCCTCCCATATGGATCATTATGAAGCAGTTTGGCGTAGACTCTGGCAGTGAAGAAAAGCCTGATGGGGTGTAATGATTGTGAAACAAACATCTCAGTGAGTCATAAGCATTGTCCACCTACGAATTATACTGACTTAGAATACAGTTATCAGCCCATCCTACTCAAGGTTTGAGTGATGCTAATTGGTCACTACACTTGTCAACGATGCACTTACTTGCATTTGGCGCCTGCTTGTTCTCCAACCTTTAGGAAACTCTCATAACTGATCATGGCCTCATCACCGGTCGTGGGCGGCACTTGATGCTTATCGAGAAGAAACCAAAGGTTCTGTAGGAAATATGAAAAATCATACATTTAGAAGAGGAAATAAAAAACACAAACACATTTAATAACTAAACAAAAGCTGATAATGAATGCTTTGTTTGGGACACAGACCAAATACAATGCTCTCTTACTTGTAACTCTTCATTGTCCAATAGTTCCCGGCTTTTCCTTTGGAGAAACACTGCCCTCGATTCTTCTCTGAGTTTCTGCAGCAAGACTTCATCTTCTGCAGGAAGCTGAGGTGAAATATTGTGAAGTTAAGATTAAGTAGATAATACGAACACTACAGTTTGGGGTCAGATTTAAAAAAAAAAAAAAAAAAAAAAAAAACAATTTTAAAGAAATTGCTACTTATATTAAGGCAAATATGCATTAAGTTGATCAAAAGTGACAGTAAAAAATTTTAAAATGTTACAAAAGATTTCTATTTCAAATATATGATGTTCTTTTGATCCTTCTATTCATCAAAGTATCCCTTTCACAAAAATACATTAAGCTGCACAACTGTTTTCAAGACTGATGATACTAATAAATGTTTCTTGATCATCAAATCATCATATTAGAATGATTTCTGAAGGATCATGTGACACTGAAGACTGGAGTAATGATGCTGAAAATTCAGCTTTGATCACAGGAATAATTTACATTTTAAAATATATTAACATAGAAAACAGTTATTTTTGATCAAATAAATGCAGCTTTGGTGAGCATAAGAAACTTCTTTCAAAAACATTTAAAAATCTTACTAAATGGTAGTATAAGTAGATGAACAATATGAAAAAGTGGAGCAGCTTCAGTAAGTGTGATGACCTTTAAATTAATATCTTCAAGACTAGACATTTATCATTGTCATGATAGGTCAGATTATGATAAATGGATGTAACTGTAACATTTTATTATGATATAATATACCACAACCACTGTTAACACTGTATTCTCATTACTGATTAGACCCAGAACAACTCACCCTGTAGTAGAAGCGTGGGATGTGTTTAAACGAGTCATCTTCTCCTTTCTCACCTCCTTTCCAGTCAGTGTAATACTTGGTGAACAGTTCAGTTTCCTCCGCTTTCTTCTCCTCCTCTGTTTTGCCATCTGTTCAGTACAATTAACCCACACATTAAGGTTATTCACTCAGCATTTATCTGAAATAGAAAGCTTTTTGTAATATTATACACTACTGTTCAAAAGTTTGGGTTCAGTAAGATTTTTTTGGTAACACTTGACAATAAGCTTCCTGAAGCTTCGGAGCGTTATGAATCAGCATGTTGAATCATGATTCGGATCACGTGTCAAACCGCCAAACTGCTGAAATCACGTGACTTTGGCGCTCCGAACCGCTGATTCAACACGTTGATTCATAACGCTCCGAAGCTTCATGAAGCAGTGTTTTGAAATCGGCCATCAATATATAAGTCGCTATTTTGTTTTTTTTGGCGCACCAAAAATATTCTTGTCGCTTTATAATGTTAATATTGAACCACTGTAATCACATGAACTGATTTAAATATGTTTTTAGTACATTAATGGATCTTGAAAGAGGAAATGTCATTGCTGGCTATGCAGGCCTCGCTGAGCCATCGGATTTCAACAAAAATATCTCAATTTGTGTTCCGAAGATTAACGAAGGTCTTACGGGTGTAGAACGGCATGAGGGTGAGTAATAAATGACATTATTCTCATTTTTGGGTGAACTAACCCTTTAACATTAGTTAATGCACTGTGCACTGACTAACAAACAATGAACAATTGTATTTTCATGAACTAACGTTAACGAAGATTAGTAAATACAGTAACAAATGTATTGCTCATGGTTAGTTCATGTTAGTTAATACATTAACTAATGTTTAACTAATGAACCTTATTGTAAAGTACTACTCTTTTTTATTTTTGAATGAAATTAAAGAAATTAATACTTTTATACAGCAAGGATGCATTAAATTGATCAAAAGTGACAGTAAAGACATTTTAATGTTTTTCTATTTCAAATAAATGCTGTTATTTTGAAAGAATCCTGGTAAAAATGTACACAACAGTTTTCAACACTTATGATAATAATAAATGTTTCTTGAGCAGCAAATCAGCATATTAGAATGATTTCTGAAGGATCATGTGACACTGAACACTGGAGTAATGATGCTGAAAATTTAGCTTTGCACCTCAGGAATAAATTACATTTTAAAATATATTAAAATACAAAACAGTTATTTTAAAATGTAATAATAATTCACAATATTACTGTTAATCAAATAAATGCATCCTTGGTGAGAATAAGACACTTCTTTTAAAAACATTAAAAATCGTACCAAACTTTTAAACGGCAGTGTACATGTCCTGCTTTGTTTCATAGTAAAATCATGGTAACCATGAGCAAAACCATTGATGGCTCCTCATTACCAGGATGATTCCTACTTTGCAATACATTTTAATGTCCCCATCATTTATGTTTTAATATATTGGATAAAATACTACACTTTTGAGTAACACTTATACGTTTTACTACATTTTTTTACATATGGAAATCATATCAGCCAGTTTACATAAGGTAACTATTTTCTACACAACAAACCATCGTACTTGTTGTAACCAATGACCGAGTACATTAAGTCAGTCCCCTAAAATAATATTTAGTATAGTCTAAATCTACAAAAACATTTTATCAAATATAATGTTTACCACAGTTAAGTTAGTGTAGAATTAAAGTAAAACATTTTCGCAAGCGACTTTTAATCCTTGTAGATGGTTATACATATTATTTAGGAGACTTCTATACAATTTTTTTTATTATTTATATATATTTTTCTCTCTTTGAACTCACTATAAATCTCTACAGTTATTGATTAGCTAAAGTCATCATCTCACCTTGTTTCGCAGAGGCGAGTCTTTTTCGCAGTAAATCTTTCCAATGTGCGGTTTTGTCGTTTGCCATTCTTAACTTTATTCAGTCATAATATGTTTTAAACTAACAAGCTTGAAACTAATTATTAATCAAACTGTAATATGTTCGAGTAACCAAGGCGGTTGATCATCTGTTTACATCTCTGACCAAAAGGCGCACGAGTGACGTAATTGAAGTGCGACTACACAGAAGAGTGAATGGCTGCTCGCATTGGCATGCTCTTGCTTTCTGGTTAGAATTCAATAACCTTTGACTAGATTCTGTAAGTTAGTTGTTCTTGCTTAAATTACCGATGATTGTTTTGGCAAAATTGCGTTTAAAAGAAAATAAGCGAAATCTTAGTGAGTTTATCTATCTGAGGATCTCAATTTTGTGTGCTTAAGTACAGAAGGACATTTCTTTAGCAGATAAGTTGCTGAATATTATTTATATCTATTAATTTTAGGTATATATATATTAAGTAACTTTATAAAGTTAATCTGTTTTGTATGTACGTTGATCAGTAAAACTTAATTCACAAAGCAATGACATTTTGAAACAGAATATGTAATATATTATAAGTAGCTCATTTGTTTGTGGTGGGACATTTACATAAATCACCTTTAAAGTAGTGCACAGTCTGAAAAATATAGTAGACTTGTAAGGAAATGGGATCTCTTGTTGTGTCAAATTCAAGGACTTGCATGAAGCATCTATGCACATGGGTTGTCAACCCTCTGTATTTCAGGCCTGGTTTACCACAATATAACATTATGCTTGCTGTCAGGTTTATCATAAATCCACACACACAGTTTTACAGCACAAAAGGAGGCAAACAAGCCGAATTACACAGCCGAGTTACCAAAGAAAAAGGATTCACCTCTAGAACAAGGCCTGCGTTCCCAAATTCAGTATTCACTGCTGGAACAGCCAAAAAAACTGCTGAATTTATGAAAAAGCAAGCTGGGATGGATACAGAAGAGCCATCAAATAATACACCTGCGAGAAGCAGAGGATCTCTAAAAGTTGCCCTTCCTGATCATCCACTGACCACGTCAGAATGGACAAAATTCAAAGAGGAGTCCTCTAAACCTGAGCGCTTTGAGGTGCAAATGATGGAACGACTGCTGGCGGCTAATGCAGATGTCAACATCGCCAAATCTCTCTTGGCGTACGTGGTTCAAGACAAAGGCACCCTTTCTTACGAACTCCTTTTGAGGTACCTCACGCTGTGTGTCACAGCTGGGCACCACTCTGAGGTATTTGACACTTACGACATCGTGAGAACTTGTTTTAAGACCCTTGACACTGGAGCCTCGTCGTTGTTTATTAAAGGTTTTAGTCAAACTGAACGCTGGAGGGAGGCACTTGCCGTGTTGGAGGGTATGAAAAAGGGCCTCCTGCCATCTCCTCGGAACTATGGTGATGCCATCGCTGGGGCGGTACTTCATGGTGACACTGAGACGAGCTGGAAGCTGTACGATGAGCTGCTAGAACAGGGTCTCGTACCTAATCAGGACACCTGGCAGTGCCTCTTTCAAAGTGGCATCACTCAACGTGGACAGGAGGACAAGCTCTTTTCTGTCCTGTCATATATGAGAGATAATCAGATCTACCCAGAGGAGCCACTGATTAAAACTATCAAAGCTTGGTTTGAGAGGTAATTGTAAAAAAAGAAAAAAAGAACTGAATTTTATATATATATATACTGTATATACACACACATTTACAAACTTTTATGTTGCGGTTAATCACAATTAATCGAATTGACAGCACTTTATATACAGTATATATACATCAATCATGATTAATCGCAACTAACAAGTTTGTAATTGTGTGTGTGTATATATACATATATGCATACACACATATGTATTACAAACTGTTTTATGTTAGCTGCAATTAATCACTATTAATCGTTTTGACAGCACTTTATATACAGTATATATAAGTGCTGTCAAATCGATTAATCGCAACTAACATAAATGTTCGTAATATGTGTGTATACTTTAATCGATTTGACAGCACTTTTATATAAAGTGCTGTCAAAGCGATTAATCGTATCTAACAAAAGTTTGTTGTGTGTGTGTGTGTGTATATATGTATGTATATACACACACATTTACAAACTTTTATGTTGCATTTAATCACGATTAATCAATTTGACAGCACATATGAGTGCTGTCAAATTGATTAATCGTGATCAGTGTTGGGTGTAACGCGTTACTGTAATTAAATTACTTATCCACTGAAAAAGTAAAGTAAGGGATTACTGTTCATTTTTAGGTAATTTAACTACAGTTACTTATAATGTACTTGCGTTACATACTGTAAATTAGTTCAACAGTTCTGTTTAAATCAATATTACATTTAAAATCTAAATTTGTTGTCTAAAGGTAAAAGTGAACGCTGCCTCTTTAAAATCGTTAGCTGTAGTGCAGTTGCGCTTGAGTTCGCAACTTCGCACTAATTGTCTGCGTAGTCGCTGTCTGAAGATGTCGGAAGAAGCGAGTGGCTGTTTTGCAGAATGTTAATAATCCAATTACTTCACTTTTTTTGACACAGGTAGGCAAGAACATTAAGGCAAAATGTAAGCTTTGTCCTAGGGAGAAAAAACTGCGCGCGCTCTCTGACCAAAGCGCACACACATAGCCGCCTCTCGCGAGAGTCAAATTTTCGCGGTTTATTACACCTAAACGTTCAAATACACACACAGTTTTGTCAAAATGCCCGTCTTGGCGTATATTCGCGTTGGTTATGTGAATGTGAACAGCATGTGTAACAGCATATTGTCTCCGTCCATTAGGTCTTAGTGAGAGCAGTCTTTAAAACATGCTACTGTCTACTATTGGCTGTCTGTATTATAAACGATAATCAAACAACAAAAGAAAAGCTTTAATAAGGATTAATTTATACAAATATGACTATGCAGTGTTATTTTATATTTTATTAATCAATTTCTGTGGTATTTTTACTTACTACTATTAGACCTACCTGGAAAAAAATATATAGCATTGTATTTTATATATTTTTACCGTGGTATCGACTTTGGTATCGAGTATTGTGCACTTTTGGTGGTATCGGTACCGACTACTAGATTTTTGGTATAGTGACATCCCTAAAAATTAAGTATTATAAAGTAAATAAAAGTATTATAGTATATGTTTTTAATAAAGTTAAAATGTTTTAAAAAGCTATAAAAGGCTAAACTTTTCCATGTTTGACTAAATTATTAAAAGAGTTTCCTTTCTATTGTCTATCCGGTCAAGGTTTAAAGGGATTTTAAGAAGTAATTAGTAAGTTACTTATTGAGTAATTAAATTACTTTTCAGACAGAGTAATTAGAAAAGTATTTTAAATACAACATTGATGATTTAATTAGTAAATAATTACTTTTTTGAAGTAACTTACCCAACACTGATCGTGATTAGTCGCAACTAACAAGTTTGTAATTGTGTGTGTATACATATATGCATACACACATATGTATTACAGAATTTTATGTTAGATGCAATTAATCACAATTAATCGTTTTGACAGCACTTTATATACAGAATATATAAGTGCTGTCAAACCGATTAATTGCAACTAACAAAAGTTTGTAAATGTGTGTGTGTGTGTGTGTGTATATATACATACATATGTATACACACACATATGTATTACAAACTTTTATGTTTTATGTTAGATGCAATTAATCGCGATTAATTTATTTGACAGCACTTACCATATATATATACAATTACAATGTTTTTTGTTTTTTTTTACGTTATTTTTTTACAGTTTTGTTTTTCCCCCCATCTGCACAGTTTACCGGATCAGAAATGGAGTGGGAAGTTCTCATTTGTGGCCCTCAGGTACTAATTTCATTTTTCAGTTTTAATTAAATACAATGATCATAAAGACTATTTTTAATAGAATATTGGTATATAACTTGTGTTTTAGTGGAGAGTGCAAAAATTGCAAGGCATCTCTGGAATCCATTCAACTGACTGAGGAAGAGTATGCTCAGCTCAAGGATGAAGTGATGAAAAAAGTGATAGAGGGAAGTGACATCTTCAACAAAACCACCCCAGAGGTCTGTCTCCTATATTATATCCTTCTTTTACCTGAGTTAATTTAACAATGTTCATTTAATCCAGATACAAAGATAAAATCAACATTTAAGCCAGTGTTGTTATTGATAATTAAAACTATTAAAATCATTTCCTGGAATATTAAATGAGAAACAAACTTAAAAAAAAATGCAAACAAAAAATAGAAATGTTGCTTTGGCAAATAACTGAAATAAATAAGTTCAATACTAAAATTACTAAAACTAATGTTGAAATAAAAATTAGGCTACATAAAAAAATATATAAAAAATAAATAAAAAATGACAAAAGCACAATTAAAATTAAAAAGAAAACTTTAAAGCTAAAAATTTTAATTTATTAGCGTATTAAAATATATATAATCAGACTTTTGGGGGGAAATATGCTTAATTGTCATGACAATCATGTCACAAATAATCTTAATGGCCTTAAAACTGATTTATTTTTTTTATACTAAATATTATTTCTTATGTTTATTGTTTTTGATTTTGCAGTGAAATGTGACCTGTATTTTTACCTTTATGTAAAGGAAGTGTGGTTTGAAGGTCTTATTATTTAGTGCCTTTACTCCACTAGATGGCAATAGCATCCTATACATCTTATACTCAGTTTTCTACATGACTGATCAAACATGTTATACATGTATGTGACATGTTAAACATTAGCCGATTTTTGAATGCTTATTAGATCATTTTCAACCTTGCAAATGATAAAATGATAAAATAATAAAAAAAACACGTAGGCTAAAAACTAAAGCAACTTTCTATATGGGACAAAATAGGCTGCAACTACGTGATAGGCAAGTTGGGTAGTCGTCCAGAATTAGAAGATGTTCCATGCAGTTTTGAGCTCCATCTTAAATGAAGTCTGCCCCTGAATTAGATGATGTTGTTGTCCGGACTGCTGCTTATTTCAGGCTGTGGGGTCTATAGATGTCAAAAGCATGTGATCCTGTCTAGTTCCACATTTAGACATGATGTAGGGGCTTTCCAACACATGTTCCTTCATGTGTCTGTCAGGTCCCCGGTTTAGCAAGCTCATGAAAGCAGTCTAACTGAAGACACAAGGTCACAAGGCAGGCGACTCCACTGAAATTCCATTTGAGAAAGAACAGTCATGTTTGTTTGCAAACGCCATTCTTACGCATGGGAAAAGCATTACATTTCCAAGCACTGTCTCAGATAGGGACATTTTTATACAGTACATCTTGGAAAAACAAAGTACTCAGTATAGCCATAAACAATCTCTAATTTGGTCGTGCACATGATTAATGCTGAGACATGGGTATTGCTTATGTGCGTTTTTGCTCTTGTAAAACACAATGGGCTTTCACATTTCAGCCCTCAAAAGCCTCTCACATGAGTGACCCTGGAAAGTCCCTGCCTGTCTGCAGCGCTGCATGGACTCCAGCCCCCCGCCATCGCTGCAGCAGCGCTTTATGAAGTGAAACCAGTGCAAGGCAGTTAAAACACCCCCAGTCAAAACACTCCAGAAGCATTTAACAACCCCTAGACAATCATTTTGCCTTTAAAGGGGAAAAAAAAAATGGTGCTTTTGGGTGGTTAACATGACATTACAACCATGGCCTACTGTGTAACATGCAGTACTTCATCAAAACAACCCTCATGTCGTTCCACACCCGTAAGACCTTTGTTTATCTTCTGAACACAAATTAAGATAGTTTTGATGAAATCCGAGAGGTATATGACACGTTCACAGACAGCAATTTAACCGACACTTTTAAGGTGCAGAAAGGCACTAAAGACATCGTTAAAACAGACGCCGTGACTGCAGTGGTTCAACCTTAATTTTATGAAGCGACAAGAATACATTTTGTGCGCCAAAACAAAAATAACGACTTTATTCAACAATATCTTCTCTTCTGTGTCATTCTCATACGTTGTTTACGTCCAGCGCTTCCAGGTTCTACGTCAGAATGCCGACTAATTATTGGCCGGCTCCTGCGCCAGCATCACACGCATATGTTGTGCTGCTCACATGATCAGCTTTGGCCAATACTGAGCTGGCATTCGGACTTGCTGCTCAAGAAACATTTATTATTATCAATGTAAACAGTTGTGCTGCTTAATATTTTTGCAGGAATTATTCTGTAAATAAGATAAAATTAATACAAACTCACTGACCCCAAACGTTTGAACTATAGTGTTTTATTACACTATGTAACTTTTGGCCCTCTAGCGGTTAAAAAACAAAACTGCATTTTGTGGAAGATTGTTGTTTTGGTTGCGTTTCAGCTCTGCATGACTGTGTGGATGAATATGACCCTTCACAATAGATAATGCTTTAATGAACTCTGTTTGAGAGCTACATATGGCAATTTATCTGTTTAATATAATAACTTAAACCCCTGTTGAGTGAAAAAAACGCATCTCCGTGTCGCTTTTACAACATTTCAAATCTCTCAGTTCTTGCCATCTCCAAATAGCTAATGTTGATTCTCGTTTTACTGTGAGCTCTGTCGCGTTCTCATTTAGCCAGCAGACTCTCCTCTGTTCTGTTTTTTTATTCCCCGGAAGTTCGAAATTTAGCAAGCTCCATGTCAACTTTTCCCGCTCATTGTGACAACTAACCTATATCACTCACACAACATAGACGTGTCAAAGTAGGTTTTAATATATTAACCTAAAACCTTAGTGTTAAAAAACTTAAATTGTCAGGGGATTTTAAATATGGCCAAGGTGTTCAGTTAATGCACCATAATATTGTCAACACATTTAAAAATCCAAGTGAAATATGCACATTAGCATATCAACCATTTTTATTGCTGATTTTTAAAAAGTCCCTTTTCAGTTTCCTCACATTCAGTGGCCTGCAGCTTTTCAGGTCAAGCGTGAGCTTTGGGAAGCCTGTTTTTCCCGTTTCAAAAAGAGCAAGCCTGTAATAAAGAAAAGTACAGGACTTGCAGATGCCTTTTCATTAATGTCTGCTGTGGGGGTATGGTGAAGTTTCCACATACTCAAATTTCTTTGTTCTCTGTCTATTTTTGTGTGGCTGCCTTTCATTTTATTGGAATTTCATGCATGCTTTGAACAAAACAGAGCAGGTACTTTAGGGAGTTTAGGGAGAAATGTTGTTTATTTGTTTTTAATGATACAAACAAAAGTTTAAAATTGAACATTGTGTCCAAGAATGACTCCAAGGCCGAACAAGGGTGTTTAGACTATCATGGGCTATTGTGTATATTCCAAGTAGTAAAAAATAGACTGATCACTATCAAATCTGGATTCAACTTGTTTTGAACGTGCGTGTACCAAACACACCCATTGTAAGTACACAAAGTTCTGCACAGCAAGCTGGTACCACATACACGTGACCTCTCGACACCATTGGGGAATCCCCAATGTTCCTGTTCCCATTCATCCTAACCTCTCTATGACCATGAGAGGATGCGGAGCGAAACAAAAACACAATAAAAAACACGATGCTAGACCTTCATTGTCAAAATCTTATTGAATGCGCATAGTTAAAACCAGGTGAAATTGCATGTTTGGATGAAATTTCGTCCCCTGCTGATAGCCCTAACCCTGCTGCAAGAGTTTTAGAGAGTTAAAAAAATGATCACCAACCGCTAACCCCCACCAAAACCAAAGAGGAATTCCCCAAATATCCACTCCCCTTCCCCCCTCTCGCAGGCACTCAACCCTCCCCCAGTCTTGCACCCTCTCAGCCGCTAGCACAGACATGCTACTTAACACTCTCTTAACAAGATTTTTAGCATGCAAAATAGCTGCACTTATTTTTGTTTTGATGTCTTGCTTTCAAATTTGGGTTACAGTCTTCTGTTTTGCATATAGGTGCCTTGGAGGGGTGGGAATTGAAATTTTAGAAGGAAAAATTCTCACGCTCCAGGCAGAACTGAAAGTGCTGGTTTCCAGCCACCTGACAGTCCAGGAATACTTGTGGTTTTGACAGACATAGCTCTGTGTGCATTAAACAGAGGCTTGTGTATTAGCTGTTGGACTTAACTCTACCACATTGTTCTTTCCTCAACTTTGAGAAAGAACGTGCAGAGTTTGCAGTTCCCTCAAAGCAGTGAGCTCCGATGCAAGGATTTTCACTCAATAACTAAAGTTAATTGTTCAAAATATCTGTTCTTGTATTTTAATGGGATGCATAATAACTTTCTTTTTACTGCACTACATTTCAGAAGAAACATACTTTTGCTCATTATTTGAAAGTGAAGAAAACGCTATGCGATGGTCATGTCTGATTCGAGATGAATCATTCTTTGAATCGATTCCACGGAATGATTCATTTTTGAATTAGGTCTGATTCTGTGGGTGCTTCTCAGACAGAAAGCTGCATCCAGAGTGAAAGTTTGTTCACTCGACGGCCATATTTGCAACACCTCCAGACAGCTATTTCAGGCATCCAAGACCAAGTCATATCTATTTGAGTGGGGGAATCCTATAATCTCAATAACTGCTTGGCGAACTCACAATTAAATAACATATTTCAAATCAGCAACAAAATCTGACATGAACTCTCCTGTAAATGTTGTTTCTTATGCTCAAATGGCGTTAAAAAGCTTATTTTTCAGGCTAGATTTTTAGCCAATGCGCATGTGCAGTCCTAAGCGCGAGTCTCAGGTTTGTATGGGAAACGGAGCCTCTAACAGCAGCTTCTGTGACGCAATGACTTTACCCATTCATAACAAATAGGAGTGAACCATCTTTCTATATCTATAGTCTTTAATCCCAGTGAGGCTGCGTCCTTCCTAGTCCAGTCCTTCAGAGGCTTGTAGGCTAGAGTCCTCCTCAGCATTAAACGCTACAATGAGACAGTCTAGAAAGTGCGCTTGGCTATGTCACACGTTCCCGCCCCCTCAGTCACAGCAAGAAAATGCAAATAAATAGAGATGCACCGATGTATCGGCCAATTTTTGATCAATTTACAACCATCGGCATATCAACTATAGCATGAAAAAGGCTGATATAACAAACCAATGGTTTATTAATTATCTACATGAAGGCATTGAGCTGTGCAATGTCTGTTGCATAATCTAACGTTTTTCTCTGGGAAAAATAGTTAAATACATGCCAAAACACAATGAAATCTGTACAAAATACAGCAGTGCTTGTCAATAAGGACTGCCAGGGGTCAGCGTGAATAACGCTCGGGACAATTGAACTGTGCAACACTGTCACTGTCCCGAACGGGCCAGTTCTACATCTTTGTGAAAGTTTATCCTTTGCATGTGGTTTTAAGCCTCGCGAATTTAAATATTCAAGCGCAAGAAGACACGAAAGAGAACTCAATTCTAGTCACTGTGTGAGAAGTTCACACACATCCATAGCGCGCACCCGGAAAGCGTCTCAGACAGCGCGCAAATGCTGAATGGAGATGTCTTTCGCTTCTTCTAATTCACACAAAATTATAACAAAATGGCTGTCTTGGTGAGTATCCTTGTAAACATAGTCGGTTATGTCTTAAAAGAACGTAAACCACTGGGAAATAAAATGTTTGTGTAACAGTATATTGGATCCGTGCAGCTCTTGAAGTGACAGCAGCCTAATATTCTTGCTGCGCTGCTGTCTGCATTTTAATGTTAATCAAACAACAAAAGACAAAATAAAAAAAATCACTCACTACTCTTTACAAAATAACTTTTGTAACCTTAATAAAAAGGATAAATATGTGTTTAACTCACACAGTAAAGAATATGTTATGAATGCAGTGTTATTTTACATTTGTTTACTTTATTTCTGTACCTGAAAACTGCTGTTTAACCAACCTAAAAAGCGCTGTTTGTTTCATATGTATCTTTGTTCTGTTGTATTTATGTATTTTTGCTGGCCTGCTGAATGTTAAATGGGTCCAATCCATGTTCAATAATTTGATGATGCAGCAATAATCTAGCTAGTATAACTTAATGCATGCATTTTGGAACTTTGCTGATTTAAAACATGATCAAAACACTATCTATTTTAATGACAAAACTTAAAATAAGAGAGCAAGTGACAAATATCGGTATCGGAATCGGACAATAATTGTTTGTTAAAATCGAACGAATGATGCGAAATGAAGGCTGCCTTCCGAGGATCCTTCAAATTGAGACGGTATTCGGCTACCCTTGATGATATAGCAGCTAAGATATGCAGCCTTGCTAGGATGCTGCCTTCTTGTCTTTAGGGAAATCTAAGCATTTGTTACAGTCAAACAATAGAACTTCAAATAGACTCTGACCACACCTGGCTCACCTTCAAAAGCGTGATCAGATTGTGTTTAGCTGAATAACCAAAGTGCACGAGGGCCCATTGATAAAGAAAAAAAAAGCTAGAACTTCCTTCTCCTTTGTTGTTGTTTAAGAAGAGGTTGAAATACCTCCAGAATTGTCCTTGGGACAACCTGTAAACATCTGAGGGAATTTCCAGCTGAATTGGGGCCAAGTCACTCCCTCACCTGTCTGTCCTCAGGCCTCAGATGGGCTTTTAATATACTAAACATTTGCACAGCTGTGTATACTTACACCTAGAGCTCATCAGTGGTGGACAAAGTACACAAATACTGAGTTAATATACACATCCTTGATGAAATATTACACAAATAAAAGTAGTCATCAACTAGCCAGCATTAGTGAATTAAAAAGATTAGTGGATGCAGACATTAAATATGTATGATCCACAATTAGGCAAACAAATCAATAATTTTACTTAAAATATTAAACTTTCAGTATCAGCTCAAGTTGTATTAATTCTTAGCCCAAGAATGGTAGAAATCAGATCATTGTTGTTTTGCTAAATGAAGCTAAAACTATTGAAATTTTTTTTGTTAATTTTAATAAAGCTGAAAAAAAAATATGAATATTAGACGATACCTTAAAAATGTCAAGAAATGTTGTTTTGCTTACAGTGCTCTGACAGAAAGTACGTTAGTACATTCAGTTCTTTGCCAGTACTTGCCTGTAAACACACTCCTTCATGTCATGGTTACATGATTCACTCTTACAGTATACTTCCTGTACATTCATGAAAGCACATATCTCAGCTCCTCACATAATCTGATGAAATATGTAGCATTTCATGAGTTTCAGGCAGGATCACTGACAATGATATATCTGTCTGCAATAAATGTCACCCGCTTGGCCTCGTGATTTTTCCAGCAACAATCTTTAGTTTAAAGGTGAAATGTGTAAAATCTCTCTGCCACAGAAATGCAAAAATAATGATTGTTTGTCAAACAGAAGTTTCCTCAGATGTTATAGAAGGCTAAAATCCTCATTTGGTGTATTGTTATTATTATACTATTATAGTATTTCTTATTATTTTAAATTAGCATTTATTTTTTACATTTAATTGTAGTTTGAAGTTTTTCTCAGTCGCTTTGGTACATTTCTTGAATCATTCATAAGATTTGCAAACCAATAAGTGCATTTTTCGAAACAATTCGTACAAACAGCATCACACATTGGATTACCTGCTTGCTCAAAATCCTTAGTTCATCTCTCAAAAATAAGTGTAAATGTCAATGAACATATCACTGCCATTAGAAATACAAGTTGTTGTGTCATTGTTCACATACAAGGTAGTCAAAATGCTTAGTCATGTTGTCAGTATAACAGAGTACTCTGTCAGTATTTTTATATGTAAACTATGGCTACAATTTTGATGACAATGATTGAAAAGGCACAAGACTGTACTTTGTATGGCATATATACATTTCAGCAGTACAAATTACACATTACTCAATGGTTTGATATTGATTGCAAGAGACTGGAAAGGATTCACAGTTACACTTTTCCTGTCTGTCAACAATTTACAATATGTCATTAAAGTCAGTTGCGATATAAAGAAAAAGAGAACATATATATATATATATATATATATGCATACAGTGGGTATAGAAAAGAATCACCCCCCTTTAAAATAATCACATTTTGTTGCTTTGCAGCCTAAAATGAAGACGGACACAGTTTTTGTTTTATCCAGCTGTATTTACTCAGTGCAATTTATAACATCCAAGTAAAAGATATAACACCAACATGTCAGAAAAAAATTCAAAAAACAGAATCACTGAGTTGGAAAAAGGATCACACCCTTGTGTCAGTATTTTGTTGAACCACCTTTTGCTTTAATTACAGCCTTTAGTCTGTTGGGATATGTCTCTACTAACTTTGCACATCTAGACTTTGCAATATTTGCCCACACTTCTTTGCAGAACTGCTCAAGTTCAGTTAAATTTGATGGTGACCGTTTGTGGACTGCAGTCTTCAAGTCATTCCACAGATTTTCAATGCGGTTTAAGTCTGGGCTCTGACTAGACCATGCAAGGACATTCGCCTTTTTGTCCTTCAACCACTGTATGGTCAGTTTTGCTGTGTGCTTTGGGTCATTGTCGTGTTGGAAGGTAAACCATTGACAACTTTCTGGCAGAGGGCAGCAGATGTTCCTCAAGAATTTGACGGTATTTTGCCCCATCCATTTTTCCTTCTATCTGACAAGTGCTTCAGTCCCTGCTGCAGAGAAACACCCCCATAACAGGACATTACCACCTCCGTGCTTTACTGTAGGAATGGTGTTATTTGGATGGTGAGCTGTATTGGATTTCCGCCACACATACCGTTTGGAGTTGAGGCCAATTAATTCAATTTTATTCTCATCTGACCATAACACCTTTTTCCACGTTGCTTCAAAATCTTCAAGGTGCGTTTTGGCAAAGCTCAGACGTGACTGCATGTGGCCTTTCTTGAGGAGTGGCTTTTTTCTTGCAACCCTCCCATACAAGCCACATTTGTGGAGAATTTGTGATATTGTTGTCACATGCACACAATGACCACTTTGTCATAAATTCCTGCAACTGCTTCACAGTTGCTGTAGGCCTCTTGGTAGCCTCTCTGACCAGTTTCCTCCTGGCTCTTTCATCCAGTTTGGAGTGACGTCCTGATCCAGGGAGGGTCTGTGTTGTACCAAATACCTTCCACTTCTTTATGATAGACTTTACTGTGCTTCTAGGCATTGATAAAACCTTTGAAATTTTTTTGTATCCATCTCCTGACTTGTGCCTGTCCACAACTTTATCCCGAAGATCTTTTGACAGTGCCTTGCCACCCATAGTTGATTGTTTGCTTCAGCTGTACTACCAAGGACTGAAATGCTCCATGCTGGAAAGCTCTTTTCATGCTGAGCTAATCAAAATGACCACAGCTGATCATAGTTGAAAGTCAAATGGCTTTGTGTGCCATTGAGAAGGTGATTAGCTACACCTGATTGAGTTTACAAGTCATTTTTAGGAGGGGGGTGATCCTTTTTCCAACTCAGTGATTCTGTTTTTTAATATTTTAAATTTTTTCTGACATGTTGGTGTTATATCTTTTACTTGGATGTTATAAGTTGCACTGAGTAAATACAGCTGGATAAAACAAAAACTGTGTCCGTCTTCATTTCAGGCTGCAAAGCAATAAAATGTGGTTATTTTAAAGGGGGGTGATTCTTTTCTATACCCACTGTATGCACTGTATGTATATATATATAATCAGGGGCATTTCCTCCGAGGAGGCAAGGGAGGCAGTGCCTCCTCAAAAAAACTGGATGAGAAAATAATCGATATTACAAAAATAAAACAACGGAAATGTTACAAAATTTGACGTTAAAAAGTGTAAAAGTCACTCATTTTTCTAAAGAAACACTGTCAAACAGCGACACCCGCAGATGAAGTTACAGCGGGGAGTCCGCGTCTCTGTGCCTCCCTTCAGCTCATAGCAACAAAGCAGAGCCCCCTAAGCGTGCGGTGGGTTTAGTGGGGGGTAATTGAGAATGAATGGGGGAAAGTCACATGAAAGGAGGCAGTGCCTCCATCGCGCTATGTTTGGATATGATTGGTTACGATTGGACACGATTGGACATGATTGGTTAGTGCGATAAATCCCTCCTCTTGTTTTGATGCGTGTTCACGTCGAATCGGCCTGAATGAAGACAGTGATGGCATTAATGGGAAGATTAATTCAAAAGTAAGTAAACAACTGTCACTTAGATATCACCGCTTTATTTCATGTCAAAATCAAACTCGAAATGGCCTGAAAACATGATGACTGCGGGGGTTTTTTAGTGAGGAATCAGCGTGGTGAAATTAAAGGTACATCTTCGTGTCTGTGAGTGAGTGACCAGTGTGTACAAACTTGATGACTGCTGAAAATAAATTGACTATTAAAAAGAAAAGCTGAATATTAGTTTATAAATAATATATATTGTTTAAATTGTTACTGCCTTTAGTTTGGAATAAATGTAAAAATGCATAAAAACACTAACTTGATGAAATTTATACTTGGTTTTAATAAATAGAACATTACATAGTGGAAAAATACAAAATAGAATTGTATTTGGTCTCTCTTTTTATGTAATGTTTACTTAACCAGGAAAATTGTGTAACAGGGACATAAATTAGTATGTATTACATACATGTTCTGTCTACAAACATTTGAATGATTGAGGTTATTTTCTCAACATTCGGTTGTACCTTTCGACCTTGGCTATAAGGTCATGACTGAGAGCATGGTCCACAATAATGGCACTTACTTCATCAGAAACATGTCTACAATCTTGGCCTCTTCCACTGTTTTGCCTCTGTACCCTTCCACCACACAATCTATTTCTTCCACCGCACACTCTTCTTCTTTCCGGCTGTTGGCCCTATTTGTTTTCTGTTGTTGTTCTTCCATTTACATTTCCCTTCATTAGTGAAATTCAGAATTCACCTCTGCAATTTATAAATTCAGGACACATTTACAAAAAAAATAAAGTCTAATAGAAATTTATAGGACAACTGACAGTTTATGACAACTAGTTCAACCATTTTGGATTTATTGACTTATGCAAGGAACTAATGCCTAGATGTTTTGAGGGCTAAGACTATTCAACAGAGAACCAGTATAATATATTGTATATTATTATTTTGATCAACATGACTTAAGCAATTGATATTGTAGGAAACAGCAGACAATTGTTCAGTTGCATGAATGCACCAAAGCGTTTGTTATTTGTTCAAAAGAATGGGAAATTGCTTTTATGATGTGAAGTGACGATAATGTGGAGGTTGAACAAGTAATTTTGAGAATTTCAGTTGTGATAGTTGTGATTTTAGTAGTTATAGTTACAATAACAACACTGGCTTGATAGCTGTAATGTTTCAATTCAGCATGAAGGTTTTCAGCTGTCCTCCTTGTCTTGTGCAACACTGGTTGTTTTTCTCTTGTGCAATGCACTGCACAACACCAAAGTGAGGTAATATACATAGAATATATAGAACCGTTGAAGAAATTGAAGGACGGTTACAAGAGTGCATAATGTTGTATCTTTACTGCCCCTTTTGTTTCTTAGCTTGGACTTTCAAAGTATGGCTAGTTTTAGGATCAGAATAAACAACATGGAAATATTGCAATGTACAAAGCATCAAAAGATATTATCTAAACTGTGAAACCGATTTTTTTTTGTTGTTGTTGTTGTTGTTGTTGTTGTTTCAAAACTATGCATATTATCTCTACCAAATCTAATTGACAGTAGCATATATATGGTCATGATTTTGAGAATAACCACTTGTTTGTGTTCTGTACAGGAGCTTAAAAGCTTTAAGAGTTTCGTGAAGCAGAGGCCTCCCTTTGATATTGTTATCGACGGTCTTAATGTGGCTAACACTACACCCAAGGCCACCCACTCTGAGACGGTGAGTGATGGGTCACCTAACTGTTTGGATGTTCCAAGACAGGGCTGATTTATCTGTAACCTTTTAAATCACATAACTGGCTAGACAGTCAACCTACTCTGATTTAAATCACTAAACGTGGAAAAAATAGCTAGCTATCCCAAAAAATAAGTTTGTTTACCTTTATGTTTGAGTATTCAACTGATCATTTGGCATTCTAAAGTCAAGAAAACAGAAAAGAGTCCAAGAGGGGGACGATGCTGAGCATGGTTGTCACATCTTACTTTTAATGCAGTAGAATAGGTTTAGAGAACAGCCCCAAATTTCTCATAGTTTCCAACCTGAAAGACCCCCAAAACCCACGAAACCCACCACAGTTACTCAAACGAAAAATAGGGAAATTTCAAAGTTAATGTAATATAACACAGAATGTGTTACACATCAGCCCTCCTACGCGGTGGTATCAGTCCCAGTAGTGTCTTTACATTTGGTTATGCTCCTTTATAATAGTATCTGTTTAGATAAATACCCACACCCGTCCAACACACCCTCAACCACGCATTAACTGAAAACCATTGACTTGAAAAGGCAGATAGAGGGTAATTTCACCATATTTCCAAAGTTGAATAATTAAGACAATTGTATTGTATTAGCTCTTTGAAATGTTATGTTAAATATGCAAATTAGGCATTATCTAATTAAATATGCATATAATGAATAAAAATGTATATTATAAATGATATATATATATATATATATATATATATATATATATATATATATATATATAGAGAGAGAGAGAGAGAGATAGATAGGAATGAAACTAGAACGTTTGGTGTATGCAAGTGCTAATTGAACTTAAGATTTCTGGCTCAGTGCAAAAAACTCATTTTGAGAAAACAGACTTTAAAGATATGTATTGTAATTGATATCTACAGATGCAAATAGTTACAGCGAAATAAAATAAACACTTAAATGTGTATTTTGGATGTTTTCTTTTCACAAGTCTAAAAAATTAAATAAATGTGTACCCTAACCCTATGTTATGGAAGCAAAATAGCCCAAAATCAAAAAATTTAACAGTGCATGAGAAACAATGGTTTCGCTTTAGTGTCTTGTCACAACAGTTACGATTAAGTAAGGAATAATTGACGACGGGCCGTTGAATTATTAGAAAATGATGCACACTCAAGGTGGTAATGTGGCCACCATGTGGAATAGTGAATTGGAGCCATTGATACCAGACTAATGCAGTTATTAGAGAGAGTGAGAGAGAGAGAGTGAAATTAAAGGTCCGTTCACACCAAGAACGATAACTATAAAGATAACGATAAAGATATAGTTCTAAAAGTTGTTCTAAATATAAAAGAATAGCACTGTCTACAGCTATAACGATAATGATATAGAGAAACGATATAATTGGGATCACTTTCAGAACGATTTTTTTTCCAGTTGATGAATGATAAAACACTGACAGCCAATCAGAATCCATTGTAATTTAAGGGCTCGCGCATTTAAAATGGCAGACGACATTGCGGAGAAGTTAATCGCCGAGGTCCAGAAAAAGCCACCACAGTTGGTCAAGTCAAACCCCCTTTTCAAGGATACTTTAAAGAAAATAAATACATAGAAAACAATTGGTCATTACCCTCGGAATAAATGGTGAGAAGTATTAACGATGAGATCATTATGCCAGGCTAGCAAACAGTGTAAAATAAAATTACTTTTTAGCGCTAGTTTCGACAACATTGTCTTGCTTCGTTTGAAATTGCTGTGAAAAAGTCTAGATCGATTACACTAGCTATTCACTCAAAACATAACATGCTGAGGACATCTGCTGGTTAAAGCCATGTAAATGCAACAAGAACATTATAAAACTGCAGCGAAGTTTGAATTTGAAAGCAGGCGTCTATCAGCGGACTGGCCCGCAATAGATGTCTGCTTTCAAACGCTCCCGTGTATATCTGTGTAAGCGCTTGGTGAAGAGCGTTATTGATGACTATTTACAACGTTTTTACAGCGTTGATCATTGAAGCCAATCACAGACATATCCGATGAGCCGTGTACACAATGGCCAATCAGAGGTGTTTATGAATCCTCTCAACAGCACTCAAAGCGTCACATTTTTAAAATTTCAGTACAGACTAGGTACCGAAGTCGGTACTTTTGACAACTCTAGTTATAGTTATCTTTATAGTTATAGTTAAGCGTGTGTGAATTACCCGAGTCTGTGCGTTTCTCAATGGTGTTTGGCAACAGCATCTCTACTAATAGCGAAACTGTAAGTTTATCTGCTTCAAAAACAGCGCCATTATTACCTCACTAGTGAGAAATGTCATGTAGCTTTTTAGTTGCTAAACTATTTTACTGATAAAATCATTAAGGAAAGAGAGTGGGAGAAAGAGAATGTGTGCTTTCTTTCCATACGTAATAAAACATAACTTTGTGGCAAAAAAACTCAAATAATTTGTCGTTTTTATCCTATTGTTTACTATATTTGCTTGGTCAGTGTCGTTGTGGGTTTTGGTTCTTTTGCGGTTGTAGGCTGTAGGACCTATTTGAAAAAGCTGAAATCATTTGGCAAAGTGATATGGACATGTAATGCAGTCAAGACCTGCCTGGAACTACTTTAGCCATGCGTTTCCCTGAAAATAATTGCACACCTTAGAACGTTCGTCAACCAATCCAATTCAAGCATTCACAGCCCCGTAGTACATCACTAAATACTTCACTTGACATTAAGCTACAAATTATGATGTCACATAAACTTCCTTGACCTTTCTGCTCAAGGATCCTTTTTCTTTCCGCCCACTCATCCATCCATGGCTTCCATCTGCACTTTTCTTTTTTTATTCGCACGTCACACAGTCACACATTATTAACACATACATGCCCCATAGCAATTGTAACACGAACGCTGGGGATTTTACACTCATTTTGATATGACTAACCCTGTATTTTAAGTCAGACATGTGTCTTTTGTGGTCAAGTTTATTTTTGGTGGTAACATTTACCCCACTTCCTCGCTAACTGGCGCATTCAATGGCATGCTAGTATTAACCGGTTTTCTCTGCACGAAGTCTGAGCAAGGCCTGTTGGGTGTGAAAATGAAGTCTTCAGTTAACTTGTAGTGAAAAAAAAAAAAAGACTATATATTTTGTTTACAAGCTAAGTAACCAAACCGTATGCAGGAAGCATAGGGAAATGAAATTGAGTGCAAATTTACAAGACTAACATGCTGGAAGGAAGAGTGTTTGTTTATCTAGAAATCCTCAGGCAAAGATGATTACAGGCAAAGGGTTAAAGTTAGATTGTAAAACAGGACACTATCATGTGTACGGTGCTTTCCAGAGTGAAACAGCCTATCTGTGGCTCACGGTCTACTTCCTTATCATGAATTAGCAAAAAATGATCACACCTGCAATTCCCCAATTAGCACTTCCTCATGTCAAAAATAACAAAACAAGGAATACAAGATAGACTGGAATTCATTGGAACTTACTTTGCATATGTATACTGTAGGTGACATTACTGCAATCTAAATTTGAGTATGAAATATATTTAGAAGTTTAATACAATGCTGGTTGATGCAATAAGAGTCTCATGCGTGTGTGTGTACAAACCCGATTCCAAAAAAGTTGGGACACTGTACAAATTGTGAATAAAAAAGGAATGCAATAATTTACAAATCTCATAAACTTATATTTTATTCACAATAGAATATAGATAACATATTTAATGTTGAAAGTGAGACATTTTGAAATGTCATGCCAAATATTGGCTCATTTTGGATTTCATGAGAGCTACACATTCCAAAAAAGTTGGGACAGGTAGCAATAAGAGGCCGGAAAAGTTAAATGTACATATAAGGAACAGCTGGAGGACCGATTTGCAACTTATTAGGTCAATTGGCAACATGATTGTGTATAAAAAGAGCCTCTCAGAGTGGCAGTGTCTCTCAGAAGACCACCAATTCCCCCAATGCTGTGGCGGAAAATAGTGGAGCAATATCAGAAAGGAGTTTCTCAGAGAAAAATTGCAAAGAGTTTGAAGTTATCATCATCTACAGTGCATAATATCATCCAAAAATTCAGAGAATCTGGAACAATCTCTGTGCGTAAGGGTCAAGGCCGGAAAACCATACTGGATGCCTGTGATCTTCGGGCCCTTAGACGGCACTGCATCACATACAGGAATGCTACTGTAATGGAAATCACAACATGGGCTCAGACACAATCCACCGTGCCATTCGCCGTTGCTGGCTAAATCTCTATAGGTCAAAAAAGAAGCCATATCTAAACATGATCCAGAAGCGCAGCCGTTTTCTCTGGGCCAAGGCTCATTTAAAATGGACTGTGGCAAAGTGGAAAACTGTTCTGTGGTCAGACGAATCAAAATTTGAAGTTCTTTTTGGAAAACTGGGATGCCATGTCATCCGGACTAAAGAGGACAAGGACAATTTGTTATCAGCGCTCAGTTCAGAAGCCTGCATCTCTGATGGTATGGGGTTGCATGAGTGCGTGTGGCATGGGCAGCTTACACATCTGGAAAGGCACCATCAATGCTGAAAGGTATATCCAAGTTCTAGAACAACATATGCTCCTATCCAGATGTCGTCTCTTTCAGGGAAGACCTTGCATTTTCCAACATGACAATGCCAGACCACATACTGCATCAATTACAACATCATGGCTGCGTAGAAGAAGGATCCAGGGTACTGAAATGGCCAGCCTGCAGTCCAGGTCTTTCACCCATAGAAAACATTTGGCGCATCATAAAGAGGAAGATGCGACAAAGAAGACCTAAGACAGTTGAGCAACTAGAAGCCTGTATTAGACAAGAATGGGACAACATTCCTATTCCTAAACTTGAGCAACTTGTCTCCTCAGTCCCCAGACGTTTGCAGACTGTTATAAAAAGAAGAGGGGATGCCACACAGTGGTAAACATGGCCTTGTCCCAACTTTTTTGAGATATGTTGATGCCATGAAATTTAATATTAAAATATTTTTCCCTCAAAATGATACATTTTTTCAGTTTAAACATTTGATATGTCATCCAACTTTTTTGGAATCGGGTTTGTATATAAATAAGTGTGTGTGTGTGTGTGTGTGTGTATTTCATATTACTATTGCACTTTTCTGCAAGTTAGTTTGGGCTTCAAATTTATTTGATCAAAAAATACGGGGGAAAAAAACAGTAATATTGTAAAAATATTATTACAATTTAAAATAATGGTTTTCTATTTTAATACACTTTTAAAAAATAATTAATTTTTGTGATGTAAAGCTGAATTTTCAGCATCATTACTCCAGTCTTCAGTGTCAAATCATTCTAATATGCTGATTTATTATCAGTTGCAAACAGTTGTGCTGATTAATATAACATATTAATATAATAATATTCATTGATGAATAAAACATTAAAAGAAAATAACTGCATTTATTTAAAATAGAAATCTTTTGTAACAAAATACACTATACCATTCAAAAGTTTTTTTTTTTTTCTGTTTTTTTTTTTGAAAGAAATTTACTTTTATTCATTAATTTATTCATGAAATAAAAAAATACTTTTATTCAGCAAGGGTGTGTTAAATCGATAAAAAGTGATAGTAAAGAATTATTTTGTTAGAAAAGATTTCTATTATGAATAAATGCTGTTCTTTTTAATGTTTTATTCATCAATGAATCCACTGTTTCCAACAAATCAGCATATTAGAATGATTTCTGAAGGATCATGGGACACTGAACACTGGAGTAATGATGCTAAAAATTCAGCTTTGCATCACAGAAATAAATTATATTTTAAAGTTTTTATTATTTTAAATTGTAATCACATTTTTCAAATCCATTAAATATATATATATATATATATATATATATATATATATATTATTATATATATTGTCATATACATGCTATTATATAGCATGCTTTAAAATTAAAACTGACATACAAACATCATGGTTTTAGAAAAGTTCCATATAAAAATAAAATTTTAATTAATCACTTCTTGCTGCAGGCTACAAAAGACTTATGTATCTCCTGGCAGAAAGAGTGAGAAAAACAATTATCTACACATAAATTATTTTAAAGTATCACATATATTCGTATATTAAAAATAATTAGGCTGATCTCATGAATAGTTAATGCATGTACAGGGTCTTAAATCTGAACAGCTACATACAAAGATATTTTTAGCACGCTTTTAACCTTTACTGACCACACTCTTTGTAAGGGGGTATTGGAAAAACAACTTCCTGTGTAATCAGGAAACTCCCCCCTCTCATGCTGTGTGCATGAGTGGGTGGCACTAAAGTAGGCTAAAACAATGTGAGCAAGAATAATTTTCCCACAGTTGACCTGCTAAAGGTCCCAAATTCATCTGTAATGCCAAGGGAAATTCCTCCAAAAAAAGTCACAAGTCGCAGATCATTATATAGAGCAAATGATGAATGAGCTGAGGTCTCTCATTCATTAAAAACTTATGAATGACCTCATTTATTTCTAACATGGAAACAGTAAAAGGTCACTGAGAGTGTGAATTATCTCTGCAGTTGCTAGCAGTCGTATCAGAGCTGGAACAGCAGGGTCTGAACATCCTGGTCCTTGGCAGGAAGCACATGCTACAACCTACCCGGAACTGGGACAGACAAAACATGGACAAGATCAAGCAGAAAGCCCACTGCTTCTTCACTGAGAACATGTTCGTATGACCCCCCCTTTCCTCAATCACATAATGTACAGCCTGTTCCAAAACATAATGAGCTGCCTATGTAAGCAGCAAATTAAAGGGATCACAAGCGCGTCTGTAAGAAATGAATACTTATATTCAGCAAGGAAGCATTCATTTGTTTAAAAGTGACAGTAAAGACATTTATAATGTTCTAGAAATGAATACTTTTCAGTAAGGATGCATTAAATTGATCAAAAGTTACAGTAAAAACACTGATAATGTTCTAAAAGATTTGCATTTCAAATGAATGCTTTTTTTTTTTTTCATGAAAAAAAAAAAAAAAAAAATCACAATTTTCCCAAAAATATTATAGCCACATGACTGTTTTCAACATTGACAATAATACTAAATGTTTCTTGAGCACCAAATCAGCATATCAGAATGATTTCTGAAGGATCATGTGACACTGAAGACTGGAGTAATGATGCTGAAAATTCAGCTTTGGTCACAGGAATAAATTACATTTTAAAACATATTAAAATAGAAAACAGTTCTTTTAAATTGTAAAAATATTTCACAATATTACAATTTTACTGTATTTTTGATCAATTTTACTGTATTTTGTGGTCAATTTATTATTATTATTATTATTATTATTATTATTGAAGTTAGTATTAAAGTTCCATCTAAAAATACATTTTTGGAGACTTCAATCTCATAATGCATTGCAAAAAGCTTTATTGATGAAAAAGGCGGTATTGGTCCCATAAGTCCCATAACCAAAACTGATGCACCTCTTGATGGAAATAACATCACACCATTTATTTCCATCAAGAAGTACAGACATTTTTGGTCAAGATCTTGTATTGACAATGCAAAAGGTGAGCACTCTGTAAAGTCTACTCCAGCACATCCCAAAGACTTTCAATGAAATTAAGGTCTGGACTCAGAGGTGCCAATTCATGTGTCAAAATGATTCTTCATGCTCCCTCCCAAACATTCTTTCACAATTTGAACCTGATGAATCATTGGTTTTGTCATCCTGGAATATGGCCATTATATGTCTTCCAACATGCTTGTTTAAAAAAAAAAGTTCTGTTCAGTTATCATGCTGTCTTGAAGAGCTCACTATGTTTTGTAACAGTTTCAGTCGAATGTGTTAGTAACGCATGTACCAATCACTTCCCTTCTCCATAAGTCAATATAAACCCACAATGATTTCATTCACTAAGCATGAAAGGTGTTTTTGATACAGTGCACTGTTTTTCTTGGATGTCTGCCACAGATCTGAAGATGACCCGTTTCTGCTATATGCTGCTTTGCACTCTGGCGTTCACTGTAATTTTCTTAGTCGTGATCTGATGAGGGACCACAAAGCCTGCTTGCCAGACAGCGCAATCAGACGCCTCTTCTTCAAGTGGCAACGTGGACATCAGTTAGTAATCAGTCATTATGTTCCAGGAAAAAGGGTTCGATTTCAGGTAGGTTTATGAATGGAGAGACTTTATATAATCAATAGTATTTAAAGGCCTAAAAGCCTCATTAGTATGACTGATGACTTTACTTTGTTTTTCAGAGGATCTCAGCTTATGACACTATCGTTCAGACCTCCGGTAGCTCCTGGCACATTCCTTATGATGATAATAGAAGAGAGAGAGCTACATATGAAGTTCCTCAGAAATGGCTCTGCCTTACTCAAGAACAATGAGGCTTGAGTTACTACTACTGTGCTGACTGAAAAATCCATTTAATTAAAATCAATTAAAAAATACTTGGCCAAATGTACAATTGTTTCTTCTACTGCTTATCTTTATCTTTTATTTTATATATACACTTACAATCAAAAATATCAAAATTGTTTCTTTTAAATACAAATATAACACTTTAGTGGCTATTAAAAGCAATAATATCATTGTTAGGTAATATTTTTGGATTTTTTTTTCATAATACAGCTATGTCATAAATAATTATTCAACCCCTATTCATCTTTACTGTTTTTAAATCACTTAGTAACATGGTAGGGTACAAAATTCTGTTAAAGGGTTAGTTCACCCAAAAATGAAAATTCTGTCATTAATTACTCACCCTCATGTCGTTCCACACCTGTAAGACCTTTGTTCATCTTCAGAACACAAATTAAGATATTTTTTATGAAATCCGAGAGGTCCATAGACAGCAATATAATCAACACTTTCAAGGTCCAGAAAGGTACTAAAGACATCATTAAAATAGTCGGCGTGAGTGCAGTGGTTCAACCTTAATTTTATGAAGCGATGAGAATACATTTTGTGCGCAAAAACAAAACAAAAATAACGACTTTATTCAACAATATCTTCTCTTCTTTGTCATTGTCATACATTGTTTACGTCCAGCACTTACAGGCTCTACGTCAGAACGCCGACTCATTATTGGCCAACTCATGTGTCGTGCTGCTCATGTGGTCAGCTTTAGCCAATACTGAGCTGCCATTCGGACGTAAACACAGAAGCCTTCACTGTGCTTACTGCGGCAATTGCGTAAGGATAATGACAGGGAAGAGAAGAGATTGTTGAATAAAGTCATTATTTTTGTTTTGTTTTTCGCACAAAAATTATTCTCGTTGCTTCATAAAATTAAGATTGAACCACTGCAGTCACGTCAACTGTACAATGAATAAAGTATTCTCTACAAAATTAGAGAATTAGAGAAAAATTAGAGACTGTTTTAACAATGTCTTTAGTACCTTTCTGGACCTTGAAAGTGGTGGTTATATTGCTGTCTATGGAGGAGTCATATACCTCTCGGATTTCATCAAAAATATCTTAATTTGTGTTCTGAAGATGAACGAAGGTCTTATGGGTGTGGAACGACATGAGGGTGAGTAATAATGACAGAATTTTTGGGTGAATTAACCCTTTAAAATACAATTAAGCATTTGTAAACTCAGTTTTGATGCATCTATAAATTTGTGTAGCTAAGAGAAGAAGGCTATGGCTACTAGAACATTTCCTAGACACTAAGGCCTGGTTTCACAGACAAGGCTTAGATTAAGCCAGGATTAGGCCTTAGTTCAATTTGGACATTTAATTAGCTTTTATAAACATGCTCTAGAAAAAAACATTATTGGTGTGCACATATTTTATGATACATACTGTAAAAAGTAATACGCTCTACTCAATAAAATTGTGGCAACACATTACACGCAATATTATTAATTAAATTCAACATATAAGAATTAATATAATTAATCAAATTATTTCCTTAAAAGTCAACCATTTAAAATATGTAAAATTAGCAAACAACATTACAAAAACCACAAACTGACATAAAAGCAAAGAGTCAAGCTGCCCAACTAAATGAAACACTGATCACCATAATGGTGACCAAATATTTTCAATCAAATCATCGGGTGTCTTCAATGTTGGCAATAAAAAATAAAGAGTTCTTAATTCATCTTTGACGTCTGTCTGTTATTCAGATATTTTTGTTTAAATTTTACTTGTTTTAAATGGTTGTTAATTTTATTAATTTGAACTCAATTCTATTTGTTGAATTTAATTAATAACATTGCTTGTAATCTGTTGCCAAAATTTAATGGAGTAGATATAGCGTATTACTTTTCACAGTGTGTCAGTGCAAGTTGCTTTCAGTTAAAACAGCTCAAACATGTATTTTAGTCTGGGACTAGGCTTAATGAAACTGGGCGTAAAAGTTCCTAGAGACACAGTTGGCAGCATTATTTGTAAGTTTAAAACATATGGTACTATAGCAAACTTTCCAGGGCTTGGACGAAAAAGCACAAGATGTTTGATCAAAGCAGCTTAGATAAAAAAAAAAAAAAAAAAAACATTAATTTCCTGCCAAAAACCTGCTAGATGATCTGATGAACAGAAGAAAAAAAAATCAGTGCAGTCTATAAATAGAACACTAAACAAGCATTGACTTCATGCCCACTTGAGAACATAAATGGCTGGCTTGAATATGCTTAAGGAATGTGCATAGGCCTGTGGATTTCTGGAAGAATGTTTTATGGAATGATAAGACCAAACTGGAACTTTCTGGACCCCATGGTTCAGCAGTATGTCTGGCACAAAAAAGGCAGGGCTTATGACCCGAAGAACACCATTTCCAGAGTTAAACATGAAGTTGGGTCAGTCTTGTTATGGCGTGCTTTGCTGCTGCAGAAAGTGAAAATCTTGACCATTTGATTGGCATCATGGATTGGCATCAAGTATCAGGCCATTTTGGCAAAGATTTTGATGCCTACACTGGAATTCCAGCAGGACAATGATCCCAAGTATGCATCCAAATCTACCAAAGCTTGGTTCGGGGATCGGTCCTGGATTGTTCTTGAGGGGTCTGCTCAGTCTCCAGATTTAAATCCCCTTGAAAATCTTTGGTGAGATTTGAAGAAAGCAGTGGCAGCATGGAAACAAAGAATATCGGTGAGCTGGAAGCTTTTGCACACAAGGAATGTAGAGCGTGTCAGAAGTTTGTAAGAACTTACAGGCAACGTTTATTTGATGTTACAATGAATAAAGTATTCTCTACAAAATTTGACATAAATGCTTATTTTCACTAGCATGGGTTATCCATGTAGGTTTCTAGTTAATGGCAAAGTTTCATTTCATTTTTTATCATAAAGATAGATTTTAACAGAAAATTTGTACTGTGTTCTCAGGACAAGGGTGTTTTTCATCACAATCAGGTGGTGGCAAATTATAAACAAATAGTAGCCTAATAAAGCATGCTCTTTTTTGCTCTTTATATATCCTAGTTGTGTAAATGTCAAAATACTATATATTTTTTGTATGTTACTGTTTGTATACAGCACTCAAAAATGACCCTATGTTTGCCTTCCCTACAACAATCCTGAAAACACTCATGTCTTCCTGCCTTGACGATTTTTTGCTAGTTGGTTCATATCTGCAGTGTCGCAAATGCAAAATCTCCTTGGACCAAAGTTCAGGGCACAAATACTTGTTTTTCATAACAATTGGATAACTGGTCACTGGTACTATGGTCTTAATAATAATAATTGTACTAAAACACAATGTAATGAACTGCTTATATATTGCACTATTTGCAGAAGATTCGTACTATACAAATATAAACTATGGCTCTAAATGTAAACATCAAGAACTTTTCAGGGCCAATGCGGCGCGTCATGACATCTCACCCGGATATGAATGCTGGAGCCGGTGGTATCATTTCCGGTGTACAACAGTGCTGTGTGTTTAGATCTGTTTACAAACTTCAATATTAAACAGTAAATCTCTCGCATTATGTCCCGAGGCTCGAGCGCGGGGTTTGACCGACACATCACCATCTTTTCTCCTGAGGGGAGACTTTATCAAGTCGGTGCGTATCGATGAAAGCGTGTCTTTATTAAACCGAAAGAATAAATGCTCAGTCATTTTGCACCAGGTTCATTCTGCATTTTCCTTTGCTCATACTAATGTGTTTTAATGGCAGCATTAAACATTAATTTGTTTAAAACGGATGCAAAAAAGTATGAGTGGAATATGTTGTTCAAATTAATTCGCTTTTCGACACATTTATCAGTTCTCGTTTTAGCTTTCACTTACATGACTGATTCATCTGAACTCATTGTTTTTACTAATATGGATAAATGTACTTTAGGTTGTTAACAATAATGTGTACTATGTATGCAGATATTTCTGTAATATTGTTCACATCATGTCAAACTGTTTCACTTGAGCAGCTCATTGTAAAATACAGGTTCTGTCTTGCAAACAAAATCACTATTTGTTTTTAATTATTCGCCTCTATATGTTGTGTATTGTACATAAAACTGTATACATTTAGAAATAAAATACACATTTTATTATGTTAGAAATAAAATGAAGTAAAAATACAATATTTTTTGTATGGCTACATATTCTCTTGTATATGAATAAAAGACTAATAATAAAAGATTTGGTTGTTAAAATTGAGTAGTTTACCATTTTTGCATTTTAGGAACAATTTATGATCATTGTTAAAATGTTAATTTTATTTTCCACAGAATATGCATTCAAGGCCATTAATCAGGGAGGTCTTACATCACTAGCTGTTCGAGGGAAAGACTGTGCGGTTGTTATAACGCAAAAGAAAGTTCCGGTAAGTCTGTTTTTACTGTGTGTCGACCAAATTGCTAAATATAAGACTGAATTTGTATTTAATTGAACATTAATTTTACTTTATAAAAAAAAAAAAATGTGTTTATATCTCCATGTAACAAATGCTTCAGTGACTCAATGGCGGTTGTGTGTCTCAATGTATGCTGTAAGTAATCGTTTGTCTTTTAATCACCAGGATAAGCTTCTCGATGAGTCTACTGTCACTCATTTATTCAGAATAACAGAAAACATTGGCTGTGTGATGTCTGGCATGACAGGTAAACTTATCTTTGTACACAGCAATTGTCCAGCTCATGTTAAGTTTGGAAAATCTCCTTTTGTATGGTGAAATGTAAAACTATGTATTAATTTACACCACATGTGATGTATTCTGTTTCTTACTGAAGCTGACAGCAGGTCGCAGGTGCAGAGAGCGCGATATGAAGCTGCTAACTGGAAGTATAAATACGGCTATGAGATCCCAGTAGACATGTTGTGCAAGCGCATTGCAGACATCTCACAGGTGTACACACAGAACGCTGAGATGAGGCCACTGGGCTGCTGTAAGTATATGGTGAAATTGAGGAAGTTGTTCTGAATGGAATCAAGTCAAGTCACATTCATTTGTATAACGCTTTATACTGTACAGATTGTTTAAAGTGCCCCCTATTATGCTTTTTTAAATGTTCCTATTTTGTTTTGGAGGTCTCTTACAATAGGTTTACTTGTATCCAAGGTCATAAAACACTTTAATTTTGTCATAATACACATTGAAGCATCACCTCTTTTCTCACATTGTCTGAAACAGTTCGCTAAAGGATCTGGTCTCTCTAAGTCGCTCCTTTCTGAGAGCCTACACGGAAACACGCATTACCATATCTGAATTTTATACCTGGAGGCTTCTTTAGCGTTTGTATACACAGCGATATGAACAGTAACGATGGCGCCAGTTTTACCATATCAATTCGAGCGTGAGATCTCATTCTTTGGAAATGCATGCAAAGTAGATTACTTTCCCAGCACTTCAAAAAAACAGCGCCTTCTCAACATGTCGACAACATGAACCTAACTCTCCAGGCCTCAGCTACATCTACAGTGTTTGAAGGCAGGTCAGAGTAGACGTTGTTCGTGGGCAGGCAATGAAGACCATAGGGACCCTATGTAGGGTCGTGCAGGAAGTAAAACTGGAATTACTGACGACTCGTTTCAGACAGTTCAGAAACGATTCTTTCTTTTAGGAGACAATAACTTTATTTATCGTGCACTTTGATCTTTAAAACTTTACAGACCTTTTACATTCACAAACAGCTATATTACACACTACATGAAGGGTAAAAAGCATAATAGGGGCACTTTAAAAGCAGCTTCACAGAAATAAACTGCAAAATAACAGTGTGGCAAAATTCATCAATTATGAAATGACTTCCATTTCAGCTTTTAAAGCATTATTCAGCTCAGTTTAGTTCAATAATGGTGTCAAGGCTGCAAAGTTCATAAATGATTAAATAAATTAAATTCAGTTATAAAGCAGCTCTACAGAAGACAAATATTTGCAATATTCAGCTCAAGTCTGTTCAATGCTGATTGAATGACAGTGTTGATGTTTCAAACTTCATCAATTATAACACAGTGTCATTATTCAGCACAATTTGATTGTTCATTTTAATAACCGTCAACTTTGCAAAGTTCGCAATTTCAAAGGCAGCTCTACAGAAAGCAATAGTGGCTTTTATTAGCATTGACAAAATTAGTGTCTAGAATATCTACATAGCGCATACTACATTATGCAGTAGTGTGTAAAACAATGTGTAGTATACAATATTTTTGCGATTATTTAATCCAATATGTGTGGGTAAAATGCCCTACATTTTAGTAGTCCAATGAAGTCATGAGCCTAGAATTAGGTAATATCTAATAATAAGTCTAACACGTTGCATTGTGTGATATAACATTTACATATCACTACGTAGCATTTACATATGTCCTGTATGTCCACCACCAAATCATAATATATGAACGGTGAAAAATCCCCACTATGTGCTTTCAGTTACCAGAACTAGGCTGGCACTTTCATGACTATCTACATACACTAGTGTTCTGAAAATTTGCAGTCAAATAAAATTTTTATAGTTACAAAAATGCCTATTTCATGTAAATTCTGTTCTTTTGAACATCCAGGGAAAATATATATATATATTACAGTTTCTACAAAAACTATTAAGCAGCATAACTGTTTTCAACATTGATAATGTAGATGTGTCTTGAGCCTAGAAGTAGATAATATCTATTATTAAGTCTAACGCAGTGCATTGTGTCATGCAGTATTAAATATGGTGTTCTCTGGTTGTATACTGCATATTTTGGCAAATGAGGTAGAAAAGTATACATACAGCATGTCTAGTAAGAAGAGTAAAGTAGTAGGCCATTCAGGACATATCAGAATCCCATATTACGGAATGTTATTGTTATATAACTAAATTTGTTTATATTGTGTGTTGTTCGGACCTTTCATAGGTATGATTGTGGTTGGCGTGGATGAGGAGCTGGGGCCGCAGGTCTATAAATGTGATCCTGCAGGCTACTACTGCGGCTTCAAGGCCACGGCTGCGGGCGTGAAACAAACAGAGGCCACGAGCTTCCTGGAGAAAAAGGTGAAGAAGAAATTGGATTGGACCTTTGACCAAACAGTAGAGGTAAAAGTTCATCCTTCTGCATCACCGATAGAATCAATACCCTTTATTATGCCGTGTCCTCTTATTTTGAGTTCTTTTATGCACTTTTCATCCTTACAGACTGCAATAAGTTGCTTGTCTACTGTTCTGTCCATCGACTTCAAGCCTTCAGAGCTGGAGATCGGGGTTGTTACCACAGAGGAGCCCAAGTTCAGGTGGGTTTGTACATTGCAAGTGAAACAGGATGTAACATTTACATATTGTTACATAGCATTTACATATTTACACTTGTCCTGTATGTTAACCACTAAACCATATTCTTTAAATGGTGAAAAATCCCCACAAGGTACTACCGGTTACTAGTACTAAGCTGGTATTTTCAGACTATCTACATACAGTACTGTTCAAAAGTAGTTTGTTTTTTGTTTTTTTAAAGAAATTAAAATATGCATTGAATATATCAAAAGTGACAGTTAAGACCTTTTATAATGTAATTAAATACACATTTCAAATAAATGTTGTTCCTCAAAGAATCCTGAAAGAATGCATCACGGCTTCTGCAAAAATAATAAGCTGCACAAGAAATTTTTTTAAGCAGCAAATCAGCACATTAGAATGATTTCTTAAGGATCATGTGACACTAAAGACTGGAGTAATGGTGCTGAAAATTCAGCTTTGCCATAACAGGAATAAATTACATTTTAAAATATATTAAAAATAGAAAACAGCCATTTTATATTGTAATAATATTTCACAATATTACTGTATTTTTGATCAAATAAATGCAGACTTGGTGAGGATAAGAGACTTCTTTCAAACACTAAAAAAAATTCATACCGACCCCAAATTTTTGAACAGTAGTGTATTTATTTCAAACCACTATTAGGTCATTTAAACTTTTTTGTTGTGTTGTGTAAAAATTATTGAATACACTTATTAAAGTTGTGAAAGGTAATTTTGTAGTAATGTATATTTCTATATATTTCAGAATCTTGTCAGAGTCCGAGATTGACACCCACCTCATGGCTCTTACTGAACGGGATTGAGAATATCCTTACCCTGTGATAAAATAAAAGTGTGAGCATTACAATCATGTCATCAATATTCAGGTCAACTGATGTTTTTTGCTGTTTATGTAGCTTTTTTCTTGCAACAATACAATAAAAATAATTTTTTGGAAACTGTTATTTTTATTTCTTCAGTAGGATTCAAGTCTAGTGAAAATGTTACTCTTTGGTATTTTTCTAATTTAATACATATATATGTAAATGTGTGTGTGTGTGTGTGTGTGTGTATAATATGTGTATATATATATATATATATATATATATATAATTACACAGATAGATAGATAGATAATATAATTACACAGTCAAACCAAAAATTATTCAGACGTTTTTTATATTTTTGGTATATTTTTACTAGTGGGTGCAGGACACTATAGTTCATTTATGTCAGTGAGGATAGCAAAATAAAGTAAACTGTGACATATTATACCCAAAAATTCTTCATACAGTGAGCTACCAGTAAAATTGATAACAATTTGGAACCAAAAATTATTCAGACACTTTGACCTGACCATGCTTTGCTTAAGTGTTATCTGACATAATTAAGATTATTTTTTTCTGACACAGTTTAACTCTGAGATCTTGTCATATTTTATTACCATTTTTTTAAACTATAGTGAATAAACTGTATTAATGAATGAAATGTTCAAGGTGTCTGAATAAATTTTGGTTTGACTGTATACATATATATATATAATTATATACACACACACACACACATATACATACATAAAGATAAAAATTGCATATTAAATGGCTTTTTGTGTGTATTCACACACACATATATATATATATATATATATATATATACAAAAAAGCCATTTAATATGTATTTTTTTTATCTTTAACTCATATATACACGCATCACAGTCAAAACAAAAATGATTCAGACATTTTTTATATTTTTGATATATTTTTACTAGTGGGTGCAGGACACTATAGTTCATTTATGTCAGTGAGGATAGCAAAATAAAGTAAACTGTGACACATTATACCCAAAAATTCTTCATACAGTGGACTACCAGTAAAATTGATAAAAATTTGTAACCAAAAATTCTTCAGACACTTTGACCTGACCATGTTTTGCTTAAGTGTTATCTGACATAATTATTTTTTTCTGACACAGTTTAACTCTGAGATCTTATTTTATTACCATTTTTTTTTAAACTATAGTGAATAAACTGTATTAATGAATTAAATGTTCAAGGTGACTGAATAAATTTTGGTTTGACTGAATATATATAGAATATATACATACATACATACATACATACACACACACACAAAAAAGCCATTTTAATATATAATTTTAATCTTTAACTTGAACTTATGCACACCATATTAGATTGCAAACTGTCACCTGAATCAATTTCCTGCTTTTTTAGAATGCATTTTATTTGGAGTCATTACGAAAAATCACTAGGAAACCTCCTGGGGGCTTACAGTCCCCTTCATTTATGGTAAGCGGTGTGAGTTGCTACCTGTCTGGTTTTCTCACACTCTCTTCACGATGTAAATAACATTTCCTAAACTCTCACTACAGAATCCCCTCCAGACACAATATTTGCATAGATGTAGTACTGCTTACTTTATAGAGGGACGGCAAACGAGAGCCGGATTTTCCAAGTGTCGGCCCGCTGTCATTTCTCGGATCTGGCTGAATCATATGAGTATTCTCCTGCAGTTACAGGAGCTGCGAAAGAGCCTTGCATGTCCTAACCAGACTCCTCAGGGCTCGGCGCGCTATGACTAAATCATTTGCATGGAACTGTTTAAGAGGTGTCTTAGGGACTTGAGAGCCACAACGGTATCTCAAAATCAAAAAGGCGTGCAGTCCGGATTCACGTTCGGAAATAAGCAGGGTTAAGCTGAAGGTGGATTCCCTTTAAAGATCTCAGGTTTGTATTCAAATCAAGAAAACCACACACTTCTTGACTTTACTTTACTGTAAAGCACAAGACGAAAGTAAACTGTGACTGTGAGTTGAACTGCATGACGTTTAGGTTGTGAATGTGAAAGTTTGAGGAAATTTTCAAGGAGTTTCACTTCACACTGTTGGCTTGAGTGTGATTTTTGAAATTGAAATGGCAAATACCAGGAACGTTTAAACTATGCTAAGTGACGAATATAAGTTGTGTTTTATAATCTTTAGACCAGAGGGATAAACAATGTTCAGCTATCATGCCAAATGAGCACTACACCCTTTTCCAAGAATGTCAACAGGGAAGGAACTTCCTAGTAATATATCAATCTAAAAATGTTCCCTGTGTAAATTGTTTACTAATTTACTACTATTCTGCATAAAGCGGCATTGTGCAATTCCACACGTTCCTTATTTTGGGAATTCAGGAAGTTGGGAAACTTTCAGCATTGCCTATTTTGTCTGAATGGCTCTTCCTGGTCAGGAAATTCCAGGGTACTCAGCTGACGGAAAACTGAGTACAAGTTTTTTCAGTTACAAGCACTTCTCCTCAGTGACACAAAAGCATATTTAAACTTCCTCATTTCTCTTGAACCATTCAAATGCATTTCCAAGGAACGACACAAAGTGAAGTTTAAGGTTTTAATTTAATATGCATTGTCTTTCCACAAAAAAAGTTTCAATCTTCTATATACACATTTACATGTTAATATAAAAATAAATCTGTCTGTATACACAATATTTTACATCACAGTACAACAGAAACACAGCCGTTGATTTCAGCTGACAGTACAGTCCATCATAGAGAGCCAACGGTACGGTTTTGTTGGCCTCTCTCCAGTGTTGCTAATACACCCTTTGTTTCCGGGCCTCCTTCTACATGAGCCGGGAGCCGCCTGTGACCCTGCGATCTCCATGGCGGACTCGTTCCTGGGCACTCTGAGTGAGAACATCTATCTCTTTCTCCGTTCAACAGAAGTCCTTCTACTGGTCCTTCCTTCCTACTGCCCCATCATTTTAATATCATCATACATCTGTGAAATGAGCAAAAAGCAAATTAGGAAAACATAGGCATATTTATTATCTGTAAGAAATCAAAAAATGAACATCAGATAAGTAACACTTACATCTTCATCATCAGATGTACACTGGTCTTCATAATCCTCATCGCTATCCTCTGACTCACTATCTGGAAGTTCCCTTAGGTGTGGCGCCGTGAGCTCATACAGGACTTTTTGGATGTCAGTGTTCGCCCGGCCATAGGTCAGGTGATAAGGCGTGTGACCGCCGTACGTGAAGCTGTGAACATCAGCGCCTTTGCTGATTAGAAGTTTAACCAGCTCAAAGTTCTGAAGGTCCACTGCTAAGTGTAGAGCGGTTCGCCCATTACACTGCTCCTAAAAGACAAATACAAGTATTTTTAGCCAATGGCTTTTGCAATGCGGTTATTCAATTTTTTTAAGACACAAACAGATTCGTATTGCTAGAGAAAATCTCATTTTTACCTGTGCGTTGATGTCTGCGCCAAGCTGGATGAGACTTTCCAACAACGACAGGTAGCCGTGGATGGCGACCACGTGTATGCATTTCTGACCTGGAGATTAAATGAGATTCAGTTTAGATCAAAAATGTCCAAATGAAGGTCAGAGAAGATCATTACAAGCCAAACGTACATAGAAAACACCCTCTTACCGTTATAGTTTGACGTCTGGAGGATGGCTGGGAGGTGCTGTGGACAGCCCTGGGTTAGAAGGCCAAAGCAGGCCATTGAACCTTTTCTGCAGGCGATATGGAGGGCGGTGTTACCACAGTCATCCACCAGAGAAGCATCACAGCCGGCCTTTAGTAACTGCTCTACTATATGAGGCTGCTCTGTGATGACGGCCAAATGCAAGGCAGTCTGAAATGAGAAGAGAGTGGCTTAGTGTGGGGGAAAAATCATAAATAGAGCTCAAGTTTGATATTATACACACATAATGATAATAAAATTAATATCCTGATGTACCTGTCTCTGGTTGTTCTGTATGTTGAGGAAGGGGTCACCATAGGATAAATCAATCATTTTTAATGCAGCATCTTTGGCCTCGTGAATAATGGCAAGATGTAAAAACCTTTAAAAGAAAGTAATAAACACTGTTATGCAACCGTAAGAACATTTTTTATTTATAAAACAGCTCTTTTTGGTGTGCAGAGAACTGTATTTTTCCTAGTAGGTACATGCGCGTCTGACTGTCTGGCAGGCTGCCCGGGACTTTCCGAGTTCGCCCAGCCCCGCCCTCATTGACGCCAGGCCAGAGACCTGCAGAAGCCCCGCCCACATCGACGCAGTGCCAGAGAACAGTCCGTACTGATGCAGCGTTTCTGTTTACATAAAGCCCATTATGACTGCAGGGTTCCTGGGCATGCGCACTAACGGTTTGTGAATGGAATGAGAAGGACTTTAACTGTGCTTAAGAACAATCAACTTTGAATTCTGAAGATTTGTTTTTTTTTTTTTTGCATTACAATAAATACTGTGAAACAATTATAAATATATATAAATAATTAATAAAATTATAATTATAATAAAGTTCTTTGCAAACTACTAGTCCTTTTATGCTTAAAATTGCTTTAACTGTGCTCAAGAACAATCATAAACTTGAAAGACTTTTTGTATTATACTAATAACTTGCTAAAAAAAACAATGGGTCTAAGAAATAAATAAATAAACAGTTCTCTGCAACCTAAAAGTTATGTATTTTCCATGCGTCATGCATTATGTATACCATTTCTAAATATCAGATGCACATAATTGCTTTTTGCATGAGCTGCATAAGACTGTTGTAAAAACTCGGCGCACTTACGTGTCTCCGTCTTCGGTGAGCTCTTTCCTCCAGGGCTCGTCCTGCCGCTCGTCCACTTTCATCCGCCTGAAATCAGACACCACGTCCGGGTATTCATCCTCTTTAAGCGAATCCAAACCGCTGTCTAAACGGTCGTCGTTGCTCGCAAGCATTTTCCCAGATTTGGGTCCGCGGCCATCGTCATTATAATCCAGTTGGTTGGTGTTGCTGCCTCGATAAAGCTCCATGTTTGTATCGGAAGTCTGTGTAGCTCTTCTGGACTGTGAGAGTTTCTGGAGTGTTAAAGAGACTAAGAACAGGGAGGCGGAGCTTCACTGAGGGTAGGGGATTTCCAAAGTGTGATTGACGTCTGAACTGTGTCTAGAGAGGGAATTAACTGCGCCAGGAGTTTGGGGAAATTTTCTCTGCTTGGTTTAACACACTATCAGATCAGTAATACTGAAAGCTCGACTTTTCCAGTTGCAAAATAATCCAGAATCCATTTGGGGCTGGCTGAAGTGGAAAAAAAAACCTAAACATTTTGTTTCAGAAAAGAAAATATTTAGTGCACAACACTACAGAGTGTACTTTGGTGGTTTGCAAAAATTCCTTTTTTTAAACATCTCAAAATTTTTGCAGAAAGATTTTGAATAATGCATATATTTTAGATGAGTCCTATAATTCTGATATTGCAAAATGTGAACAAAACAGAATACATAGAATATGATGACACATAATGTAGGCCTATGATATAAAAAAAAAACTATGAAAATATATTTAATATTTTTAATAAAGTTTTAATTAATTTTAATACTTTACATTACATTATATTATAATTTTATATATAATTTTTAAAAATTGTTTAAAAATTTTGCTGAAAGATATTGAATTATGCATATAGATTTTATACGGTTTAAATAATTTAGACATTGCAACATAAACAAAAATGGTACATATAATGTATAATATAAAAAAATGTAAAAATTTTAATATGTATAATATTGTATATAAAATATACATTTTTGTAATTTTTTTTAATTGTTTTGACTATAAATTAACAACTTTAGTAAAATATCAAATTGAAAAAATCTAAATGAATTACCCTGCATGGATATATATATATATATATATATATATATATATATATCTATATATCAGGAAAAATCTATAAGTTAATATATATATATATATATATATATATATATATATACACACACGTATATATATATATATATGTGTGTGTGTGTGTGTGTATATAATGTTTATATATATATATATATATATATATATATATACATACACACACACACACACATATATATATATATATATAAATCAGGAAAAAATTATATATAGTAGAAGTTGTTCATATACATCACTGTAAAGTCAAGGAAGTAGATTGTATGGTGCCAACATCTTAGCACTTCCTCATAATTTGAAGAATGGGAAACTCCTCTGTTCTTAGTTCTGCTGTGAGAATTTGCCCACAAAGGCATTTACTCAAAGGAACCAGAAAATGTGTAGTTTTTGCTCAAGACGCATGTGTAAACTCCAAGACAACCTGTTCTCAAACACAACTACCATAGTAACAGTAACTATGGATGGTAAACCCCGAGGGCAGAGGGTGTTCCACTAAAATACAACTGGATTTGCAATTCACATTGTGCACATGCACAACAGAAGGCTAACTCCCATGAGGAAAGGCTTTTACTATTGTAAACTTATATCACTGACCTATAAACAGATTCAGTAACTTGCTGAAGTGTTTTGTATCTGATACAATCTAATTAATTCAAGTAAGGATAAGATGACGTGTGGATGATGTCGGAATAAGTACAAAGTAACCTACAAATCACAACAATGCATTTGCTTTACAGTGCTATATCAGGAAGTCTAACTCATTTAATCTGATCAAATACTGGAAACTCTGAAAATGTTCCTTTCCGGTATCATGTGATCAGTGTGGATAGGACGTCCTGTCCAGCTCCCAACACATAGCTCTTACATAGATGACGAGAGTTCTCATCAGCATGTTAATGAGCGGGAATCTTTGGTGGGAGAACAGTGGGCTGACCATTACTAAACCTGTTTTGCTGAGGCAGTTCTTCCACCAGCATAAACAGACACTTCCTCAAGTGAGTTCACTGGCCAAACATGACAAGGCCATCCATCACATTTAAATGTAATTATTATCTCGTCATCTACCTTTATGCCATATACTTCATATGTAGCATTGTTAAAAAAGAAAATAAAACAATAAGTTCATATATGGATGTGATGCTAAAGGAATAGACCTTAGTCTGGTCAGACGCCATATTGAATTTAACACATGTGAAAAACAAAGCTGTGAGGGATAGACTTACAGCAAAGTCCTTTAAGACAAGTCATTTCTTTCGGCGGCCATCTTTGAAATGCCTCTCGGGCATACAAGTGTAGCTCTTCTCACTTTGAATGGGTAAACATCAAATTCTCTAAAGCTGTTTGCCAAGCTTTTGAATAAAATGTAATATTTGAAATCACCAATGAAATCTGACAACAACTGTCTCATAAATTTTGTTTCTGAACGCTTGAATCATGACAAAAAAAAAGGCATTTTTTCAGGCTAGATCAAGCTAATGCGCATCCGCAGTCCTAACTGCGCGTCTCTATAGGAAGCGCGCGTCTGACTGTTTCTATAGAAACCGGAGCTTCTAACGGCCGCTGCAGTGACGCGATGACTTTACCAATCGGCGATTGGCTCTTATTTAGAAGGCGGGACTTATTCCGCCATATTGCGCGTTGCACATTCTCCCATTCAAAACAATACGAGTGACACGTCTTGTGTTATTCTATTAATAGTCTTTGCTTACAGTCTTTACAGTGGTGCGCAATGAATAAAGGGCCTAGATCACATCATTTTCATAACTCACAACTTTCAAAACCATTTTATGGAGTTTTTGTCTACTTTTTTTTTCTTGTCAGCCTGTATGGAAAATCAGTATGTTGTTACCAGTGCTGGGTAGATTACTTACAAATTGTAGTCTGTTACTGATTCCAAATTACATGCGTAAAATTGTAGTTAGTAACATATTGATGTGATATGCAATGTTGCGAAGCTGAAAAAACACTCATTAAAAGTGAAATGATTTCTGTAAATCCAGTGTTTAAATGCTGTGTGGCCTCTCAGTTTTCCATGTAATTATAGACCGTATGTGCCAGATAAACAAGCATTCAGCCATCTTTAGAATTTGGTGTTTTAACTTTGCGGTAGTTCTGTACATTTCTATGGCATCGTTGTCGAAGAGTAATTAGCTGGTGAAGTGGATTTACTTAGTGTAGAGTTAACGAAAGTTATCATGAGCATTGTAATGTTTGAAGCGGATGTCATATAAAATGTCAGTAAACCGGGAAGATTTCATAAATCTTGCTGAATAATCAAATCAATACAGTATGTTACTAACTACAATCGTTCTCATGTAATTTGGAATCAGTAACAGACTACAGTTTGTAAGTAACCTACCCACCACTGGTAACAACAACATACTGATTGTCCATAAAACTTTCTGAATGTGTATAAGCGATAGGCTTTTTAGAAAAGAAAATGAAAAAGATGAAAAATTAGGCACAATCAATAAATTATGAATGATTTACTGCCATTGTGTGAATAATATGTAATCATGTAACCAATAAAAACTACAAGTATTTTAACTACAAGTACAAGTACTTCATTTTTGGAATCTGATTGCGTAACCCAAATGACATGTAATCAGTTATTACCTATAGCATTGGTTGTGAGTATCCAACTGATATCCCTATCATTCTGATTCTATCCCTCACAGCCTTCTTTTAACCCTTATAGATGGAGTGTGTAGCTTTTCATTTCTTAAAAAAACATGTTGGAAGACGTATCATGGCCATATTCCAGGATGACATCAGGGTTAAAATTGTGAAAGAATGGTTCAGAGAGCATGAATAATCATTTTCACACATGCATTGGCACCTCTGAGTCCTGACATCAACATCAGTGTAAGTCTTTGGGATGTGCTGGAGGAGACTTTACAGAGTGCTCACCTCTTGCATTGTCAATACAAGATCTTGACCAAAAACTGATGCACCTCTTGATGGAAAAAGTAACATCACAACATTTATTTCCATCAAGAGGTGCATCAATTTTTGGTCAGAATCTTGTATTGACAATGCAAGAGGTGAGCACTCTGTAAAGTCTCGTCCAGCACATCCCAAAGACTTTCAATGAAATTAAGGTCTGGACTGGTGCCAATTCATGTGTGAAAATGATTCTTCACGCTCCCTCCCAAACATTCTTTCACAGTTTGAGCCTGATGAATTTTGACATTGTCATCCTGGAATATGGCCATGGTGTTTCTTCCTATATGGTTGTTTAAAAGCTACACACTCCATCTGTTAGGTTGCCAAACATAAAACATACTAGAAACATAATAATCACTGCAGTAATGATCCATCCATAGACTCTTAAGTATTTGCCTATTAAAATCCAAACAGCGACTTTTTTTTTTTTTTTTGGCCGGGCATTTAATTAGCAAGGAACCATTTAAGGAATAGTTCACCCCAAAATTTAAATTCTGTCATCATTTACCCACCCTCAAGTTGTTCCAATCCTGTATGAATTTCTTCTGCTAAACACAAAAGAAGATATTAGAAGAATGGTAACCAAACAGTTGATGGGTCCCATTGACTTCCATAGTATCTATGGTAATACTATGGAAGTCATTGGGTCCCATCAAATGTTTGGTTACCGACATTCTTAACAGTATTTCTTCTTTTGTGTTCAGTAGAAGAAAGAAATTTATACAGGTTTGAAACAACTCGAGGGTTAGTAAATGAGGACAGAATTTTCATTTTTGGGTGAACTATCCCTTTAAATTGATCAAAAGTGACAGTGAAAATATTTATAATGTTACTAAAAAAATTCTATATAAATATATGCTGTTCTTTTTTAACTATCTGCTCGTCAAAGAATCCGAAAATATTGATCACGGTTTTAAGAGAAATATTAACTGTTTTCAACATTGATAATAATAAGAAATGTTTCTTGAGCAGCATATTAGAATGATTTTTGAAGGATCATGTGACACAGTATAATGTTTCACAGTGTTACTCTTTTTACTGTATTTTGGTTCAAATAAATGCAGCCAACCCCACACTTTTAAACAATAGTATAAATTCATATCAGTCGTTTGAAACTGACTGTTCTCTGAAACTGGTTAAACAAGGCACCAGGTGTTCAATGACAGTGACTTTCCCAATAGCTTGTCAGGCTATAGAAATGCCATATTTCACTCATAAGTAAGCATAATGTAATTTTATATGAAACTTGCTCACATGAAACGGCATGTTGTGACACACCATCTGCTGACTCACAGTGAATGACACTGAATGTTTAGATACAGCGTGGCATGTGTGACCCACCCTCTCCACACACCACTGGAATTTCCATTTTCTTCCAGACTCCTCTAGTGTCACTGACATGTCTTAGGCTATAAACTTTGGAGGTATAGGCTGCTATGACTTTTCAAAACTGAAAGCAGGGTAAATCACTAACCTATTTACCTTCTCTTTAAGCTTCTCCCATCTTTCCCTAAACAGACACACTGTTTAAAGTCCCAGAGGTGTCAGCGGGGATTCTGAAGTGTGTGTCACTGCACAGGACTTTTAAACAAGTCATCACAGTTTTCCCAGTGAAAAGCAATGGACATTCCATGCAGTGGGGAATCCTGAAGCTCAGTCCATGAATCACACAGGTAAATCAGTATGAATGGAATGTTACTCCAAACCAGTCTCAAATGAGGGTGCGGTAGTCCTGCAGGTTATGTAATAGTTATGAGTAGTTTAACCTTTAAGCAGGAGAGTATGGACTGTATTGACTTTAAAGGGACAGTGCATTCCCTGCATATTTCCCTCACAGGTTTCCCTCTCACGCAAAAGTTGCCCAGACAAAGAATAATATAGTGTAGGTGGTGTCTACACTATATGCATATGCTATTTTTGCATATGCTTCTTTGACTAACTAGACAATTCAGTTCTAGCTCTCTATCTATCTTTATAACATAATGATTTATAGGCACAATAGAAAGGGTTTTTTTTTTTTTTGTAAAACAGATTAAATAAATAAATATTAATACTTTAGAAATATTACGAAACACATTTAATTGCATAAACTAGCCTATTGGTGCAGTGTAACAGTCCCAAACGTAACCTAGTATAGACGCCATCTTTGATGTTTAGCGGAGTTTCCAAGAAATGTAAGGAGACAAAAACTCCAGACAACATGAGCTGTGGAAAATTATAAGTGATTTAGGAGCTTTATACAGATTTTTACAGCGGATGGCACTGAAAACACGGGAAGTTTATCCCTCTCTGCCTCGCTTGTTTCATACCTGTCATTGCGCTGCTCTTAATAAAGTCTATGAAGGATTTTACACGTTTTACACACACTAGCGCAGACGTTTCTGCGCCCTAGCGCCCTCTAATGGATACATATATTACAAATCATATGACCGAGATTTTTTTTATGCTTCTCGAAAACGATACACACTTTTTTTTTGACTAAATTATCATACAACCTTAATAAAATTTTATATTACTAGGAACAGGTCAGCATAATTTTGTTTTTTGCTGTTGAACGTTCCAAGTTCTCTAAATACTTAGGTCTAGATTGATTTTTATTATTATTATTATTATTATTATTATTATTTATCAAATATATCTTTTACACAATACGTATGTGAAACATTTTAAAATAGCTGTTTATATAAAACTGGGCTGTTTTGCAACATTCTTTGTTTTAGAAAGCGCAATTACTCGAATATTCCAGCAGATGGCGACAGTAGATAAACAGTAGATTCAGGGCACTCACACAGTTTCCGCTAGAGATAAATGTCTCAGTGATACGCAGCCTCTAATGCAGCTTTATAGTCATCCCCTTTGCATTTAGTGATATAATCTTCAATAACCTCTCAAATTAAATATGTTTTAGTAAAATCTAACGTTAAATTTTAGTCCAAAAGTTTCAGATTTATGGTAGCCTACTAAAGGCATAAAATAAAATCATCAGTAGGCTAGATGTTTTGTTTTTGTTAAAGTGATTAACATATTGTCAACTGTCAACTTATTATTTTAAAGAAAGTGAGCCGTAGATTTTAAATTAAGAGTTTTCGCATCAAATGGACAGCACTGCATTATTAAATATCCTAAAACTGCCATTATCAAATTCAAATTAAAAATAGATAAAAGGTGCAAATGCTTATTTAAACTTATTAAGCTTAACTAATTTTAAAACATAAAAATTACTAATATACTAATATTTTTAAACATGAAATGTAATAAAATGATTTAAAAATTGATTTTAATTTTAAATGTTTTATGTAAAATCAATTGATATATATGTATGTTCTGTATATGTATAAATGGAGATTTATAATAACAAAAATAATATATATATATATATATATATATATATAGGCTTGGGAGGGTTACTTTAAAAATGTATTCCGTTACAGCTACATATTACTTCATGAAAAAAGTATTCAGTAACGTAATCCAAATACCACAATATGAAAGTAATGTAATCTGATTACTTTTCACTTTCACAACTGATTACCAGCGAAATTTTCATGAATTGAAAGCGTTTTTCCCCGCGGGCAGCATCGTTTCAACTAGTAGCAGTGATTCAATCTGCGTCTGATGAGATTGTAGATGGGTGTTATTTGCGCATGCACCAGCGGGTGGCTCACGTGAGTCATCACTGTCAACAGAACCAGGAAATACTGTATAATCAAGCAGCGCTTAAAATGTGTTAATATGGCAAAATAATGATTTATTTAGTTTTAAATGAAACGATTGTAATCCTGATAGTGTCCCCCCCCCCCCTTTTTTTTTCAAAATGTAACTGTAATCTGATTACTATGTTTTTTGACGTAACTGTAACGAAGTACAGTTACTGGATTTTTGTATCCTGATTACGTAACGCCGTTACATGTATTCCGTTACTCCCCATGTGTACTATATATATATATAGTCAAACCACAAATTATTCAGATATTTTTGATATATTTTTACTAGTGGGTGCAGGACACTATAGTTCATTTATGTCAGTGAGGATAGCAAAATAAAGTAAACTGTGACATATTATACCCAAAAATTATTCATACAGTGAACTACCAGTAAAATTGATAAAAATTTGAAGCCAAAAATTCTTCAGACACTTTGACCTGACCATGTTTTGCTTAAGTGTTATCTGACATAATTGAGATAAATTTTTTTCTGACACAGTTTATATATATAATTACATGTTATATATATATATATATATATATATATATATAAAATTATGTTTAAAGCATTTGCACCTTTTTATCAGGAATTTTCAATTTGAATTTGATAGTGGCAATTTTATCATTTAATAATAATGTTTCAGTTTAATTGACGTCCGTGATAATTTTTAGCTAATAGACCAAAACTGTGTTAGTGATAAATACAACACGGGCCCTAATTAGAGATGATTAAACATGAATTATTCAACAGTCTGTCTGAGTAAAGCTGCCAGAGTCTGATGCTGAAGCTGTCCACCTCCTGCAGAGCGAAATCAAGAGCCAACCTGTGTGAAAACATCAAGTGATGCTTCATCATTCCACACCTCCAGCAGATCTTTTATGAAATATATAAATATAGTAATTGATTACATGTACCACAATCTTCTTAAATAAAATCTTTAACCACTGTGTAAATGATCATCACCTCAACAAATTGGCCAAGCGTCTCCATTAGTGGTTTCTCACGCTCATTTTCCGTCCAGATGAGTGTCCTGGGAGGAGAATCCCAGCTAAACACAATGGGATCCTAACAGGTTTGTGGCTTCAGCATCTCCACCCCCTCCACAGGATAAAGAGATGCGTCTCTTATCAGCGTCTGCAGGTTATCAGCAGCCTGTCTGACTCCAAACACCCTCACATGGGAAAAACAGAGGAACATGTTCCCATCGTTCACGGCACAGATGTGTTCATCACTGACACATGAGCTCAGCCACCAATTACAACGTAATGTATTCTTGCATTGTACTGTTCGTTCTTGTACGCTACGTAAAATAATAATAATAATAATAATAATAATAAAACAATCTGTTAAAGCAGTCAAAAGATGGCTATTTCTGTAGGCCTATATGGACATTTTATTTAAAAGTCAATTTGAAATATGCTTCCCTGTCCTCCGAGACAAAATGTTAGTTTAACTTTAATTATATAAAAAAACGTTACGATAAACATTAAAACGGGACATGCTAAATTAAACGGGACAATATATTTTTACTAATATCTTTAAAAATGAAATGTAATAAAATAATTACAAATGAATAAATTAATTTTAAATGTTTTACTTAAAATCAATTGCCGTAGATGGACTGATCTCAGATTACTGAACAGGAAACTGGAAAACATGGGAAGGTTAAAGAGCCCATCGATCCCTTGAGACATTTGAGATAATCTGCTTCCCATTAGAAATGAATCTGTAACCGGATCAGCTCATTAATGCTCGTCCCGCCCCTTCGTTTGAATGCCAGCGCTGATTGGGCACAACCGCGGCATTGACAGTGACCTCACACAGAACCTGAAGGCGACCCAAAGGATAAAACGCGAGCGGGACGCATCGCGGTGACAGTGTCCAGCCCGCATCCTCTCCTCAGTACTTTCATCTGGACTTTGTGTGAATCCGACGAGAAGATGCCACGCGGATTTTTAGTGAAAAGGAGTAAACGTGCCTCATCAGCATCCTACAAGGTGCGTGCGCAAGAAGAAAAAGAGCCGCGCAAAGAGGACCTGCCCAGCCAAACTCCAAATGCAAGTGTCCCGGACGTGCTGGAACCTATTAAAGAATCATGGGCAAGTGGTATAAGCTCTAAAAATGAGCAGACGCGTCTTCTGGGGGACCCTGGCGTTGTTGGAGAGAACGTCGATTACGCACAGAGTTACTTTAGCCACCCGGAACAGAGCGCGTCATCTCCGCGCAACAGCACCGACTCCTACAGCCCGATTAAACCCATCAGCACGGAGCTTTTGGACAGGTGTCTGAGCTCCCCAGCCATGGCAGAGTCCTTTCCCTTGGTCACTCCGGTGACTTCAATCGAGCGTCTGCTAATGAACCACTCTGACATGAAGTTTGGCACACCGGTGCCCTCTTCGGTGCCCACCTACCCCGCGTTTCATCAATGCGTAAAACGCGCGTTCATGGACTCAGAGCGCAAGAGCAAAGCACCAAAAAAGCCTAAAGTCATCAGAAAACTCAATTTTGAAGACGAAGTCACCACCTCACCAGTCCTCGGGCTTAAAATCAAAAAAGAAAGTCCTGAATCAAAGCTGGCACCGCAAAGTGGCAGAAAAAAGCCGCTGGGTGAGTTCATCTGCCAGCTTTGTAAGGAAGAATATCCTGATCCGTTTTCTCTGGCCCAGCACAAGTGCTCTAGAATCGTGCGGGTTGAATACCGCTGCCCGGAGTGCGACAAAGTTTTCAGCTGCCCTGCTAACCTCGCGTCTCATCGCAGATGGCACAAACCTCGCGGCCTGAGCACCGGAGACGCGAAGAAGTCTCAGCTGGAGGCGCGTAACCACGAGAAGACCTCAGTGGAAGGGAAGGAGAACGCCAGCAAGATGAGTGGGAACAATCAGCACCAGCTGAGTCCGGACAGCTCCCAGCATCACAGATCAGCACCGGACAGCAACATGATGCACAGGGTATCCCAAGACCCTCCTCTGGACCAAAGGTACCCATCCTCCGAGAAATGCTTTGAGATGCGCATTAGCTCCCCGGACAGCTCCAGGTTGTTCGATCACTGCCCCGACGAGCCTGACAGGTCCACCACCCCCTATTTGCCCTCTCCCGGCCCAGAAGAAGTGTATGAATGCCACTACTGCAGCAAGAAGTTTCGCAGGCAAGCCTACCTGAGGAAACACCTGGCCGCGCACGAGACAATCAAAGCATCCTCGTACAGTCACATCGAGAGCGGACAGATCACGTTCCCGTGTCACCTGTGCGGAGCGCACTTCCCCTCCGCGGAGATCAGGGACAAACACAGACTCTGGCACGCGGTCAGAGATGACTTACTGCTCAGACCCGATCTGAGCCCCGGAGAACAGCAGATATTCTCATGCAAACACTGTCCCTCCACGTTCTTCAGTTCTCCGGGTTTGACCAGACACATCAACAAGACTCATCCCACAGAGAACAGACAGGTGATGCTCTTACAGATGGCCGTCAGGCCGGGATGCTGATCTCACTTCAGAAACATTTACGATTATGTCTAACGGCTTGTTGTTAATATTATCACTCAATAGGCTACATCCAGTGTCTTTATGTGGGGATATCGAACTTGGAGGTTTTCTTTTTTGACAACAGAGATAGTTTATGTATCTTTGATAATCTTGGGTAACACTATATAACTTTTATTAACCGACATTATCCACCACCTTATTTTTCAGGTAAGAACGAGCGCGGCCATTTGTAAATTTAAGCTGCGTTCCATTCGACAGGGTCCCTACGCAGTGTTCACTGCTCCCTACTCCCTGAGCACGGTATATCAGTTGAAGTGGACGCTCATTTGGAACGCCCTGCAAACGTCAACAAAGAAAGTCAACGACGGTGTTGCGCAGATTATGATATAACATAAATATTATAATTTACTTTCGAATTTAAAATTGACTCTTAACAGATTTGAAGCTGTACCTGTCATGCCATATGAAAATAAATTCTCATGGTTAACTGTATAAATGTATTCTTAATCCATGGTCTGGATCTCATCTCGTGCTCTTTCTTTTCCACGCGCAGCCGCATAGTAAACACTCCTGAGGTAAATAAAGTAAAATAAAAAAAGCTTTCAGCTTTTCAGCACTTTTACTTTGTCATGCCTATTCATACAATAAAATATGCAAATGTAACACTTATCGCCATAACCATTCATACTTTCGTTCGTATAAGAATAACAAAATTTATGAATACTCAAAACGCATACGTAAATTCCTACATCGCAGAACCGTTTAAAAACTCTTTCAACGGCTCTGCTCCATCGTAGTTCTGACTGGTGACGCGGTGCGCAGTGACAGTTGGGTGATTTTACCTCTCTACTTCCTGTGAAGTGATGAATCGATGTTCCCTTATTCCCTATGCCGTTCGCAGTGCCCTTCGAACCGAACATGTTTGCTCCCTTCAGATTGGAATCTCACTTAAGATGGCGAAATACCCCGTGAAGTCCACTTCGCAGTCCACTTACGGTCGAATGGAACGCACCTTTAAATGTGTCTGACTTCCGGTGTCATTCACTACCAGTTATTTTTAGTCGTACAAAACAGCTCGTTATGCTGCTTGATATTGCAAACTGGTATTTCTTACCATGTTGTTTTAATGTATTGTCTTAATTATAAACACAATGATTTACAGTTTACTGCACTTTGATATTCTTCTCGTTATTATCCTATAGCGGCTAATAAATCGGAAATCTCGCACATTCATAGAAAACATTTTACTTCCGCGTTGAAAAATAAGGTGGATAGGGTTAATGGTGTAACGACACCGTCATGTCACGATACGATACATATCACGATACGATATTAATGCGATACTTCAAGACATATGGTAAAAGGTTAACAAAAAATGTACTGTTGATTAAAATTCTAAATTTGGTATTACATTGGGGGTGGAAATGAATAGGCTTGGACAATGGGTATTTTAGATAAATATGCTTGCACTTTGTCACCGACTAGATATATTTAAAATAATGTAGGCCACTTTTTACTGGTAACACAAGACATTTGGCATTATCAGGACCCACATATATTCCCCAATTTCATTATTATACATTATATTCAACATTAGTAGTTTAACGTAGTACTGACTCTCACAGTAATTTTCATTTTGGGTGAACTATCCACGATACATATTGTTGTATTTTTGTATTGTGATATATTGTTAAACCCCTAATATATAAATTATTTTATATATATTAGATATGAAATATAAATATTGCTTTGATTATTTTTTTTATTTTTTTCCAAATGTCAAGGATTTTATTAATTTCTGTAACTTTTCCAAGCCTGTACATCTCAATTTTCTGAATATTTCCAGATTTCCACAACTCCGTGAACTCTGTATATAATTCTTTTCATATCAGTTCATACACATTCAAATATGAATATCATGTTCACTTAATTCAATGTTTAATTCACCTCTATTTCAAATTCATTACTGATAATATCATTTTGATAAAGTTATGAAGTGTTATCCATAAAAGGTACTTATGGGCACTTAAAGGTACTTATGTTGCCAATTTAATTTATGAAACTGTTTATAGCGGTAAAGACATCAAATCTATCAGGCTTGAGACTCAAAGCTCACCGCAGGTTTTTCATTAACATACATCATAAAAAGTGAATTAATATATTTTGTGTCTCATTGTAAAAGTAGCTCCCATGGACAGCTTGTTTAGTCTCAATCGTATTAGAAGGTGCTTTGATTTCTAGATCATGAATTAAAGTACTGTACGTTTCATTATTTTAAATGACAGCAGTAGCTGCAAAAAAGAAAATGTATTTATATCACAAATAACTGCCAAGAAATGCCATAGCATACATCAAGACTATTAGAGGCCTACATGTAATAATAAACCATAAGTGTCATATTTTCATATGTAGTCATTTTCAGCTGTTATGAAGAGGTCAATAAATCAAATTGTCTTCGAATACCCTTACAAATGTAGCTTATTTGCACAAATCAACTGGAGAAGCTGCTATTAAAACAGAAAATAAGAAATCAGTACACTTAAAAATATCAAAAAACATTTGATTCACCCAGTAACTGCACAGGATTTGCTATGTTGTAAGAATACTTTTATTCTTAAGTGTAGTTGCACATCCACTCTCCTTCGACATCCGATACAAATGTATAGATATACTACCGTATGACAACATCTGTGCGTGTGCTTGCGTGTTGTGCAGCTGTTATATCAACACATGCAGTTAGTACTGGAATCATGCAGCATTTGGTCAGTAGTAACACACAAAATCTACCCATGAGGACTTTTTTTTTTTAACCTCTTGAAATTACGCGCAGGTTTTCAGTTGCTCGTGTGCAGGCCTTTAATATACACGGTATAATTTCAATCCAGAAGTGTGCTGCATGATTTCAACTCCACACATATATATTTTTTTTGCGATAAATTTCTAAATGATTTCAAATTAAAAAGAAAAATAATAAAAATCTGACCCTCATTAAGTCTCGCATAGCTTTCAAGAAAATATACAAACTTGACATATCTTAAACATGGCAACAGTTATAACTTGCATCCGTAGTCTAGGGTCAGTTACCCTTTAATCCCTTAAACGTGAAGAAATGCTAGTGTCAAAGATGTTTTTCGCGCACGTTTAGAAAAAAACCAAAAGAACAGAACAAGATTACATTAAAGGCTTTTGAACTAGCTCAAAACGTCCTGAAGCGGGTAGTTCGGTTCAATTTGGCAACGTCGCCGTCTCCCTGCAAGACCTGTTAATGTGGCAACTCATTCACACTTTCCTTAAAAATCCCATCCAAGATGAGATGAATCAAAAAGAGCGCTGCAGTCAAATGATTTATGCTGTAAATGAGCTGATAAACCTGCGTGGGCTCGTCTCTAAGGCTGCTGTGCAACAAAACAAAATGACAGAGTCCAGCAAAAACCTAGCCATACAGACAGACTTGCAAGCTGAAGACTTGTTCTAAGTGGCCTTTTGATTTTTTTTTTTGGTTGATTTAAATACTGTCAAATATGTACACAGATCAGATACTGTTCATACACTATACACATACATTAAATATGTATATATTTTATATTTATAGATATATACACACAAATAACAGTTACAAATGACAAAGGGGCGGTTCAGTATAACATTAAAAAAAAATCAGTAACATTCTAATGAAGAGAAAACTAAATTTACAAATTGCAATAAACCGTAATCCATAAAGAAAACCAGCAAAAAAAAAAACAACAACAAATGTGAGTGTCAAAGTTATATAAAAACACATTAGGAGTGAAAATAAACTGAAATAAATTTAACACCAAGAAGTGCTTCAGTTTAAACGTAAATCTGCTCCACAAACATGTTTCGAGCACGTCTCCAGCCGGCAAATTGTCGAAAACCTCAGCGCGTCTTCTGTACAAATATAAAAAAAGTTGTGGTTGATACGATGGTCAATCAAAAAGACATTTTTGTGACTATGATTTTTTTTTTTTCAACGATCGCTCGCACTCTGAGTAGAGGGCAGCTTCAGTGACACCAGCTACGGCAACAGCAGTGGAAGTTATTTAAGTAAAATGCAATGCGATATCCATCAGCGATCGACAAAAAAATAAACATTTCAGTTGTTCTTTGATCTTTCTGGCTCTGGATGGGAGGAGTCCGACAGCTGTCGCAGGCAAGAGGGTGTGGTTTGTCTCTGACAGTGCAGTGGGCGGCGTTCTGGAGTGAGCGCGAACGGCGTGGAGTGTCCCGTAGGAAGTTGTCGTGTGTGTTTGCTCACTTAGGTCAAGTCTTGTTGGCGGAACCCGAGGAACGGCGAAGCTTCATGGACATCCGGCTCTTGCTAGCACGAGGTGACATTGGCGAGGCTAAGTCGCTGCCGTCTACCTGCATTGCTGGACTTTCGGCCAGCTGACTCTCGAGGCATGAGCCTGTTGGGGAGGGAAGGGAGGAGGAAGAAGAAAAAAAAAAGACAGATCAGAACGTCACGACAGCCAGATCGTTCGCACACTGTTCTCAAACATCTACTCAAATGTGGCATCTCATTACTAAATTTGACTTGGGTTTGTGAATTAGAATATGAAATGGAAATTGGGTCTATAATGTCTATACTAAACAAAATTGACTTTTTTTTTGTAATGTCAAATCAGTCTCATTGTGAATTTCACTCAGATTGGAAAGGGAAAAACCTCTCTGATACTTCGGTTGAAGTCATTTTGGCAAATTTGCATATGATATGTCGTGCTACAATAAATGTAACCAATTGAGAGCAAAAGAAGTGTGAAAAATCCCTTCCTGAGGGGCGTGAGAGGTTAATGCACCAGTGCATTGTGGGTGAATTTCACAGAGCGAATCACAAGGGATGCTGGGACTAATCAACGCTGAAATCTGACACCTCGTCCCTCGGATGAGACCAACGGGGGTGCAGTTATGATATCGCAACACAAACTACATTGTAAAAAAGAGGAATGGGGAGGAAAAAACACAAAGAGGGTACTTTGCTGTTTTCAGGTCCAGCATACCATTCACAGCTAGCGTGAAAGACCTTCCGTTTCAAGCCTTTTCCCTTTACCTTGATGAGCCCAATGTTTTCTAGTGGAGGTTTGGGAAGGAGCAGAAAAATCACAGCATTTCTCTCTTGGGGTGCGAGAATGGACAGAAATGACAGGAGGATGAGAGAGGTGCGGATGAGGATGGGAAAAGGACAGGAGAGAGGGGCAGGAAAGATACAAAGTGATGGGCATAGATGTGGAATGTAAGAGGAAGCAGAGAAAGAATATAAAAAGACAGGAGGAAGAAAAAGAGAAGAAGAGATATAAGATAAAGATATGAGCAGGTTGGGAGGGAAAACAGTAGCAGGTGCACATAAAATACAAGACAATAAATGCAAAAGTTGATCTCTCCATAAGCTCACAAATGTTTATTATTCAATCACACACACTTAAACTGAACTAAAAAAAAGATGTCAGAATTACCACCCACTAGTAACTAAATTCTAAAAACGAATGCTGTGACACCAATCTCACCGAAAAGATGTTGCAAAACCACATTTAATACTCTTTACTTGTTTTGAATAACAAGAATATCATCCGTAAAACTGTACCTGAATTACTTCTGTAAATCAATCGCACTCAGCAATAGAGTTCCGGAGGTAAAATGCCATTCACATAATCATATAATGCAACGTTATTCATAAAAATATTTTAAAACAGATCTACACACGAGCTCTGAGGTTTTTGATACACTACCGTTCAAAAGCTTAGTTTTTTTCCCTCTTATGCTTATCAAAAATACAGTGAAAACCAGTATTAATGTGAAATATTACAATTTGAAATTGTTTTTATTAGAATACATAATTTATTGCTGATAGACGTGATGTCAAAGCTGAATTTTCAGCATCATTACTCCAATCTTCAGTGTCACATGATCCTTCAGAAATCATTCTAATATGCTGATTTGCTACGTATTTGCTATGTTTAAAACGGTTAATATGTTTATGGAAAATGTGATACTTTTTTTTTTTTTTTTTTTTTCAGGATTCTGTGATGAATAGAAAATTCACAAGAACATCATTTATTTGAATTAGAAATGAAATGTCTTGTAACAATAATGTCTTTTCTGTGATTTTTGATCAAATTAATGCATTGTTTCTGAATAAAAAAGTATTAATTTCCTTTAAAAAAAAAATAAAAAAATCATACTGACAATCAAATGAATATTATTGTAAATGAGACAGGCAATCTCCACACTGGTGAGTTTTTTAGCAGGCTAACAGAAGCTTGCTAGGAAACTTTAGCTAGCCAGCTACATAACATTAATTAAAATAGGATGTTAGCATTACAGCACAGTGGTAGTAGTGTTCACTGATGAGAAAAGTTTGTAAAAATGTTTAAAAAAATCTCAGATTTAATTATGTGCAGTGATTTAGGGGCGAGTGGTTCATTCCATACAGAAAAGACATTAGAATTGTTGTAATGTTGTGGATCAGTCAAGAGTTGATTTAAAGATTCTTTAATAAGAATCTTCTGAAATACTTATGGAAATACTGCTGAAAAAAGCTGCCAACCACCGTTAAGCTCTATTATCTATATGAGAGCTGTTATATGGTACCATTCTGGTGCTTACATTCAACATTTACACAAACAGACAGAAAGATGTGTGATATAAAGAAAAGAAGATGAGGTGAGTAAAGCTGTAAGATCATGCCAGACACAGACATGACTTTGGGTGTGTTCACACTTGGCAGGTTTGGTTCTATTAAAACAAAATCTGGTGCGATTGCTCAGGTAATGCAGTTCAAGTGGGAAGGCTGCCATCCGAACCCCGGTGCGCACCAAACAAGCAGTAGGTCACTTCCAAATGAACTCTGGTGCTGTTTGACTGAAATATGAATGCAAGATGGACCAAAGACATCTAAACGAAACAAAATAAGGATGTGATTTCACAAGATATGACTCTAAAAAGGACAGGATGCTCAAGAATAGCATTTTTTTCTTGTTATTTAGAGCGATGTTGCCCATTACAGTTCAGTACAGATATCGGAACTGCGTCTCCTCGCAGATCTTCATTTGTGTGTAAGATAGGAATTCCTTGTGCTGTTTTGACTCCTTTACATATTTCATAAGCTGCATACTTATATTTTATAAGAACCTTAACGCTCAAAATAATTAATGGGTTTAAATAGGACAAACTTAAATTAGACAAATTAGTTCAGTCAAATTAACTTTCATGAGTATTTAGCACTTTGTTTTTCTTTAAAGTTCACAGAACTGATATATTTTAAGTAAATTCAACTGTTTCATTGTTTTGAGTTTTATGAACTTATTTCTTTTAATTTAGACAAACTTAAGTTTAATAAACTAGGCTGGGATTTCTATTTCCAAGCCTGTGGCACTCGAAAGGGAGAGTAAATGCTAAAATTAAAATAAAATAAAATAAAATAATATATATATATATTGCAAGATTAATGTTAAGTGGGAGATTTAGTAGTGATTACTGTTTTGTTATGCTAATTTAGAAGAGTTTCTGTTAATGTGGGTTTTTGGAGAGTTACCATCATGGCTTAGTGAACGCTAAGAGAACCAGGACTTAATATATCAGTTTCGTATTTGGTCCAGACCAAAAGAACCAAGAGAACACACCCTTAGAGGAACCTAGTGGAGTGACATCTGAGAGTGGTAAAGTGTGTAAATGTTGGTCAGTGTTAGGGATCTGGTGTGAACATGCCATGCAATGAATGTTGCAGACTTCCCACTGAAAATATAGAGAACATGGAAAAAGAAGGGAACATATTTCAGTCTAGAATGGAATCAAACAAACAAGATAAGGCAAAAAGAGAAAGAGCTCATAACGTCGTTACAAGCCAAACAAACGCATAAGACAATCAGGCAGTCTCAGTGTACGGCATCTTTAAAAATCTTACCTTTAGATATACACAAGTGATAGATTATGATCTGAAGGGGAAACATAAGATAAACAAAATAAAAATAAAAATAAAATGGGAATGAAAGAGAAAATAAAGAAAAAGAAAAGAAAAATGATCATTTGTGTTTAGACAGGTACCAGGAGCCCAACACAAACGGCAGAATAAAAGCTTTGGGTTTGAAAAACAACTTCATTTGCATAAATCAAAAGATTATTTTTCAGCCCCAAAAGCAAATTGTTTTGCAATGACTGAAAAATGACAAAAAAAACAAACAAAAAAAAAGTACAAGATTTTGTGCACAGGCATGCATGTATCCACAAATGAAAGGCTTAATGACTCATCTCTATCTGTGTGATTGGGGGAAAATATCAATGAACTCTCTTGAAATCAATTTATCCTTAATTATTTTCCCAGAAACTTCTCCCCCAAAAGTGGCTTAATGCTATTTCTGGACTGCCTTTGGTTCAAGTTCAGCTGCCATGTTCATTGTAAGGTTAGCATTCCTGTAGCTCAAATAGTAGAGCATGGCACTATAGCAAGGCCATGGGTCTGATTCCCAGAGAACGCAAATAGTTGCTCTACCGTTCAAAAGTTTGAGGTCAGTAAGGTTTTTGTTTTGAAAGAAATGAACACTTTTATTCAGCAAAGATGCATTACATTGATCAAAAGTGACAGTAAAGAAATTTACAAAGCTTACATAAAGATTTCTATTTCAAATAAATGCTGTTCTTTCCATTAATCAAAAAATGTATCATGGCTTCCACAAAAACATTAAGCAGCACAACATTTTTCAACATTGATAACTCAAGTTGGTGTTTAAATTGTAATAATATTTCACAATATTACTGTTTTGACTGATCCAATAAATCAGTGGTTCTCAAAATTCACGCCCCCTCCTTTAAACCTTTAAAAAATCTGGTGCCCCCCATTTTTTTAAATTGAAAAACTTGCAATGAAATGTTTCACTTTGTAATGAATCATTGAAAAATATAACAGTAATAAATGCAGCCTTGGTGAGCAAAAGAGACTTTGAAAAAGAAACAAAACATCTTACCGACCCCAAGTTTTGAATGGTAGTGCAAATATATATATATTGAATGCAATGCAAATCACTTTGGATAAAAGAGTATGTCAAATGCATAAAAATGTTAATGTAAAAATAATCAAGTGTGATTATACAGTCTGAACTGATGGGGCAATGACACATGCAACAAGGTCAGAGAGTCTAGAACTGGATGGAACTGTCAAGGTGTAAAATGACAGATGAATTAAGAATCCATTCATTAAGTCAATGACGCCCACCTGCTTCAGATGGGAGATGGTGGAAAGGTGCAGGGCAGAAAACACGGGCCGCGTAGTCCTCGAACGTTGTCGGTTCCAAGTGGTGCTGGACTATCGTCTCCAGATATCTTGCTCTCTCTTCGTAGCTGATAGATGTATGAATTAAGGTCAAACAAGGTTGGTGCATTGATTTCAAAAGCAACACAAACACACACATCAATAGGGGTCAAACAGTTAACCAGGATGCCATGGGTTAATAATTCTCCCATCATACTGTAAACTGTATTACAAAGCTGTCATTGCTTTACGTATGGTGACACTGGGTATCAATGGACATCTTACTGTCTGTGTTATTCGGTTAAGAAAAATGATGGTATTGAGTAAATGGAAGGGATTGGATTATACCGCTGTGTATGGGTTTAAAAACGGAGGGATTCTGTTAATGGGAACGATTTGATTAAATAGTCCAGTGGCATATGGTCTTTGCTGCATTCATAACTTCGTAAACCAAGAACACACGGTTCGGATAACGACGGATGTTGCGTCACTGGATAAACTTGATGAAGCAGCGGTGAGAAATGGAGCGTGCGAGAGACAAAAAGACAAGAGTGAAACGGAGGCCCTGCTGGGACAAGGCAGGGGGAGGATATTCTTGGCTCATGTTGTTTGGGTGTTTCTGCGGGTGAAGAGGCACACAGAGCATCTCCACTAGGAAACGCAACACTCACGCAGATCTGTCGTTTGCCTTTTCCTACCTCCAGCAGACCCGCTTCCTGCCGACCGGTCCTGCTGTTTGAGATCAAACCCTGGAGTGAATGAGTGAGAGGTTCCCACAGAGGAGAAGAGAAAGCAGCTAGCGAAAGTGTCAGTGGGTGCGACGTAATTAGACAAGTGCAGTACTACATCTATAGGCAAAACATTACAGAGCCGGTGATGGTCTTGACATTCGTGTTAACAGCTCAGAATAGCACTCATACAGTCTTAATGACTGAAACATTCAGTCACGGCTGATATAAATGAATTCAAAGCTTCTGATTGTAGACTTGGACTGTGGCCCCCCTGTTTTGCACTTCCATATTATTGAGAATAAGAGCAGAACTACCTCATGAACCACTAACAGATAATTCACTGTCAAGTGCATAATGCACACACAAATTACCAGCTAAAATACATATCCAGGACCCTATTCAGGTGAGATTAATCTGAAATATACACAACATAAATATAATATAGAACTACTGTCTATAATCTGAACTACCTAGTCTATTAAAATGTATTTAGAATACCCCTAAAATTCAAGATAAGAGGCAAAAATGCCACAGTATGTCTTTTATATTTATATAATTTAATATAGTTAACCAATATCACATGAAGAGTGCTGTTTTTTTTCCTCCAAATATGAGTATGATTACAAATGTGATATTGATTTTATTCAACAGTTAAATCAATAATAAGTAAAAAGTTAAATCAATAATAAATCAATAATAATTTTAGACACCATATTGCCTGTTTTTGTTCTATTTCGCCAACGAAAATGATTTCAAACAACGAATCGGTTGAAAGAATGATTCAATGACTCACTCATTAAGGCAGTCAAATGCTTAGTTCCTGAATGAATCGGTTGAATCTCAATGACTCACTCATTAACTGACGTTTCACATTTGAAGTATGTTTTCATTTTTTAAATAATTTCAATTATCAATATTCAACGTTTTATGTTTAAAAAATAAAAACGCGAAAGTACCTATGCCTCTTTATTTTATGACATTTTATTTAAATACAATAAAATAGCATAAAATAACTTTTTTTTTTTTTTTTTTGGTGGGGCCCGTGAAAATTTTCCAGGGCAAGCAAAAATTTGAGCCAAAAAAATCCTTAGCGTTAAGCCCTGATAAGAAATGTTTCTTAAGCACCAAGTTCTGTTAACGGCTGTTTTCAGCTTTGCCATCACAAGAATAAATTACATTTTAAAATATATTAAAATAGAAAACAGTTATTTAAAATTGTCATAATATTTCACAATTTTACTGTTTTTACTATGTTTTTGATCAAGTAAATGCAGCCTTGGTGAGACATTAAAAAAAATGGTAGACCTCAAATTTTTGAACGGAAGTGCAAAAAACAAACAAACAAAAAAAAAAAACAGAAGATTGAAATTAGAAGCCATTTTATTCAGTGTAGAATTTCTCAAATTGAATGACATTACTGAATATTTACAAAATTTGAAATATAATTTTGTCAAAAGTAAAAAAAAATAAAAAAATAAAAATGAACAGACCAAAAAGTGTTTGAAGCTGCAATGAAATCAGGCTTTTTCTCCATTTCAGGTCGCTAAAATGGAAAACCTGGTTATTGGACTGAAAGGTCCAAGGTCTTGAAGGGTCTAGTCTTGGTCTTTAATTATCTGGTATTAGTCAGGATCTGGATCTTGGGGATTTGATATTGGTCTGTTACTACGACTATATAGATGGTTCATGGCCAGAATAAACTGCAAAGTGGACCATATTTTATGCCGATAGTCTGGCTACAAGGGGGCAACCACTCCAAACAGCGAGAGCAAAGCATGAGCAGCACCGCTGTGCGTCTTAATAGCCCTCTCAGAGCCGCCCAACATGTGGCCGCCATCCTGAACCTGAGATGAGCCTCTAATGCCACCCTGTCACCAAGACAACAAATCCTCTCCGCTGTTGACTTCAGATGCTCTTTGTGTGTCACAAAGAGAGAGGTAAAGGGAAAAACAGTTCTTCTTTTTCCTTCTCATACATGGTGCTTTTTTTTTTTCACCATGTATTCACCCAAATAACCCGGGCCTTGCATCCACTGTAATTGAATTTTTGATGGGTGGTGTTTTTTTATGACGGCTTGTTAAAAAGGAGAAAGTCCTTTTAAGAGAGTGCGTGCTGGGTTCTTGCGCCCTCTCTAGTATCACATGCTAGTAGAGAAGAGGAGGATAAAAAAGAGCCTTTTGTGCATTACCAGAAACTCATTTTCCCTGTGGATGAAAGGCAGAAGGGGGAAAAAAAAAATACTCCTGGCCTCTTCCCCCCCTCCTACGGAGCTTTTCATTGTCACCGCGCTGAACTCCTGGGCTCTGGAAGGAAAGAGAGAAATTGCCACTGAAGAGACAGCAAAAGTGAGCTTGTTAGCACATTAGGAGTGAAGGGCTCGTGGTGGGCTCCAGGAACAGTCCCTGGTGGTGTGTTAATTCAGCACTCCGAACATGCTGGTGCTGATAGCCTCCAAATTGATCACTCCTGCTACCCCCGATTTCGTTCCCTCCCCCTCTCGAAGCTGGCGGCAGTGGTGGAGAACACAAGAGCGCCTCTAGAAAGGAGAAGCTTTTTATAATGTCAAAGTCATGTCAGCCACCTTGACTCTGACAACTCTCTGATGACATGGTATTTGGTGAACACTTCTAGGTAGATGTCAATGACCTCTGAGAGAGATCATAACTGGCATAAGAACACAATCACCATGGTGAAAATTTGAAGAACTGGCTGTCTTTCAATTCTTGAGTGTTAAGTTGAATTGAATTGGCCACACCCCACAGGAAGTTGGAATTTAAACCTGAACTGAAATGACAGGAAGGGGAATTTACAGAATGTAATTAAAAAAAAAAAAAAATTCCACATAGGTAATGCATTCCTAGAACATGAAGTTCTCTTCCACAATATTTTAATTTACTCAGTATGATGAAATTTACATAACTGTTCAAAAGTTTGGGGTCAGTAGGATTTTTTTTTTCAACAAGGAGGCATTAAATTGATCAAAAATTACAGTAAAGACATTTATAATGCTACAAAAGATTTCTATTTCAAATAAATGCTGTTCTTTCTACTCATCAAGGAAATGTATTATGATTTCCACAATAGCACAACTGCTGTTCAGCATTGATAATAATAAATGTTTCTTCAGCATATTAGAATGATTTCTGAAGGATCGTGTGACTGAAGAATGGAGTAATGATGCTGAAAATTCAGCTTTGTCATCACAGGAAAAACATTTTAAAATTTATATCTAAACAGAAAAATAGTTATTTTATATTATAAAATAATAGTAGCATAGTAATAATATTTCACAAGATTACAGTTTTTACTGTTTTTTTTTTTTTGATCAAATAAATGCAGCATTGGTGGCTTTAAGAGACTTCAAAAACAAAATAAATTTTACTGACCCTAAACTTTAGAACAGCAGTGTATAAGCTAAATATATTTATATAGGCTGCATTCCATCTATCTATCTATCTATCTATCTATCTATCTATCTATCTATCTATCTATCTATCTATCTATCTATCTATCTATCTATCTATCCATCCATCCATCCATCCTCAAATGACAATCAGTTCAATTCTGCATCCTGTTTGCTATCTCAAATTTAATTCAAATTAAGGAACTGAACTGGAATTTAAGGCAGTCTCAATTCAGTTCTGACTAGAGCATCAGAACATATTCATTATAGTGAACTGATGTCTGAATTAATCAGAAAATACAGTGAGAACACAACAAAAACGGGGTATCTCAAAGGACATTTGTGCTTGGAAACATCAGTGCAGCCAAGAGTTCTGGGACAATCGGATGTGTGACAGCACAAGGAGGACACATGGCCAATATCTCCACTCTCAGAGAGCATAGCTATTCCCTGCTCTCGCCTTGCAAATTAACACAGCACAGTAGCTGAAGAGAGCACGGTGCTGAAGAGAGCACGGTGCTGAAGAGAGCACGGTCCCAAATCGCACACACACACAGCTCATTTTAATTACACACATGATCAGTCATTTTCTCCACATGGTGTGGTTGTTATTATCTGTGCTGAGAATTCCTCCGTAGGACATCATTGGCACCTTTCAAAAGAAACCCAGAGAAGGATCCGCAGCCCCACAGAGAGAGCCACTGCCCGGCTGCCGAACGGCTCTCGTATCCTCACACACAACCCGGTGGGATATGCACGGAGGATTCCGCTCACTCAAACCACAAGGTCTCCACAGGTGCTTTTGTCAGGACATGTCTGTCAAACCCTGTGAGAAATCACTTAGCCGATATACAGTTCTCAGTCGCACCACTTTAATGGAGCGTCTGCACTTCAAACCAAATCTTGCTATTAAAGTCACCATGAAATCAAAATGGATAATTCTTGTTTTATGGAATATTGCAGTTTATTTTAAATGATTTATCCATGCACTTCATTATTTTTTAATAATCATGCCCTCATAATTTTTAATCAAAAGGATTTCCACTCCCTCTTACAGCGACATCTCTTCTCTGATGACGTTTACTGGTGCAAAGGCGGGACAACCTGTCACTCACATGAGCTCGATCAATAGCAAACCTCAACCATCTAATCAATTCCTGACGGACAAAATCAAGTCCCACCCTACATTTTTATATCATTTGAGAAGCTGATTCACTTGGATAAATGTCACAATAGGGAAGAAAAAATGATTGCAATTTCCATTTCATGATGACTTTAAGATCTCAAAAATCCATAAATTTGAATTGAGGTAGCAAACAGAACGCAGAATTGCAACACTAATTGGAATGTAAGGAGCCAAAATTAATATGAATGGAAATTCATAAAACTGTAATTTGAAAATTCATAACTACAAAAGCAAGTTTTTCAAAACAAACTTTCAAACAAGGCTTTTTCAAGCCAAGATTCAAAATTTTGCACAAAAAAAAGGGAGATAGAATGATAGAACGATAGATCTACCCAATTGTGCATACTGAAAAAATATGAATCAAAAGTCTGTGTCAAGATAAACCTTAAAAACAACACAGTTACCAAGATTTAGGAAGCCCAAATCCACCAATATAAATACATCTGCATTGACGCTGGAGAAAGAGAGAGCGAGAGCGAGAGAGAGAGAGAGATAGAACGAGATCAGAAAAGTGACAGAGAAAAACATCACACAAATAATCAAATTTGAGGAGTTTTACAGAGTATAATTACAGAAATCTATGTGTGCCCTGAAGTGCAGGCTAATCGGTTTATTTTTCCATCTGATGCCTGCTGATATCGTGGCCCTAACAGTGATTTTATTAGCGAGGCACGGTGCTGCGGCTGGCTGCCATAGCCTCGTCATTACGGCCAATGTCTCCGTGTGGCACAAGCAGATGAGAGGAGAGATAGCCCAAGCTAATGCACCGTTGCCTGGGGCTCCGAGACACTGATCTGGGCCCGGGCTCCAGCATCACAGCCTCTCCTATTAATCTCCGCTGAAACCAAATTGGAGGGCTCGTGAAATACAGCCCCAAGAGCGTCCGGCCCGATTTATCGCCCTGCGTCCTGTCCCCGCGCCCCAGGGGGAAAGTGATGTGCGTGCTGCCGTTGCAAATGCAACATTTATTTAACATTCACGACGCACAAGTCAGCGCTAATGCTATCAGAGAGGGGTGTGCGTACGCTGAGCTACACGTACGTGGAGGTCCTGATTAGTATGAATGAGTGAAGGTGGCCTCGCCATCTGCCTCTTTTTTAAACAGTAACCTGATTTTGTGGTTCTACGGGGAGTGGGGATTTTTCACCACGGCTTTCAAATGCCATGGCTATTAATTCTTTAAATCGCATTTAGCTTTGCAGAAATGGTTGAGGTCTGAATTTGCACAAGGAGTGTTTATCCTCTAACATGTTTCAGCAGGTTTTGATGCGCAGATGGACAAACCTGCAACATTTAAAAAAATAAATTACCCAGTTCTATGGATTATCTTCACACCTCCACCAGTCAAAACAATATCAAATGTGAAGATAATTTTCTCTTATCATCTAGCATTCAGGATATCTAGTTTTAACAAAGATGGCCTCTATTCATCCATAGGCAATTTTAGACCCTAGAATCCACCAGAATTAAGAGATTGTGTGATTTCTTTTCATGCTTACTGAGGCTGCAAACAATTTTTAAGGGTATTTCACTCTTAATTCATCCCTTACAAGTCATTTAAAAAAGTAAAATTTTGTTGTATTTTCATCCTTTACTCTGTATTGGGTCCAGCATACCAGGGCCACGAGTTATTGATAACTGAATTGAGAATGTCTTCTCAAAAATTCCTGTATTTGAACTGAGGTAGCCATTTGGAAATTGGTAACTACAAAAGCAAGTTTTTCAAAACAAACTTTCAAACAAGCCAAAATTTTGCAAAATTTTAAAAATACTTGAAATTACACATATAGAACGACAGACAGACAGATAGATAGAACGAGACAAAACAATAGAAGAGACAGAATGACAGACAGAGACGGAGACAGGATGACAGAACGATAGATAGAATGAGAGACAGGGCGAGAGACAGAATGATAGAACAATAGACAGAACGATGGATAGATAAGACAGACAATGACAGACAGATAGAACGAGAGATAAATCATAGAAGACAGACAAGACAAAGACAGAATGACAGAAATATAGATAAACAGTTATAGACAGACAGACAAATAGACAGATACAGACAGACAGACAGACAGACAGAGAGACAGAGAGACATACAGACAGATAGAGACAGACAGATAGAACGAGACAAAACAATAGAAGACAGACAGACAGAATGACAGACAGAGATAGAGACAGGATGACAGACAGGATGACAGACAGAATGACAGAACGATAGATAGAACGATAAAACGATAGATAGATAGATAGATAGATAGATAGATAGATAGATAGACTGAGACAAAACAATAGAAGACAGACAGATAGAATGAGACAGATAGAGACAGGATGACAGACAGAACGAGAGACAGGATGACAGAACGAGAGACAGAATGAGAGATAGATAGATAGATAGATAGATAGATAGATAGATAGATAGATAGATAAAGACAGACAGACAATGACAGACAGAGAAACAACAAGAAAACAACAAAACAAGAAGACAGACATACAAGACAAAGACAGAAATATAGATAAACATATATAGACAGACAAATAGATAGACAGGCAGATAGAAAGACAGACATACATACAGACAGACAGACCGATAGATAGACAGACCGACAGATAGAGACAGACAGATAGATATCTGCTACACTAACCACACGAAACTCCATGTCAGAAGCCTGCAGCGCATCCTAAACACCTCGTAAGAGTCAGACCCACATTCCCCATCGCCACGCACCCCCAGGGAGCTTGTTGTTTACCAATCTATTCCGAACCGGAGGGGGCCACACAACAACATTTTTTTTTGTTAACACACCCTGCACCTCACTCATTCACACACGGCCTGTGCTTGACTGACTGGAAAGTCCGAGGATGAAGCTGTCGGTGCTAACAGGTCAAAACAGGAGAGAAGTTAGGAGGAGTGGCTCAGTGATTGATCGACATATTAATGCCATCGGCGGGTGAACTCTGCTGGAAAAAAACAACAACACTGACACGGACAGCGACGGGGGTCGCTTGTGCAGTTACAATAATTACTAATGCACAAAATAAAAAGAAAGAAAATGGCAAAAGCAATTAAGGACTGACTCCACCAATACCCAACCCACCTCCCCCCCTTAATCAGTTCCAACCCCTTTTCAGCACTGACGGGACAATTAGTGAATAGCGCAACCTTCCATCCCCCTTCACACACACACACACACACACACACACACACACACCAACAAACCACGCTGTTACTGGGACACAATGGGGCCCATTGTAAGATCTGGCAGTGTGTGGCAGCACTGCCCGTTAGGCGTTTGGCTGTGGCTACGTTGAGTGTGTGTGTGCGTGCAGGCCGCTCAAGCATGGGGACAAAAGGGGAAGCGCTGGCCTGCTGCTTCCATCAGCTCGGTTGCCTTTGGAAAAGCCAGAGTCAGAAGGAAGGAGGCTATGACCCAAAGCTCTTCCACTCTCTCCGCTATCACGCCCTGCCATATGCTGACCCCAGCAGCCCGGCACTTATCGCTGCCAATCAGCAGCCAGCGGGCCTGCCCCCACTGTCACGCCGGAGCTGGCGCAGTCCCACACACACCACTGGACTGGCACGGCCAATAGGGAAGCCGCTTAGCACGTCCCCTCCTCTCCCCCTGCGTCCCAATCGACCACTGACAGATGGAAGATGGCCGTGACTCTTAGACTTACGTGTTTTTTTTTTTATCGAGTCCAAGCCAACAACACCCAATCTCCCTCTGGCCAACTCGGAGCCGCGAGCCAGACGGATCAGATAATGTGGGTTTCTCGCAGCACAATCGGGGGTTGAAGGACCAGATCTAGATCCACTTCATTCCAGGATGTGTTACAAGGAACCGAGCAGCTGTAACGATCCGGTAGCCTGGGGGCGAGACAGGTCAACTAGCTCTAATCGAAATGGGGTGTTTAAAACACACACACACTTCCACATATGGCAGCCCAGACTGTAGCAGAACATTTTATCACTCAGGCCCAACATGGTGCCCTCAGAGACTGAGGCTGGCTGTAAGGCCCCGAGCTCGGGCTCTTTTTTCACACATGGCCCTTTGGATTACTCCTGTGCTATCTGCGGTTTAACCCTGTTATTTTGTCTGCCCAGCATTCATAACACTGACCCAAGCCAGCTACCTGCTATCTGCTGTTTTTTTTCTTTCCCTCCAACAGACATTAAGACCAAAGAGGCCCCTTTCTCTCCATTCCAGGCCCTAATTTCACAGTCATGCCGAATGAGGGATCAGTGCGCGGGGAGGCAGATGGACGCAGCCCGGGGCCAAGAGAAAGAACTGGAACTTAGTGTCAGGCACAAGAGAGGTTGAGGCGTGTTGGCTTACAGAACGAGAAAAGGGAAGAGATGAAGGAAAAAAGTGAGAACAGCGGATGAAAAAGTCTGAGTTTATTGAGTTTAAGTGCAAAAATTAGAGAAAAGAAAGGCTGTTTTGACGTGGCTTGACTGCGGACTCTTTACAAAAGGAAAATGCTGGTCTGTAGGTCTTAAATCTAAATCATTTACTTCACAACACATGTCTCTGCTGAGCTAAAAGGGGATTATGATGATCATGTGTCAGTTGATAGCTACGAAAGCGGCTGGTGCACCATTTAAACATTTCTAAATGAGGAGCTCTACAGCAAGAACAGCACCTGACATGTGTATCCAGAGAAAATCTAATTGTCTCTGTTTTTGTGTGAAACTAAAGGAAATGAATTGAGGCTCAGCGTATGATGCAGTTCAGGTGGAAGAAAATGAGCTTGATTATACAGATGAAAAAAAAAAGACGCAACGGAAGCCATGAAAGCCTTGAAAGTTACTTTAACTACTTCCACTTCTTTCCAATTACACAAATCAGCCCAAACACTGTGATTGACCAACAATGCAACCCAATTTAGCCCAATTAACCTGATTTTAATGAATTTTAATGAATGACTTTTATAAGTCAGTTCTTTTAGTGAATCAAAGCATATGATGCATTCAATTAACTAGAATTTATGAACAAATAATCCTTATAAGTCAGTTATTTTTGTGAACTAAAAACACAGCACGATCATTGAAGCCTAAATCCTGAAACGAATGACTATCATGAACCGGTTCTTTTAATGAATCAAAAACACATAGTGTGACCAATGTAGTCCAATCCATGAACAAATGACTCTTATGAGATGGTTCTTTTAGTGAATCAAAAACATACAGCACAGTCAGCTTAGCTTGTATCCCAAAACAAATGACTCTTATGAGAGCTTTTCTTTTAGGGAATCAAAATGTACAGCACAAACAGTGCAGCCTTAACCCCCCAAAAATGACTCTAATGAGCCAGTTCTTTTACTGAATCAAAAACACAGAGTGACTGATGTAGCCAAATTTAAGAACAAATGACTCTTTTGAACAGTGTTCTTTTAGTGAATCAAAAACATACAGCACAATCAGCTAAGCTAGAAACCCAAAACAAATTACTCTTATGAGCTGGTTCCTTTAGTGAATCAAAAACAAATAGCATGACCAATGTAGCCCAAATCATGAACAAACAAACTGAAAGCTTCTGGATCGGAATCAAATAAAATCTAGATTTTCACATCAAAACCATGACGTTGCCCCAGAACGATGTCATGAATTAATTACACTTATGATGGCTCATGGCTAGCTCCTTATGAGGACTGAACCAGCAACTTTACCAGCTCTGCACTTTAACAACTAAACCCATCCCACCCGTTACAGATTGATTTAGAGATACAAGGATGTTAAGGGGACAATTAGGTTACATCACTTTCTCTCTCTCTGCAATGACTTCATGTGGCGGCACCATCAACAGGTAAGCAGGAGATACTGTGACTTCCTTCCTCGCATCCCTGGGGTCCTCTCAGTCTCACGGGCCACTTTCCACATAGGAGAGCAGCCGTTCTGGCACATAGATCTTCTAATCACTGCTACCCTGCCATCCATCCCTCACAGTCATCAATTATTCGCACAGGACAGAAAGAAAATAAGGTGCGAGGGCGCTCAAAGAAAGAGGAAAAAAAGAGGGGAGGGATAGTTTCAAAATAAAGAGAATCAGACTGAAAGAAAAACAGACGGAGAGAGAGAAAAGGTTTGGAGAGACATCCGTCGATAATGACAGATTACTGTAATTCAGGCTGTCAGGAGCATCGACCTGTGCGGCTCACGCCAATCAATAGCTCAGTCCACTATCGAGCTCCGCGCAGGCACACAGATGGGCGAGATTGCTGCGAGCGAAAGACTCAAGCTGAGCCAAACAATCTCTCTGGCTTGGAGGACATGGCAGATGAGAATCGCTTTCCCCCCCTTTTCTGTCTCTCATTTTCTCCCCTCCTCTCCATCTTTGCTTTGTTTTCTGGAAGTAGCATCTCTATGATAAGAAAAGAGCGCTCTTAAAGAAAGGTTAAAGGTCTTCGGTAACAAAAAGCCAGAGAGACTGGATTTGGACTTGGAAATGTTTAGATATTGAACCTTATCTAAAGCATACAGTGAATGAAATTGTGGTTGTAAACAGTTCGAAAACAAAAAACAAACTGTCATTGTAAAACAAATGACATTTTTATAGTGGCACTTGTCCATGCAAAACCGGTATGATGAGTGGGTGGTTGCTTACAAGTTCAGATCCAGCTTGTGTGGCTCATTCAGACTGAAGGCCTTCAACCTTTCTTTAAAAGGGGTGTTTGATGATGATTACACTTTTTTAACTTTAGTTAGTGTGTAAATTTGAGCATAAACAACATCTGCAAAGTTACGACGCTCAAAGTTCAATGCAAAGGGAGATAGGGTAGGGACTACAACAAGCTTCTTCCCGGGTTGGTGACATCACAAAGCCCAAAATTTACATAAACCCTGCCCCCGAGAACACGCAACAAAGGGGGTGAGGCCATGTTGGGCTGCTTTAGAGAAGAGGAAGAGTTGTTGTAGTAGAGTGTTGTTGCCATGCGTTCACTTTACACCGGACTGCGTCACAAATGAGGGTCAATTCAACGCTGGATTTGCACAAAAGATTAACATGACGGCACATGCTAGTCGATGAGTTGCATCAACTCCACAGCAACTACATAAATTTATCCACTATCCATTCAGAAACGTCAAGTTGCATTCTAAAAGTTGTAACTTCTTCCTGAGTCTCTCCATCAGCGTCCGACTCCGGTTTGAACAATGTAAGGCCAGACACTGTTACTGATAATCGTCATTTTCTCTGCATGAGATTCTCCAGCTTTGTTGCTGTTGAGCAACTGAAGCATGAGCTGTTAAAGCTCCGCCCTCTTCTGGAAAGGGGACTGGGAGCAGCAGCTAATTTGTATTTAAAGGGACACACACAAAAACGGCGTGTTTTTGCTCACACCCAAATAGGGGCAAATTTGACAAGCTATAATAAATGATCTGTGGGGTATTTTGAGCTGAAACTTCACAGACACATTCTGGGGATATCAGAGACTTATATTACACCTTGTGAAAAGAGGCATGATAAGTCCCCTTTAAAAGTGCTCTTTTCTTATTAAAATGATAATGATGATGGTGATGATGATGAGGGTCAAAAGAGCTGACTGTCAATGATTTTCTTGTCTGATATGGCTCAGGTTCGTCCTACATATAAATCTATGGAATTTTTCTCGTTCGCCACTTAGAAAAGCAACAGCACACCATTCCACAACCATTAGTCACATGATTTGAGATATGCAGGACATGTACAGGTCCAAATCCCTTTCCTTAAAACATGAGCAATAGAATTACCCTTTGCAAGCACCACTAATTATTAGGGCTGTAAATCAATTTTCATAAACAAATTGTAATTAATCTGAATGCATTAAATTGATCAAAAGTGACAGTAAAGACATTTATAATGTTACAAAAGATTTCAAACAAAATCTTCTTTTCTATTTCTCAAAGAATCCTGGAAAAATGCATCATGGTTTTGCCAAAAAGTACTGGATCATGTGACACTGTGGCTGCCGAAAACTCAGCTTTGACATCATAGGGATAAATTACACTTTAAAAAAAAAAAATCAAAATAGTAAACAGTTATTTTAAATTGTAATAATGTTTCACAGCAATATTACTTAAATAAATGCAGCCTTAGTAAGCATAAAAGACTTCTTTCAAAAAAAAACCCAAAGTTTTGAATGGTAGTGCACATGAAGCTACTTTTGTTAAACGTTCCATATGGGTTTGATTTATAAAAAAACAACTTCTATTAAAGCTTTTCACTACTTTGACAGCCCTGATAATTATGTAAAGGTAAACAAGCAAACGCTAGTACTTATATAAGCTTTTTTTAAGATACAATGTATGTTGTGCATATATAAATATCACTAAAAAAGGGGTTGAAAAGACCCAAACATTAAGATTAAGAACCACAGCAGAGATTCAGATTGTGTGACGGAGGAAAAACAGCAAATTGCCAGAGAAGGATTTCAAAAGCAAATGGCAGTGCATCATGGTTAGCAGGCACTGAGGGGTGATCAGAATGATTCCATCACCCGCCTGACTGGGTGAGCAGAGAGCGGTGCTCTACATGTGCAGAGCTGAGAAATAAGATGTCAATAATTATCGAGCGGCTCTACCTGCTCCCGCTCTGAGAGGGAGACCAACCTGACCGCTTGCAAGTCAATCCGTATATATGTGAGCCAGGTCTGTACGGCAGGAGGAGAGAGAGCAGAAAACGTACCAACAAATGATAATAGGCTTCATGACAAAATGTGCACTCATTAGTCTGGGAAAAGGATACAAATTTTGGTAAAGAGGAATGAGGGATTTTAGAGCTCTGCTGGCGTTGATGGCTGTGGCTCGCACCACTGTGGGTAAGATATTTCCATCCACTATGGCTCCATCAAACAAAGGACCGAAGAATGGCACCTGTGGAAAGTGAGATGACATGATATATGAACACTTATTGGACTGTGAAGAGCAAAATGTGAGACAGGAATAAAATACACATTTCGATCATTATAAAGGGCTATTCACACACCCACAAGTCCACATTTTCAGCATGAAAAATGTGCATGACAAAATTGTAAAACAAAACAATGAATCTCTATTAACTCCTTCACACACTGAGTCTAAAATATCATATTGTGATGGTCTGTTTTTTATATTTTGATCCATTTGATTTTATACACTAGTTCAGTGTCACATGATTCTTCAGAAATCATTCTAAAATATTGATGTTCTTCACAAGGAACATTTCTTACTATTATCAATGTTGAAAACAATGTTGTGCAGCTTAATATTTTTATGGTAACTGTGATAGCTTTTTTCCCAGAATTTTTTGATGAATTGAGAGTTCAAAAGAACAGCATTTATTTGAAACCGAAATCTTTTGTAACATTATAAATGTCTTAAATGTCATTTATGTGTCCTTGCTGAATAAAAGTATTAATTACAAAAATAAAATAAAAAATCTTACTGACCCCAAACGTTTGAACAAGTGTATTTTATTTGTTCTCACATACCAAATATTTTATTTAGTATATTCAAGTATCTAAAATTATTTTTTTTTCAGTCAGAGTGAATAGTTTTGGTATAAAAATTGTTTGCAAATACATAGTCGTATTAGAATTTCTATGAACAAGCCTTTACACAGCATATAAGCTAGTAGTTTTATCCTTCAAATAAAAGGAGGCATGGAAATGTCAAAACCTTCGACGTATTTCAGCCGGTTACATAAAAACCCCTGACATTAAGCAGAAAAGACACAGTGAATAGCCCTCATGCACTGAAATGGGGTCTAAATGGACTTTCATAAAAGCCAGGCCTCGTCTTTCTTTATCTCTCCATCTTTCTACATTTCCTCAGACTACATGAAAGACTGTGCCTCTCGTCTCAGATCCATCTCCACAGCGGAATTCGATTCTGAGAATCCCATTCATTCAATTAGCCCTGACATAACTGAGCAGGAAGCAATGGCTGGTAGTGCCCAAAGACAGATATGCTTCCACTGTCTCCTGTACGAAGCATTGAGCTCATTTACAGAAAAACAAATGGGCGTGATGCACAAACAAACATCTCTATTTTACTGTATATCGATCTCTTTCTTTGACATTCGTTAAAATCGTTTTTTTTTCCCCTCAAAGTGTGCGCCGAGGGTTTTGGGGACTTTGGATGCATTTAGCCAATAGGCCCGTCAGACAGTTTGCTTCAAATAACCGGTTCAAAAAACGTGCTAAAAAGAGTCAAAGGTGTCAAATTTTCTTATTAGGTTTTTAAGGTTTATACACTACCGTTCAAAAGTTGGTAAGATTTTTAAAAATGTCTTTAAGAGAAGTCTTTTGTTTAAACAAAAATACAGTAAAAACATTTGTACTGTGAAATAATATTACCATTTAAAATAACTTTCTATTTTAATTTATTTTAAAATGTCATTTATTCCTGTGTTTGCAAAGCTGAATTTTCAGCATCTTTAATCCAGTCTTCAGTGTCACATGATTCTTCAGAAATCATTCTAATATGTTGTTTTGGCACATAGGAAACATTTATTATTATTATCACAGTTAAAATTGAAAACATTTAAAAAATGACTCCGAACTTATAACAGTAGAGTATAATTCAACATATCATGCCATCCCTCAGTTTTTCCTCAAAGTTTTCTAATGGAATCAAGTGATTTAAATATGTTTTACAAATCTATTTGAACTAAATAAAATAAAAAACTCTTTGTTTATGACATGTCTAGTTACAGACAGGAATCAAAAGTAATTAAATGATGGTTTTGTTCGTCTGAACCGTTACATCAGCATTCCTTTTTCAGTGTTGAGCTCACCTCAGGTTTTTTGATGATCTGGATGCTGTACATGTGGTTCTTCATTGGGTATATGATGATGAGCACGTCTCCAAACTCAGTAGGAATGATGCCTCTCCGGTAGTCTCGCGAATGCTCGGACCACACAATGTGCACTTCATCGTTACCCAGGTGTCTTAACTGTATGGAGAGAGTGGATACATAGGAGATGCAATTTAGATTATACTTTTGTCCAAACATACGGTTCCTCTACAGTAACCTCAGGCGGAATGGTGATACCTCACATTGTTTGTGAAGTTCACATCCATAATACAACTGTATGTATTGTTTACACTGCAAAAGTGCAAGAAGCCTTAAGCTTGTGTGCCAGTCATACTTTATGACCATCACGTTCTCTAAAACAAAACTAACTGGTCTGAATTGAATCTAAACTGTGCGTTGTCTGAGCCGTGGTGCAGCGCTATCTAGTACAGCATTTATTAACCTTGCGCTGTGACAGTTGAGAGAACGGCCACCCTGTCTCCCTCTTCCCTTCTCATCTATCTTCCCACGATCACTCCATCTTTCTGGGACCCGCTCAATCACTGCCATGGCCATGGGCGCAGTGACCCGTCAACTGTCCCGAGCGACGGCCGCAACCTTTATGCAACTAATGACAAACTCTGTCCTTTGGACTCAGTCATTTTTTAACTGCAGTGTTCTGCTCTGCAGCAACGCCTGAAGTTATTTAAAACAGTACGGGTCATAGGAAGACTAGCTTGTAAAATAATTAATTAGTATAAGGGCAATCAATTTATAATGTAAACATAAAAAAAACACATATACAGTGCTTAAATTTATTAGACCACCTGTCAGAATAAATAGAAAGCACAAATATTTTAGGAAACTGTCAAAAACTTGTTTAAAACTAAAACTTTTATTTTCATTTATTAGGCACATAAAAAAATGAAATAACTAAATAGTCTTTATTCACACATAACACAAAAAAATTATATATTTTATTTTTATTTTGTATTGCCTCCTTTGGCCATTTTTGCTGGCATTGTTTGTATGTACTTTTCCACAGTCTCTGTTGTTATTTACTTTCAAATAGTTTCTAGTTGTTCCAAAAGACTTGCTTTTGATGAAAATTTTGTGTGATCGATTGATTAATTGATTGATAGTTAGTTTAAGGCAGCTGTGTCACAAACCTTACAGTGGGTGGTGGTCTAATAAATTTGTTATATATATATATATATATATTTTTTTTTTTTTATGGACTATAAACATTTATGGCCGATTATTTTTTTCAATTCACTTGCAATTGGCAAGTGTGGCAAAAAGTTAATATTGGATCCTTTAGAGTGCATGTTAGTGTTAGGCAATAAAAAGTGCATAAAACCACAGCTGTAAAGGAAGGGAAAAAAAGCAGAAAAATAAATGTGTGTGCGTGTGGCACCGGCGGTCGCGCTGACACGCTTTAGTGTCTAGTTAACATGGTTTAGAGTTGCTATCGGAAGATCGTGCTCTGGATAGCCTCTCCAGCAGCCCTTGCAAATCCAATTTGCCTCTGAGGAGTCATGATAGGCGATGCAGCACAGGGACGGACCCAATCTAATTTGGGCGGAATAAAGCCGTGTGTGGCGTGGAGGTCCCCTCAGCTCCCCTGCAGGGCAGGGACGGCAGTCCAAAACCCTTCCACCGGGCCCAGCAACCCCGCACATCACTTCACCCCACGCCTTGTGCTCAAATTACAGCCATGAATTACATCCAGCCTTCAGCTGCACTGCCGCAGACCGGCGGCTGCCATTTCGTTCCAGGGTGTGTGTCCGTGTGACAAAATGATTGGAGTTTTATTGGACGATAAGGTGGTCTGGACTGAGAGATTTTCTTTCATCTGGGCCATCTTTGTTTAATCATGTAATATCATTCTGAGAAATGCCACATTCGCTTGGTGGCCCGTGGTGCAGATCGTGGCAACGTTGCAAGAGAAATTCAAACGGCCTGTCCTCAATGTGATAAGATGATATAGATCTGCATTAGATTTATTATTGCATGATGTGCTCTGTCACCTCTATGACACAAAATGTAGCAGGAAAGAAATGTCTGAATTATTAAAAAAAAAAAGTGATCGGCGTAACTAGAGCATAAATCCAGGGTTTTACAGTGTTAAAGGGAGTTACTTTGAATATCTTCGGATCGGAACTCTCTCTGATGACTGTCAGAATCACAGCTGACAGACGTAAATGCGATAACTTTTTGTTGTGTCGAACACAACAAATATTTTCACCTCAGAGAAGAAAGTGCATTGTATTTCATGTCACTTTTTACGTAATTTTTATCTTTATTTTAATCTTAATTTTTATTAAGAGTGGGATTTTTTTTTTTTTATTCTTTTGTGGCCTATTTGAACAACATCAGGGTGAAAAAAAATTAATTTAAGGGTGAAAAAACTCTTGAAGACTTCTACATGAAAATGTCCTCTTATGACTTAACATGTGAAATGAGCAAAAATAAGCATTTAATAGCCATTGATGTATACATTTTGACCTGGTTTCATTTCTTAAATCACCTACTTTACATGATTCAATCGATCCACAATCAAATACTTGTAAACAAAAAGTCCAGCACTTGAATATCCTATTTCACTTTTAAGATATTAGATAAGATATTAGATAAATAGTTGCAAACACATTTCAGTTTGCCTTGATGTTAAAAAAAAAAAAAAAAAATCCACTTCATCTTTCATCCGTGCAAGCATCAAACATCTTTTTTTTTTTTTTTTTTTTAAACAGTGGGCCCTGAAAATGGACCTTACATCTTGTCACCCTTCTGCAAAGCCAATTACAGCCCAGCATCTTCCCGACAATATCCCATAACCCCCTTTCAGCATACCTGCTCAGCTCATAAAAACAGAGAAGACACAAAAAGCTGTAGGCGAGACCATTTAGATTAAACGTGGTAATCTAATTATAGCCCCCCTTTCCCACCCTAACTAACGCCCCATGAAACGTCCCTCTCATGGTCCACTGTAGCCCTCCCTCCCTCTCCACTGTGTCACTCGCCGGAATATCACATTTCTATCAGTGTTCATTAATAAGTCTTTGGGGCGCATTAGCACCTTATCGCCTCGTCTCTGCCCCAGAAGACGTATGAGTGAGGAAGTGAGGGGACAGCTCTAATGACAAGCGATTGGTCATTCGGCATGGGGCTGGCTGCTCCACAAACAACCCCATATCACAGCCTTCCAGCCAAGCTCATTAAGGATAATGCTGCACATTATTAGATTTGTGCTGCCCATGTGAACAGAAAAAAATACCCATGCAGACAGAAATTTGCGGGTGTTTCTTCAACTACTGACACTTTAATGCCCCATGGGTTGTTTTTTATTAAAACTAATAGCTTTCAACATTGTACTTTTTGTTATATGAAGGTCACATTAAAACGGACTTGGTAACTTTTTACAATGCCTCAATTGTTTTGATTTTGCTACTAGATTGTATTGTTTACCTTTTTCCCAGACCCAGAATTTCTTCTTAAAATGTGAAAATCAATCTTAAAAATATTATTTTTTAAACTATGATCATCTTTAAAAAATAATCATAACACATTTAAAACTTTATTATGTGACAAAATGATCACATTTTTGATCAAATGTACAGACATGGACTGTGTACAGACATTAACTGTTTGTTAGTGGTGGTGTCATTACCATCACAAACAACAATTTTGCCAATACTAATAATAATAACAATAAAAGCTAACGCACTTGTTCACCAAGCAGACAAAAGTCAGTGGACAAAGTGTGCTTGAGATGAAATATAAAACTTGATGTGAAGTAAAAAAGGTAAATATAACTTGAACAGAATATTTTAATAACATAATTTACAATCAACTTCTAATTTTGTCAATTTAAGCAAGAAAATATCAATTAGCCTTAGCAAGTCTGTACTTTCTTTTTTTTCAAAAATGTTTTTTTGAGTCATCATTTCCACTGAATCCTATTAAACTACATAATTTGCGATGTGATTCACTGCTGGATTTTATTAGTAAACAAAAAAATAAACTAGTCAGAACGTAAAAAGTGTGTTTTAAGAGCATTTAATTTATAAAAGCCCACAGGCCAAAAAAGTGGCCATAGTTGAAGAAACAGCAGAGTAGAAAAAGAAAAATGTAGCAATGTTTCTCCGTGAGGTCACATCGACTGCGAGGAACAGTGAGAAAAAGAAAGGGTGCGACACCCCTCTTTAAATAAAAGAGAGACAGAGATAAAAGCCAGTGGGTGAGGCAGAACGAGAGAATAAAGTACGGCTGTTAGGAGTCATTACTCTCTCTTTTTCTCTGTTCTGATAGTAGAGAGGACCTTTTCTCTCTACAGGGAACCCAGAAACACAAAAGTGCCGCTCTCGGCAGGTATAAGTGTCCCACCCCTCAGATTAGCCTGGGCTAGGTTTAATGACAAGGTGTGAACGCACAGGTCAGTGAGGTTCAGTATCCCACTTCACCCACAGCACAGGAAGAGAAGAGCTGCACTGCTGGAGAAAACTCAAGACAGAAGAATGAAAGAAAAGAAATCACACAGACTACAGTCTAAAAGGCCTTCCACAGGTGAACAGGCAGGGGGAAAGTTTAACTCTTTAGAGAATCAACAGTTTTTGAGTGATGGAAAACAGGATTTTTTCTTTTCCTTTGAGATTAGTGTACTATGTAGATATGTTTATGACGCAAAGCTCCCATCCCAGTTGGTGAAGCTGCAAAAATTAGTCATTTAGATGTTTTGTATCCCCCTGACTTTCATTGTATGGATTGAAATGTTCTTCAAAATATGTGTTTTGCAGAAATTAAAATCATACAGAACGCAGAGGCTATTTACAATAAAGTCCTAAAGGTACAGTAGCAACAGCTTTTTTTTTTTTTTTTTTTTTTTTAATTCTAAGGATCAGAGATGTGGTAGAAATCAGTGTTGTAACTGCTGAATAAAACTATTAAAATGGTTTGTTAATTGCAAACTAAAAATAAATATAAAATACAAATATTAAATGAAAAAAAAAAAAAAAGAGAAATGTTGCATTGGCAACTAACAGAAATGAAGTTGAAGGGGGAAATAAAAATAAAATCTATAAGGAAATATAAAAAAAAAAAACTAATAAAAACAAAAGCACATAACAAAATTAATAAAACTAAAATTAAACCTTAAAGTATAAAAAGCTAATTCAAAATATTAATAAATACTATAATAGTATCTAAACAAAAATTGGTCATGTAACCCAAATAAAATCATGAATTTACTTTGAAATGGCATCTTTTACAAGTTCACCTTTTTAGTGAGCGAGTCGTCGGAGTCCGGAGGCATGCGTGTGGAAACATGGAACATCACTTCAACTGTAGAGGTGGCAAAGTAGGGCATGGTCAAACCCGTGCTCTTGTTCCGCTGCAGGCCGCCCATGAAACCACAATGGCTCGTTAGGTTCACCTGAACACAAAGGAAAAGAGTTTGTCGGGGCCCATGTATAAATATCCTATAAAACACTACAATTAATGCTTAAATATACAAGACAATATCACATAATTAATTGTCAAGATCTTACCTCCCAGCCCAGGCCTGACACAAAGTCTTCATACGCCTGACTCCCAGCTGTGTTGGACAGAATTGAGTGCTTGTCTTCCTGCCCCTCTGCCACATAAAACACAGCAATCTTGTGTGTTTCACGACTGCAGAAAGTAAATAGAGAAGAAAGCAAATTTAGGAGCCAAACAGGAGTACACTTTCATGAAGGTGGTCTCTCAGACTATAGAAAATAACAGCTACAGTAAACGATATCATTTTTCACCTCTGCCCTTACAACAACATTCCTAATGGCTTTAAAGAAACAACACTGGATAAAAAGTAGCATAACATACCACTGCCTTGAATCCAGATTCTTCAGCTCTCTCAGTAGTTTTTCATTCTTCTTCAGCAGGTGGAAACTGTTCCTAGAGATGGGACATTTTAACATAAGAGCTAATGGAGAGAAATATTCTACAAAATTACTCATTTTTGATCACTTCAGGTTAATTAGTGATCAACAACATCTATATATTGAAAAAGAAAGAAGGTAGATAAAATAAACAGATAGATACATAGATAAATAAATAAAGAACAATAGACAAAAAAACAGACAGACGGATAGAACAACATAAAGATAAAAAAATAGAGGCATATAGGTATATAAAACGATAGAACAATAGAGAGATGATAGATTTATGATAGACTGTTTTGATGCCCTTGGTATGGTCCACGGACTTCATTTAGAGAAGCGCTGCTCTAGACTGTGCGTTAGATATCTTTCATTATGTGCCTGCCTGCTTAATTATAGTCTTCCTTGTTTTTCTCACAGACTCCTGGGAAAGTCTGACCTCGCAAATGAAACGCAAATAAAAACAAAAACAATAGAAGAGCCTATGTGGAAAAACATCTTAGATGAACCATAAAATGAAAAACCTTCACATGATGCCATAAAAAGAAACAAACAAAAAATAAATAAATAAAAATAAATATATATATATATATATATATATATATATATATATATATATATATAAAATGATAAAGCAACTTTTTTTCTGTCTGCAGCTTTTATAGTTCAGTTACTTTCTCCCTTTCCCCCGCTTTATCATTTCCTCCCTCCAAGTGGCCGCATGAGTCATGTGGAAAAGCCACACGATGCTCTCTAAAAGGACTTTTTGTTTTGTTCTCCTTTTCTTTGAGCAGGGGTCTCTTTATTAGCTTGTTGCAATGTAATGGTCTTCATTTTCTCCATTGAAAGTGAGCCATTTCAGGAGGCGAACGCGTGAACGGCATAAAAGGCTGACATTAGGTGCGCGCTCACACACACAATGAGCCGGCGGATTGCAATGCCTTAGTCTCTGACCACGGATAAATGATACATGAATGCCTGGAGAGCGGCAGCAGGACAATTCCTCATTAAACAGCCCCTATGCATTTTCTCCCAGCTCTCCAACTCATAATAACCCTCCAGCCACATTCGAAAGGTAGCAGCCTTTTTATTTTCACCCGGCGTATCAGGCAAGAATGAAAAGTACCGCGGCTGCTCGGCAGATAACAGACCCCTCAAGAATTAATCCCCCCATAAAAGCTGCGTACGTGCACACACACCCCGTACCCGGAGCTGTTGAAGAAAAGCCCCCCTCCCGCCCCCGCCCCGACAACTCTATGAGGGAATGGTGAAAAAACAATTTTCCTGCATTAATCTCATAACACAGAGCATGTATATCATGAAAATTAATGCCATTACATTCAAGGAGAAAAATAACCCCAATTTTCCAATTATTTGTCATCCGGAAATATTTAACCATTCTCTGTAATACCACAAAATGGAATGGGATTGAACCTTTACAGTGAAATGCAATGTGGGGAACCATTATGAATTAGGGAGGGGGATGGACACTGAGACTGAGCAGTAAGTGAGCAGCACTGTAGCATCTATTGGTGGATAAGCTAATCAAAAAGATGTTGACTGTTTAAAGCAGATTAACACGGCTCTGCACAATCAGGGAGAGGTGCGAGCAAACAGGATGTTTACATGTATTATCTGCCTTCAACAACGTCACCCAGATTGTGCTAACAAACTCCAGCAAAACAATGTAGTGATTCTCTTAGGGGGGGAAAATGGCAGGGTGGTTTGATGAAGTATTGCTGAACGCTTAATTCACATAATTTTAACTCCAAAAGATTAAACTTTTTTATATGGCGGTTAAACTAGTTAAGCTACGATAAAGACATAATAGAATTGACAGAATCATGGTTTGTGGAATTCGCCTCTGTGATTTGTAATAAACTGTCCAAAAACTCAATGTTAACCAAAAAGGGGACTATTTTTGGTAATATTTTGTATTTTATTAAATCAATGTACCATCTATTTCAACAAATCTTGATTGCATTGATTGAAGGCTCACACGCTCAAACAACAAATAATAAAACAGTTCTCTGTTCATTTTTAGGTAGACATGAAAGTAATGACTTGGGGTTCAGTTTGTGAAGAACTGCAATGCTCGATAGTATTACTTGAGACAGGCTTTTTTTTTTTTAAATACATCTTTAAAATACGTGGCACTCCAAGTGCTGAACTCCCACTAATTATGGTAATCTGCAGGTAGTGCAAAACAGTGTTTTTCAATGAGTAAATTTTTGGGTTTTCTGCAAAAATCATATAACAACAAAGCCTGTCATTTTCTTCTTAAGAAAAAAAATAAGATGTCCTTAAAAAAAAAAAAATAGTTGAGAACTTGAAATTTTTTCTCAAGTTTTTCATGAATCTGGTCTTCGGACTTCTAAAAAACTTCTAAGTTCTCAGTTAGCAACTCTAGCGTAGGGAAACCACACTTGCCCACCATAAGGCCTGGTGTTTGCAAGTGGACATTTTCTGAAGGATCGCTCCTATAGATGTTCGACATCACAAATTTTTAGCTACCATCCCAAACCTGTAACCAGTAGGGTATACCAGTGTTTCCCAATCCTGTTCCTGGAGGCACCCCAATACTCTTGCTAATCAAACACACTAGAATCAAATCATTAAAATAGTCCAAGTAGTGAAATGGAAGGGTCAGATAAGGGAGACATCCAAAATGTGTATTGTTGGGATGCCTCCAGTGACAAGGTTGGTAAACACTAGGGTACACCACCCCAAAGAACATTTGTTACAAATAGGATTTGTACCCGTGGATACCCTAATGGATTTCCAGGCGTTTGCAACTACAATGTGTGTTTTCACGGTAATGAGTCTTACCTCTTCTCCCAGGAGTTCATGCCCAGTATGTTGAGGAGCAGTTTGCAGTAGTAGAAGGCTGACTGGGGTCTCTGCGGGCTTGGCTCTTGCTGCACTACGGCCCTCATGTTCAGCTCATTCCCACGATGCAGCGTGAAGTCCCGCTCCTCGGCACACTGCTTCAGGATGGCATTGATGACGTCGTTCTCCTGCTTCTCGGACACGCAGGTGGGTTGCGGGGCTGGAATGTTCAGTGGTGCACCAGTACATTGTAGGCACTCTGGGCTGGAGTATCCCAGGTACTGCAGCATCTCGTCCAGAGCATCCTCCCCATCCTGCAGGGAGTCCCAGCTCGGGATCACCTCTCTGCACCGCCGTTTGGCCTGTGGGGCCATTAGTTCCAGACCCGCCTCTTCCTCCTCGTCCTCTTCCTCAAGTTCTTCCTCCTCCCTGTCTTCTTTCATCTCGTCCTCGTGCTCATCTAGGTCCTCCTCATTCTCCTGAAAAGCTTCATCCTCTGGTTCTTCTTGACTGCCTTTCTCTAGACTGTCCTCATCTCTGCCACGCTCTCTACCACCCCCTCCTTGATTGGAGGATGTGTAGAGGTGCAAAGTTTGACTAGGCATGATGCAATGAGGTGGACCATACAGTACAGCCGAGTCCCAGGAGTGTTTGCCGGAAATGTCTCTCACGATCACCCGAACGCAGGCACTGGTGGTCGTAAGGCCAGCTGACATCCCGCCACCAGGCAGGCCGTCCTCTGCCCGGATTTGTAGGTAGGACAGCAGGGTGGTACCATTAAGCACGAAGAACTGCAAGTTGGGTGCATCAAAGAGTTCTTGGGTCAGGTCTGCGCTCTCGCTGTACGGGTTATCCTGGTTCTCGCACACCTGGCTGGTCAAAGTGGCCGGACCACCACTCATTGGACAGTGACCCAGGTGGTTGACCAGGTGAGATATCACCGTGCGTGCCGCAATTGAAATCAGGCCTTGCTGAATACGGCTCCTCACTACAAACAGACAGAAATAGAAAGACGTATTTGTAACATGAAATTTTCATAGATTTCCAAAGACAATTAGAGTGCCCATTATTCACATCTCCCACTCCTTAAGTGTTAATTTATGAAATATTTGGGCTAATTTAAACATGCTTTCAGTGACTATGAACAGGGAAGTTCTCTCAGCTTAAGTTTAATCATCTTAAGCACTCTTAGTTTAAATTCATTTGGAAACTACAGAATTTCATCATCTTAATTAACATTGTGTTGACAAATCAGTATTATGTCAGTTATTCCAGTTATTTTTAGCTGTACAAAACAGCTCGTTATGCTGCTTGATATTGCAAACTGGTATTTATTACCATATTATTTTAATGTATTGCCTTAATTATAAACATGCTGGTTTGTAGCGCAAACAGTTTAACAGTTTACTGCACTTTGATATTCTTCTCGTTATTTCCTTATAGTGGCTAATAAATCGGAAATCTCACACATTCAAAGAAAACACCTTATTTCTGCGTTAAAAAATATGGTGGATAAAAGTGAGATTATATATATATAATCTCACCTGTAGCTAACCTGTAGCAACAGTGAGATATATATATATATAGACAGACTGCAGTGATGACAAGGTGTCAGAAACAAGTAAAGGAAAAAAGTTTAAGCAATTGTTTCATCAGGGATGTAGCGATTTTCAGATCTATCAGTGTTAAACTCCTGCAGAGCGGGGATGAGTGAAGGTGCAGACAGCTCGTGTGAATACGGGGACATTAGGGTGTGATAAAGAATGCAGGATGCCTGGCGAGAGGTGCAGATGCCTTGATGCTGGTAAGAAGCTCCCACCGGAGACGCTCCCTTTACACACTGCCAGAACTTACAAAGAAACCATGCAGAGAGCAGCCCAATACCAGTACACTCGACGTGCCAGAGGCCCACTACCCCCAATCAACACACCACACCAATCACATTCAGCGACACCCTCCATAGCCTTAATGAGCCAAAACATTCTTAGACTGGAGCTCTCAGGGGGAGGGATTTTATCCTGATGAAGCAGTCTTCTGTTCAGACCACCTCAGCTGCAGAGTGCCCTCTGATACAGCAAGAATTCAGCGCTAGGAGTAAGAGTAATTTCAAGAGTAATGGAGGTAGGAAAGTGGTGGACACATGTCTCACTCAGGGTTGTAATGATTAGACATTTTCGTCTGATGGAGAGAAACACAGCACCGGCAGCACAGGAAACCAGCACCCTGCTGTCAATCTCAAGCCCATCCTCTCCCTGATACACACTGAAACTGGTATGAGGGACCAAACCGATTCATTGATGAAGACATTTAGAATGAAGACATTCCTGCTTCTGATTTGTTCTACTACTGTTCTACTTGTTTTAAGACAGGTTTTACAGAAAGTGATAAAGATGGGAGAAACATGGGTGAGTGGTGGTTAACACTGCGTCAAGTCCAATTCTTCTATGTCAATCCATGTTTTTGTCTTAACCTGTAGCAACAGTGAGAAATGATCAATTCAGTTCTATGTTAATCTGAGTAAAAAGCTGCTATGTAATGAAAAGTTAGAAAAGAATTTCGTTAGTCATCTTGGGTAGCTCCGCCCACAGTGACATCTCATTGGGGCAATACATTTTTGCAATAAATCAATAAATGATTTGAGCGATTCTGAGATTTTCCGATTGCATCTCGATTCTCTCTATAATCGTTTCTGAGCTTAGTTTTTAACAGCAGACGGCACTGCGTGCTTTAGAAGAAACAGCTGTCCTATGCTTGCTTCCAATTCCTTTACACACACCACTTGAACCTTCTATAAAATAATCATTCATAAAGTTCAAAAAGGTTGAAGCGAATTACAAGGGTGTTTGCAGTGAACTGTTTACATTAATCTTGTGTCATAAAAGCATTCTAAGGTGCAAGTACATTCTCAGACTCAGCCGAACACACGAGTGCTCTTCAGCGCTCTTCTTCATGAGCATTTGAGCGCGCGGTTAAAAACTAGCCTAGAGTGCCATCTGCTGTTAAAAACTAAGCTCAGAATTAATTCAAGAGAGTATCGCGATGCATTCAGAAAATCTCAGAATTGATCCACAAATCGAGACTAATCGATTTATTGTCCTAGCCCTAGTGCAAAAATGGAAAATGGTGCTTTTCGTAGCTGCATATTAAACAGTTAATCGTTCTGATTGGCTGCCTTGTGATTTTGCTTTCTGTGAGAACAGAATGACTTGTCATGTCACACCTGGTTAGGACATGGTGTAAGAAAAGGAGAAAGACAAAAGAGCAGAACCTGACTGAAATATCAGATACATAAACACAACGATGAAATGGATGAGATGAAAAGAAGGTCTAAACAAGTACAAGACATGAACTCACCTTCAGTGACGGGCTGCAATTTGGAGGAGCGTTCAGAGTCAGGTGAATGGAGTGGCTCTGGCTCCTTCAGGTTCTCCAGTAGTAGAAAAGGGTCATAGTCTGGGCTGCATAAGTCTGACAGGTGAATGGGGAAGTAATTGGGGTTATTGAAGCTCTGTGCCCCATACACACAGCCATGGAGGACCTGTAAAATGGACAAAGGGGTTAGAAATACAAAGAAATAAAGCATAATGCACACACATCTTTAGCTGTTTCACAGGGTCTTAATTTACAGATAAAAATGATATTAAATAGATGATGTGAGGATTGGTCTCATACTTTATAGATGCAGCTTAGGACAGACTTGTCAGTCTTCTCCTTGTCTGAGGCACCTTGGACTGGCTGGAGGAGAGTTTTTGGAGGTAGAGCCATCACCCAGTCCAGCAAACATAGCAGCAGAGACACAACCAGCTGGAAAGAGAGTTTTATATATATATAGGACACTATAGTTCATTTATGTAAGTGAGGATAGCAAAATAAAGTAAACTGTGACATATTATACCCAAAATATTTTCATACAGTGGACTACCAGTAAAATTGATAAAAATTTGGAACCAAAAATTATTCAGACACTTTGACCTGACCATGTTTTGCTTAAGTTGCTTAAGTGACATAAGAATATTTTTTTTTTTCCTGACACAGTTTAACTCTGAGATCTTGTCATATTTTATTAACATTTTTTTTTTTTTAATTATAGTGAATAAACTGTATTAAAAACTGTATTAATGAATGAAATGTTCAAGGTGTCTGAATAAATTTTGGTTTGACTGTGTGTGTGTATATAAGAAAAACTGTGAAATTATTAAAATGTAAAATAAATGCTTCGGATTTCAATATATTTTAAAATGTAATTTATTCCTGTGATGGCAAAAGCAGAACTTTCAGCATCATTACAGTCTTCAGTGTCACATGATCATTTTAATCACTTTAAGAAATCATTTTAATATGGTGATCATGAAAAATTTCTTATTATCAATGTTGAAAGCAGTTGAGCTGCTTAATATTTCTGTTAAAACATTTGTTGAAACAGGGATAGATTTTTTAAATAAACAGCATTTATTGGAAATATATATATATATATATATATATATATATATATATATATATATATTTGTAACAATGATAAAGTCTTTACTGTGACTTCTGATCAATTTATTGCATCCTTGCTGAAACAAGGTATTACTAAAAAATGTGTGTGTATATAGGAATTACATTCTGGTGTATAATTGTGAAAAGTCAAATCTGGTGACCAAGACAGTAAACGAAAGTACACCCAATTCAGCATCACCCTCATGTCACCCAAAACCAGAATGGCAATTTCAGCCTATTCCTCACAGAAACAGCTATCAATCTGCTTAGACTAAGAACATAGGGTGCAAGTCATTGCACAGCATTTCTTTTTTAGTAAGAACATGAAAATGACTTGATATGTTGCATCAAGCTAGGACAAAGTGTTAACCCCCTCTACTTTTTATTTAGAGGAAAGCACACAGGAGAGGAAATGATGTAGAGAGTGAGGGGGTATAAGACCAGACAAGTAGAATACAAACAACTTCCTTTGTATTGAAAAGAGCAGCCTAGACATTCTGTAAAATAACGCTTTTTGTGTATTCAATAGAAGAAAAAAAATAATATTTAGAATTGAAAAGATACGAAGGTGAGCAGAATTTTCCTTTTTAGGTATACTTTCTCTTTAATAAAAATCATCATAAACTGTTGGCCGAACAAAACAAGCATTCATTTCACATTTATATGAGTGTGTTCTTTCATTGTTTTGGGGTGCACATGTTAATGAGACATACCCTCTTGTCCAGCTCATGAGGGGAGGACTCTGTGACTGGAAGAAGGTAAGTGATGGTTGCAATAAGGACCTAAAAAAGCAGGAAATTAATGTTACTTTCTAACAAATCACATCAGGCTCAACTTAAAATACAGCTCACTTGCAGTGTGACTGACTTTACCTCCACTATTTTCTTTGGAGTGTTAGGCGGGAATTTCTGCAGTTCGTCAACGTAGTTTATGAGCAGGTGCAAAATGTCCGAGGCCACCAGGGCAACGGTTTTATTTGAGAACTGCAAGAAAGGTATTAATGGTTAAAATAGAAGCAATCAGCAACTTTAATGTGCTCAGACATGTGTGGTGCAAAACAACAAAATTGTAGGCCTCATTTGAGCTGATTAAGACGGGATGAGTCTTTGCCTAATTCTACTTCATGGAACGCACCCAAAAGAGAGAGACCCTCACGTCTAACCCTCCACTGACAACAGATTCTCAGAAAAGCCAATAAAATCGACCCGATCACAAACAGGCTTTTCTGATTGGAACAGAGTTTGAGTATGTGTGTGTCTGTTGGCCCTAGCCTTCATTTCAGACAGAAATGTAATAATTCCTCGAACTCTCTGAAGCGTACATTCTTCAGTGGATTAGCCTTCTGTCTGTGAGAAGCAGAGAAGCCAAACATGTTGACGGTCCAGATTTAGGAAGGCTGGTAGGGGTGGGTGCAGGGAGTATGGAATAATCTTCTTCTGGATGAACAGAACACACTTGTGCCAGTGCAGTGAGCCCAGGCATCAGGAACGGCTTCAGAAGACTCAGGCCAAGGGCAATGCCATCATTTCTGTGCTGTGCTCATTTTACAGTGCCAGTGAAGGTTCTTTTACAACACAGATGCTTCTGTTCCGTTTATAATCAATCTTTAACAGCAGAATACATGTATATTTTGTTGTATAACCAAGCATTTGTTACCTTGAGAGTAACACAGATGACATTAAGCGCTTCTTTGATCTGCGGATGCTGAGTGCCATGGACCAGCTCTTCACAGAGCCAAATACCCAGACTACAGAGTGCCACACACCTGAAAAAAAGAAACAGAGATAACTTTTTGATCTGATGTAAAATAAATGGATAAATAAACATGAAATGAGACAAAACAGAAAATGCACAATCCCTTTGAAAATACTTGTGTTTTAGATCAGGAAATGGAAATGTTTACAAGTTTGACATGCATAAATATACATAAAAATAAATGTAATAAAAAAGTTATTTATATATAAAGTTAGTTACATATATACAGTGTATATACGCACACTGAATTTATGTAGCATTATAAATGTCTTTACTGTCACTTTTAATCAATTTAATGTGTCCTTGCTGAATATAAATAATAATTTCTTAGCAAAAAAAGATCTTACCGACCACAACTGTAGTATATATATGTGTATATATAAAGTGTCTTATAGTGTATATCACAGAAGTACTGGGATAAAAGTTTTTAGTTAAAAAACTTGACACTTCAAATAAAAACTGTATCAAGTAGGTGGCAACAAATGACTGTTAAAAAAAATGTTTTTGTCAGTGAATCATTCAAAAACGCTGATTCATCCAGGAATGAAACAAGTGAAGTCTTATTATGAGTGAATCAGTAGGCGCATTTACATGCACATACATTACATACGTTCTTAACCCGATTATGCTTAATAAGCCGACAATGCACGTGGTCATGTAAACGCATTAACCCGTTTTCCTTGATCGAAGTAAGGTCATAAACAGCTTAAGCATAAACCGATTGTCACAGCTAGATTTTTGCCCCTTACCCTGATTTCGCCTGGCATGTAAACGCATTAACCTGCTTTCTGTTGGTTTATTTAAGTGCGCATGTGTGATATGCAACAGGAAAGCATCCTTACTGCGGATTAAGCAAGCTCTGGGAGGAGGAAATATATTGCTAACTCAGACTCTTTCTTGACCCAAAAATTATAAAAATGTGTTCATGCCGTGCAGCAGAAGTATACGTGGTACAGTCAAAATTCTGCATCTGTAACTGCATGAGGGGATTATATATATGAGTCCGTAAATTTCCCGCTGACATGTTGCAATACTCTTCATCGGTTTTTAATGATTTATTTAACATCACAACCTACATAACAAATGGAATACTCAGAGTCATATACACAAATTATTACGTTTTGACGTCACTACCGAGAAATAACCTGATTTATTAATAAAGTCTTGTAAACGCGGTTTACTTGCGTTGACGGGTTATTGGTTTGCACGTAAACCTGAACAACAGGTTATTTCAATAAGCTGATTTTTGTGAGTTATCAGCATACTGGTGTGCATGTAAACGTGCTCATTCATTCTAAAAAATGAATTAATTTTTGCAGTAATTAATATTTTGTCAGAACCTCTAGTAAATTACAGTTTTTTTGTTGTTGTTTAGTTGAGAATATTTTAAACAAACAAACAAACAAAAAAACTTGTGATTCTCAATTTATCCAGAATCGTGCAGCTCAAATATAACGTGGCTGTTGGGCGGAAACCTCACACCTCCATTTCTCATCACTTTTTTTTTTTTTTTCCACCCTTTACATCTGTCAGTGGATTTTGCAAATATCTTACCAATGAAAAGTATTAAAAAGAGCATGTGACTAAACTTCATAACTCCATTGCATCCTCAAACTGTCAGTCAAATTTGAGTTTGATTTTGGTAAAATGTTAATAATATAATGACACATGCAAGTGTGTTTAACGGTTAAACAGTGTTTTTTTCCCTGAAAAGTAGTGTTTTGGAGGTACGAGGTTTCCGCCTGAGAGCAACGATTATATATATATATATATATATATATATATATATTTTAGGGCTGTCAATAGATAAATGTTTTTTTAATTGCGATTAATCAATGTGCAATCAGCGCGTCGACAAATACATGATTTGTTTGCGCATCAACAAAACAGACTCACGTGTGCTTGACAGCTGTTGCCAGCCCTAATATATATATATATATATATATATATATATATATTATATATATATATATATATATATATATATATATACACACACACCCCTTCAATAGATAGATAGTTAGATAGAGAAGGTTTGTCGAGAAGGTCAAATTGAGGTACCCAGCTCAATGTTTTGGGGGTCGTGTCCTAACCTCTAGGCCATAGATATTTAATCCTGCCTCCTGTCTGCTCCTTCTATGATCTAAGGCTTTCCTCAACTTTTCTCCAGAAAAACACCCAAACTTTTTCCACAGGGAGTTATGGGGGCTTCTAATGACTTGAGCCCCATAAGGATCCAGTCTAATCCTACTGAGTACTGGATTACTTTAAATGACACTGCTCCTAATCTGTCTAGATATGACCAGACATGTTGCCCCACACCAGTTTAACACCGACCGTAATGTACAGAGCTATTAATCTGTCTGGCATGGGGCTTGCTTGCTTGCTTCTTTTTCAAAACCAAATATAACAAGGAGTATGCACTGACCTGGAAACATTCTAATATAAAAACATGAAGCAGGGCAATCGTAATACGAGTAAGGCTACTATACCAGCTACAACATGGGATGATTAATGAATTAATGATACAATCACCTTTTAAAATAAGATTTATATTTATGACATTAATATAATGTATTTTAATGTACAATGACATAATATGTTTACTGTCTGTTCGGTATAAAGAGTATTCTCTGTATAATCATGTTTAGTCAATTAGTCATGTTGACATTTACAGTAGGGGTGTGATGAGATCTGGTGCCATGAGATCTCGCGACATTAAAATGTGACAATATTTCTCGTCGAGGTTAAAAGAAGTCTTGTGATATCAGCATATTAAAACCAATTAAAAACATAATATAGCATAGTGCTATTGCGAAATCACAAATGCTGGGATTTAATTAAATAAATATATGTGCTGCAGGTGAAACGTGACACTTTAATTATTTCCATGCAGCAGCTCCGTTCACAGTAAATGTTGCTCCACACAAAATCAGTCTCATGCCGTTAAGTGTAACAACAACAATCACCAGGCAGCCCTCTGCCGGCATTTGTTATAATACATAATGTAGTCGATTAAATTTTTATTATGTATATTACATTGTGTATTTTAACAGTGTTGTTCAATAAATCCAAATGACTACTTGTTTTGATACTTTATTTGAACCCATTATTATTTCTTCATTGTTATTATATATGTACTTAAAGGGTTAGTTCACACCAAAATTAAAACTCTGTCATTAATTACACACCCTCATGTCATTCCACACCTGTAAGACCCTCGCTCATCTTCGGAACACAAATTAAGATATTTTTGATGAAATCCGAGAGGTATATGACTCCTTCAACCGACACTTTCAAGGTCCAGAAAGGTACTGAAGACATCGTAAAAACAGTCGACGTGACTGCAGTGGTTAAACCTTAATTTTATGAAGCGATACTTTTTGTGCGCAATAACAAAACAAAAATAACGACTTTATTCAACAATATCTTCTCTTCCCTGTCATTATCCTTGCACAGTTGACACAGTAAGCACAGTGAAGGCTTCCCTGTTTACGTCCGAATGCCAGCTCAGTTTTGGCCAAAGCTGATCACTTGAGCAGCACGACGCATGCGTGTGATGCTGACGCAGGAGCCGGCCGATAATGAGTCTGCATTCTGACATAGAACCTGGAAGCACTAGATGAGCGTGAGTAATTAATGACAGATTTTTTCATTTTTCATTTCATTTTTTCATTTTGTAACTTTGTAAATACAATTTTTCCAGTCATATAGTTTGTCATTGAAGATTTCTTAAAATATTGTCTCGTTCTCGTGAACCCAATATCGTGTATTGTCTTGTGAGCTAAGTGTGCTAAATTAGCTTGTGAGCTAATTTATATTAATCTTTTTTTGGTCCTCTGATTGAAATTTAATTCGTCAAAAATCCTAGTACAGGATCGTATATTTAATTATGTTCAACTGTAATTTAGTTGCTTCATGCATAATTCGGTAAAGAAATTTACTTAGTGCACCTAGCTTAGACAACATATTTTTAGGAGAGGAAATGTGGAAAGTGAGGGGCAAATGGGAATAGGAAACATTGCGAGCCAAATTCAAACTTCTGTCGTTTACATAAGCACCACAGCAGTCTACGTGAGAGGAAATGTGGTAACTGCAAAGGCACAGCTATGACTAGGTCAAGGTGTTGGTGTTCAGGGTTTGTACCTTGCTGGTGCAGAAGGCTCATCTCTGGCAGAGGTCAGGATGTGCTTGATTATATGCTCCTAAAACACAAAAACAAAAAAATTACTATTAAAGCTGTCACATCATACATATTTTATTTATTTATTTTTAATTTATATATTTTTCCTCTGAAGTTTAAAGTGCATTTTAAACCTTTAAGCTATTAATGGTTTAAAATGCACTTTAAACTTCAGAGGAAAAATATATAAAACTGTAAAAATAATTAAAATAATTAAATATATATATATATATATATATATATATATATATATATATATTTTTTTTTTTTTAAATCAACTGTTAGTAATACGTATGATAAGTAAATATAAGCAATACACTACCACATTTCAAGTTTTGCAAGATTTTTTCATTTTTTGAAAGAAGTCTCACCAAAGTTGTATTTATTTGATCAAAACACAATAAAACTATTACAATGTGAAATACTATTACAATTTAAAATAGTTTTCTAATTTTATATATTTTATAATTTATTCCTGTGATGGCAAAGCTAAATTTTCAGCATCATTACTCCAGTCTTCAGTGTCACATGATCCTTCAGAAATCTAATATGCTGATTTGCTGCTCAAGAAACATTTATTAGTATCTTCAATGTTAAAAACAGTTGTGCTGCTCAATATTTTTATAAAAACTGTGATACATTGCTGAATAAAAGTATTAATTTCTTAAAAAAAAAAAAAAAAAAAATGACTTTGCCAGAACACATAAACAATTCTGAATGGGCCTCAATGAAAATACAGGATAAATAAAATCCTGTTCAAGGACTTGGTGACATCCTGATATCGATCTATTTCATTCCATCTAGGGAGAGTCAGATTATACGGCACCCATTTCTTAGCCACATAGACTTTCACATTTGCACGCAGAAACATACACAATACCACACACACTCCCACCAGAGACACAGATGCACAGAGTGAGATAATGCAGACAGACAAACAGATAATGATCAGAACCGCTCACAACAGACACAAAATCTGACATAAAACCAGCAATCTGGCAACTCGGAACACGACATATCCAACCATCTGGAAAAGAAGCATCTGTGAACGCGCGCACACACGCACACACACACAAAAAGATCACGTTAACCACGGTCTTGTCATTCATGGCCTGCTCCTGGTTATCAGATGCCATCATGTGAATTTCTGCATGCGAGTGACGGACGCTTCCCTGCATGGTATTAGATCCTTACTGTCGCACAGAACAACACGGCAACACAATAACAACAGCCCTGTGGAGCTCGGCTCAATGCAGCCTGCATTGCTGATCGCCCATTAGCACATTAGTGCCAGCAGGAACAATTACAGCAGATTTCCCTGCACTCTAAACAACCGTTGGAGTGGCATACATTCAGCCACTTGGATCTGCATAAGGGCAGGCAGTGGATCGGAGGTTAAGCGCAGACTACAGGTACGAGCACATTAGGGAAGCCCTGATTGAAGGTTGGTGGTCCAATGTAGCTGCATGAAATGTCAGAGGAAAGATATTAGTAGGAAAGATACACAAAACTGCGTATTTTTTCCCAGACTGATTATTTGATGTGTTGTCTGAACAACAAGTCAGTATTAAAGTGTGTAACCTTGTTAAATGTCAATTTATGATCTGTCCCATTATCGATTGTCATTTAAATTAAGGATCAATGAACTGATTAATCATAAACCTTAATACTGCAAGATACGTCTACTGAAGTGGCATATATAGTCACCGGCATGACAGAATGTGCAAATGCCACTCAAAATGCCAGCTTCCTTACCAGAATGAAAAGGTTTTTTAGTATAAATAAAAGGCTAGTAGTAGGATTGTGAAATTATTGTGATTATGAGCATTTACTAAAAAAAAGTGAACGTGCCGTTGTTACATTTGGGATCATTTTACTTTAAATAGAGGTTATTGTTGGCTATATAGCTTCATATCCTGTCACTGAGACCGCTGAATGTGTTTTTTTCAAATGGTAGCCTATCATGTTGCTGTATTGTGCAACATTGTTGTATTGTATTTTAAAACACAGTCACAATGTTTGCAATTTATCATTATCGCCACTTAACGTAAAATGATCCCAAACGTAACTATGGTGTGTAGGGCTGTGCCGGTCAGCGTGTATAAGGCATATCAAGTTTATTTGTATAGTACAGTACCCTGGACATGAAAAATTGAAAGCTATCATGGCCACAAATTAAGAATTAATTCCCACAACTTATTACTTTGTCCCCTCATTTTAGTTAAATCATGGCCACGTTGTAATAACTTAGTTTTAATTTGACGAGGGGACACATTAATAAAATGTGGACTGTGGCCACGAATTAATATGTCATTGAACGAATTATTAATATTAGAGATGCACCGATACTAAATTTCTCTGCCGATACTCGATTATTCAAAATGATATCGGCTGATGCCAATACCGATAGTTTGATTTTTAAGGAAAAAAAATCTCTCCCAAATAATGCTGCAAATGCCCTCTCATTTACACTATAATATTAGAGGTTACAATAAACAACAGAGGTATTATATTTAGCTGCTGTTTATTTTCAGATATAATAATTACACTCAAATAAAAACAGAAAATGTTTGTATACAACTCATTTGCACACAAGGTACTTTTCATGCGCATTTTTTTTTTTTTTTAAATTTATTCAAACATATAATTAACAGTAAATAAGCTTCTCTCTAGTGTTTTTTATAGCTAACTAATGAACTGTGAACACTGGAAAACATTACTAAAGGTATATGTGACATTATGTGACATTTTGTTCACAAGTTGTTTTATTGACGTCTTTCCATGGTTGAAACACAGATTAAGTGATTACATGAGACATGACATTCTAGTAAGTTGTACTATATCTTTCAACATACCTTTTGATGTTCATGCATGTTTTTCGAGATATAACTTCGAGAAAAGACTCACGCTCTGCGCTGCCGCTTGAACTGAGCGTCAAAACATCATTTAATGTTTGAATTTCATGATAAAACGGACAAAATTTGAAAACTGAAACTCTGTTTCTTATCAGAAGTAAAGCATAAAACTGATTTTCTTCACACACACAGTCGCAGTCTGAACATTTTTTTCCGCACCCTTTTGATGGACATGATATAATTGGCCCTGATCATCGGCTGTTTTTAAACAATCAGCCGATGGCCGATAGTGATAATAGCTTTCATCAGCCGATACCAATTGTTGGCCGATACATTGGTGCATCTCTATTTAATTATATATATATATATATATATATATATTATATATATATATATATATATATATAATTTTTTTTTTATCCATTTATTTAGCATATCACCCCATAGTAGGAGTATTTCACACATGCCAGTATTCAGTTTTGCTTTCCCTGACAGAGCAACATCATGCCGTGCTTGTGCAGAAGATATAATTTGCTTTTCAAATGGTCTCAGTTGCTTTGCAATATTGGGAGAAAACATGAAGATATGAGACAAGAGATGGGCTCTGCCCTGCTCGTGTCCCACAGCACTATTAAAGCGCACAGCCTGGTATATGATGAAATAATTATCTTTGTGGGGAAATAGAATTAAACTTGACTTAGTTACTAAATTTCTATTGCTTTCCATGTTCAAGGACTTTGTATTGTTTCTATTTTAATGCACTTTTAAAGTTTGGATCAAATTAAAAGTGCAATTTGTACATATGATCGTCGATTAATCATTAGCATCCCGAATACATATTTTCTTTAAATATTATAAAATTATAGAAAAGAAAAAAAAGAGTAGACAAACAGCTGACCTCACAAATGCATCCATGTGACCTGACCCAAGAATTATTTTTTTTTATTTTTTATTTAATTTTCTGTATTTATACAAACATACCTTGACATCTGTGAATTTCGTCATGATGATGTCAGCTGTTGTAGGGTGCAGTGCAGGAAGCTCATTGTACAAGTTTGGGAGGCACACCAAGGAACCCAACAAGATCTGAGCCTCTACCCGTGGAGCCTGGGAAAAAGATGGAGAGGAGAGAAAGACAAAAGCAATTCACAAAAGCTACAAAGTTAAAAACAGTGAATGTGACATTTGTGAGCACAGCTTGTGTAGGGGCAGTGATGTCTGGAAGCAGTTTAGTGGTTTCTCACATTAAGGGACGAGCAGGCGGTTACACGGCTCGCTGCCACAATGAAGTCCAGAATTAGCATAGTGGCTCCCGGAAGTCCAATAGAGAAGAAGCGTGGAGAGCAGTGCTTAATGATAGTGTTCACAATGTCCTGTGAGACAAAGAGAAAGAGGTCAACAAAAAAGTTTTGTACAAATTTGTCAACCCACATGGTCACCAGGTACACGCAAACACACCTGGTCTTGGTGAAGCAGGCCACAGTGCATGATGTTGTAGAAGTGCGTGAGAAAGTCAGAGTTGGGTGAAACATCCTGTCTCCTCTTCATGATCTTACAGATGAGCTTGTAGGCGTGGAGTTTTCCCTGCTTATATCTTTCACCCAACATAGTGGCCTGCACACAGACAGCAAATAAACCTTTAGGATCGGATCCTGGACCACAGAGAACTACTTCTAATGAAATGTTGTGACACAGCAATGAAGCACCAGATCAACAGATAAATGGGTGTATTTTATTAATCCCCTAAGTGAAGTTGCAAAGTAGTTAAATAGACGGATAGATGGACCAACAATAGAACGAACGATAGATGGAGTGATGAATAGAATAATCCATAGATAGAACGATGGATGGATGGATGAACCAACGATAGAACGAATGATAGAAAGAACGATAGCTAGATGGATAGGTAGTTAAAATTTAAATTGTCAATGGTATCTTTGTCATTTAGATAAACAGTGAAGTGGATTTGCTTAAAAAGATAGCATATTGATAAACTCACTTTGAAAAGCCAGGGAGTCAGAATCCGCAGAGGTGGAATAAGATCCGGTGGGGGTGGAGACGACTGGTTATCAAGGGAGATCCCGAGATTGTCTCTGATCTATAGATATAGAAAATACAGAGACACAAGGACGTTTGTTTCAACTTGAATTTGATTAGTAACTGCACTGTAAATCATCCTTTCAGAGCACCCTGAAGGACTCTGCATGAGAGTGTGTTTGTTCGTGTGTGTGTTCACCTTGGCCAGGTTCTGCCAGAGTTCGCAGAGGTAGTCAAAGACCTGTGCGTGGATCTCAGGGTCTTTGATGGAGTTGACATCTCCCAGAATGCCTAGCATTCTCCTCCACATCACTGTGGCGACATCAGCGTGCCAGCCAGTCAGAGTGCCGCCAGCCATCACACTACAGTCCTCGGTCGGAAACTCGCTGGTTTCTTAACAGTGCAATTAAGCAGGATCATTACAAAGATGTCAAAGATTTGACAGATAGTGTACTAGCTTGCACAACTTAGCCAAGTATGTCTGATGAAGGGAAGATCTCTTATCTATGTACATTACCGAGGTCGTCAGGGGTCTGCAGCACAGAGTGGTGCATTTTCTCATCCAGCTGCAGGTCTTTATGCTGGACATGTTCAGCGGTCAGCGTGGCGGGGGACGGCGTCTGTGATCGGGAACCTCCCAGAGAGTGCATTGGAGATGCGCTCTCAGAACCTGAGGCAATATCAAGTGCATCAGCTCTCAGATTTCTAAACATGACATGGCAATATGTTGTAATGCCTCACTGAAGGTGATGATACATGGGGCAACTTTTTGAGCAATGTTGCCAAGCGATGTTGCTTAGACACTTTCCCATTGAGAATGAGCAACTAATTTCGATCTAAAGTATTCATTTGTTGCCCGTTCTCAATGGGAAAGTGACCAAGCAACATCGCTCGGCAACATTGCTCAAAAAGTTGCTCCATGTATCATCACCTTAACAGTAAAACAGCATATGGAAAAAGTGTGACTGATATTAGAGTTTGTTTTTGACTGGGTTTTGTAGCAAGGAATCATATAGCAGATGCTTTTTTCCAAAGAAACTTTCAGAATACTTATAGGGAATTTTCGTTTGGATAATTTGGGATTTACCAAATAACACCCTAGTGTTCTTGAAAATAAGGCTCAGAGATGCTGTTCATGTGATGTGAAGTATGGTATGCAATCAAAATAAAAGCAATCTGGGTTAATTGCCCAAGGGAACCACTATTGATTAATTATTTGCCTATTAGAGTATAATGCAGGGTTCCTCAAATCTTGCCCTGGAGGGCCAATGCGCTGCAGAGTTAAGCTCCAATCCTGATCAAACTCACCTACCTGTGATTTTCTAATGATCCTGAAGACATTGATTAGCATGCTCAGGTGTGTTTGATTAGAGTTAGAGCTAAATTCTGCAGGAAAGTGGATCTCGTGGGCCAGATTTGAAGATCCCTGGTATAATGCATTTCTCATTGCTGCTTGTCTTCACTGAAATTGCGTTTGGTGAGCAGTTCAAATTCTGTGTTACTTGCAATATAACCATCTCAGCAACTGGTTTATTAGGCTGCTTGTGACTTTAAGACCTACCGCTGCCAAATATGACGCAGATCTGACGCGCATCTCATTTTCTCACAATTCTTTAAGTTTATTTAAGATGCTATTTAACACATTTAAGACTGGTCTTATGATGATACTCGACAAATGGGCATTTTGGCATAATTCTGTGTTATTAATTGATATATATATATATATATACACACCTCAGCGTGTCTTTCTGTGCACACGAGTCGTGTGACACACAAACACGACATTCACAGACAGCACGTTCGCGTTTGTCTTGTGGCGCTTGAATGGTTAAAAAGCATTTGCGTGAATAAGAGTGTGATCATATAATGTAATGCTAGCTAAATTATGATGGGAAAAATGGATTCTGCATTAATTGTTAAATATTTTTAACGAGTTAAACTGAAAAAAGCCCTAGTTTAATGAAACGCAGTAAAAATACAAGTAAAATCTATATACTGAATGTGTTAAATAATGTTATTAGTCTTTCCTTTCTGTGCCGGGACGGCCCAGGGAGAGGGCACAAGAGTTTACGTTGAATTAAATTCCACATACAGTTTATTGCATAATATCAAAACACCAGTAATATCCAGTACTCACATTTATTTCATTAAATTATAGCCTTTTGAAGTTTAATAATCAAATTAGGCTGTAACGCTTAAAATGATAAGACTTTTTTTTTTTTTTTTTTTTATACCATTAGAAAGTTACTTATAGTGATGCCAGGAGTTCAAACCTACAACCTTTCAGTTACAAGCCCACGGCACCCTTTTGTACATGAGTGTGAGAGAGCGTACCAGTAATGGTGACCGTGTCAGCAGACAGGCCGTGCTGACTGAGGCTGCTGGTCTCAGAGTCGATGTGGAGTGTTGTGAGACTGGAAAGCTCCTGTTCCTCTGCGGTCTGCCCTGCTCCTCCCAAACTATCCTGATCCACAGAGGCCAGAGCGCACGTCTCAGGGGGGAAGCTGAAATCTGCACACAAATACATACATATAAATCCAACCTCTCTCCAAGCTTGCCTCTTTCAACTCAAGCTCAACTACTCTGATCCACTTACTTTCAAACTTGCTGTCATACTGAAAAGCATTGAAGGAATCTGATTGGCTGTCAGAGCTTATGAGATCACTTCCACTTGCGCTGGCTGGGGAGGTCCACTCAGAGGGCACACCGGGGTCGTCCGCAGGGCGTGTGGCGTTCTGGCGGTTCAGGAGCTCTGGTAGATCTTTGGGGATCTCCAGACTTCCCGGGCTACTGCCACGCCTTGTCATGCCCTAAAAAGAACATAAGAAAATCATATCAAATATATATTAATAATATTGTATATAAATGAAATTATAATTTATTATATTATATTTGTTTACATATATTTAAATTCTTGTATAAATAATTAGCAGAATCTATGTGTGTTTCAAACTACATCTTCAAGAACAGAATGAAAAATTGGATTTACACAGTAGTTGAAATTATGCAGTATTCAGCTGATATTCCATAAAGTTTGTAGTTCCAAAAACTATTATAAACAGTATATTTTCATTAGTTTATAATTATCAGTGCTGTCCATTTAATGCAATCATTTAGTGTGATTAATTATATAAAAAATAATGCAACTAAATTAATTAATAATGCCCTGTAACATGCAAATTTTGTAATTTTCCTACCATCTGAGCAGTTCAAGTTTGAAGCACATGCATCAACTACTGCTTAACTAGACTTTAGATGTTTTAGACACTATGCATACTGAATGTGGATATACAGAAGTGTCTCGGGCCCTCAGTCTCTCCTGGATGAACTCGTCCATGAGGTCACTGACATTAGGGTTGCTGCTGCCAGCATCGTTGGACATGGGCCTCATCTTCGGTGTCAGCTCATCTTTATTGGCTAAGACAACAGGTACAGAACGTCACATCAGTCATTTTACAGAGACCTCACAAAAATAGTGAGTGCAAACACAAACGACCTAGTAGAGTGGCATGAACTGGCTGACTTCCTCTTTGTGGTGGTGTCTGTCTCTGTCTACAAGTACATGTCTTGAAACTAATTATGAATTAGTTTATTTGAGTTTGGGGACAGTGAGTAAATACATAATTTTCTTAAAGGACAACAGTGCCATTAATTTTTTGTTTTTTTTGCTCATGCTTTGACAGCATCTTTGATATCTTTTTTTTTTTTTTAATACATAAAGGCAACCTGTTCACATTCAATAAATAAAATATATCTTATAAGATAAGATAACACTTTGGGAGGAAAGCATGTTGCAGTTACACTACCAGTCAAAGATTTGAGGTTGGAAAGATTTACTTTTTTTTTTTTTTTTATGAATTCTCAGTAACACTCTACAATAAGGTTCATTAGTTAACTACATTAGTTAACATGAACTAATAATGAACTGCACTTCCACAGCATTTATCAATCTTGTTAATGTTAATTTCAACATTTACTAATACATTATTAAAATCAAGAGTTGTATTTGTTATCATTAGTTAATGCACTGTGAACTAACATGAACAATTAACGACAGTATTTTTTATTAACAACCATTAACAAAGATTAATAAATACTGTAACAAATGTATTGCTCATAGTTAGTTCATGTTAGTTAATACATTATCTAATGTCAACAAATGAACCTTATTGTAAAGTGTTATCGAAGTCTCATAACAAAAAAAAAAAACAATACATTAAAAATAACATTGTGAATTATTACAATTTAAATGAAAGTTCAAAAGAACAGCATTTACATAAATTATAAATGCTTTTCTGTCACTTTTGATCAATGTGTCCTTGCCGGATAAAAGTGTTAATTTCTTTAAAAACAAATCTTACTGACCCCAAACTTTTGAATGGAAGTGTATTTTTGTCATATTACGCTAAAAACTTAATCTTGTTTCACCAACATAGTAACAGGATGCTTGAACCTGCATTAAGCATCAACAAGAACATACGATTGTTTGTGTTGATAAACTGAGCGAATGAAACTCAACACTATTGCCCTTTAAAACACAACCAAAATCCTTTGACATTAAACTCATAAAATGCTAAACAAGAACACAGAAATAGAAAACAAAATCTTTAATGGAAGCCAACCACAACACTGATTCCATCCAGTGAAGCAATGCAGTTACTCACAGTTCATGCAGTCCCCAAACAGAGACAGACAGAGAGAGAGACAGAGCAAACCCTGGAATTTCAAACCTAGGAGTTAGTGAGCCTTTGTGGCGGCTGAGGTTAAAGTGAGATAGCAGTGAGTATGTTAGAGGAGCCACCCACAGCAAGGCGAGGCAGCCTTCGTCCCAAAGCAAAGGGTTAGGGAGCCAATGGTTAAAAACAAATCATACGATCACGACAGCTCTCTTGGTAGGTTGGTGACTTTGGTGATTTTGGGATAATCCTAGAAGTCTTGTTAGTTTAGACTACAAGCTGTGTTTAAGTCATGAAGGCCCTGATTAACTTATACCTTGTGCAACTAAACTGTACACAGAAGGCGCTCTAAGAGGTGATGCCTGCTACTACATTATAGACAAGCCGGCAAGCTTTTAACACAAAATAACACAAGCTACAGACTTTAGTTTGGAAAACAGTCCACTTTGAGAGGGATAGTTCTGCCCTCTACTGGCCATACAAAACACTACAACTGCTTACGGTTAGGGTTTGATCACTGTTAAATGAAAATTCTGTCATCATATACACATACTTAAGTTGTTCCAAACCCTGTATAACTCAAAGGATTATATACTGCAGAGAGTTCAGAGTGTTTTTTTCCATAATGGGAAAGAGTTGAGGTTCAAATATGAAGAAAAAAAACCCACATAAGTAGGGGTGTGCAATATATACTGTCTACGATAATGTCATAATTGTTGTTTTGACGATGTGCAAGATAAAATAATCGAGTATGTCAAAAAAAAAACAAATATATATACAGTCAAATCAAAATTTATTCAGACACCTTGAACATTTAATTCATTAATACAGTTTATTCACTATAGTAAAAAAAAAAAAAGATCTCAGAGTTAAACTGTGTCAGAAAAAAATAATCTTAATTATGTCATAACACTTAAGCAAAACAGTCAGGTCAAAGTGTCTGAATAATTTTTGGTTCCAAATTTTCATCAATTTTACTGGTAGTCCACTGTATGGGTATAATTTGTCAGTTTACTTATCCTCACTTACGTAAATGAACTATAGTGTCCTGCACCCACTAGTAAAAATATATTAAAATCATGCATCCTCTTAGTTTAATTTAAAGTGTCATTTAGCTTTTTACATTTTTTCATATTGCAATATTCATATTTGATTGACAACAGCTCTATAGAGCGTTATTATTCAAATTCACTGCTGCGAACTAACCATGGCACAGAATATGAAAGCATGACAGGCCTAAACCAGCCAAGGTACCAGCACAAAAACACATTGTTATCATCAAAATTCAATATCTTGAAATAATCAAGATATCATTTTCTGTCACTATCGCACAGTCCTATTGTCTGGCTAAGAAAGACTACTGCTTTTAAGGTGCTTTTTTGTCATTTTTGAAGCCCCAGTTCCCATTATGGAAAAGAATGCACAGAAAACAACATGAGTATATAAAAGAAGGCAGAATTATCATTTTGGGAGCTCTACTCCTTAAAATATAAATAAAATAAAATGACATTATTAACAATTATATAGATTAAAATACATAACATTAGGTTATATGAAAGATCATTGTGTTTTTATGAATGTGTCAGTGAGCATATGTGTGTGCATGTACATGTGTGAGAGATTGACAGAGGGCGGGGAGGTAGGCATGAGGTCGCATGCAGCATCCAGGGAAGAGGGGCAGCAGAGATTAGGTCCCAGAAGCTTGAGGAGGAGGGGAAGCCGTCCCACAGGTGGGTGGCCGTTGGTCTTTTGGGAGTCTTTTTTTTTTTTTTTTGGAATTGAGCTACTTTGAAAGAAAATACAAAAAGAGGCTTCAATTCAATCCACATTCAGCAAAAATCAAACAGTCACAAGAAAAGAGAGAAAAAAAAAGGAAAACGCACAGGCGCTTTGGTTTCATGTCTTCCATGATGACATCGAGCCGATCAAGTCCTCACCTGATGTTTTTCTTCCAAAATAGCCCATTACGTGAGTGTACAGGTCCTTCAGGTGGGCCTCAGTGGCGGGCGCTTTGCCTTGACGCTGGGGCGACGCCGCCTGGGCCTTGGGTTTGGAGAGAGCGTGGACCATAGACTTATACACACCCAACAGCGCCACCTGCTGCTGCCGTGAGGGACTGCAACCTGACTCCTGAGACCTAGAGCGGGATCCCCGCGGGCGGAGAGTCGGACGGCCGAGTCGGCCACGTCTAGCCCCGCTGATGGAGCCTCTATCAGGCTCAACCGCTTCGCAACAGGCGACCCCCTCCCCCACGCCCTTTGCTGCTGCCCCGCTCGCCCCAACCGAGTGGCTGCTGAAGTGGCCAAGACGCCGAAGTCGGGTCTTCCAGTGTGCCTCTTTGGGGTCCAGAGGGTTGTGAAACTGCACGGACTCTGTGGATGGGCGGAAGCTGACATGGACCCCACCGCTGTGGCGTTTTTTGGGGTCAAGATGGGACAGCTTGGGCCTCGGTGCAAACTGGGAAGCCTGTGGACTAAGCTCGCTCTCGCTAACCCTGTCTGTGGCGTTCTGTCGTTGTAGCTGCGTGACTTTGCTGCACTCTGCTGGCTGCGTACTATCACTCAAATCCCAGTTGCACTGCTCTAAGCACTCGTAAAAACTCTTCTCACTTTGCTCCATCTCTTTATCCCATTCTAGCGCCCAATCCCCACTTCCCTCAAACTGCACCTGCTTGTTATTTGCACCTGCTTCCATTTTCACATCCTCCTTGCTACAAAACTCCCTAAAAGCACTGAAGACGTCTTCCTCCCCTTCGCCCTCGGTTTGATTGGTCAAGGCCGCAGCCGGACAGGACCAATCGGGGATAAAGGGGGGCTGCTGCCCTGGCATCTGGCAGAGATGGTCATAGATGCTTTCGCCCACCTCCAGGGATGCCTGGCTGTCGAGGGGTTGGTGTGGGTCAGTAAGCTGGTATGGGGTCGGGGAACTGTGGGGGGACTCAGAAGTGGTGGTGGTAAAGTGGGAGGAGTGAGAGGGACTGTCAGAGACAGGAAGTGCACCTTTGACCCGTTCTGCGATGAAGGGCTCCATGATGTCAGAGGCGCTGCTGCTGCGGGGAAGAGGGGGCTGCTCCAGCTCACCGGAGGCGGAAAACACCTCGGACGATGGGGTCTCCTCGCTCTGAGAGCAGTGGCGGATCCGCGGCCCACGCTGAACCATGGGAGGTTCCTCCAGGTCTGAACACGAATAGATATGCAATAATTAGCATTTTTAAGGATGCAAGTGTGTTTATGCATTAATATGGTCAGTAATATCTTAATGACACAAGTTAAGGAACAAGTCTTAAAATTTCAGATACCTAAGAGGTGATGGAAGGACCTAGAAAGTATTATCACATTAACTTATCCACTGTGGCCACATTATTCATGCAAAAAAACATGCATGTATAAGTAAAACAATAAAATCAAAATGAAATTTACAACTGAATCTCAAAGGTTAAACTAAATATATCAGATCACAAGCAAAAAAAGCTAATCGTGATTACATCTGGACATTTTCCTAAATAATTCAGATAAACATGATGATGATGAAATGCAGACAAAGGTAAACCATGTAGAGGGCATTTTTTCTCAAAAGTGTGGAAGAGGGATTATATTGACTAATGTGATGCAAGAAAGATAATACTGTATATTCACAAAGACAAGGAAAAAAATTAAAGAAACACATGCAGGACTGTTGGCTGAAGTGCATACAAAGAAAAGGAAATATGTTTGGGTCAAATTTCACCCCAAATCAAATGAAAGAAAAAAATGTGTGTGTGGGTGTACATATATATATATACACACAAATTAACTTGATAAATTTAACTAATACATTTAAATTAATGTACTATGAACAAACAAATAAACTAAGCATGTTATATTTATTTGTTAACATTAACTTAGATTAATAAATGCTGCAAAAAATACTGTTCATTGTTAGTTCATGACAAGTACTGAATTAACTAAATGTTAACAGATTTAATCTTATTGTAAAGTGTTACCAATAATTTTAGAGAGTATTTATATACAAAAAAAAAAAAACTTTAGAACTGAGCAAAACTAAAAAAAAAAAAATATTGACTGAATATTGACTGAAGGGGGGAATATTGACTGAAGATTTTATTCAATGATATTTAGGATTTTATGACTTTTCCAAGCTTGAAAAATTACACTTTTGGAATTCCTTAAATTTCCAGGTTGCAAAAATAGATAAGATAGGTTTCTTCTCTTTTTTTATTTTTCTTTAAGCAAAATATAACATACTTTTTATTCTTGTTAATTTGGGGATAAATGTGACCAAAACCTTTCTTAACATTTGATTCATCTTATCAGAAAGCAACTGCATAAGTGCATGAGGCTTTAAACCAATGATGAATGAGAAGGGAATCTTCCACGTTAAACGCATGAAAAAAACATTCAGGTTTATTAAATGAAAACCACTATACACATGCAACAATAAAAGTGACAGGATGGTGCTTCTAACTACAGGAAGTGTGCACACATACGTATACACACACATCCATAGGCCAGGACGCAGTCAGAGGCGAGAGTGCCGATATGGGCGTAGAGGGCTCTACCTGACAGCTCGTCAGCTAGGGGAGTGAGGACAGAATCAGGCAGGAGAGGGTGTACGGGGTGGATCAGGACAGGTGCGCTTTTAGCGCTGCGGATAAAGGCTGAGGACAGCAGACTGTCCCCCGTAGAGCAACTACGCAGAGCTACAGACCACGCACACACACACCCAGAGAGAAAAAGAGAAGAATGACAACAACACGGACAGAGAAGGGAAATGGGGCAGAGAGAGATAAGGAGTGATGGAGGAACACACAGGAGGCGTTAGGGAAGAGAAAGACATGATGGAGAGAGAGAAAAAGAGAAAGTGATGGCAGAAAGCAGTGAGCATCACAAAGAAGAGGTAAAGAAATGACCCTATCATTGCATCTTAAATCAGCACTGACTGGTGAACACATGAACATCATGTCTAGACTGTTAACTTTATAAGAGAAAAATGGCATGTTAAAGATGTTCCATTATGTTCTGGTTTAGTCACATGGCTGTTTTTTTTTTTTAGCCTAAGGCTGCGCTCCTATTTACATGCTATGCACACTAGATTAGGTGTTATTATTGTCATATATGAGGTATTAAAATTAGGTGATATAAATTTACATGGTCATAGAATCAGTGTTGGGAGTAATGCATTACAAGTCATACAGGTTACGTAATCAGATTACTTTTTCCAAGTAACTAGTAAAGTAACACATTATTTTTAAATTTACAACTAAATATTAGTTACTTTTTCAAATAAGTAATGCAAGTTACTTTGATTTCCCATTAATTGACTGACAGCTGACAGCTCTCCTGTTAAGAGAAATCATGAGTAAGTGCCGAGGTGTTGTGTGTAAACATGATGGTTATTGTAGTTCTAGACTAAATGTGAGCATTAACAAATCTCGCATGCACAAAAACAGATTCAGTATTCCACAAAATTAATAAAAACAGTGAAATGCTAACTCAGTATATTACGCGAACCTGCACTTATGTTAAATAACACAAATATACTTTATGTATTTAATCTCACTTTATTAACCAATGTCTTTGCTGCTGACCTTCCATGATCCAATTCAATCATACTAATAAGCAAAAGTTACTTTAGATAAACATCATGCGTGTTTCATTTTTTGTTTTTATTGTTGAAGAGTGCAGAACTTTCTTGTTCGAGTTGCACCCTCTACTGTACAGGTGTGAATTTGCATTTCCTTAAGCCTGAGGCTTATTTAATGACTGCTAAAAATTCAGCTTTCCATCAGAGGAATAAATTACATTTAAACATATATTCAGATAGAAAACAGTTATTTTAAATTATAATAATATTTCACAATATTACTATTGATTAATGCAGCCTTGGTGTGAATACGAGACTTCTTTAAAAAACACAAAAAAATCGTACCAACCCCAAGTTTAAGTGTACATCAGTGCATGTGCTTTGGGGTAATAATCCCTAGCATTATAGAAAAGGAGTTTGTGCATTCTATTTAACTTCAATTGTAGAAAAGCAACGAGGAATGCTGACCACACAATGTTAAGTATGAACATGTTAGCAGTAGTAATAATGAATTTTGCATTAATGAATTTAACTAGAAGCTAACGCTTATGAGATAGACGAGTATATTACTTTACTATGTATATTAAAAATGTACTACTGACAAAAAAGTACATACTAAGTATGCAAATTGTGATGCAGACTAATGGTGCAGTAAAATTTACCACTGTTTCGCGAATTCCTGCAGCTGAAATCCAGTCATTTCAACAGGAATCCACGTGATTAGGAATTTCCCGTGAGGGTGAAAGATTTCCCCATGCAAATTTTGTAACAGTTCAAGTCGGTCACGCAAATTTGCCACGTTTGACCAACAGAAAGCTTGTCTATTAGAAAGTGATATCAGTGTGAGCTGTGTTTCATACATCTTTCCATTATTTACAACAGACCTTTCTGCCTGCAAAATTTCACTGAAATTTCACTAATGTGACTACACCTTAATAAAGGACATAATTTAACACAATCTTGTTCTCATCTTCATCTTTGCCTTTCTGAACTATGGTAACAGAGTAATGCAGATAAAAGCATAAGCAAAGGTTATACGATTTAAAAGGACCTAAAATAGATTTAAATTGACAGGAAGGGTTGGAAACACACTCACCCACAGTCTTCTGTCTGACGATGCTTCTGGCCTTCTCGATGCCTGGTGAGCCAGCAGTGGTAGCGCTGCGCTGTCTCATAGCAGCAGCTTGGCCTGGTGGGTCTCGACTCCAGCCTCTGGAGAAAGACCGATCCACAGTGATTTTCTGGCCTTCATGGATGCCACCTAGAGGTAGTGGGGACAAATATGTATGTATATTATACACAGATGAATGATAGTGAAACTGGTATTTTAAATTAAAGGGGTCATGAACTGTTTTGTTTTACTGTTTTATAATGTTTCCTGGGGTGCACTTATAATGTTAGTATGCTTTTTACATCAAAAAATGGTCTATATAGAAATAAAAGACATTTTTCCTACCCTGATTTTAGCCCTTTTATTTGAACACACTGCTTGAAGGGAAGTGACTGCTACAAGACTTTAGTGTAACCACGCCCACTGCTGTGATTATTTAAGTATTACTGTCTCGAAAACTTTAGCATGTTTTTACTATTACAGCTCTCAAGGTTAACTAATTGTGAAAAGTGTTGATTATAGCATTATATGTAGTCTGTGGTATGAAAGGTTGCAGTAAAGAGCATGTAGCCAATCACAGACATGTTGTTGTGCGCATGAAAGCAGTGATCTCGTCATTGCAACTCAATTTCTGCAAACTAACAAATGCTTTCATCATAACTATCAGTGCAAACGCAAAGTAACAGAGATTTGTTGAATAAAACGAAAGTCTTGGCGTGAGTGCAGAACTCAGTCACAGATAAACTCGCACAGTTTGATTGACAGCTCCAGCTATTGTAAAGAGAGCGTTCTTTGATCGCTTTCTATATATAATTTAATCACTGTTTAAATAACAGATTATTTTCATCCTACTAAAAGAAACAACATGAAGTTGACCGTTTAGTAAATGGTTTGATTTACTGGGACATAGACAAAGAACATCTGACTGCGCATGAATCATTAATATCAGATCAGCCATTAGAATCAACACGGTTATTAACATGTTGTTGCATTACTGTCGAGTCTATATCGTAAAAGTCTGTTTGCAAAGCCTGCGTCAAAATGCAATTGATTTACCAAATAATCGACAGTGAAATGTAGCGAATACAAATAAATAATGCTCAACTGAGACATTCACATTGTTGAAAATAAATAACCATATTCCTAGCATTATGATCCTTTGCAAGGTAATGCTACTCTTAGTCCTGTTTCGCTCTTCTCTCCTCGTCATCTCACTAACATGCCAGTGGGCGGGGCTAACTTTGCAATGATGAAGTAGGCGTTGATTTCTTCAGCAGAGGTGGCATCGCACCTATCTATAGATAGGCATGCTCCGGGACAGTCGTTCACTGGGCCTGGTGTCAATAAAAGCTTTTATTGGACTAACAAGGAAGTTTTTAGTTCTGAAACTTACAGGATATTCTTATAGTCCGATGACCTCTGATATATCAAAAGCTCAAGGAAAAGCTGATTTCTCAATTCATGACCCCTTTAAAGGCTTGAGTGTGTTACGCAACTACCTTAGTCTATGTGCAAGATGTGAAAGTATTCATGTGATTTTGTATTTTTATATAAACTCACCTTTGCCTTTGTGTTTCTTCTGCTTCTGCTCACTGAGTTTGTCCAGGGGCAGCTCGTTCAAGTCCAGGCTGTAAAGGTTGCGTGCTAGTACCTTGGTAAGTGTCTCCATGGTGAGGGACCACTCAGTGACCAGCTCCTCCCAGCATGTGAGAGAGGAGAGTACAGACAGCAGGTCGTCCCACAGCTCCCGAGAGATGTACACGTTCAGATTCCCTTTGATCCAGGCCACAATCAGAGTCTGAACAGGAAGACAGACCACACAGTATGGACTACATTAGACCCTTTGACAGATAAACTAGAAATAATTATTTTTGTATTATTTATACATTATATTAAATTAATATTTTGAATTAGCTTTTATTTTAATTTTAGTTTTAGAAAATGTTATGTGCTTTTGTCATTTTTTATTATCTTTTTAATATTCAGCTTTAATTTATTTTTATTTCAGATTTAGTTTTAGTAATTGTAAGACTTCTACTTAAACTTATTCTATTTCAGTCATTCATCTAAAATTTAGATTGTTCTTCTGTGCAGTTATCTTTGTAGTTGTGGTGTGGACTTCCCAATTCTTTTATATTTAGATCGATTTTTAGAAATATATCTTTATTGTTATAGTTCTTGTTGTAAACAGGCCTTAACACGGACTAGCAAAGAACTGATTTCTACTGGCTGTGTGTCCTAACCAAGTTTCCAACAGCAGGTAATTTTTCTGTCCCACTGAAAGTGAAATACTGTGCAAAAAAAAAAAGAAGCTGACTGTCATAGTATGTTGGTGGGTGGTACCTGAAAAATGGCCCCAGCCAAACGGCCTGATAAAGTGTTACTCTTCTTCCCATGAGGCATAATGGATGGAGGCCTCTTCATCACACACTCAGTTACCCTTAGCAACACCAACAAGATCTGTTCCCTGTGACGGACACAAACACACTCAGGATGAGCTGGACAAGAACTTGATATTCCAAGTAGACACCTGAAACCAGAGTAATGAAATGTAATGTGTATGCATACCAGGTCTTCTGGTTCATGGTTTCATGCATAACCAGACTGCGGTATATGTTGAGCACACGCTTGCACATGTCAACATGCTCTTCCAGAAGTGACTTCAGCTCATTGGCTGCCTCTAGAAGGAAGACGTTAGAGGAGTTGGTGATGAAAACCTGCAAGTGAGAAATGAGATTAGTTTGATTTTTTTTAATTATTCCACAGACTGAACTCTACTGGTTTGAACCTCACAAAGAGCATTTCATTTCAGTTACCAGTCTAGATCTTGAACCCTTAGTTACCTGTACACCTGGACTCACCTGTAATGTGGCCTGGACACCAGCGTGGACATTGTACTCCAAAACCTCGGAATCAGAGTATTTATTCCCAGAACTCCTGCACCAATTAGGGTTTCGATTGTGAACAGACACTGTAAGCCCAATATCCTGCACAAGCAAAATACACATTGATTGGTGAACAATAACAGTACAGTGCTATTGCTATATATTTTTGTTATGCTTGACAACCATTAGGATGTTCAATATTAAAAATGTATGCGGTTTTGCCTGTTTATATATTTAACAAATATAAAAATATAAATATAATATTTAACAGATATATATTTTTATGATAAATAAATAACTTATACTAAAACATGAATGGTAATATAATATAATATAAAATAATATAATATGGGCTGGAAATGGCTGAGATTCACCAGGGAAACTTTAGTTGTTTCATTACTGGATGAATCTGCGTTTTTGAACAAATTTCTTGAATGATCAATGACAAATACATTTTTAACAGTCACCTGTCGCCACCTGGTGGTGTAACAGTGTAATTGATACAATCCTTATTTGAAACATCAAGTTATTTTCATACAAGACAACTGCTCTCTCTGAGTCAGCAGCAGTGCCAACTCAGATCTGAATGTTCACTGTGATCGTGTCAAAGGTTTAATAGACAGAGCCGTCATTTAGAAGTAAGGTGGTGTAGATGTTTGAATTGAGATTGTGATCTTTTAATGATTAATCATGCTATTTTATTGCGCTTTGTTTTTGTGCTGAATTTGTATTGTTTTCATAGGTTATTGATAGAATAAAAAGTAGAAATCCCTTTATTTACCTAAAAAAAAATCTAACCAACTGGAACACTGTCCCCCTCGAAATTTACTCCCTGGACTCCGTCTCCCCACGTTACCCTCCATTTCCAGGCCTGAATAATATAATATAATATAATATAATATATAAAGTGGGTGACTATTTAATACTTAGCCAGACTAATGCCAATAATTTAATAAGTGGATATTAGGCAATATCACCACAGATATATCTGGAACAAAGAATCTAGGGAACAAGCTGTTGTGCAGGCTGACTCAGAGTGTAATAACCGCTTTAGCATTCCTCTGTTGTCAACTTCAGAGACACCTACCACCTCCTCTTTATCAGTTCTCTGCTCGTGGGCAGCGTCCAGCTGGCCTGCGAATCGGTCTTCCTCTGGCTCTCTCATAAACACAGGCTTATCCTGCTGAGAGATCCACTCTTGATACACCCGCACCACCTTACGCATGGCTGCAGCCTCGCACATGGGCAACAGAAACGCCTGCAGAATATAATACACTCACTTATAATCACAGACAGAATCAGTGTATATACATAGAGAAATCAGTGACAAAAGATGAGATTCATTAGCTGGCCATCTTTTATCTTAATTGGTGCAAACTTGACAGTCATCTCCAATCCCAAAGACCACTTTAAGTGCACCATTTTGAACAGGGTCTTTGAGTTCTTCAAAAATATGGGCTGTAACAATCCATTTTCATGTTCCTCTTTGTGAAATCTAATCATCTTTTCTATCACTAGGACACAGAAGTTCCCAAAAAGAACAATCAACCTCTCTCATAAGCACTTCTTCAAAATGACCCAGACTTCTTCCTCTTTCATTGATATTTAGATTAAGGGAAGCCCTTCTGTTCTACACAGGAGAATTACCTGTCGAAAGATCTCAGTGATAAAGTTGACATTGGTTCTAGAGGAGCACAGGACCCGGCGCACCACCTCAATGTCAGTGAGGTGCTCTTCGTCCATGCTGCAGAGGCTGGAGGAGCTGGGCTCTCTCTCTGTCAGGGTGCTGGTGTTGGAGTGTGACTGCTCCGGCTCGCCAGTCACACCCCCATCCAGACTATCTGGTCTTGGGCCGCCATCATCCCCTCGGGCAGCCAGGCCCGCCGCCGCTCTCTGAAACAGCAGCAACATTGCAAAAATGCACGATCACAGCTTGTTCAATGGTCCTGGACAACCTCAGGACCAACCTGGGGTTAAATGTGCAGCCTAATAAGACTTTAGCCTACGACATTTTTGGTTACTATCCCAAACCTTAAAGGGTTAGTTCACCCAAAAATGAGAACTCCACTGAAAGTCCAGGTAACCAAAACTTTGGAGATCCGATAAGGTGTTGTAAAATTAATCCACATGAATCAAACAGCTTAATCCAAGTCTTGTGAAAAGACACAATTCGCTTTATATGATGAACAAATATAATTTAGGCTTTATGTAGACGGAATACTTCCAAGGCACTCATGTGGTTAAGGTAAAAAGCCTTTAATGCACTGGGCTTAAACCATTAAGTTAAAAGTAGATCTACGCATTTCGGCAACACGGCCTTCTTCATAATTTAGGCTTTTATTCACATTTAAACAAGCAAGCATCGCATTCGTTAAACATGGAAGCTCATGCATCACATACTAGAACGAACCACGTTGGTTTTCATGTTCGAAATTCATGTTTAGTATATGTGATGTGCTCTATGTGTATGTCAATCACTGGTAAGATGTAAATAAAAACCTACATTGAATCTGTTCATCATATAAAGCAATCATATCTTTTCACAAGACTTGGAGTTAACCTCTCAATTCGTAATATGGATTCATTTGACGATGCCTTTATGACCTCTTTATGATCTTCAAAGTTTTGGTTACTTGGACTTTCAACGGAGGGGCAGAAACCTCTGAGGTTTCATTAAAAATATGTTTGTGTTTCGAAGATTAACCATGTCTCATGGGTTTGAAATGACACAAGGGTGAGTAAATGATGAGAGAATCTTCATTTTTGAGTGAAATGTTCCTTTAAAAACCTTAATAGTGCTATACAACAATTACTGCATCATACATGTGAAGATCTGAGTTGCTACCTGGATATTCTTTGGCACGTTTTCTCCTTCCATGCCAGGGATGTTTGTTCCTGTGTTTGACCGTGGCTCCAGCCAGAAGGAGACCAGCCAGCGGATAAATATGACTCTGGCATTGAGGAAGTTCTCTTTAGTGCAGTACAGGGCTTCATTGGTCTCTGGGTCTCTTTTAACAACTATGTAGTAAGGCTTTGGTCTCATGGGCGGAACCTCTGTTATAAAACAGGACACAAATCCAAATTAGACATCTCATCATCCTGAGCAATTATAGCTGGCTTATAAATAAAGATATAAAAATTGTGTTTACTCTGACATGAAGGTATATCATAAACTCTTACCCAGAATAGGATTGTACAAACTGGTCTCCTTGGAGAAGTTGGGGAAGATATGGGGCAGGTAATACTTTTTGAAATTAGCGAACAGGAAGGCGAACCCCTTCTCGTGGTTCTCCTTGCACTTCCACTCCAGACTTTTGGCCTGTAGGGGCACAGAACATACATGGCAAGCTGAGCAAATAAACAGCAGCTGGGACAGAACTGTTTGTGTTTTGTGGAGAACAGTGGGGTTGGTGGAGGCAGGCAGAGAGTGGTGCAGTTGTTTATGTTGGGGAGGGTGTGAAGCAAAGCAGCCGTTGCAGTGCCAAGGAAACATACCGCTGCAGCAAGGGGTATCTGGCATCAACTGCATGCAGATCTGGGGTCAGTGGCATGTAAGTTTGGTTTCCGCAGCTTTAGCATTGGGTCTGTGCTAGCCGTGTTAGCATCAGCAGTGTTAGTAGGAAGAGGGGAGTACCTGGTTTACCATGTATTTTAGTAGAGCCTCCAGGAAGTAGCCAGTGAGATCCTCCTGGGATTTATCACCTGACTGAGGTGGCACCAGGGGGCTGATCTCCTCTGGAGTCACTTGAGCTGCAGTAATGGACAAAAAGATGTGTTTTAAAGGGGATTTAATTTACTATGCAGATATACTCAAAAAGCTCCCTGCACAGTGCACAAAAAACATTTATTGAAACTAAGCTACAGAACAGGTCACTCAGAAAAGTTGTGGTTTTATAGGGGCTTTCACACTGGCGACGTTTACTGCGGTCCAAGTGCGATTGGCAGCATTGGTCTGGCTTCACACTCACTCGAATCTATCAAACCCTGATGCATTTGTGGTCATCTTATCGCAAACGCACATGGCACATTTTATTAATTTGGTGCTATTATGCTCAGCAGAGTGAAGGACACTTTGGTTTACTGCAGGTGCGTCACATGAAGGCGTCTTTCTGCTGCTTGCAAATAGACTCTTCTGAGGAGACAGGGGATTGCGAGTCATTCATTTGCTGCTCTGACTGCACTCTGCACAATGACACTGCACTCTCACTCTCGCTCGTATCCAAGGTAAATCATCACCACTGTTATCTCCTAGTATGTGCTTTGTTGAATTAGTGATGTCGTCCTTGGCTAAAACGCATGTGCAGGTTACTTTACTAACTAAACAAGTGTGAACCCAAGTGCGAGTTGCTTTCACATTCATGCAAATCGCACCACAGTTCGAGTGCAACCAAACTCAGAACCACCTCCTACAGGTAGTCTCGGGTTTGGTAGCCCAGTGCGCTCCCGGGTCTGTATGACAGCTTTCACATTACCAACTTTTCATGTGAACTGTGCCCTATTTTGAGCTAAACTTCCAGTGTGAAAGCACCCTATGACATCCTAATTATGAGCCAGTGTTATTTATAAATAAAATAAAATAAAATATAATATTAGATTAGTACTTGTACTTAGAAAAAACCTAACAAAAATTTGAAGAGTTGCCTTGGCAAATAAATGAAATAAAACAAGTTGAAGTACTAAAATTACTAAAAATTAAGTAAACAAATTAAAGCTAAATAGATGTATAATGAAGATAAAAGCACAAACTTTTTAAATTTAAACTAAAATTAAAATAAATAAATAAATAAAAGCTCATTTGCTCAAAAGCTCAAAAGCTATTTTGGTGAGAGAAATATTGACTAACATTACACATGTCCTTAACAGACGAAATAAAAATACTACAAAAGTGTAAAAAAAAGCTCATTTTTATATTGAGACATAAGGTGTGAGAGACAGCATACAAACACTCACTCTCCTGAAGGTTAAGGGGAGGGCTGATCAGGTTATCCAGGGTTCGAGGGCCCAGCTCAGACTGTGGTGCAGGGAATCCTGGGATCAGACAGGCGAAGATCCAGAGCTGCTCTCTCAGAGCATTGTGCTGCAGAGCCTGCATCCACAGAAGGAACAGACGCACTCCTTCCCTCCGGATCTATGCACCATAATACAACCACACTATTGATTAAAATTTTTGGCTAACCTTACAGCCTTGGTTATGTCAGCAGAAAAAAGAAGTCGCTTCAGAGGATATATTTTATACAAGTCATAATAAAAAGTAAGGATTGAAAACAATTTCTTCTTTAAGATTCTTTAAAAATGAACAATAAACACTCATGCAATGATTATTGAGATACTTTTTAAATATTTTGAACTATTTATTGACATTTACTACCTTTAGGGAGTTTCCAGTGTGTAGCAGTTTCTTGAGAACAAGACCTATGAAGCAACACAGTTGTTTAGTTTGAGGAACAAATTCATAACTTCCAAATGAGCTGGCTTACTGAGCTAACTAGATAATTCTGGGAAACTCGTTTGCTCTGGTCTCTGCTTAAAAAGCTGTCAGTGATGTTTGTTTGTATGCAATTTGGGTTTATTGAGAAAAGAGCAAAACAAAATAAAACTGAAAATTATTTATCCTTCATGTTAAAGGGAGGCTAAGTATTGTTTATCTCTTTAAGTAAGTGATGAAGGACAGTAATGTCAGAGTTCTCGGTCAGATCTGGGTGTTTCTGGGCCCCAGGTCCTTGGCATTCTCTGTGTTTATCTTGGTGGTCTGTGTATCCTTCTGCTAAAAGACTTCAAAGCAGAGGAAAAGGAGAGACCACCGGCTAATACAAGATGTTAAGTCACTAAAACCAGGTGCAAAGCATCACAAGATACATCACATCTCTTCCATGGTAATTAGGCTTGCTGCGATAGTCGGTGTTACCGGTGTGTTCGTTCGTACATTACTTACCCACCATGACATTGTCTGCACTGTGTTGCAGAGTCCCAGCACAGTGTAGCAAGTGTCGGATTTAACTTATCATGTGACGAGAGTAAGGAGAGATGACTGACAGGACGATGGCAGAGGATTTGGTGCACATCCTGAGCAACATTGACAAATATCTTATCTTGTAAAATGTGGGGTCAGTACCGCCTCTCCCTATACACAGAGTATGCGTCTTCGTGAATTCGAACATTCAATTTCATTACTCTGCATATTGATAGCGGCTCTCTGATGCCCTCAAATTATATAAAATATCTCCCACTCCGTCTTATCGGTGATACTGGTGTTGTCACAAATTTATTTACTGGTGTGAAAAATTCCTCACTATTTCCTCACCTAATGGTAATGTCAAATAAGACTTAAAAAAAAAAAAATTAATTAAAATACTAATGATAAAGGATGCATTAAATTGATCAAAAGTGACAGTAAAGACATTTATGTTACAAAAGATTTCTATTTCAAATAAATGCTAATCTTTTAGACTTTCTATTCAAAGGAAAAAAAGCTGCACAAAATTGTGTAATTGTAAAATATTAAGTATCTGTTTTCAACAATGATAATGAGAAGAAACGTTTCTTGAGCACCAAATCAGCATATTAGAATGAGTAGAAATGGTCACCTATGCTGTGGAACTGCCATCTTCCTTGTATTCGCTCTGGTAACAGCTGTAGGATTTTCTGCAAGATAAGCACATGGATTTGACTGCAGACATGCCTATGTATGTTAGTGCATGTATTTAAATATCTCGGTCTATATAACGAGAGATTGCAGCACATATTTACATGTCCAAACAGATGAGCAGATTTGTGTAAACACGCATTACTGGGCTTCCTTGCGACATTAAAACTGGAATGTTGAAATAGCTCTACTACACACAGGCCATAGGGGCATACAGGTGAGCAAAAGCTAAAGCGTGACTCATAAGAAGCATTTTTGGGTGCGGCAAAGAACACCTGTTTTCTGTTTGAGAGACGAATCAGTTATCTGTCAGGTGCACGTCAACCACTCTCTTATCAAGGATCTCATTTATCACTGTCTCAGCAAATACTCATACATGGATCATACATATAACAATGTGAACATCAGATAGGAGTATCTGAATGAGAGTTGACACAATGAAACTAAACCTAATGAGGTTGAGCTAATGTGTTTAAATAGCCATCAAGTGATTATTTACATTTCTTACCTCAAATATAAAGAGAATAGAATCAAGCTCCTCTCGTTGTGATTTGTGACCTTCAGGAAAGAGAAAACACAAAACACGTTGAACGTCATTAAGGGATCACAAAACCCTCAGGGCTCATATTAATAGCTCAACAAACAAGGATTACATATCTGCGCTGGAAACATGGGGACCTCAACATGTGGCATCAAAGCAATCTTTTTAATCAATTTTAATGAAAGATGTACAAGCATTAAAAAAAGTAAAGCTAGATAGAGAGCGACCAAACAATGTGTCAAAATATTATTATTTGAAGTCACATTAAATGAAAATTCTATTTTTTAATGCATGTTATAAAATGTTTAGTTCCTGTCCTTGATTCTGATTGGTCAATAGCTGTGATTTATTCACGATAAAACACGGCTATGACCGCTTCACCCAACGGTTCTGTGTATCACTACACAACACCCTTAGCAACCACTCTTAGCAACGTAAACTGTTTGTTCTCAATTGATATTGTTCATTGAAGCTTACTGTATTATGTAGAAGAGTATTGTGAGAAAGAGATCGAGTGAGCGAGTTTATTACCTGCCTTCAGATTTAGCATTTTCCTTCAGGTCAGTCCTATGTTCATAATAAAAAAATCTGTTTAAATGTCCGATGTATTATCTTGTCCTTTTAACATTTAAGGGGTTCTGACAGCGCTAGTCAAAGCATTTCATTTCAAAGCAATTGTTCCGTTTTCAAAACAATTCAGCCTTTTCAATATAAAAGTCTTCGTTACTGACTGACACACTCATAAAGACAGCCTTTGCCGCCATCTAATGGCGTGAAAATGTAACTTCTGTTGCTGTTCATGGTCAGGGACTATTTTTTTCTGGTGGAAGGAAGGCTTTTAGAAAAAGTTTACTTCATGAAAGTTGCATTGATACATATTTCTGGCATTAATATTTGTATTGTGTGGTAACCCGTTTTATAAAAGGAATAAGGTACTCGAGTCTAGTGCTGTATCGTGAATAAGTCACAGCTGAAGGAGTTGCAGACATTCCACTTCGCGTCGTGCCTAACAACGCCCTTCAGCCGTGACTTATTCACGATACAGCACAGCCTTTCGTACCTTATTGCTTACTTCTAGAACTTATTGTGAATGATTCATCCATGCATAGGTTTCATTTTCAAAATGTTTTGCTGACCTTGTAATTTTTACTCAAAATGTAATAACTCAATCTTCCGGTTAAAAAGACAAACTTTTCTCTGGTAATGTATACCGGACTTCTCCAATCATTTTGTACACTTAAAGGGCTATATGTAAGAATTTATGTATTAATTGCTTTTTATTCCCAATGTGATAACCGCTTGTAATGAAAAAGAGACCTTCCTGGACTTCCTTGGTTGTCTATGAAAGTCTGTAGACTGATCTTTATGTGAAGGACTCAGGACGTTATTGCCAGGAAAATCAAAAGGATGCAACATTTACACTTGCTGCCAAAAACCTCTCTTCCGGTCAATGAAACACGAAATGCTTATACAATGTTCAGGATAATGCCAAAAGAGCCATTCTGTACTGTAATATCAATGCGTCATGAAAAGAAAGGAGACTAATTCAAACTATAGATCTATGTAGGCTACAGTCTCAAATATACTTTATAATCAATCATAACAGTGTGATTTTCATTCATCTGTTGCCATGATGCCAGTGAATTGCAGAGCTTGTGCAAACATATCCACATCGCCATGATAAGATGCTTTCTTAACTGCTGTTTTTTCACCACTGAATCACCTTGAATCACGTTCAGTCTCGATACGTGCAAGTGCGCAAACACGAGCAATATGTTGCTGGCTGCAGTTCACTTAATGGCCACCTGTGTCGCTAATAACAAGGGTTTCTGAATTCTACATATAGCCCCTTTAGACCCCAACCTTTTTTTTTTCTTTTTACAAACATTTGTACATTCAGTCAAAACCAAATCGCTCAAAGTACATTTTTTTCTTTTTCAATAATCCATTTCCCTTGACTTTAAGAACCTACTCTATGCATATACTGAAGGGAGTTGTCCTTCCCTGTTAATTGCACTTCAATGGTTTAAAACCACTTTTTTTTAAACCGCAGTGCTTAAAAACGCATGCAAATGATAAGCTTTCATGACCGCGCAGCACAGCAACGTCACCGTGATAGAGACTATAGTCCAAAATCTCTACCGGTTGACAAATTTAACATAACTATATCCCTACCCCTCAACCTAACCCTACCCATTAAGTTATACCTAAAATCAGAGGGAAATGATAGGTGAATAACACTGATGTAGAAGCACTTTGGTTGTAAGCCTAAACTTGACATAAAATGTAAACTTGACCCTCAAATCTGATTGGTTGATTGGAATGTTGTTGGAATGTTGTTCCAGGATCAACAGAGATATTGATCCAGGAACATGTTACACTTGGTGAAATCCGGTTTTGCAAGCAACGTAAAGGGGGGCGCACTGACGTAAACTCCTATGTTCGTTTTCCTCTTTTAGGTCAACATGGTGGTACAACAGTCTGTAAAAGTTCTGCTGAACAAGTTAGTTAAAGTAACTTAAACTGTCGATGTTTATATACAAATACCTGAATAATAACATATCTGTCTTTATTGAAACAAGCATTTTTTGGTAACAGAGTACTGACGTTTGTTAGCACCACAGTAAGAGAAGAATGCATGTTAAGTGGGAAAAGTCAAAGCTGATCATGATTTCATTCCACCTCTCTCACCCTTTCTTTCTCCTATCCACAATTGAGTGTCCAACTAAATAAAGGCAAACTACCTAAAAAATTAAATTGTAAAGAAAGTATGTGGGGGGAGGGGGGGGGGGGGGGACTAGAACAATTGCTTTTACCAAGCAAGGATAACAATCTGAACCAGTAGATGCAGTACAACAAGAGAAAATGGTAAGACATTAAATGAGAGGTCAAAGGCAGTGAGCAGCTCTCTGAATACTCAATGAGCAACTTCAGTGATCCGAGACACTGGCTGTGCTCTCTGTGCAATATAATGAGCCTGTGTGACCAGACATGGCTAACTGAGGGCTGGCTAATTTTCATCATAAGCCATTTCATGGAAACTTGCTCATTAACACTGTGACTTCTGACTTGTTTGCAGAGAGCACACAATGAGTAGGCCAGCTGAAAAACAATGCAATCGAACCTTGAAAAACATTAAACTATCAAACAGCAGTACAGAAAACAATTCTCATAAGACGAAACAAAAACAGTGGGTGAGAGAGAAAATAAAGCATTGTAGGTCTTACCTTTCTGTTTCAGGTTAACCTCAATGGTGACAAAGTTTTCAAAGAACACATAGTAGATGTGGGAGTAATTCTGCTCAAAGAGGTGTTTGAGTTCAGCAGGCTCCGCATTTTCTACAAAAAAACAAAACAAAAAACAATGAATCAGCTGGACATTTAGCAGATTTATTTTATTTTTTTCCCCCCAAAATCAGTTTTGTACAACAGTTGTACAATGTTTAAAATGTAATAATTTTCTTGGAGGTGCTTCAAAAGCAAAATGCATGTCTCAAATAACTTCTGGGAGAGCATTTTATTGTGCTAATAATCCCAGTAATCCTATTGCAATAGACCCCTTTCTATAAATCAAAAGGCAGCTACATAATTTCATGCTAAATGACCCATTTATACTGTGTGAGAAAAATATTAAGTGTGATATTATAAAGTATATACTGTCAATGTGCAAAAGTAAATTATTAAAATATTATTATCTGGACGATATTTAGTATTATTTTGTTGACTACATATTGTTTGATGTATAAATATGGACATAAAAAGGGAAGAATCTCTGCACAACATACACAAATGCACACTTGTTGCTGCTTTTCCTTCACGATCTGATTTCATGATTGAACAGAGAAAAACTGGGCATCATACACTAAACGACAAATAAATTTCAAATAATCCCGAACACAGCAAACTCACACAGAAACATGCGCCTCGCTGCTAGGAGACACATGACAGATGAAACGAACATGGATGTGCAGGAGGTGACCCCAGTAGTTGTTGTAGAGATTTGGGTAGGTAGACATGGTCAGTATGGACTCTACAGATTACAATGGGAGTTAGAGGTGGGTGGTGCAGTCAGTTGTTTTCTTTGCTGAGGAGTCAAATATTAAAGCTATTTTGTTACATGAGTTCTGTTAACTTACTTTTGTATTGTTATTGTATTTGCAACAGTGGTAGATAGCGGATAGCTTCAGTTTCAGTAGCAACGCGACATACACTACGATATGTATTCTAAAATCAGTTCAAAATATAGCTGCAAGCAGCGATGACGGGCCCAAGCCCTGGTGCACCCCTACCCCGGTGGCTTAAGGAAACCTGTGCATGGCGGGCAACATACAATCTTAATGTAAAACAATGATTTTACATGATATGAGACACTCCGTTTCCCTATTTTTGTCATTACTTTAATCACTCGCCATGGCAACACTGTTAAAGATATCCTATAATCATTTACAATTTAGCATCTTCAGTGTCTTTGTTTCATGTTGGCCGAGTTTGGTAGTGACTGCATGAAGCCCCTACGAGCAGTACTTAAAAACTCAAGAGCCTGATTATTAAAAAAAAATCCACATTCAAACCAAATTATCTGACTTCCTGTTGGTTGGAGCTAATGACTAAATTAGAAAGCTGTCCGGCTTAATGAGAACAATATATGTACAGAGTTTGGTGACTGTATGTAAGACTAACCCCCCAACTTTTGTCAAAATGTGGCGCTATAGAGCCCCTCCCTCCCCACCCATTTCTAAGGCTTTGCCCATGTCTACTGGCTGACAACTTTGACTTGTGTCGAGTTTCATGCAATTTGAAGCATGCTAAGATCCTCAAAAACACCCAAGAATATTATAAAAGTTTGACGTGTTGCCGTGGCAACATTATTTAAGATATCAAGAATCCTTTCACAGGTCTGCATCTGCCATGTCTTGACATTATTTTGATGAAGTTTGAAGCGAACTGGGTAAAAATAAGAGGTCGATTTCAAAACATTTTGAAAGTAACACACTTCCTGTTGCCAGTTGGTGGTGCTATGGCTTTGACTCACAATAGTCACATCCATGTGATCATCCTCCTACAATGAACACGCATCTGAAGTTTCCTCAAAATCAGTCAATGTTTGCAGAAGTTATAACACACTTCCTTTTTCCCCTTTTTTTGCCATAAATACGTTGCCTCGCCACGGCCAAACCGTTTGATATATTCAATATCTGTCTGCAATTTAGAATCCTTAATGTCTTGACTTTATGTTGAAAAAGTTTGGTGTGAATTGTATGATGGTCTTTGGAGCAGTAGTTAAAAATTGAGAGCTTGGTTAAAAAAAATCCACATTCAAACAAAAATAGCTGACTTCCTGTTGGTCGGAGCTAATGATTGTAAATTAGAAAGTTGTCTGGCTCGATGAGAACAATGTACAGAGTTTGGTGATTGTAGGTAAAACTAACCCCCAACTTTAGACAAAAGGTGGCGCTATAAAGCCCCTCCTCCACGCTCATTTCTAAGGCTTTGCTCATGTCTTCTGGCTGACAACTCTGAAGTTTGTGTCGAGTTTCATGCAATTTGAAGCATGCTAAGAGCCTCAAAAACACCCAAGAATATTGTTAAAGTTTAATGCATTGCCATGACAACAGTATTCAAGATATCAAGAATCCTTTCACAGGTCTACATCTGCCAAGTCTTGACATTATTCTGACGAAGCCTGAAGCAAATCGGGTTAAAATTAGAGGTCGATTTCAAAGCATTTTGAAAGTGACACACTTCCTGCTGCCAGTTGGTGGCGCTATGACTTTGACTCATAATGACTCACCATGTGATCAGCCTCATACAATGAACAAAGCTGAAGTTTCATCGAAATCAGTTAATGTATGCAGAAGTTATAACATTTCTTGTTTACCTTTTCACACCATAAAACTGTTTCAACGCCACAGCCAAACCTTTCGAGAAAGCAAAAAATCTGCTGACAATTTAGCATCCTCAATGTCTTGGCTTCATGCTGACCGAGTTTGGTGGTGATCGGATGAATTCTCTAGGAGGAGTATAACAAATTCCAGAGCATTCATTTTTCAAACAACCCTAAATAGGCAAATTCCTGTTGGACTGGCTTATGACTTAGAGTGTTAAATTTGTTCGGCCTGATAAGATCTATAACTATATGACGTTTGGTTACTGTAGGTGAAAAGGGGTGCCACAGAGAGCTCCCCCAACAACAATGATGGCCGACGATTCCTACGTGTTTGCAAAGTTTCAAGAGTTTGAGCACGTTAAGGGACCCAAAAGTGCCTGAAAGATCGGAGGGAAAAAATTACCTAAGGAAAACAATAGGGCTTTCGCCCTTTCAGGGCTTGGGCCCTAAATATCAAACATGTTTTTATATCCTCTGACTGGATGGAATCATGATCTGAAGCTAAAGAAAAACTGCCCAAAATCTGCAGATTGGCACAGACTTTCGGCAACAATTGTTGACTCATAAATCTGCAAATTGGGGCAAAAATCTGAGTAAAAGTCATGTAGTATATTCCAGCCTTTAAGTGTGACTTAATGTGTTAGTTTCATGAAGAAATACATGCATAATAAAAGCATATTTTTTTTAGACTTCAAAACTAGGTATTTATGTATAAACCTTTAGATCAAAAGATCTTTAGGATCATGACAACCAAACATTACTTCATTGTGTACTGTGTAAAATGCCCATTTATGCTTGGTCTCTCTTTCACGCACACAATCTGTCAAGCTTATAATTTGCCTCTTTCAGCACAGGATATGAGCGGGTCTCTTTACTGATGCTGAAGTCTATTGCAACCTGCAGCCCAGCAACACAAGTCAATATTTGTACTTTAAAGCTCCTCCACACAGTCCAGCTCCACTCATTATCCTAATGCAGCGGCCAGCTCTGGTCACACGTTCCCGCAGCATCCAGAGACCTCAGTCAAGTGCCTGCTTCATTCTGTTTAAAGAGCTGTGAGCCAGCATGAACACCAGAGCCAACACAGAGACCTGTGGTAGCGAGTGTCTTTGGGCATACTAGAAATGTGCACATAATCGACTAGTAAAAATACTATTCAGACTTTGCAAACTGCACCCTTGCATGCATTCAGATGTGGATTGTTTTTTTATAAAGGGAATAAAAAAAACAAATCAAGCACACAAAAAAATTGAGAAACATAAAAATATAAACATATGAATAAAACAAATTATAAATTTCACATACACTACTGCTCAAAAGTTTGGGGTAGTTAAGAATTCTTGTATGCTCACCAAGGCTGCCTTTACTTAATCAAAACTACAGTAAAACAGTAATATTGTGAAATATGACTAAAATTTAAAATAACCGTTTTAAATTCTAATATATTTTAAAATGTAATTAATTCCTGTGACAGTAAAGCTAAATTTTCAGCATCATTATTCCAGTCTTCAGTGTCACATGATCATTTAGATATCATTTTAATAAGCTGATTTGGCATTATTATTATTGTTGTTATTGACAAGGGTGCTGCTTATCTTTTGTGGAAACAGTGAAATTAGCTACTGAAAGTCTGACAACCTTAGTGTTAGGGTACAAAATTCCTCAAAATGCCCATCCCAAATTCAAACTGACAAAGTCTAGCAGTGCAGCAGTGAGCCAGAGTCCAACTTTTACAGACTGTGGTGTATATCAAAAAGCTTTGAGAACAGACAGACAGAGGGGAATTTTGGCTGAAACTACAGTACATGAGAGAGAACAGACCAACGGATGGTGCTACACTGGCTGTTGGAAATATTTGTGATCTAAAATAGAACACAGCCGAGACCCCAAGTGCCTGACGGTGTTTTAGAATCACTCAAAGATAATGCCCCTCATCTTTAAAGATAAACGGAACACTAGAGCTGCACGAATTGAGAATCATGATTTTTTTGTTTAAAATAGATATCACTATTCTCCCACGATTCTGAATAGACAACTAAACAAATTAACATGATATTTACTAAAGGGTTCTAACAATATGTTTAATTGCTGCCACAGTTTTAAAAACGACTGCTCAATGTTCCGCTCTGTGCGTGTGCTGCGCTCTCGGCTCCGCTCCATATACGTGCGCATGGCCCAAACGCTCCACTCATGTACCACTCACCCTCACCGGAAAAGCAAAGTCTGCTCAAATAACATGCAGACATGAAATTTCTCTGGACTTGTTTGATTCTGTTTGCAAACTGTACTGTAACATGGTGTGGTAGAGCAGCACTGGGCAACACTGGTAAAATGACGCTACCCTCTCATTCACTGATCCACTGCGTGCTATCTGCTCACATGCTCTGATAATAATAGCTTTGTAGGATTATATTTTATTTTGATAATTGGTCAAAAATAAATCTGTTAAATCTGATTCTAATGCATAGAACTGAATGAAGAATAATATATTGATATTAATATATTGATATGTAACATTTTAATACAGGCCTATTTTCCGTCCAATTTTTGTTACTTTAGTATTAGTATTAACTTTAGTAAAGTGTGGTTATTTGTATTTTTTGAATTCAGATTCAGTAAAATTATTGAATTTAGTTAACAAGTCTAATAATAATACAATTATACAAAAAACCGAATTTAAAATAAGAAATTAATATATATATATATTTTTTTAAAGTAATTTTCAGTTTCGGTTTTTGGCCAAGTGCATCCAGAATTTTCGGTTTCGGCCCAAAGTTTTCATTTCAATGCATCCCTACTCATAAAGGCAATTTTTGTTTTTACTACTGGATTAACCAGCAGTTTCGAACTGATCTCTTGAATGAATGATTCAATAAATACATTTTTTTAACAGTCACTTGTCGCCACCTACTGGCGTAACGATGTAATTGATACAAAGTTACTTTCAAAAGGTGATTTCCTCTATTTTGATTGCAACCATAGACGCCAGTGTTTATATGTGAACTATAAACTTATCCCAGTACTTCTGTGATAGAAATAATGATACTGTGTGGCTGAAAAGACTGTTTCATATATATATATCTTAATGTTGATCGTACACTGTGACCACTTTTCAAAGTTTTAATAATATTGAACAAATAGACTTGATAGGCTGAATCGTTGCCATTTAGGAAGATTGCGTGAGTGTTTGAATCGAGATTGTGATCTTTTAATGATTACTCTTGCAGCTCTACTGAACTCCATGGAAAGAATGACAACACAGACGCTCCCAAACGGTCATTCTCAAAGAATGCACAATGTATAATGCATCTTAAAAACCAGAACAAACTAAGATTTTGATGCTTTTGATGCTAGGATGTTGTGGGTGGTTGTCAGGATGTGTTTGCTAAGGTATTCTGAGTAGTTGATAGATGGCCACTTTCTGGCCAAAGTCAAAAGAATGTAAGTCTATGGGATTTTTTTTTTTTTTTTGCAAAATCATAATTTCAATCACTTAGAAAAGTACCTCTTCTCAATGAAATACCATTCATAGTACAAATAGTGGAGGACAACTTACATGTCAAAGTTTGATACTTTGGTATTAAAGGTTTAATTTGTACAAATACCTAATATGTGCAATAGTAGTAGTGGTGTAGTCATTTCAATATTGACAATCAATCAACCTTAAGATCTCAGGCAGTTACAAGAGTGTGCTGCAATCTGTTAAGAGCCCATTGACTTCATATAAAATATGACTGTTGATCACATCAGCAATACTCAAGCTCAGCATGCTAAAGATGGCAATTGATCTAGCGCACGGAAAGACAGGACTTAAGCAGACTACAGTTTTGAAATAAATATTTCTTATATTCACATCAGAAGTTTATTTCAAACAGTCGCAGATGCATTCGAATAACAAGTAACAAAAACCAAACAAAATCTCAAACAGTACTGTGTGCTTCCTATCAGAGCAGTTTCTCTGCAAACACACCCATCCGTTTATTTAGGCTACTTTACTTCCTCAGGTCCACAAATGCACAAAAGCTGTTGTGCACAAGGTCTGATCTAGGCCATAATAAGTGGACATGTGAATAATGTTTAATATGTGAATGTTGAGCTTATCACTTAGGGAAACTTCACTTCATTGCTGTATAATATGCATTGACCTGGTGATACAACATTAAATCAATAATTTGGTCATGAAACCATGATATTTTGCAATTCTTTATGTTAAGTGCATTCAAAACTGTGATATAGCCTACTTTTGTATGCAATCTTTTTACTGATTCACTTCACTGCTTTGTGCAGGTACACTACCATTCAAAAATTTAGAATAACATTAAAGGGCACCTATTATGCCCCTTTTCACAAGATGTAATATAAGTCTCTGGTGTCCCCAGAATGTGTCTGTGAAGTTTCAGCTCAAAATACCCCACAGATCATTTATTATAGCTTGTCAAATTTGACGCTATTTGGGCGTGAGCAAAAACACACCGTTTTTGTGTGTGTCCCTTTAAATGCAAATGAGCTTCTGCTCCCAGCCTGCTTTCCAAAAGCGGGCGGAGCTTTAACAGCTCGTGCTTCGATTGCTCAACGACAACAAAGCTGGAGAATCTCACGCAGCCAAAATGAGGATTGTCAGTAATGGTGTTCAGCCTTACATTGTTCAAACCGGAGTCAGACACTGATGGAGAAACTCAAGAAGAAGTTACAACTTATAGAATGAAATGGTTAGTGGATAGATTTATGTAGTTGCTGTGGAGTTGATTCAACTCATTGACTAGCATGTGCCGTCATGTTTATCTTTTGTGCAAATCCAGCGTTCATTTGTGAAGCAGTTCGGCGTAAAATGACGGCATGGCAACAACACTCTAGTACAACTCTTCCTCTTCTTTAAAGCAGCTCAACATGGCCTCGCCCCCTTTGTTGCATGTTCTCGAGGGCAGGGTTTATGTAAATTTTAGGGTTAGTGATGTCACTAACCCGAGAAGAAGCTCGTTGTAGTCCCTACCAGCCATTTGTTGTAGTCCTTAAAGGGATAGTTCACCCAAAAATGAAAATTTGATGTTTATCTGCTTACCCCCAGGGCATCCAAGATGTAGGTGACTTTGTTTCTTCAGTAGAACACAAATGATGATTTTTAACTCCAACCGTTGCGGTCACCACTATATCCAACTGCTTTCAGCATCCGGTTGGTGAGGTCTGAACGCGCTCTGACAACGGAAGTGATGTCTCGCACTCATTGAAGCACAGCGCGAGACATCAGTTCCGTCATCAGAGCGCTTTTTTTTTACCTCACTAACCGGATGCTGAACGGAGTTGGACATAGTGGTGTTTTAGAGGTAAAAAATTACATAAATACTGTTCGGTTTCTCGCACAAACCGATCGTTTCGTGTCTTAGGACATCAATGTGTCATCACGAGCCGCAGGGTTTAATTTGGATTTGTCTGTCGTGTTTATTTGACTCTTATAGATGGAGTTCCCATTTACACGCATTATTTGACTGACAGACCACGACGGTTGGAGTTAAAAACCATCATTTGAGTTCTACTGAAGAAACAAAGTCACTTACATTTTGGATGCCCTGGGGGTAAGCAGATAAACATCAAATTTTCATTTTTGGGTGAACTATCCCTTTAAAAAGCAATTTCTGTAAAAGAAAATATCTCTCTTTGCATTGAACCTTGAGCATCGTAACTTTGCAGATGTTGTTTATGCTCAAACAGCAACATTACACACTAACTAAAGTTAAAAAAAGTGAAATCATAATCAAGGACCCCTTTAAAACATAGAATATGGAGTTATATGAAACAGTCACCGTCACAATGACATTTTAACAATCCTTTTTTGCTGTAATGGAGGCAGTTTCCTCGCCATTCATAGCAAAATCACGTTCACAGTTTCAAAAACAATCATCAGCATAACACAATGGCACCAGGAAGCCAGATAACTCCACCTAGAGCAATTCAGGAACAGGGTCGTGATTGGACAGCAACTACTCCAAGGCAGGTCAACATCTCTAACAGGACGCTTTAACCACAGACACTACATTACTCAAAAATCTGTGATGTTACACAAACGATCCACATGTCCAACATTCAGGAAGTCAGTACAACTAAACAACTCAGGAATCTGAGGGAACTGGCCTGAGATGGATTCCTTCTCTGACTTCCTTGACTAATCCCAAAGGAAGTGCTGGTTTATTTCTGTTATTCGGTGATGTCCCACCCAGTACTAAAGAAGCAAATCTTTGCTGTCCCCCACCCAAAACATGAACTGCCCAAGAGGAATCTTTTTCCTTTTATTGCATTATATATGAAAGGCCATGAATTTGACAGTGCGATTTTTTTCTCTCTCTCTCAAAAAAACAAGTTCAGATCTCTGAATATTTCTTACTTCATTTAAGCAAATTGCACATGTTTGGCACGAGTTCAAAAGAGAATAATGGAGTATATGAGTATGATGGTTCTCACTAAAATTTTCATGCTCTTCTAAACATTCTTTCATTGTGTGAGCCATGTGATCAATTCAATTATATGTATATGTAAAAAAGGTAAAAGAATATACACACATAAATACACAGGTTAATAAACCTAATGTTGATCATTTAATCACTTGCAGACAGAATAACCAATTGAACTTAATCTAACAGTCTAAATGTGCAAACACAACATTTATTCATCCTCAGATTCACTGACATCTAAAGAGGTTCCAGTGGAACCAATGCAAGTGTCATATCAAAACAAAACCCACAAAAACACTCAACCATAAAAGAGAAAGACACAAGACCCTATAAAATCATTGTATATCAGACCAAACTTCTAAATGCAAGCTTGTCAGTTACTGTCAAAGGTTTCAAAGCACAAAAATACAGGTAAACAAACGCCATATGATTGCTGATGATGCCTTCATTCCCCTCTCTACATAGCATGTTAGCTCCCTGCAAGGCAACATTAGGTTCATAAAATGAATACAAATAATTTTATTTCTCACCAATAACGATTCGAAGATGTTTCAATCTTGTCAGCACGTCTTTCTTGGGGTCCAAGACTTTCTGTGTCGATTTCCTGACATCCCCATGAGGTTTTTTAGAGAACATTCCGAGATGTTTTGAAGAGCTAATGATAATCTTCCGTTAATTCCCTCATACATAGAAGGGGTTGCCAAATTTATGGCTCGAAAGCAGTTATAGGTTGTAAGGAAACGTGAGGAATTAGTGGTAAGGCGTGCATTTTTGCAGAGGAGGTCAGACAAAAGAAAAGAGCAGCCAGCCCTCCTCTGTGTGTGTGTCTTGTGAACTACACACCTCTCTGAAGATCTGAAAACATGGCGGAGGACGCGACATGAAAAACACCTTCATCGATGCCAGAGTCATTCAACGCTCAGACGTCATCCGAGGCACAATCACATATCCAGAATCCACCGGACAAGCGAAATATTTTACATTCATAAACAATGTTTTGGGATAATTTATATAAAAATAGATAATTGCACTTAATATTTGATGATAAAAAGTGTAAGACATTTCTAAACTGTTATTAACGAGGTCTGTTTATATATATTTGTATTCTTGTTTTCTTTAATGAAAGGTTTTATGTGTTTATATTTTTACGCTATTTTAGTTTCATCTATGTTTCATTATATGTCTTGCCTTTGTGAGTCAATGAAGGGTCAATTTCTACTTGCTAAAATTAAATTATATCAATTTGTACAATTCAAAACTGAAAACAAACAAACAAACAAACAAACAAACAAAAACAACTGGTTTATCCTCAGGAAAAACGTGACAAATAGGTTGACTGAAACAACAACAACAACAAAAAAAAAACATTCAAAACAACTTTTTTTTATTATTATTATTATAATGTTGTTAAAGTTTTTGGACAGTAGTATTTATCATTGTGAATATAAATGATAATTTACAACGAAAGACAATATTTTATGAAATAGGTAATGAATTCAACATCTTTTTGTTTGTGTTGATTCATAAGCAGAAGTCTACACTTCACTCCTAAGTTCCAGATTTATGAGTTTTGAAATATTTTTTCAATCATCCACTTCAATAAGTAAATAAATGTAAGGTAGTACAGTAGTAAATATTTGTTGTATGTTGTTTCCCCTTGTTCTGTTTGTTCTGTAGGCCTACTAGTAACACAAAAAATAAACATAATAAAACTTCAGACTTCATTGTTTAGTATAACAAAACTAGTTTTGTTTATTTATTTATTTATTTTTTAAATTGTATTTCTAAAATAATGTATGTTTTCTTCTTATATTATATCCTTTATTTTTGTGCCATATTCCTTTAAGAATAAATAAATAAAAAGAAAAAAAAATGGGAAAAATGTAAGAAAGAGGTCTCTGAAATATTTTAATCAATTTTTAATATTTTAATGCTTGGTTTGAGTATTATTTTTTGATTGAAGATGAAACTGGATGAATATTAACTCTACTTCAAAATAAATCAAAAAATAATAAATTAGTATTTAGACGTTTACTTCCTAAACCACTGAAAATAACACAATCATTTCATCCAGTCGTCCATTGATTTATACAGCCTGTTTTTATATTCGTAAACATGCTCTCCACAGCACGAGTGACGGCGGGGAACTGTAGTTCTTCAGTCCGCTCAGAACAACAAAACCCGGAGGGACTCGTGTCACCATAAAAACTACAAACCCCAGAGCGCCACAACAGCGCACATTCCGCGCCACCGTCCCAGCTTTTCACAGGGTTGCATGGCTTAATGAAGAAAAACAGAGATTTTTTTTGTGGTTTACAAAAATATTAAAACAGCTAAAGCGACTTAATAAGCAAAAGTTCCTCGTTTTGGTTTTATCAAATCCAGACTTAAAGACAGCTACTAGTCATTTGCAGGATTTAAACGTAAACTGTTAGCATGATACATCTAGATGTTTATGTATCTGTTTTGTTTTTAGCAATAACATCAAGCTAACAAACACATCTGCTCACAAAAAGGATTGGCTGAAAGGTGAGAAGTGGTTCACAGATTTTTCGGTAATCTTAGTTTAATAAGAGACAGGATGCCAGTGCACTCGAGAGAAAAGAAGGAGAGCAACCATGAAGAGATGGAGGTGGATTTCGGTGAGCAAGAGGGGAGCAGTTCAGAAGATGAGGATACAGAGAGCTCTTCTGTCTCTGAGGATGGAGAAAGTTCAGGTGCGCATCACACGTTTTCTCTATCTATCTATCTAAACAATATTTTATATAGCCTATGTATTCTTGTATTCAAGAGTTTCTGGTCCCTGTTTGACAGTGCCTGCAAGTCAGTTGACACTTCACGTACTGCACCTGATTCAGTTACTTCTAATTTTCTTTAAATAAATAAATAAAGAAAGAAACAATCTGTTCAATTTCAGAAATGGACGATGAGGACTGTGAAAGGAGAAGGATGGAATGCATTGACGAAATGACCAATCTAGAAAAACAATTCACTGACCTCAAAGACCAGTATGTACAATCTTCTTGTTTGAATTTAATCTGTGCAAGTTCAATTTACATGTGCATTTTCCACTTTTCCACACTGGTCACGAAGTTTGTATGCTTTTATTAGGTTATATAAAGAGAGACTAAGTCAAGTTGATGCCAAACTCCAGGAAGTGATGTCTGGAAAGGCCCCTGAGTACCTGGAACCTCTTGCAACTCTTCAAGAGAATATGCAAGTTAGAACTAAAGTTGCAGGTCAGTCTGATGTCCAAACCGAACATGGGTTTATTGTTCTTTGAAATAGTGCATTTGAGTGATTTTTATTAGGTAACAAAGTGCATTATCTCATTGATTTAAATAATACATTTATGCATAGGTATCTACAGAGAGTTGTGCTTGGAGTCAGTGAAGAATAAATACGACTGTGAAACCCAAGCAGCGCTCCAGCACTGGGAGGTGAGATTTATAGATTTAATCCACTATTACCTAAACAGTGGTGCATGTTTGAAATGTCTTGCCGAGCCATAACAGAGCCATGCTGAAGTGTTTATATATCTTGAAGCTGTTGTAATATCTCTAAAAGCCAGTTGCCACATTTGAAGCATGCATCTATTTAAACTTTCAGAATTAAAGTCAGCATGAAACAGAAGTTGCGATAGTGTTTTCTTCCCTATTGTGACGTATATCCAAGTGAAACGGCTTCTCGAATAAGAAAAAAAAATTAGGGTGGGACTTGATTTTGTCCATGGGGAAATTGGTTGGATGATTGTGGTTTGCTATTGGTCGATCTCATGTGAGTGACAGGTTGCCCCGCCCGCTCGCCAATAAACACATCATCAGAGAAGAGATGTCACTGCGAGAGAGGGAAAGTTGTTTTGATTAATGATTATGAGGGCACATACATTTTCAAAAAATAATGATGTGCATGGATAAATCATTTGTAATAAATACAGCGATATTCCAAAAAAAAAAAATGGTCAGATTGTGTTTCATTGTGACTTTAAATCTAACTAATTTGGTTCATTTTATTTCTTCTAGAGTGAGAAACTCTTATTATTTGATACGGTTCAGAGTGAACTGGAGGAGAAGATCAGACGTTTGGAGGAAGACCGCCATAGTATAGATATTACCTCAGGTACTGGAATTATTAGTATGGTCACAAATAATTTTTGTGCTTTTGTTGTTATTTATGCTATCTTTGTCATATATCCCCTACAGAGCTCTGGAATGACGAGTTACAATCAAGAAAAAACAAAAAGAAAGATCCCTTCAGTCCAGACAAAAAGAAAAAGCCTGTTGTTGTGTCAGATATCCTTTACTTCATCCTGCTGTATATAACTACAATCTATCTATCTAGAATTTGCTTGAATAACAGTATGATTTGTGAGTTTCTTAACATGTTCACGCCCATATATAGTTTACATGCTGCAAGACCTGGATATACTGGAGGACTGGACTGCTATTAGAAAGGTTAGACTGTCAAAAACTACTCTCTTTATGTGAAGAGATTTTTATTATATTGTAAGTGATACAATAAAAAAAGTTTGGAAACATTACTATTTTTAATGTTTTTGAACGAAGTCTCTTATGCTCATTAAGGCTGCATTTATTTCATAATAAATACAGAAAAAACAATAATATTGTGAAATATTATTACAATTTAAAATTATGGTTTTCTATTTTAATATACTTTAAAATATAATTTATTTCTGTGATGCAAAGCTGAATTGTCAGCATCATTAATCCAGTCTTCAGTGTCCTTCAGAAATCATTGTAATATGCTGATTTATTATCAATGTTGGAAACAGTTGTGCTGCTTAATATTATTTTATAACCTGTGATACTTTTTCAGGATTCATTGATGAATAAAAAGTTAAAAAATATCAGCATTTATTTAAAATGGAAATCTTTTGTAACAATATACACTACTATTCAAAAGTTTGGGGTCAGTAATTTTTTTCTTTCTTTTTTTTTTGAAAGAAATTAATACTTTTATTCAACAGGGATGTTAAATTGATAAAAAGTGATAGTAAAGATTTATATTGTTAGAAAAGATTTATATTTTAAATAAATGCTGTTCTTTTTAACCTTTTATTCATCAATGAATCCTGAAAAAAGTATCACAGGTTCCAAAAAAATATTAAGCAACACAACTGTTTTCAACATTGATAATAACTGAGTATCAAATCAACATATTAGAATGATTTCTGAAGGATCATGTGACACTGAAGACTGGAGTAATGATGCTGAAAATTCAGCTTTGCATCACAGAAATAAATTATATTTTAAAGTATAATAACATAGAAAACCATAATTGTAAACTAATAATATTTCACAATATTATTGTTTTTTCTGTATTTATTATGAAATAAATGCAGCCTTAATGAGCATAAGAGACTTCGTTCAAAACATTAAAAATAGTAATGTTTCCAAACTTTTGACCGGTAGTGTATCATGTTACTATCTTTTAGGCCATGGCAACATTAGGACCTCACAGAGTAAAGACTGATGGTAAGATCATATTTATTATTAATATATTTAATATTCATAATTATAGTGAAAAATAAATAAATAAAAAATATACTGTTCAAAAGTTTTGGGGTTAGCAAGATTTTTTTTTAATCAAAAATACAGTATTACTGTGAAATATTATTACAATTTAAAAGAACTGTTTTCTATTTGAATATACTTTAAGATGTAATTTATTCCTGTGATGCAAAGCTGAATTTTCAGCATCATTACTCCAGTCTTCAGTGTCACATGATCCTTCAGAAATCATTCTAACATGCTGATTTGCTGCTCAAGAAACATTTCTTATTATTATCAATGTTGGTGCTTGATATTTTTGTGGAAACAGGATCCAGAATTCTTTGATTGGTCAATTTAATGTGTCCTTGCTGAATAAAAGTATTAATTTCTTTCAAAAAAAAAAAAAATCTCACTAACCTCAAAGTTTTGAAGTGTAGTGTATGTAATTATGTATCACATCTTGAGTGATTATAACCTTCAATGTTTCATATCTTTAACTCCTAGACTACCTTCTGTAATGGGTTTGGCAGAAATGTTACAGATTTAATCTAAATCAGGGGAAACTATTCTAGAATTTTCCTTTTACTATAGTGACCTTGAACAATGTACTTAGTCTTGTTTGCTCTGGGCAACTTCCTGGAGTGGTGCATAATAATTTCATTAAATGGTAACTTGTTAACCAATGGCATTTAAATATAGACACAGTATGGTTAGTGCAGTTGTTTTGGTTTGTACTACAGGTGCCTATTGTCATCTTTTTAAGTTGATTTGTGTTATATTAGTAACAGTAGAACTTTGCATAATTTGTTCTAGTCTCTTCAAAGAGTGACAAACACCAGCACAATGCCCGCTCGGAGGATGGACGCTTGTTTTACGACGGGGAATGGTACAGCCGTGGGCAAGCCATATGTATTGACAAGAAAGACGAGTATCCTACGAGGTGAGGGTTCCTTACCCAGACACACTGAATTGCCAAGCTCATATTGATTATTCTGCAGCACTTTTGTCAGTTATTTTTCTCTTTCAAACAGTGCTATAATAACTACAATCAATCATGATGAAGTCTGGTTTAAACGAGTCGATGGGAGCAAGTCAAAACTCTACATCTCACAGCTTCAGAAAGGCAAATACACCATAAAACATGCCTGATCTACCTGAGATTTGATCAGATGTCAGTGTGGCAGTCTGAAATGTTTAATAGTGCCATTTTATGTACAGTATATCGTGATTTAAATACCCTTTTTGATGTTTAAAAACAGATACATTGGTGTATTGTATGTCATTTGAAATGTGGGGAAAGCTGATGTTATTTTATTGTATATTCAATGCAATGCCATTTGTAAGATTATTATGCTGGACATGGTCAACAATGTAATTTAATTACAGTCGAAGTTACTACCTTTGACGACTGGGCTCATTTTTCCACTTAAATTCTGCTCAATTAATGGCGTTTGAACCCAGTTCCTGTGTGTAGTAATTTGTAATGCCGTGTCTAGCAACCAAATGGCCTCCTACTTTTTTACATTTCTGCCTCATCACTGTGTTCAGATACAAATGACATTCCACAATTTGTATTTGCCATCCTTGGTGGCTTTTCAGTGTAATGAAACGCTCTTGCATGTGTGACATCTCACATGAAATACAGATATTACAAAGTATTTTTAGGAGTGAATAAACAAGACGTAATCACAGCTTCTCAGAGTCTCAGGCCTTTAAACAGCTGTTTACTGTTCATTGGGTTCTAAGAAGATGTGATCTGATGCTGCTCTATTTACAGTCTAACAAGCCATGAATACTCTGTGAATACATTACATAATTCATTGTAATGTGCATTTCAGTTCTGGTCATTGGTTCAGTGTTTCTTTCATGTGGGGTTATATCACCACCCTTTGGTTTTGTTCTTGTACTGTGTCTGTTGTTTTTATTTCTTGTTTTACCCATATTTTTGAAAATTCTGAATGTATTTTTTCAGTTTCTTAAGAATTTACATTGAACAAACTTTCAAATACAACATTTCAATATCACAGAGATTTGTTGTCCTTAATGAAAGACAAAATTACAAGAAATATCGGGTTAAAAAAGAGGGAGTAATTCTGCAATGGAAAGTTGTATAATCTTTGCAGTACTGATTTAGTAACTGGAGTCATACTATTTACTATTTTTACTTGTTTGCCAGAGCATTACTTCAACACCACATGAAGAAGAGAAAACGAAAACTTCAATCATATTTTACTTCATATACTGTAGTGGCCAAAAGTGATGTCCGGAGGGGATATTGGTTTTTATTGACCCTACAAGTTTGATTAAACCTTAAAAATATGAGGAAAATATATATTTTAAATATGTAGTAATAACAAAACACTAAACTTGGTTATGCTATTTATCTGACAAAATTATTTGGCAAAAAAAAGGCAAACTACAGCTACAGGTTTTATTTTACTATATGCAACAAAAAATGCATAGAAAAACAAAAAGCTCACAGGAAAAAGCATACATTAAATAAAACACAATTAGTGATTGATATTTCGTTGGTTCTCTCTTGATTTTGCAAATTATGTCTGGACAATTTGTCATGTTTCACCGTGTTATCAAAAATAAAACAATTGCCTCCAAGCACAACTACGCAACATGCTTACAAAATTTTAATATATATTTTTTATAATATTTGAATAAAGGGTGAAAATTCTGTGGGTCATAAAAAAGGTCTTAAATCAGTGCAGAAAGTCTTAATTTCATAAAACCATACATAATGCAAGTCTTGAAATATGGAACAAAATTAAAGGGTTAGTTCACCCAATAATGAAAATAATGTCATTAATTACTCACCCTCATGCCGTTCCACACCCGTAAGACCTTCGTTCATCTTCAGAACACAAATTAAGATATTTTTGTTGAAATCCGAATCATGATTCGGATCGCGTGTCAAACCGCCAAACTGCTGAAATCACGTGACTTTGGCGCTCCGAAACGCTGATTCATAACGCTCCAAGCTTCCTGACGCAGTGTTTTGAAATCGGCCATCGCTATATAAGTCATTATTTTTTTCTCATCGCTTTATAATATTAATATTCAACCACTGTACTCACATGAACTGATTTAAATATGTTTTTAGTACATTAATGGATCTTGAGAGAGGAAATGTCATTGCTGGCTATGCAGGCCTCACTGAGCCATCGGATTTCAACAAAAATATCTTAATTTGTGTTCCGAAGATGAACGAAGGTCTTACAGGTGTGAAACGGCATGAGGGTGAGTAATTAATGACAGAATTTTCATTTTTGGGTGAACTAACCCTTTAAGTTTATGCTTAAAACAAGAACAAATATCTGTCAATGGGTTATGAACCCTTTGAATTAAGTTGATTTTTCTCAGCCCATTGGCAGATATTTGTTTTTTGTTTTTTTCATATTTTGTGTCATTTTGCATCTCAAGTAAATATTTTGATTTAAAAATTGTTAGATAATTCAGTAACACTTTACAATAAGGTTAACTACATTAACAAATTAGTTAACATTAACTAATAAAGAACTGCACTTCTGAAGCATTTATTAATCTTTGTTAATGTTTAATTTCAACATTTACTAATACATTATTAAAATCAAGAGTTGTATTTGTTAATTAGTTTTGTTAATTATTAGTTAATGCACTGTGAATTAACATGAACAAACAATGAACAACTGTATTTTCATTAACTAGTGTTAACAAAGATTACTAAAAAATACTGTAACAAATGTATTGCTCATGGTTAGTTCATGTTAGTTAATACATTAACTAATGTTTAACTAATGAACCTTATTGTAAAGTGTTAATGATAATTCCCCTGGAAAACAGGACAAAAATGCTGAGGAAGAACATCACTTTTACAATAAAATTTATTTCCATATTCTAGTGTTTGGAAGCAGAGCGAATTAAACTTCTTACTGTATTTTCAACTGTATTTTTAAGTGTTGCTAAAACAACTCATTGCATTTCTCCCTAGACATTTACATTTAGAGAACATACTGACATTTTGGGCTCCCTTCAATTTATTCTTTACATTTTCTTTACTTGGTCTTAAACTTACCTTCTTAAAACCTGCAGAAACCCCGTGTCAATTTTCCTAGGCCAGACACCACTTTTGGCCACTACTGTACAAGCATTAGTTTAAAATGTAAGAATTATTTGAAAGAAGCCCTTTATTCCCTTCGACAGCTGTCTACTTTATAAATGGACCAATGGAGTAACATTATTAGTCTCAAAGCAAATCATTTGAATCAATAATATGTCCTGAGCTGTTTTTGAGCACTATAAACACAAAACTGCAAGTTGGTACAGTCTTGGTGTGTCAGTAATCACAAGTATAAATACTGTACAGGTAGATAGATGTATTTTATTCATCCTGAGGGGACATTCAGGTGTAAATTGCTTGACAATTGCATGACATTGTCATTTTAATACAATGTGAGCTTTGTTTTGTGGCTAAATGCTGTAGAGTAAAAATAATTTAGGTGACAGTACATTGAGAAGAAATGAAAGTAAAAGCCACTCATGACTGCTTTTGGCTTTTTGTTATAATTCCGATTGCGAAATTACATCTTTAGATGTTTGTAATTAACACATTTCCATTAATGTGCATATATTCAGAAACACTTAAAGTTAAACAGAGGACTACAGTTGACATTCAAGTGTGTAAGTTATAGATAAACACGTAGACACAAATAGAATTAGATTTGCCATCTCAAAAACGGCATGGAAATGCATAATCCTTCACTAAAATGCTTTCCGGGTTATGCACTTTTCGGAAAAGAAAACATGCAGAATGTATAAATGTGTAAAAGTAAATACAAACTGAACATTGTGTTGTCTTAACATAAATATAAATATCCACTGGCATTAATTTCTTTGATCAACATTAAGACTCATCTGCAGCCTTTGATGTCAGAAAAAATGGCTACTTCATAAATATCACAGTAAATATTCTTTAACGGAAGTTTTGAGATCACAGTTCAACCGAAATACTGTTACACAACAGATTATATAATAAAGCTCAAATAAATGTGTTTAATCAAATAATGACAAAAATATGAGATGGAAACTAAATCCTATAAGAGATAGAAAAGTCTATTTAATTGTTAGAAATACTTTCTAACTGTAAAGCATTAGAATAAATGGATCAATAAATGCTGGGCAATAGCATACATTGCAAAAGGGTACAGGATGTACAATATGTTAGTTAAAACAAACGTGGCATTAGTGCCCTCAAAATTTACAATTAATCATTCTCCACTGTAAATGTCCTCATAAAGCAGTCAGCATTATGTTTCCGTTTATAAAATCTTTGCAAAAGAAAGAGTGATGCACGGTTCATAGAGTAATTCATACATGTGCTCTCTGTACTGTAACGGTGATGAGCAGCAGGCCGTCTCTGTGAAGAAGTCCTGACCTTTCTTCCATTGCCGTCTTGCCATTTATATGTGCGGTCAAAGCTGAAACCTCTCCATGCTAAGCCCAGCGCAGAGGACACGTGCAGGAAGCCTCTGATTGATCACGCAAATTTCTTCTTGGTTGCAGTGAAACGTTCCATGTACTGAGCAAAGCAAAGATAAAAGTCATTATATGACCATGTAAGAAAAAAAAAACATTTCAAATGGCTTTCTTAATCTAGATCGTTATTAAGAACATGCTTCATATTGTTGTCTTAAAGGTGCAGTAAGTGATTTATGAGAAAGGCTGTTGAAAGAGGATCAGACCGAGCATCACAACACACTTGTAGCCAATCAGCAGTAGGGGGCGTGTCCACTCATGACGGTGGTGGAGAGAGAGTCAGCAAGAGGGAGTTTTAAAGAGAAAGACTGTAGAAAGAGAGACAGCTGAGAGCAGGGGTGATTCTAGGATTTCCAGCCCCCAATGAGGGTATGATTAAAAAAATAATAATTTAATATATTGTTTGTATACTAGGGTAGGCATGAACAATACAGTAGGTTCTACACTACCTACCAAGTCAATCCAAGAATACTGAATTAATTTCTAATCATTTTAAATAACCAGCGAATATTCATTAAGAATTTAGACTTTATATTACTGTAATTGTCAAGATTGGCAATATTTTTTCCCAACACATGTAATGTTGGGAAAACATTTTTTCCCAACACATGTAATGTTTTAAACACTATTATTTTATTTTTTTTTACTCTAACTTTAAAGAAGATCTACATTTTTTCATTTTCATTTATGGCGATCACATGGAAAATGTGCCATGCTTTAGTGGAGGATTTCTGTCACATGGTGGAAAACAAACACTTTCAACATGAAAATGACATGAAATTACCAATATAACCAGTAGATGGCTGCAGAGGACCACTCATTAGCGCATTTGCCATTTCCACTCCCTTTTATAGTTCTTTTCACATGTTTTGCTTTTGGATTTATTATAAAATCAATATTATAACTAATTTTAGCAATTTTATTGCACTGAAGTATGAAGCATAGCAAGAGTAAGAAAAGTCACAAAGTCTCATGCCATTTAGATGTAAGGAATTTCATAAAATAAATAAATAAGCCCAGATTTTACAGTGGATGGGAAACTGTCTTGAACTGCTCCCGCATCATATTATGTAAAATGCATTTATGACAGAACTACACAGATGCAGATATCATAATCCAGCGGTTCCCAAACTTTTTTTCCTGCGCACCCCCTTCTATGTCCCAACCGGGTAGGCGCACCCCCAATCCCCACTTAAAAAAAAACGCAACAAAGCTTTGTTTTATCGCCATATAAAGACTCATGTTTAATCATGCGCAAATAATCAGAACACGCATGACAATAACAACATCAACAAAGTTTCAATATAATGCAACAAAGCTACGCACAAGCTTTCACTTTTAAGAGGACGAGTGACAGACACAGGCTCAGTAACAGAAAGCACGGTTATTTTCAGCCGCGTAAAAGAAACATATTAAATGACCGTGGAGCTAGCATCATCATCATCATCATAACACAACGGTTATGGAAATTAGAATGACAGTACATTTAATTAAATTGCAATGAAGTTACAAACGATCCACAACATTAAAGAGAATAAGCTCCGAAATAGATAAGACGTCCCACTTGACAGTTTCCCTGATTTCAGCCAGTTAAGCATATTTATAATATATATATGGAATGAATGAAACGAGTTGGCACGCATATAGCCTAGCCTGCAGTGCATAAAAGAAGAGCAGTGCGTAGAAGAAGACAGCAGCTGTCTTCTTCTACGTTTCTATCAAAAACTAATAAATTATAATTTTTTATTTAAAATAAAAGCGATTACAAAGGAAATGTTTACTGTTCATGTTTTTTTTAATTGTATGGAAAAATCCCACTTAAAAAAACAGACCGCCATTATATTTTTCCTCTCGCGTACCCCTGGGGGTGCGCGTACCACACTTTGGGAATCCATGTCATAATCTATCAATAAATGCATAAACATTGTCTGCTGTTGGCGCTGTGCTGCTACAGATTGAAGAACACGCTGAATAACGCAGACTAGAGGGAGTATCCGAAGCCTGCCGCCGGTTTCATATGAGTTTTAAATGGGACTGAGGCAATCATGAATTAGTGTACATATTACAGAGTTAATAGCCAATTTTTAGGGGGGCTGGGTGAAAATTTAGGGGGGCTAAAGCCCTCTTAAAATGGGCCTAGTGATGTCCCTGGCTGAGAGACATTATAAATGTGAAAAGGTCAGAGGAATGTTACTGAGAAAAAAAGGGTTATGATTACGCAAGAAAATTAAGACCCTGAAAATGGACGTAGACTTTGTTGTTTCTGCTCCATACATGAGTAACATTGATTTTGCCAAGTTTCACAGAACAAAGATGTTGTTGTAATGTTAGCTATAGTAACAGGACAGTTTTGAGTGTGATTGATTGTCTGGAGCTGGTGGCTGCTGGCGACTAACAAAACTTTTGCTTGTATAAACTCTTGTGCACTGTATGTTCATATTTTGTTCTTCTTTGTCATTCATTCATTCATCATCTTCACTTTATTTTTTACGAGAATTCGCAGAGTTTTTACTGCTTGATAAATATAAGCACAACAATTCATGTGCATATTATAGATGTGCATACATATGCATACATAGATACATATTATGTCTGCTTTTTAAAACAAAGAAAAGAAGCAATGTAAGAGAATAGTATGCAAAAACAGCGGGAAACTCTATATCAAAAATCAATTCCAATTTGAAGCTTGTGACACAAAAAACGCGCACATCAACCCGATCACTTTATTTAGCGTTCATGTAAACATTACGTTCCGATTCATCAATCGGAATTAATTAATTCCAACTGAAACAAAAGGTGTCCATGTAAACGAAGCTACTGTTTCTCAGAAATCACTTACTGCACCTTTAAGACTATAGTTATAGGACGTTGTTTTTGCAAATTAAACCACTACTTATAACATGATTGTAATAAACACTTTAATGTCGAAATCAAAATCAAACTTCAATCTCTCAATGCTGTGCCAATGAAAATAAATAGATTTGAACAGTAGATATAAACAGATTTAGCTGGTTATAAGATGTGAAGTGAAGCAAATAACTGATCAAACTAAGTTAGATTTTTTGGTAATGCTTTACAATAAGGTTTAACTTTAGTTAACTATATTAGTTAACATGAACTAACAATGAACAACACTTCTACAGCATTTATTAATCTTAGTCAATTCCAACATTTACTAATACATTTTTAAGTTGTATTTGTGAACATTTGTTAATACACTTGTGAACTAACATGAACAATTCGTTAACAAAGATTAATAAATGCTTAAGAACTTCTTGAGAGTGTTGAGAACTGATTGTAAAGTGTTAATTTTTTTTATAGCCACTTGGCCCCGTTTAGCCTGGAAGTAAGATCTGTTTTGGGTGAACCAATCACAAGTGGACTAGAACTAACTAGAGGTTTAAACTGGGTCCAAAATGCTTTGAGATTTAATCACTCAAACATAACCACATCACATCTGTAGTGTAAACACTAATTTGTCTTGAAAATTACTTACAATTCTTCATTAAATTGCTCTTAGTTTAATACTAAATTATTTTTGTAGAAAATTATATTTGAGGGTTTTTCTTTCTTTTTTTAATCCCAGGTGTCTTAGAGGCAAGTTGTATTATGTCAAGTGTGAATTTAAATGCACTGAATGGTTCAATTCAGAGCAAGAATTCTTCTTGGGCTTTCCTATTACTCCTTGCTGAAATGATGGGTTAGATTGTGTGGGATTTGACTGTTTCAAAAATAAATACTTAGTTTTATACCAGTTTTGTTTTACATTTAAACTTAAACTGTGGTATTTTCCAAGATGGAAAATACCACAGTTTGTTTGAATGTAAAACAAAACTGGTCTAAAACTATTATAGAGGATGAGACGCACAAAACTAAGCTGACAGTAAACATTGGACCTGGAATATAACAAAAATATTTTTTTCCATTGTGCCTTCTTATAAAAGAAATACGGTTTAAAGCTATAAAAAATAAAAGTTCCAAAATGGGGTTTACGTAGGAATGCCATAGAAGAACCCTTCTTGGTTCCCCAGAGAACCTTTCAGTGAACAGTACTTTCAATTTTTCTCAGTGTAAAATATTTTAATAATCTAAAGAAACTCTTTCCACTATAAAGAACCTTTTGTGGAATGGAAAGTGTCCATGGATGCTAAAGATTCTTCATGAAACCAGAGATGCCATTAAAGAACATTTATTTTTAAGAGTGTATAAGAGTAGCCTAAACTGACACAAACTTACTTTATCATATCCTTCTAGGTCACGCATTTTTTTCACTTCAAACAGGTTGCCCTCCACAGACAGCAGGGACACCTGGGACTCTGTGAGGATGGAGATCGGGATAGAGGTGAGCTCCAGACAGTTCTCCTCCAGCCGTAAGACCTTCAGTCTGGGAGCACGAGACACCTCTGGAGCCAGGGTTGAAATCTGAAACAGAACAAACATAGCACAGAAAGTCACCCCGACACCTCTATATCATGACATTTCCTGAACGCAATGAACTAAAAACTCACCTGGTTCTGATTGAGGTTGATTTCAATGGCTTGCAGTTCGGCCACCTCTGCAGGAACCACATGGATCTGATTCTTAGACAGGTCCAGAACATCGAGCTGGCGAAGGCTGCTGAGTCCAGTGGGAAACTCCTTGAAGTGATTCCCAGACAGGCTCAAGGTACGCAAGGACTTCAGCTGTCCCACTGACACAGGAAGTTGTTTTAGCTGGTTCCCATTTAAAATAAGAGTCTCCAGCTTCTTGAGTTTCCCGATATCATTTGGTAGACTGGCTGTATACGATACAGTTCACACATTAATGAAGTGCTTAAGGGTTTATATGATAGAAAATAGGCTCTTTTGCAATAATATGAGTTTAATCTAAGTTTTATCTAGATACAGGATCTAAAATTAACACTTGCCAAGCACCAAATGCGAGTAAAAATCGGCGTAGACGTGTTTATGAAATGGTGTCAATCACCAGTTGGCCGGTAACATTTTTATGAACGCTAACAATGCAATGTAGGGAGAACGTGAACAAACGTGAATGACACTCAGGAGAGTTGATGTTCACTAAAGTTTAAGCCTAGCCAATTTAAATATTCAAGTGCAAGAAGATGCGAAAGGGAACTCAATTCGTTTCGGTGCGCAAACGTCCGAATCGAGTGCCCAGAAAGCTTTCGAATACTGAATTGAGCTCTCTTTCATGTCTTAAATTAGTTAAAAAAAAGGTTTAAGTCAATGTAAAGAGTTGTGGGAAAATATGATGCGCGTCAGATCCATGTCATGTGCGGCAGGTCTTAAAGTGACAGCAGCCTAATAAACCCGCTGCTGTCTGTCATTAATGTTAATCAAAGTAAATTATGTCCACAAAATTTGGCATGTTTCATTGCAATATCACAAATAAAACAATTGATTCCAAGCACAACTATGCAAAATGCTTACAAAATCATTAACAAATTTTGAATACATTTTGAAAGTGTTGTCAAAAGTACCGACTTTGATACCAAGTCGATACTGAAATTTTGAAAATGTGACGCTTTGAGCGCTGTTGAGCGGATTCATAAACACCTCTGATTGGCCATTGTGTTCACACACTCATCAGATGTCTGTGATTGGCTACAATGATCAACGCATGGGAGCATCTGAAAGCACACGGAAGTGTTTCAATTTGAAAGCGTGAGCGTTTGAAAGCAGGCATCTATCAGGGGACCGGTCCGTTGATAGACGCCTGCATTCAAACGCTCCTATGTGTATCTGTGTAAGCGCTCTGTGAAGATGTATTTACAACATGATTTGAAGCGTTGATCATTGTAGCCAATCACACATCTTATGTTGAGCGTGTGAACACAATGGCCAATCAGAGGTGTTTACTCAAAGCGTCACATTTTTAAAATTTCTTCACCAACTTGGTATCGAAGTCAGTACTATGAATAACACTAATGAATAACACTAATAACACTATGAATAATATTTAAATAAAGTGTGATGTTGATTTTACTAGGTCAGATATTTCTTTTTGCCACTACTGTACATGCATATCAAGAATTTGCAATAAAATGTAATTTAATTTATTAAGAAAAATGTTTACAGACATGTTAGGTATCAACTACCCAAAAATGGTCTATTTAGAAATTGTCACTGTACCATACCACTATCAAGCCTATTAAATATTCATCAGTTTGACAGGTGAATACTCATTTCACATTAGCCAATGACAACAGATGTAATTTATATACAGAAGAAGTTAATTCTAACAGTCAAAAGAGTAAAAATGACTTATATAAAACTGTTTTCAAAGAACAGAATGTTGAGTTTATCTTCATGATGGCCATATTTAGCTATTTGTCAACACTTACTCAGTTTATTGCTGCTTATGGTAAGACTCTTGAGTTGCTGGAAGCCTCCTATGAATGCTGGAAGCACCTCGATTTTGTTGTTGGACAGATCAACTGTCCGCAGGTTTGCGGTGAGTTTCTGCAGATCTTCTGGGAACTATATAAACAAAGACACATGAGCTGTCAATAATCCATGAGGACGTCACTGCTGCTAAGTGCATCTGAGCGGGGAATATGATTACGACAAGCCTATTAGTACCTCTGTCAAACCCTTTCCGGTCAGCTGAAAGACTCCCGTCTTCTGAGATGTTTCCAAATGAGCTTTGAGTGCACTGTTCCCCATTTACAGGATCTGGATGTTGCAGATGCTGTGGAATTTATTTTTCAGGAAATCCACTGGAAGACTAAAATATAGCAATAAAAGCATTTGTATGTTACACTACCAGTCAAAAGTTGGAAACATTACTATTTTTAATGTTTTTGAACGAAGTCTCTTATGCTCATTAAGGCTGCATTTATTTTATAATAGATACAGAAAAAAACAATAATATTGTGAAATATTATTACAATTTAAAATTATGGTTTTCTATTTTAATATACTTTAAAAAATAATTTATTTCTGTGATGCAAAGCTGAATTTTCAGCATCATTACTCCAGTCTTCAGTGTCACATGATCCTTCAGAAATCATTGTAATATGCTGATTTATTATCAATGTTGGAAACAGTTGTGCTGCTTAATATTATTTTATAACCTGTGATACTTTTTCAGGATTCTTTGATGAATAAAAAGTTAAAAAATATCAGCATTTATTTAAAATAGGAATCTTTTGTAACAATATACACTACTGTTCAAAAGTTTGGGGTCAGTCATTTTTTTTTTCTTTCTTTTTTTTTGAAAGAAATTAATACTTTTATTCAGCACGGATGTGTTAAATTGATAAAAAGTGATAGTAAATATTTATATTGTTAGAAAAGATTTATATTTTGAATAAATGCTGTTCTTTTTAACCTTTTATTCATCAATGAATCCTGAAAAAAGTATCGCAGGTTCCAAAAAAATATTAAGCAACACAACTGTTTTCAACATTGATAATAACTGAGTATCAAATCAACATATTAGAATGATTTCTGAAGGATCATGTGACACTGAAGACTGGAGTAATGATGCTGAAAATTCAGCTTTGCATCACAGAAATAAATTATATTTTAAAGTATATTAAAATAGAAAACCATAATTTTAAATTGTAATAATATTTCACAATATTATTGTTTTTTTCTGTATTTATTATGAAATAAATGCAGCCTTAATGAGCATAAGAGTCTTCATTCAAAAACATTAAAAATAGTAAAGTTTCCAAACTTTTGACTGGTAGTGTATATTCTTTATGAAGTACGGTTTTACATAGTAAGCATAATTTAACTATTACCATGGTTAGATCAATACAATTATGGTTTCAATAAAATACAACAGAATGTGTTATGTAAAATACCAGCCTAAACACACTTTAAACCTTTGAAAACCAACGCCAAAGTTTGTATTACTGTATTATATTATTATTAGATTACTCTTTCATTCACTAATTATTTAGTAAGAACCTACATCAACATTTCAGATAAAATCTCATTGTTTACTAATGGTTACCATAGTAAAAGCATGGTAAATATGGAATCCAGATTACATTTACGTAATATCTGAGCTAAACAAACACATGACACAGAAAACAAAATATAATCTTGCAGCACTTTAGCGCAAAGTCTAATAAACAACGAGCTGTCGAAAATCTGAACATACACGACTGAAAAGCGCAGTTGACAGTTGTAAAACATTCGGCTTAATACTGCATATTATTTCAGAGCAACACTTGCCTTTAGCCAGCTAGCTCGACTGGCTATCTGTAAATCCACAGTTTGACAATGTGTACAGCAGGAAAAGTTTACAGAATCCCGTTGGCTAGAGCTAAAGAACCTTCATTAAGCGCTTAAAAATGTGTAAAAAAGTAATAAAATAATGTTAGATAGTAATCTAAGGTGGTGATCAAATGGTTATCCATAGAACTTTGTCCATTCCTAGATTGATGTTTGTTTATGTAGAGACAGACAGTTTAAAGCTGCAGCGTGTAATTGCACCTCCGCCCGCTGGATGGCGGTCATAGACAATTTATCTTCCGTTTCATATTCTGTATATCGCCACTTAGTGGCTTGGCTGTGAAACGACCTCAACCATTTTTAGTCACTATGATGATATCTAAACTCGATATCACAACCTAAATGTCTAAATGTATAATATCACCCATTATACACATCTAATAGCAGCACGCATAACAAACATGTAGCCTATTGATTCTACTGTAATAATTATTATGGCATTTGGTCAGACTGTCTGACTAGCTACTTTTTATGCTAGTTTTATTTTTATGTTAGCTAATCAGTCATAAAAATATCTAATAGGTCTCACAAGGGAAAAAACAAAACAAAAAATGCATTCAGAATCACTCTCATTTTTTGTTCTTTTTGCATGTCAACAGTGGCGAGATTAAACAATAACTGTCTATGCCAGACATTATGGAAACCATGGTGAATGTTTGTAAAGGATGTGCAGTGTTAGAGGGCCAGAGACCACATCCATGTCCTGACATTTAAACCTATGTGCAAAAGATGCAAATGTTGCTAATTAATTTCCTTATTATATAATGACTAGCTTTTCTCTTCTTACTAGAAATTAATGAGCTACATAAATTATTCAAATACCTTTACAGATAGAACAGCTTGTCCCTAGGGCAGCACCTTACTTTACCTTATTTACCTCTAATCAGTAGCATAGGCTACCTTAAAGTAGAAATAAAGCAGTCAGTAAGCATTATTTAGTAAATGGATTTCCACTCTAATCAAAATATAATAAACACGGTAAATGTAACTATTTAAAAGAAAATGACTGCAAGATGGCGCGCCTTTGCTAAAGAAAGCTATATCAAAACATTGTGTTTTATATAATTTTTGATTAGGCCTATATAGTGGAAATCAATTTACTAATGTTAACTTGACTGACTGCTTCATTTCCACTTTAAAAAAGGGATAGTTCACCCTAAAATTAAATTTTTGTCATGATTTACTCACCCTCAAGTTGTTCCAAACCTGTATGAATTTCTTTCTTCTGCTGAACACAAAAGAAGATATTTTAAAGAATGTTGGTAACATGACGGCACCCATTGACTTAGGAAAGAAAATACTATGGAAGTCAATGGCTACTGTCAACTGTCTGGTTACCAACATTCTTTAAAATATCTTCTTTTGTGTTCAACAGAAGAAAGAAACTCATACAGGTTTGGTTGGAACAACGTGAGGGTGAGTAAATGATGACAAAATTTTCATTTTTGGGTGAACTATCCCTTTAAGGGTACATATTCCTAAGACAGAAAAGGTACAAAGTTGTTTTTTAAAGCCATTGCCCCAGTGACAAGCTGTTGTATCCCTGAAGGTAGTGTTTGCACTTTTTTTTTTCCTGACTGCAGTTATATTACAGTCTGTGTACAATTTGCAATTACTATATTTGATGAAAGCAGAGTACAGTAGAGGCCTGCTGTACATGTCTTTAATTTATGATTTTTAAACTAAATACTATCCAAAACTACCTCAAGACATTGGTTTGGAACGTCTACAAATAAGGGTTAGTGATCAGTGTTTTTTAATTCAAAAAGTTTATTGTTAATTGATCAAATTAAACTATCAAAAAAGTGTTCAAATATTTTATTAATACTTATTAAAGTGTTTAATACATGTAAATATTTAATAAAAAGTTAATTCTGGAAACTAAATTCATGAAATTACAATATACATTCATGAAGTACTCCATTAAAATGCTCAAGTCTCAGCTTTACTGGAAAAAATAAATACGTTTATTCTAACATAGAAACATACAAGTCAAACATACAAGGTTTCGGCCCGTACACGTACAGCTCACTGTAACGCTCTCAAAAGTTGCCCTGAAGTGCTTGAATTGAGAGACAGTAATGGTGTATTGCAGTCTGTGTATTATTTGCAATTACTATATGCGATTACTATATTTAAAGGTACATTGCAGAAGCCAACATGGTTTTTATTTAAATGTCTTTAATTCAGACTCCCACCCCCTGCAAAACTAAATACGATCCAAACATTTTTAAGAAAAAAGTTAACTGTTATCTACCTCAAGGTATCGGTGTCAAATATTCCCCATGTCTTGTATGGACTTTTGTTGTATTTCCAGTCCTAGTGCCATGATTGTAGTTTTTCATGTTGATTAGTCTCCCCAGGTGTATCTCGTTACCGCGTTACCTTGTTTGCCCCTGTGTATATATAGCCCTTGTGTTTCACTTGTTTTCTGTCAGTTGTTGAAGGTGATGATCTTTGTTTCTTGTGTGCTTTTGTTCCTTGTTCTCTGTGTTGCTTCTTTTTTGTATTGTTTCTTTATTTAAAAACCCTGCGTTTAGATCCGCGCCTCGCCTGCTTTCTACAGACATTACACACGGTTTAGTTACGAAGGGTACACAAATAAGGATCAGTGATAGATTGATATTTTATGATTCATATGTTTAATTGCTGATTAGTCAAATACATACAACAACTATCAATGTGTTTAAATATTGTATTAGTACTCAAAAAGATTTCTACATAAATATGTCACATAAGTGTTAAATGAATACATGTAAATTTTATATATATATATATAATAAAAACAAACAAAAAAAAAAAAAAACATATATATATATATATATATATATATATATATATATATATATATATTAAAAAAAAAATTCAGGAACTGTATTGTATACAAAATAAATTAAAATCTGTTAAAATGTCTCGGCTTCATTGGAACAAATAAATACGTTCATTCTAACATGGAAACATGCTAGTCATTTTAGGAAGTTTTGGCCCAGACACATGTACAGCCCACTATTACTCTCTCAAAAGTTGTCCTGAAGCACTTCTTGTCCTTTGAATCCTGTTTCAGAACCAGGATGTCCTGATATATGGGTAGAGAGTTCAGTCTCTCATCCACACCAGTAGGAAGGGTGCAATATTCTGATTTGCACTGTGCTTCATAGATGACCTGTGGTATTCTGTCGTGTGAAATCTTTGGTCTAAAAACAGAGAAAACAAGGTGGTTATTTCACTGAGACAAAACCCACAGACCTAACCAAGACCTGCTTTACTCGATGTTTCATGTTGACATCACATGGCCTGCTGTACCTTAAAATGATTTCATTTTATGTAGCATAGTTGCTATGAGAGCTAGCTAAACATTAACCTCCCAAACATGGAAATAAATTCCTGATGCATTATCAAACTTTGTGTATGCTATAAATTGCTAATTATTTTTATTGACATTAAACATTACCCCACTAGAAAAGCAAACAAACAGCTAATTTCTTCTAGCCTGGTCATAGCTGATTTAGCAGGCTAGTTTTAGAGAGGTTTGACCACTTCTTTAGATGGTCAGGCTGGGAGACCAGTTGACCAACCAGACAAAATCAATTGAACACCAGCTAGGCCAGGCTGGGAGACAAGCTCGACCAACTTATCCCAGCTACATCCAGCTTAAACCAGCTACGACCAGTCAAACAGTTTATGCTGGTTTTAGCGGTTTTCTCAACAGGGTAAATGGAGATGTACATCATTCTGTTACATCAAATCTTTGTCCTTTTTGATTTACTTATGAATTTTTTGAAAGTATCATTTGTTTCTGTCACTTCGCAACTCACATCCAGGTCCATGCAGAGAGTGAGCGGGTGTGGATGTTGCCATTTCCCTCCATGTCCTCTGAATGAGAGCCATAGAAGTCATCGGAGATCATCAAACCAGTGTCGCACATATGTTTCTCCCTTTGTTTGGCAAACGTGAGGCTTGCCAGTGCACAGAGTAAAACCTGAGAGAAAGATCATTATCTATTACATTTCATTCAAATTCATCCATGACAATTTGGAAAAGGCTCAAACCATTTCTGAGTTTAGGCCTCTTTTTGTCACAACATATTACATTTAACTTAATCTAAAAAGTTTTAAGATGAATCTTTAGTGAGGCAAACAATGTAATCAAGCTAATAGTGTTAGCATTAGGCTAGCTAATAGAGTTACTCTAAATATCTATGCTTGTTTCGTCTCACCATGTATTTAGCGTTGAAGAAGCCCAGAAACATCTTTAATGTCTTCTTCTTATTGTCTTCTGCAGTGAAAATGTTTCTAGTTCATCTCATCTATTTATGCAATGCTTGATCGTGATTGCATAGATAATAAGGCCTACCTCTGACCTGAATTCGTTCATCAGATCAATTGATAGGTGAGGGGTGCTTTGTTTAGACCTATCTTGCCACTCATTGCCAGTAATCTGGCCTACGGACTAAAGATCAGTTTATGTTGGCAAGGTTGCAGATCCATTTCACCGAATTTTGGTTGGAAAAAAATGATGAATCATAAAAATCAGGCTTTTGGGGTGAGTTATCAAGATTTTGGATTCTATTCTTTTTAGTCATGTTTCGGAAACCCTATTTGGTCGTATCTAATCTACGTTTTACGCATGGCGAATTATTGGGAAATTTTTATTAAACACCTTGCAGAGTTCATGGGAAAAATGTTTTGCTTGCACTGTAAAAAAGAACTGTTGGTTTAACTCAAAAAGATAAGTTACCTGGTTGCCTTAAAATTTTGAATTCATTGAAATTAAAAATTGGAGTTAATACAATGAAAGGGATTGGTTTAATCAAGAGAAACTCAAAATATTATGTTACCTGAACCACATTATCTAAGTTGATTTGACAAAAGAAAAAATGTTGTGATAACAAATCATGAAAATAATTTTTTACAGTGTGTGATGGCCACTTTTTTATCAGTTCAATACTCTTGAATGTAGAATGAATGTTTTTATCTGTGAAGTTTTTCATTCAAAATGGTACTAAAACAAAAGATTCTATATAATAGAACCTTAAAAGGTTCTATTATAAGAACCTTCATGGGTTCCCATCATGGGATAATTTTATGGATTTAGTTTTAATTAATAATAGTCATGCAATCATTTAAGACATTTCTTCTGATATAGAACTTTTTTGGCATAAAGCATTTTTAAAATTGAGTCACGAACTCTAGAGTTCTAAAAAAAACATGAGTGTATAATGTGTTGTACAATTTAATGAAAAAATCATTGTTATGAAGGCTTTCTTTTGGATGAATGACAATTATTCTTGATGGATATATGAATGAAAAGTCCAGTTTCTGTCAGATAATCCTTTACCAGACAGACTTTCATATTTGTAACAAAAATGTTACCATATATAGATTATTTTTTTTCAATGAACACGCATTTCCTGCTTTAATGTATTGATGCAAGACAGCTTAACCACAGAAAGTGGTCTTCTAAGACTGCCTTTGTGAACCAACTGTGCTAGAGAGACCTTATCGGTTGACATCTTAGTTTTACTGACATGTCTATTTTGGTTTTTGCTGTCTACAAAATGAAACCTTTTATGGGGGGGGGGGGGGTGGGGGGGGGCCTACAATATAATTGTAGGCTGTAAATTTAATGTTACATGTAAATAATTACTTTTACTCACTTTACATTACTCTCATTTGATTCAGATCAGTACCTGTTTGAACAATGTACAGACCGATGCATGAATGAATGTGCCAGGCTAACTGTACATTCTTTGTAACTTAAACAAACATTTGTAATTGTATGAATAAGCAGAAAAAAATGAAGCAGTGCACTATTTATCAATTACATGTCAAATATCAATAACGAAAGTTGATTATCTATAGTGATGGATCATCATTAAGCCATTAGCCATCTCAAGAGTCTTTCGGGAAATTCCGTTGTACCGAAAGCGTTCAGGCAAATTGTTACATCACACTCATTCTTACATAGATGCTGTGGTGGCTGGTATACTTATGTACGGGAGATCATCCCAGCATCAAAGTGAGAAGTGTTCTTGATAGATTGCTTTCACTGATACAGTGTCTGTGTGGTGAGAGAAACAGCATCTACAGTGCAAATTACACGCCCTATTTTCACCACCCACATAACCGTTTACATCTGGTTGCAAACACAGCTCCTTTTTTGGTCAGTATTCTGAATTCACTTTATTCTTTCTTTTTCTTTTATTATCTATCATTTTATTATGTATAATAAGTTTATTTGGAAAAGTATGTCTTAAAAACATTTATAGAAGACAAAAAAACAAAACAAATCTTTTTACGATAATTAAGCAACCAATCGAAAACAAACAACAATTAAAGCTGCAAGCAGCGATGAAAGGGCCCTCGCACCTATACCACCGCCACCTGGTGGCTTTAGGAAAACAGAGCACTGTGGGCAATATGCATTTAAGTATATAAATATAGGAGGACTACGACAGTCTTTTGTATTTGCCACACTTCCTGCTACTGGCTGGTGGCTCTATAACTAAATTTTGGCATGTAGATGTCTTCAGGCCAGGGCACTTATAAAACATGTGAAGTTTGAGGCAGATTGGACATTGTATGCTTGAGTTGCAACAACTTCCTGTTTCATGATGATAATAGCATGCTTTAGCACTCAGCTAAGTGTTGCTAGCATGTTTTAGAATGTTTGTAGCATGTTTAGCGCTCAGTTGCATATTTTAGTATGTTGCTAGTGGTGCATCACAGTGTTAAACACATCACTTCTTGTTGCCAGTGGGTGGTGCTATTACTATAACTGAATACTGTCATATAGACGAGCTCAGGGCAGGACTCACTTCAAACATGTGAAGTTTAGAGCAGATTGGACATTGTATGCCTGAGTTACAACAACTTCCTGTTTTGTGGTGTTAATCGCACACATTAGCACTTAGCCAAGTGTTTCTAGCATGTTTGGTTCTTCATGGGGTATTTAAATGTGTTTCTGGGAGTGAATTACAGTGTAAAAAATGCCATTTCCTGTTGCCAGCAGGTGGCGCTATGACTAACTGAATATTTGCGTGTCAATGTCTTCAGGACAGGACTCTAAGAGGTAGATTGGACATTGTATGTTTGAGTTACAGCAACTTCCTGTTTCATGATGATAATAGCATGCTTTAGCACTCAGCTAAGTGTTGCTAGCATGTTTTAGAATGTTTGTAGCATGTTTAGCGCTCAGTTGCATATTTTAGTATGTTGCTAGTAGTGCATCACAGTGTTAAACACATCAGTTCTTGTTGCCAGTGGGTGGTGCTATTACTATAACTGAATACTGTCATATAGACGTGCTCAGGGCAGAACTCTCCTCAAACATGTGAAGTTTGGAGCAGATTGGACATTGTATGCCTGAGTTACAACAACTTCCTGTTTTGTGGTGTTAATCGCACACATTAGCACTTAGCCAAGTGTTTCAAGCATGTTTGGTACTTCGTGGCGTATTTAAATGTGTTTCTGGGAGTGAATTACAATGTAAAACATGCCATTTCCTGTTTCCAGCAGGTGGCGCTATGACTAACTGAATATTTGTGTGCCGACGTCTTCAGGACAGGACTCTAAGAGGCAGATTGGACATTGTATGCTTGAGTTACAGCAACTTCCTGTTTCATGATGATAATAGCATGCTTTAGCACTCAGCTAAGTGTTGCTAGCATGTTTTAGAATGTTTGTAGCATGTTTAGCGCTCAGTTGCATATTTTAGTATGTTGCTAATAGTGCATCACAGTGTTAAACACATCACTTCTTGTTGCCAGTGGGTGGTGCTATTACTATAACTGAATACTGTCATGTAGATGTGCTCAGGGCAGGACTCTCCTCAAACATGTGAAGTTTAGAGCAGATTGGACATTGTATGCCTGAGTTACAACAACTTCCTGTTTTGTGGTGTTAATCGCACACATTAGCACTTAGCCAAGTGTTTCTAGCATGTTTGGTACTTCATGGCGTATTTAAATGTGTTTCTGGGAGTGAATTACAGTGTAAAAAATGCCATTTCCTGTTGCCAGCAGGTGGCGCTATGACTAACCGAATATTTGCATGTCAGTGTCTTCAGGACAGGACTCTAAGAGGTAGATTGGACATTGTATGTTTGAGTTACAGCAACTTCCTGTTTCATGATGATAATAGCATGCTTTAGCACTCAGCTAAGTGTTGCTAGCATGTTTTAGAATATTTGTAGCATGTTTAGCGCTCAGTTGCATATTTTAGTATGTTGCTAGTAGTGCATCACAGTGTTAAACACATCAGTTCTTGTTGCCAGTGGGTGGTGCTATTACTATAACTGAATACTGTCATGTAGATGTGCTCAGGGCAGAACTCTCCTCAAACATGTGAAGTTTAGAGCAGATTGGACATTGTATGCCTTAGTTACAACAACTTCCTGTTTTGTGGTGTTAATCGCACACATTAGCACTTAGCCAAGTGTTTCAAGCATGTTTGGTACTTCGTGGCGTATTTAAATGTGTTTCTGGGAGTGAATTACAATGTAAAACATGCCATTTCCTGTTTCCAGCAGGTGGCGCTATGACTAACTGAATATTTGTGTGCCGACGTCTTCAGGACAGGACTCTAAGAGGCAGATTGGACATTGTATGCTTGAGTTACAGCAACTTCCTGTTTCATGATGATAATAGCATGCTTTAGCACCCAGCTAAGTGTTGCTAGCATGTTTTAGAATGTTTGTAGCATGTTTAGCGCTCAGTTGCATATTTTAGTATGTTGCTAATAGTGCATCACAGTGTTAAACACAACACTTCCTGTTGCCAGTGGGTGGTGCTATTACTATAACTGAATACTGTCATGTAGATGTGCTCAGGGCAGAACTCTCCTCAAACATGTGAAGTTTAGAGCAGATTGGACATTGTATGCATTAGTTACAACAACTTCCTGTTTTGTGGTGTTAATCGCACACATTAGCACTTAGCTAAGTGTTTCTAGCATGTTTGGTACTTCATGGCATATTTACATGTGTTTCTGGGAGTGAATTACAGTGTAAAACATGCCATTTCCTGTTGCCAGCAGGTGGCGCTATGACTAACTGAATATTTGCATGTAGATGTCTTCAGGCCAGGACTCTAGTAAAATGTGAAGTTTCGGACAGATTGGACATTGCATGCCTGAGTTACAACAGCTTCCTCTTTCTTCCAGCTTCCTCTTTCATGGCGAAACATCGAAATTTTTCTGGCCACAACGGACACGCCCTTCAGCGAAAACTCAAGATCTTCGCAATTTAACGTCACAAAGGCCTTTAGATTAGACTGACCAAATATGACCTTGATCTGATAAAATCTCTAGGAGGAGTTCGTTAAAGTACAACGTCTGGAAATTGCAAAAACTGCAAAAAATGTTGCAGAGAAAATTCAAAATATCTCACTTCCTGCTGTGTTTTCAGATTTTGCTCCCAGGGACTTTTTTGTAGGTATTTGGCTGTTACGTCTACCAAATTTCATACTTGTACGTGAAATGTAGCACGAAGGGCGCTTAATTGAATTGGCGCTATCGAGCCATTTTGCCACACCTAATTCTGAAACCCATATCAGATGTAAATTTTTACCACTTCGGCACGTGTGCAAAGTTTCATGAGTTTTCGAGCATGTTTAGGCCCTCAAAAATGCGATTCATTTTGGAGAAAAAGAATAATAGGCCGAACATTCACAATAGGGTCCTCACACCATCGGTGCTCGGGCCCTAATGATAAAGCAACGTTTGGCAAAATTTCCAACTAGTTGGTATGTGTTGTCCATTAATGGACCGTTTTATCATGTGTGCCCTGTGGCTAAACCCAGAGTTATGTCACAGTTATGCCATCTTCTTTGATGTGGCGGCTCCCAGTGCGGGAACCCTCTCTGTGTAGGTTTCTTTTTGACTTACTTTCAAACTGACTGATGACATACCATTCGCACAGCGAACGGAAGCTACTCAGCAAATCACTGACCTCATTTTGCCATTTTGATTTAGATGAAAGGAAAATATAGCATCCTGTAATGAAGATCTTTTATGACAGTATCACTTGGCCCAGGATTGTGTAATTTCACCACAATAAAATATATTATTTGATTTCATCATCATTTGATTTTGGGGAAAAAATAAATGAGCGTAACCACCATGACGACAAATGAGAATATAACAAATTGCTCTTGAAAAAAAAAAAAAAAAAAGAGCCTGTTTATGCAATTTAGTTGAACTTAATCACTGTTCAAGTGAAAGAAATACATTTTTTTACATTTAAGTGTAATAATGACCAAGAAAATATATAATTAATTCACACTTTTTGTGATTAATCATTTGATCTGAGTGTATGTTAAAAACTTTAACTTGTTTTAAACATAAACTCACTTAATTTTGATCAATCTTTCATTAAACAAGACTTAATATCCAAAATCATTTTGCTTCTCAAGTAAATGAATCTTGATTTAAAGGGATAGTTCAGCCAAAATGAAAATTCTGTCATCATTTACTCACCCTCGAGTTGTTCCAAACCTGTATAAATTTCTTTCATCTGCTGAACACAAAATAAGATATTTTGAAGAAGAATATGGGTAACCAAACAGTTGATGGTAGTCATTGACTTAAATTACTATGGAAGTCAAATATCTTCTTCTTTGTTTAGCAGAAGAAAGAAAAAGGTTACACTTTATTTTGATGGTCCCCTTTAGACATTCTGTTGCACCTACATGTCAACTAACTAGTCTAGGCTATTAGTAGATGGGTAGGGGTAGGGTTAGGGTTGGTAGAATAAGTTGACATGTACAACTACTGATTCGAAACAAAAGATTTGTAAAGCTTTGAAGCTTCATGAAGCAGTGTTTTAAAATCACTAGATATTGTTGAATAAAGTCATTATTTAGTTTTTTTGCCACACAAAAAGTATTCTCGTCACTTTATAATATTAAGGTTGAACCACTGTACTCACATGAACTGTTTTAAATATGTCTTTAGTAGCTTTCAGGGCATTGAAAAGGAAATGATCTTGCTGGCAATGCAAGCCTCACTGAGCCATCAGATTTTATCAAAAATATCTTAATTTGTGTTCCAAAGATGAACGAAGGTCTTACGGGTGTGGAACGACATGAGGGTGAGTAATTAATGACAAAATTTTAATTTTTGGGTGAACTAACCCTTTAAGAACTTTTAGATATTTGTAAATCTTTTTTTTTTTTTTGCAGTGTAATATTCATCATAACTAATAGTGACTCAAACATGTAAAAGGTTATTAATAATATGAATACTAATAGAAATTAAATAGAAATGCCTTCCATAGTAAAAAAAAAAAAAAAATCAGAGTAGGAATGTTGAAATAATCTCACAAGTGATGAAACTGTGAAAATGTAGTAACCAATATGTTGCGTGGAAACCGGGGTTAGTGATTCAGCTCTTTTGAAGAGTCTCCAAATTTGTGGTCTTTTGTGGGTCACTACTAAAACCCCAATTCATGGACGTTAAGTAACTGAAATCCTTTTCATGAGTATGAAAGTAAGAGATTCCTAGACATTTTGAAACTCCAAGAAGTAGGTCAGAGGCCTGCGTCACATATCCAACGGTCCTTTATGGTTTATGAACATACAGAAATATTTTTTAAAGGGATAGTTCATCCAAAAATGAATTTTTTTTCATGTTGTTTCAAACCAGTATGACCTTTTTTCTTTTGTGGAACAATATTGTTTGGACCTTAACATTTTTCAAAATATCTTCTTGCGTTCCCGTTTGAAATAAATTCATACAGTTTTCAAACATCATGACTGAATTTTTCCTTTAAGTTAAGTATTTTAAAGGGTTAGTTCACCCAAAAATGAAAATTCTGTCATTAATTACTCACCCTCATGTCGTTCTACACCCGTAAGACCTTCGTTCATCTTCAGAACACAAATTAAGATATTTTTGATAAAATCTGCATTGCCAGCAAGATAATTAACACTTTCAATGCCCAGAAAGCTACTAAAGACATATTTAAAACAGTTCATGTGTCTACAGTGGTTCAACCTTAATGTTATGAAGCGACGAGAATACTCTTTGTGCTCCAAAAAACAAAAAACAAAAACTTTATTCAACAATATCTAGTGATGGGCGATTTCAAAACACTGCTTCATGAAGCTTCGAAGCTTTACTAATCTTTTGTTTCGAATCAGTGGTTCGGAGCGTGTACCAAACTACCAAAGTAACGCCCCCCAGTGGTGAACCATTGAAATTTCGAAACACTTATGACGTAACGAAGCCTCGCTTACTGAAATCATGTGACTTTGGCAGTTTGATACACGCTCTGAACCACTGATTTGAAACAAAAGATTAGTAAAGCTTTGAAGCTTCATGAAGCAGTGTTTTGATATCGCCCATCACTAGATATTGTTGAATAATTTATTTATTTTTTATTCTCATCACTTCATAACATTAAGGTAGAACCACTGTAGTCACACAAACTGTTTTAAATATGTCTTTAGTAGCTTTCTGGGCATTGAAAGTGTTAATTATCTTGCTGGCAATGAAGGTCTCACTGAGCCATCAGATTTTATGAAAAATATCTTAATTTGTGTTCTGAAGATGGAACGACATGAGGGTGAGTAATTAATGACAGAATTTTCATTTTTGGGTGAACTAACCCTTTAAAATCATAAAGGATTATAAACTACAAACAATATTTATTATCTATGCTCACAAGAAGAACATTTTTGAAATGCATAGACTTAACGCTGTCAAACTGTTTCGGGGGATTACGTTTATTGTATTACTGTCAATTGCATCTGCATCAATTCTGAGTCACATGTGGCCCTGCCTTTTCCATTTCAATCCTTAGAAATTTCAGAGTAGGAGAGGGTCAGACCACAACTGTACCGCATCTGACGCAGTCGTAAACCAGCACCGGTGGGAAATTGTGCATCGGTGAGATGCAAACCTTTACACACAATGGGGCGGAAGTCTTCATGTCTAAATGACTTTCTGCAAACTATGTCAATCGAGGTCACTAGCATTAACAAAAGACAATGTGGGGGCTGAAATACAGTGGTCAGAATCATATTCAGCAAGACTTTAATTCAGCATACTAATATATACCTTTTGATCTGAATAAATGTGAGACGTCTGTCAAAGAAAGTAGGTTATGTTAGTAACTTGGTTGCTAAGGTGCAGTAAACAATATGTGGCCACAAATGCGTCTAGACACTTCAGATATGTATGAATTCCATTGCATTAGATATGGATGGAACGTGTCCATAGTTCTGACATCGGTGACTCCATAAATCCACTAAAATTCACCAGTTGGTGAAAATTTATTGGAAAAATGGCTCAGAAGATTGACGTTAGATCTGAGGAAATCTCTTGAATTTGCATTTGTTTGGAGGTACATATATTGTTATCTTATGTAATGAAAGAAAATACAGCATTTTTTATATTTACAGCATTTTTCATATTTAAAACATGTATGACTTTTTTTTTTTTTTTGTGGAATAAGATTTTTTTCTTAAATACAATGAATGTCAATGGGGTCCAAACGTTAGTGGAACATATCAATAGTTCTGCTATGACATCAATGACTTCATACATCTACTAAAATTCACTTTGGGTCCAGAAAAAAACAAAAAAACAAGCCTCAGAAAGGTGATTTCCAGAAGAAAATGCTTATATCGCATCTTAGAATGAAACAGAACACTGTATGCTTTTGGATAAAATTGTGAAGTCTATAGGTACATCATATTGTTTAAAACACAAAGCATATACTGTGATATACTCAATACCGAAAAGCATTTTTGCTGACACATTGAATATGACGACATAAAATACCATCAAAGGCTAAAATTCATCACAGGAAACGCACCTACACCACTGCGAATGCACGAACAGGCCTCTCTATATAAACTGCACTTACCACTGCAAATGTAGAACAGCTAGGCATAGGACTGACAGAAGACATCTGAAAAGATAAAGTCAAAACCTTGAGACAAATGAATGCAACAATGTCATCAGCGTTAAACATCCAGGTCCTCGTGGTGAGTATTGCTGAAATGTTAGAAGATGACCTGCTATCTATACTGGCGATTTTTGTTGCTGAAGTCACAAAAATGAGTATGAAATGACGGTGTTTGTGTTTCACAGGTGGCTTGTATGATGGGGCTCGTTTTAATATCATTTGGAGCTGAGGGGGCACCTTCGAAGCATCTTCCGAAGAAAGGAAGCGGCCACCACAGGTCATCAGATGAATCGGATCCATCTTCATCATACCGGTTGATCTTGGATTCTGAGTTTAAGGCGGCCAAACCGATCCGTCCATTAAACAACGACTCCATCTCTCCATGGACCTACACGTAAGACCTTGTCCTATATACCCATAAAAATTGGAATCATTCGTTCCATGAAGAACCATGGAACCTTTCCATTGCAGAAAATGTTCTTCTTTATATATATATATATATATATATATATATAAAAGTTTTTTCAGATTATTAAAATGATCTTCACACTAAAAAAATGGTTCTTCTAAGAGCTCTTCATTGAAAGCTTCTTTGGGGAACCCAAAATGGCCCTCACCCTTTTGGAAACTTTATTTTTAAGAGCTTCTTTGTTGTTTTTAGAATTAGAATGAGACTGTTTCAACCCGCTAACCTAAAATTGCACATGATTCATTTTGTTTCATAGGTTTACGCATGACGAGAACCTGTACCCTTCTAGCATCGCAGAGGCGAAGTGTTCGCTGACTGGATGTTTGATCGATGGCAGTGAGGATTACCTGTCCCAACCTATTTACACCCAAATCATGGTCTTGAGGAGAATTCGAGGAGAAAAGCACAACTATTCCTTTAGAATTGAGTACAAAACCATCGCAGTGGGATGCACCTGCATTCGTCCATATGTAGAACACGTTTAAAACGAGGAATCTAATGGAGTTACAGATCTACTGATGTGACAGTATTACTATTCTAAAACTTAAGGCTTAAGACTTAAGACTTTATAATTTATTTATATAATCACATATGTACGTGTTCGCAAATGTAGGATATTTATTTATTTCAACTGTATTTTTGGATTTATATATTTGAGATTTATTTGATTTTTTTTTTGCTTTATTTTGATATTAAAACATTTCTGAAGAATCGGATTCATCATCACCTGTCTAATAATCTAATTTATTAATGTCATTAAATATGTGTTTGTAAATGTAGGTTATTTATTTTCACTGTTTTTTTTTTTTTTTTTTTTTTTTTAATTAAAATAATCTGTATTAATTATTTATTTATTGATCCAAATGTGTTTTAAGGTTGCAATAAATGAGAAAAAAATATTACAACGATTGTTCTGATGGTCTTTTTCTTTTTTTGGAAGCATTTTAAAAAATTCAAAATCTAAAACAAGGAAGTCACAAGGACAAAACTATACCAGCAGTCCTTTAATTCGCTCTGCCTCTAAAATATATCACAATTTCTGTACAGACTTATATAGCCAAATCAGACACCAGCTGATCATGAGGCAAGTGAACATATGTACAGCGGCAAAAGCTTGAGCAGTTTACCAAAAATAGAGCCTTAAAGACAGGACAGAAGACAAACTGACTGCATCCACATGGGCAAAGTACATGAAACCGTCCAAACGTCACTCAAATATTCATAAACAAACAAAGTTACCACTCACATTCACTCATTTTTGGCACTATTGGCATACAAGCTCGTCACAGAGACAAACACATCTCTGTTTTTCTCAGATTAAGGTATTAAAGATTCCTTCACAATCTTTGCTGGCCAGCCAGTTCCGTTCATCTGACAACATGGCCATCGTACCTTACAATGATATAATGATATCATAATCGGGTTTCAGAGTCATAATCTCATATGATCCAAGCTAATAAGCTCAGCGTGATAGTCAGTCCTTTGGTGAATGTTCTCCCATATGATCAGCGTGTGTTGTGGGAAGATCTCAAGGCACCTGGAACATAAAGTTCAGAGATATAGCAATTAATATCAGGACAAAGACCACACATTCACACACCAAATGGCTTTTCACAAGTTTTATCAAGAGATTCACAGCATGCAAACACATTAAAACGTTGATTTTGGCCACATTTAATACACTATATGTTGTCAGGTAACTAACAAATATTCTACTGTTTTTTTTTGTGATTCTTCTACTAAGACACATAAATACAAAGCAGAACTACAGTACTAAGTACACAACACCTCTTTGAATACACAAATAATGTTACAAACAGCTAATTCACAGCAGAACAACACAAATACACATCTTGGTTACTCTGTAGTTTCCATCTGCCTCGTTGTTCATTATCTTTATCCTATCAGTTCATGCTAAGCTATTACTAAAGAAACAGATGATGCATGCATTTTACATAGTTTGGCGGCTAACAAATCAACAAAACAACTTTTTGTCATTTTCCAAATGATGCCCAATTCCACATCCACAATACACTGCGTTTTGTACTGCAGCAAACACAAGAATATAGTATCTTTCGCTGCAAATATCGCAAGATAGGCCTTCAAATCGTTGCCAATTCCAAAGCACAGCCTTTCTTCGCATGACTAGGACCTGCTAGGCCTTATTTTATTGTTTGCTTTTGAAAAATTTGGACAAGAATTGCTCTTGATTCTACTGCCAGTCCAGTTCCATGTGTTCCTTGTTTTTCCTCACCTCCTCAGCATGCTTGTCCTGGAAAAATACAAGACAAAAGGAAGAAAAACTATTAAATAATAGCTCAATCTCAACCCTAAAGTGTCCAAGCTTTAAAAAGATCTTCCTAGTGGCACCAAACAGAATTGCAAAAATAATGCCTATTTCCAAAACATTCAGATAGTCATGCCTTAAACTCACACCATCGATTGAGCTTATATTACTACCTGTATATTAAAGAGATAGTTCACCCAAAAATGAAAATTATCCCATGATTTACTCACCCTCAAGCCATTCTAGGTATATATGACTATCTTCTCTCACACAAACACAATCAGAGTTATTTAAAAAAAAAAAAAAATATCCTGGCTCTTTCAAGCTTTATAATGGTAGTGAATGGCACTCACATTTTTGAAGCCCAAAAAAGTGCATCTATCCATCATAAAAGTAATCTACACGGCTCCAGAGGGTTAATAAAGGCCTTCTAAAGCGAAGCAATTGGTTTTTTTAAGAAAAATATCCATATTTACAACTATAATAACCAGCTTCTGGTAAACAACCATAACCTCTGACACGACGCAGGACGTAATGACGAACACAGAAGAGCAGAAGATAAACAAAACACAGTCACGAATTAGAAGTCTAAAATGTGAATTTTTCAATAAAAATGCCGGAGGATTTCGATATAAGAGAAAAGGAGCTTGAGTTTGTTGCACAGCCCTATTTGTTTGAACCGCGAGAGGTTGCGTCAGAGGTCAGAAGTCGATTTGCGTATGGATGTTTGTCCGAAGTTGATTATTATAGTTAATAAAGTTTTAAATATGGATATTTTTCTTACGAAAACCTATTGCTTTGCTTCAGAAGGTCTTTATTAACCCCCTGAAACCGTATGGATTACTTTTATGATGGATGGATGCATTTTTTTGGGCTTCAAAATTACCATTATAAAGCTTGGAAGAGCCAGGATATTTTTTAATATAACTCCGATTGTGTTTGTCTGAAAGAAGATATGCATATACACCGAGGATGGCTTGAGGGTGAGTAAATCATTGGGTAATTTTCAAATCCCTTTAAGCCACTCAAACAAACAGATTGCAATTCCTTTTTGTGCCACTAGTGGTGTACCTTTAAAAATGAAACTGGGTTAGGATGTCACCGTACCTTCTCCTGAAGACGTTCCAGCATGGCAGCGATGTGGGCCTCCCTGTTCTCTTTGTTAATCTCCATTCTTTGCTCCAGTTTTTCTTTGGCCATCTTGATGAAGTTGTTGTGTTCCTCTATGGCTTTCTGGGCCACTTCTCGTTCATGTTCTCTCTTCTCAGCCAAGTGCTTCAGAAGTTCAGCTTCCTGACACTGTGGAGATAACGCATAAGATTCTAACTCAATATGAGACTCAACTAAAAACATATCTAGTGTTGTTAAAATAATTTTCTGTATATGAAACAAACCTGAAATCAAATAAAATATTACATAACAAACTGGCCTTGGCAACAGACTGAAATAAATTGAAGTTGAAGTACTAAAATTAAATAAAAAATTCATTAAAGCTATAAAAATTTAAAAAACACACCAATAAATAAAAAGGACAAAATTAAGTTAATCAAAATTACTTAAACTAAACAAAAACTAAAATGAAAACTGAAAATATAAAGTAAAGCTGATAAATAAAAACTATAATAGTATATGAATAATACTAAAACACTGAGCATATCCAGCTTTGAAATATCTATCTGAAGTTGTCTTACATTTATTGAATGTAAAGTTAAAATTGATGCATTTATGGTAAGCAAAATCATATCTCCGTTATAGATATGCAAGTGAAAGCTATAATAATCACACATGTTAATTATCTTCCATCATGATGTATTCCTCACCTTTCTTCTCTCCTCAGCAGCATCCAGTTTCTTCTGGATCTCTTCCAGCGAAGGGTCCCTGCGAGGTGGGAAAGTGGGATGAAATTCCCTCTGACCATCAAAAGACGGCGGTCTGAGGATGACCTCAAAGGCCTGGCCCGATGACCGCTTGTTTAGCTCGATCACCTCCATATCTTTAATGATGCACAGGTTGAGGTCCACAACATCTAAAACAAAAGATCCACAATAATTCATTTTGAAAAAATTAGATCAAATAAACTTAAAATCATGATGGAGAACAGACATAAACAAAGATTTTAGATCTGAGACTTTTATGGAAGCCTTTAAGGTACCTTGTGTTTTCTTGGTGGGCTTTTCCCGAGGCTCTGGTAGGATGCAGGAGCAGAAGAACGACACTAGAGGGAGCTCCTTCATCTTCTCTCTGTATGCTGCAAGAGAAAAAAAGACACTTATTTTGAGCTAATGCCACTGATGCCATGTGCTCACACATCATTCCTTCTGTTCGATTTAACACTTACGAGTTCACATGTGAACGAGCAGCTGGACGTACACGTACCTGCAAGAGTCATCTTTCCTTCTTCTGAGTCCTCTGAGGCGTTTCAAACTCAGCTGATCCTACAGGAGAGAGAAACGATGATGTAATCAGAAACCAGTCAATCCATTCTCGCGGATGTCTTTGTCCTCTAAAGGCCCCACAAGGTTTAGCATCACAAGGAAATGTAGATTATGATCAACTCCAAATTAACAATTTATACTAAATAAATAAATCATAAAACAATAAATTAAAAATAAAGGCAAAATTCCATCAGATTAAGCATTTTGCATCAAGTTTTAGTTTTTGAAAATAATAATAATAATCAAGATGTATTCTCTTACACAATTTGGCTTCTCAAGTAAACGCCTTGTTTGCAGTGTAAGAGTATCACACAGCTACATCTAAGCATGTAGTAGTATGCATACTATGGATAAATCTCTTCAAATCCACAAAACAAAGTACTTGATAGCAATCGTTCACAAAAGAGAGCATGAATGAATCTGGTTTGTTTAGGGTTGATGATCATCTCTCAGCCTACGCGCCTTCGTCCTGCCTCTGTCCTCGCTGTGCCCCCACATTTCCCACGCTCACGATCGCTGCACCCGCTAACACCTTTGAAACTTCGTGACATTTTCAATGCATGGGCTTATTCTATAAAGCATCTCAACTCTTTTATGGGTCCATTCCCAGCATAAAGGCCGAAAATGTTGACTCTTTTTTGAGAATGTGCATCCTTTTCCCACTCATGAGGGATGCACAAAGCAAAAATCAGCTCCTGTTTTATTAATGCAGCAACACAGCTGATATAATAAATAATACATGCTTTGGAACATAACCCAAGAGCATTGTCTTTTAAGCATCATGCATTTGTTTGCAGCTCATGATGCAAGTCATTTTCTTAACCTCCCACTGCTTTCTGATTAAAATAATAGCTTGGTGTTTTGAAAGCAGAGGTTGTGCCGCTTTATGAAGGGGCCGTGGCCTTTTGCACACCAACATATAATCTCACCTCTCAGTAACACCCACAGCGCAGACTAGCACGCTCACTGCAGGACCTCCAATGCACACTTTGCCCTTTTTAAAATAAGCGATGCACTTTCTTCCACTCCTCTCCTATTTTTCACATTGCACTATGCAAAGCACCTTGCATTAACATGATTTTAAGCACAACTGCTTTCTAAATTGTGGTAATAAGACTCTAAACAGTTGCAAAAAATACATATGCATTTCCATATAAGCCTGGCTGCATGAGGTATCTCAAATCTAAATCTTGCAAGCATGCAAATCTGCAGTGCAACATAATCTAAGGAACGCCGGACTACTTAATACAGAACAAAACTGAACTTTCCCTAGTTAATAAAACTTCAAATCGCATTAGTCCAACAGATCAGCAGTGTCCTGCAAAAGCATAATCCAATAAATAACCGGTTATGATATACAATTTCACCTTAACTCACCGACAGTGTGCTGTGGTCTTCTGTCAGAGTCTTTTCCTCGTGTTCAGTCTGACAGTCTGCTGCTGTTTGGATGCTCAACCTGGCAGCATCAGCACCACCTCTGCTAGATAAAGCATGACATCACCTTCAAGCGCTGTGATTGGTCGAGAGGGATGCAGGCTCCTGATGGGCTGGAATGGCTGGGAGTGCAGATAGGGGGTGGTTAACTCTTTGTTGAAAACTGGTTATGATTTCAGAGAAGGGCATATTATTCTGCAGCTTTATGCAGAAGAAGCACTATTGAGTAATATTAGTAGTATTTAATAAGGAAACTGATAATATAGTATTGTTTTTTGTTATGGAAAATTGGCTATTGGAGCATATTATATTTCAAAAATGTGCTTTGTGAGCAAATATCAGGACGCATTACTTCATTTCAGTTTGGAATTGAATTACGTGCACTGCATCGTGTGCTAAACCAGTTCTGTCTGGTTTTGGGAGCTGTTCGAAATGTCATTTCTAAAAACGGAGGAGGACAGGGATTTATGTGTCATCTTCTCACTCACTCACTCATGGCTGGAGTCTTGCTGATGACTATGACAGTGTAACCTTGCCAACATGTTCGTCTGGATGCGGGCAGAGCGGGCCTGTTTGAACAGTCTGTCAATGGTCCATCTGTTGCTCTGGTCCTGTGCCAAATCAATTATTGGAATTTTAAAGATAGTTTGTAGCACATTGCGTTCATTCTGTAGAACGAACCTGCTTTTAACGCACATCACATCTCTAATGTCACAAACGAATGGTTTCTAGATGGATTTAATGATCCTGGAACAGGATGTGCAGGATGAACTTTGATGGTTTCAGCATCCATATAAGGTGCTTATCTGAACCTGTTTGCAGTTCTGAGGTCTCTCATGTGAGGTGGAAATACTCCCAGCGGTTTTGATATGGATGTTGGATATGGTGGAACAGAACACACTGTACCTACTTTATTTCCCAGTAGTACTGCAACTCTCTAAGAACACTGACGTCAGGCACTTACCCTAACAAATGAAATGAAATTACCTGTTATACACCTTCAAACAATATTTAATGTCTTATCAAAGAAACTCGGGTTAATGCAAAAGAAAAGATTGCATATTCGTAGTTAATAACACAAGTAAATGATACATAAGCACATAATTTGTGCGAGAAAGGATCACCCACCCATACAAACTGGAGGGGAGCGTTGGGTTTGGTATGCTGGATGTGATCACCGGAGGAGGCCGCATGCAGGGGGAGGGGAGACGGCAGCGCTCACACTCTAGCGATGATGTCATCCAGCTGTCTGCTATAGGTGGAGAGTCTTGTGCCTGCATGCAAGGGTTTTCACATGGCAACAGAGCAAAAAATGCAGCAAACGAGGTCCTGAAACTGATTAACAGAGAAATGACTGGCAGAATGTATAATGGTTAAATACAGCGTGTGTATAATGGGAGTTGTTCGCAAAAGGTGCACTGAAATCCTTTGCAGAGCAGACTGAAAAGAGAAAGGTGGGGGGGGGGTGTAGTGAAGGAAAACAATGCGACTGCAAGGAAAGCCTGATCATCACTGGTAACCCTGCTATGATGTCATTTCCAGCCAATCAGGAGCGGTGTGCTGGATTCTCTAGTCAGAATGATGCAGTTTCCAGTTCGCATCTGACCTGACAGGCAATGATGATGATGATGATGATGAAGCTAATCATGCATACAAGCACAAACTGTACTGATGATTTCCATATTTTGTTTTTGCAAAACATGAATAGATTTTTATATATTTTTTTTTTAAAGAAAATGTGTTCTAAGGCTGCACACATATACGCTATACACACACAATACTTTTTAAAAAAAAAGAAATTAATACTTTCATTCAGCAAGGACACAATTATTTGATCAAAAGTGGCAGTAAAGATGTTTATAATGTTACAAAAGATTTCTATTTCAATGCTGTCATGGTTTCAGTATAAAGCAACAAAACTGCTTTCAATAGGTAAAAGTATAAAATGTTTCTTGAGCAGCAAATCAGCATATTAGAATGATTTCTGAAGGATCATGTGACACTAAAGACTGCAGTGATGATTTCAGCTTTAAATCACAGCACGGTAATAAATTACATTTAAAATACACCGATCAGGCATAACATTATGACCACCTTCCTAATGTTGTGTTGGTCACACTTTCGCTGCCAAAACAGCCCTGACCCATCGAGGCATGGACTCCACTAGACCCCTGAAGGTGTGCTGTGGTATCTGGCACCAAGATGTTAGCAGCAGATCCTTAAAGTCCTGTAAGTTGCGAGGTGGAACCTCCATGGATTAAACTTGTTTGTTCAGCACATCCCACAGATGCTCGATTGGATTGAGATCTGGGGAATTTGGAGGCCAAGTCAACACCTCAAACTCATTGTTGTGCTCCTCAAACCATTCCTGAACCATTTTTGCTTTGTGGCAGGGTGCATTATCCTGCTGAAAGAGGCTGTTTCCATTAAAGGGTGTACATGGTCTGCAACAATGCTTAGGTAGGTGGTACATGTCAAAGTAACATCCACATGGATGGCAGGACCCAAGGTTCCCCAGCAGAACATTGACCAAAGCATCATACTGCCTCCACTGGCTTGCCTTCTTCCTATAGTGCATCCTGGTGCCAAGTGTTCCCCAAGTAAGCGACGCACACGCACCCGGCCATCCACGTGATGTAAAAGAAAACATGATTCACCAAACCAGGCCACCTTCTTCCATTGCTCCATGGTCCAGTTCTGATGCTCACGTGCCCACTGTTGTTGGCGCTTTCGGTGGTGGACAGGGGTCAGCATGGGCACCCTGACTGGTCTTCGGCTATGCAGCTCCATACGCAACAAACTGTGATGCACTGTGTATTCTGACACCTTTCTATCAGAACCAGCATTAACTTCTTGAGCAATCTGAGCTACAGTAGCTCATCTGTTGGATCGGACCACACGGTCCAGCCTTCGCTCCCCATGTGCATCAGTGATCCTTGGCCGCACATGACTCTGTCGCCGGTTCACCTCTGTTCCTTTCTTGGACCACTTTTGATAGATACTGACCACTGCAGACCGGGAACACCCCACAAGAGCTGCAGTTTTGGAGATGCTCTGACCCAGTCGTCTAGCCATCACAATTTGGCCCTTGTCAAACTCGCTCAAATCCTTACGCTTGCCCATTTTTCCTGCTTCTAACACATCAACTTTGAGTACAAAATGTTCACTTGCTGCACTCACTAACAGGTGCCGTGATGAAGAGATAATCAGTCTTATTCACTTCACCTGTCAGTGGTCATAATGTTATGCCTGATCTGTGAATATTCAAATAGACAACAGTTATATTAAATTGTAATATTATTTCACAATACTACTGATTTTTCTGTATTTTTGATCACATATATGCATATAAACTACATTAAGCCTTTTCCTTTTAAGGTATAATGTGTTGTCATTTTACAAACTAGTTTTGTACATATTGTTCCTCATACAAAATACACAGTAAAGGACAGCTTCAGCTTAGTGGGAAATATTCTTACATCAGTAACACATCAGTCTAATGGCTTGTGATACTTGTGGCAGAATGATTGATGGACACACTTTGCTTAAGAGGTACATTACGGTATGCCAGTTGAATTTTATTAGAACATATTGTGATGAGCTCATTCTGACACACCCCTCCTGAATAATACAGTGCGAAACAGTGAATAATTCATAGTCATGCTTTGTTTTGAGTCAAAAATGCATAAAATGCTTGTTTTTGTCCTGGCAGTGATCTTGTATTTTGGTTTCAAAACTGTCCACAATGGCATATATTAAGGTCAACAACATAATGTAGGTTTGTAGCTGAACTAGGCTGTTTTCATGTCAGGTTGATTTATGTTGCATCAACATGTCTTAAATGTTGACATTTTATACAATAGGTAGGCAATAGGTTTCAAGGGCAATATCGACGTCAAACATTACAATCCAATAGGCATCATTTGTTTGAGTCAAAAGCTTTATATGACCTGATAGTGTATTCTAAGGTGTGAAGCGCTCTGGAGAGCGTGTTGTGGGAGAGTAGGTCATACTGTATCTGCAGGCTCTAAACTCAGGACATGACATCACTCTAATGGTCGCGTGCTGCATGACTCATAGCTTTTAACTCGGGTCGTCAGTGTCTCTCTGGCCTGGGCTTACGGTTAAACCAATCTACATGCTTAAACATGATGATTACTAGCAGTAAATAAAGAACAAAAGATGACATCACATAAACAGATAAAAACAACAGCAATGTTCAAATTTGAATACTAGAATATTGCTTATTGCATGCTGCATTGTGTATGCTGTACAGCATCTATTATTTCTTAAAAATGTTTGTGAAGCAGCACACGATAAATTTTATATGTTTAATAAATAACACTTTATTTTACAGTGTCATGTTACATGTAGTTACTGTAGTAATAACTAGAAATTATGCATAATTACATGCAAGAAAACAAGAAAAAATGTAGGGCGGCACTTGATTTTGTCCACGGGGAATTGATTAGATCGTTGGATAGTTGTGGTTTGCTATTGGTCGATCTCATGTGAGTGACAGGTTGCCCCGCCCTCACGCAAATAAACAAGTCATCAAAAAAGAGAGAAGATATCACTGCAAGAGGGAGAGGAAGTTATTTTGATTAAATATTATGAAGGCTCATGAAGTTTAAAAATAAATTTTGTGCACGGACAAATCATTTATAAAAAAAAAAATACTTCAATATTCCATAAAATGTCATAAAAATGTTGTCAATTTTGATTTCATGGTGACTTTAATTCAAGCAGATCAAATAATACCTAATTTTGGAACAGAAGAGTACCTAACTTATACTGTTAAGGGTAGTACTTGCTTAACATTTCTTAACATGGATGACTAAAGGTGCAATATGTAATATTTTTGCAGTAAAATATCCAAAAACCACTAGGCCAGTGTTATATATTTTGTTCACTTGAGTACTTACAATATCCCAGATGTTTCCAACTATTTGTAAATCGTGAGAAAATTGCAGTTTTAACCAAGGCTCCGGGACGTGTGAGGAGTCGCCTGTCAATTGCGTCATACCCGCGTTACCCTCGGTTTCCGGTTTTATTTTGTAGAAACCATGGAAACACCAAAGACGCTTTAATATATTACACTTTTTAATAGACAAGGCAACAACTGTTTTGATATATTTATAGACAGAAAACTAATTGTTGTTATATAGCTCAACACGTTTAGTCTTATTGTTTAAATCTAATTTTCTTGATTTTTTGCGAGTACCATGCTTTACCATGCCTTAGAGAAAAACACTATTTTGTGACGTAGCTAACATAGCATAATCAGATGATAAACAGAGCTGCATTACCTCATACTCATGACCGGAAAAGCGGAAGCAGCGCCGGCGACTGTGGCATAATAAAAGTTCCGCTGCTCGCGAGGCGTGTGTTACGCAATCGCTCCAGCGGCCTCGTTCAGCTCCCACAACATTCGGTCCTGCTCTGCTTCATACTACAGTAACGTTAATAATCACATCCATGAACATGATTTCTTCCCGAGTCCTATCCCAATTCTTTTCCACCGGCCGTTGAGTTGAAGACCACATGTCCCAAGATTCCGCGCTCAGACTTGGCGTCATCAAGCTACGCCTTTGTTTTGAATAGGCCTCTAGCGGACAACATTTTTACATATTGCACCGTAAGCCTATATTCCCCAAAATATGCAGTATACAATGATGGAGTATTTTATCCATCCTATAGAAAACAATTGTAAAATTAGTTTGCTTACTATAAAAGCTAGAAGTGTTTTGAGGCCTCTTGGCCTATGTGACTATAAGGGTCAGATGTGTTTGAGAAGTTAACTTGGCCACTAAGCATATTTTGTTGGTAATTTTCCACCAGACAACAGGTGGCTGTGAAATTAATAAGCCCATTGTTAAGGGTGTCATGTGAAGGCTTCTTGCCTCCGAGGAGTATTGACTGGTTTGATACAATGTTTCATTTAGCCCATGGGAAAAGGGTTGACCATCAATTGGCAGAAGGCCCATGAGAGATTAAGTCAAAAGATGTACAGTAGTTGGCAGTCGGCCACCCTTACTAAGAAAATGATCTCTTAAATAAGCAACAACTGCAGTTTAACTGGTGAAGTGACTGTGGTAAAAATGTTGGGGAGTACTTGGGAGACTCCAAGAAGAGAAAGGGAGGAGAGCACCTGTAAATGAGATCATGGAAAACAACTGTAGGGGTGGATCCCACACTGTAACAGATAAGAAAAATGTATAAAAACTGCCCTGGCTAGCGAGATTCAGATGTGGAGCTGGCATCTCACTTTGTTGCTTGTCAATAAAGTTAAACTCCTGGGACCTGGAACTTCGAGACAGAGTTTTTCTTTGAAACCAGAACTGAAGGGACACAGAGACATCGAATTTGCCACAACAACAACAGTGTACACTGCACTGGATACTTTCTTTCATTATGCAATGTGCTCGACCTGACAGTCCATTATTCCCAGTTTGACGACTGAACTGCAAGTAATATCATTTGTGATATTTGACAGTTTTTTCTTGACTTATTAAATTAGGCTACCAAAATTGAGATATTTTGACACAAAATTGGATTACAAATACAAAACAACCAATTTTTTTATTTTTTTTGTTTGAGATGACAACTAGACCACAAATCCACAAATTAAGTATGCACATAACGAGGTCATGCGACAATGTTGAACACAATCTTAATTGCTGCATAGTATCTACCACTTCACGTTGTACTTCTAAAATATTAGGCAGTATTTGCTGTATACCACACAGATTGCAGTAAACATCTGCACACTGTGCAGTGCACCATTTACATACTGTTAAAATATCATGGTTGTATGTCACACAGATTTTTCAATATGCAATTGTAACAGATTTGGTTCTTGTCTAGTTGGTAAAACATCATTTGTTGGCCATAAAGTGCACACAATTTAAATACTGGCATTCAAACAGTGTAGGGGTGTCCTAGTATGAATACAGCTCTTTGACCTTTAACATTGATAAAACACAGAATAACCGCAGACTGGTAAAAACCAGTTATGACTGACTTTTGGATCTCGCCAGGCAATGTTCTTCCTCCCAGACATGCAATTATAGTAGGCGTTCTGACACTTCCCGCTTCCATTCAGCTCATCCTTTCTCCCTTTATGTTCAGCAAAAGAGCATTTGTATGTTTGTGTGTGTGTGTGTGTGTGTGTGTGTGGCGGCAGCAGCATGGAAGGGTGTTAAGATGGAGCGCTCGTAAACTCAACCACATAGTGACTCACGCTCTGTGAAAATTCAAAGGCATCTGCCATTAAGTTTGCCACACAACCTACACGCTTCAGAATGTGATGAGTCACCCACACAGCATGCATCTGTTCACGACTACTCTTATTCTAGAAACTTACAGACTAAAGTTAGAGTCTGCAGGACTTGGATGCAATGAAAATGTATATCCATACATCCATCCATTTACCCAGCCATTTATCCATCCATCCTCAAAGAATATTTTGGCTTAAATGTGAGATTTATGTATTTGAATTGCACAAACTTGGATGTAATGAAAATGTAAACCAATGTGAGCAAACACCAATTTTGGATTTGTTGCATACAGAGTCTGTATAGTGATTGATCCACCCACCCATTCTCTCTCCCACCTATCCATCATTCCATCCAACCCACCTACCTACCTATCCATCAATCTACCCATCCATCCTCTCTCCCACCTATCCATCATTTGATCGATCCATCCATCCATCCTCCCACCCACTTACCCACCTACCCACCCACCTATCCATCCATCCATCCATCCATCCACAGATCTATCCATCCACCCAACTTCATCCACCTACCCATCCATCCATCCATCCATCTCCACACATCCATCCATCCATCCATCCATCCCACCTATCCATCCATCTCCACACATTCAACCATCAACCCATCCTCCCATGCACCTATCCATCAACCCATCCATCCCTCCCACCCACCTATCCAACTTCATCCATCCATCCATCATCTCCACACATTCAACCAACAACCCATCCTCCCACCCACATATCCATCCTTCCCATCCATCCATCTATCCATCCATCCATCCATCCTTCCCATCCATCCATCCATCCTTCCCATCCATCCATCCAGTTCATAAACTGCCAAGATTTTTTTTTCAGTTTATGTATGACTGACAAATATGCATCAGTTGTTAAAACTGTGTAATCCAAATATATGGAAAAATAATACATAAATCTAAGCATAAATGCATTTAAATAGATATAATCAAGATACATGCAATTTTTGATTGCATCCATCTAAACAAATTTAAGCAGATTTTAAATGAAAATTAATAAATACCAGTCATTCAAGTACTTATACTGTGAATGAAGGACAGGAAATAAATGTTTGAGTCGTTTCCTCAAAAGGAGAATCACTATTACCTCTCCAATACTCACATTTAAAGAAATTGAAAGCTGAAGGTCTTGCCGAGTGGTATTTCACACATGTGAAGGTCTACATAAAAACATAATTCATGAAACAGAGGGGCTGAAGGCGTGATTTTGAATCCCACAGTCTCACTACACCCACCGGATCCCTCTTCCATATGGCTGCAAAACCACTACTGCCCACCTTCCATCTCAGCACACACTTGGCTCCATTCAATATGAACACGCTGTTCGCTTCTTTAAACAGCATTATGAAAAGACAAAGTAGAAATATTCCAGCAAGGCAGATTTTGTATATTGTATGTATAAAAATATTTTATTTACCATAACAGAAACACAAACTTTATAGGTATAAGAGTCTATTCCTTAAAAGAGAAACTGCAGATTTTGGCTTCTGTTCTAGGTTGTTAGGAAAACTAGTTTTTATTAACAGACTTTGTAGAATTGTAGGATATACATAAATATATTATGCAAAAGAAAAACCACATATTATTTTCTGTGTGCAATGACATGCTCAGGGGAGACACAAGACATCCAACTCCAAAATATGCTGATGCTTGGATTTGAACTAATGCAGTTCTTGACCCGTGCGTGATGCAACTGCTTTTACATTCTAATACAAATTTACTCATTTGCAATTCTGAAATCTCAGAGCAGGCTTGCAGGCAGCTAAAGCAGCTGCAGTTTCACTGAAAACAGTTCATATTAGCCACCAAAATCTATTTTGGAGTCTTCCAAAGTTAAGACAGTGGATACGTCAAAGTTCAAGGGTCAAACTCAAATGTATGACCGAACGGTATACATACATGATGACCATTTCCTGCCCTCACTCTGACTTCCTGTTGCGCACCTGCACTACTTCTCTTCTCTCCTTCAGAAAGTTCCCGAAAGCACCAGCCTCTTTACTTTCTTCTGTGACTGTTAAAAGAATCATAAACAAGGGTGTTACAGAGCGTGATAGTGATTATGGTTCTTTAAGGGCTATTTGAAGTATCCTTCTCACCTGTGTGATCGATATCATCAGTATCACTGTCTATGTCTTCCTCAACTTCATCTGGGTTGCCGCGGTTAAAGATGAGGTTACTAGGCCCACCAAGATCTGTGGCTTCTAAAGAATAAACAACCAGATGTATACAAGGCACATACATATTTTTTTAAACAAAGCTATTTGGATCTTTCGTTATATGTGAAAAGTTCAAAGTTGATTAATGACTTCCAAATTTCTTTTTTTGAATGAACAGAGACGTGACCGTTCTGAATGAATGTACCGGTAGGAACTGCAGTTTCCATGGGAACTGCTCCCATGTCTTTCCGAAGGCGTTCCAACTGCTCCTGTTGTTTCTTACTCTGAGCTTCAGACTGAGTATGAGATGAAAGAATTAATAACAGTCAGCCTTGACCTTTTCTCATGGAACGAAAAGGGGACATGCTAGTCCAATATTTATTTGCCTTTCAAATGAAGAAAATGTATATAAATAAATAAAAGAAGCAACAAAAATATGTAGTTTAATCAGTGATGGAAGGATCTTTGCAAGACATGGCCAGTTGATTCATGACTAGTACATCAGCCCACATCAGCGATTACTCACCAGCTCTCTGTGCAGTCGTTCATATTCAGGGCGATACTCGCTGTAAAGACAGTAAAATATATCAACTGTTTGCAGAAAAGCATTCATTTATCTTTAAACATATATCTATATTGTCCTAAACAACATATGCATTATTATAATTCACATTAAAATTAAAATCCCTGATTGAATCCCTTCTAATACTGAAACGCTGCACAGCGACTTTAGTCACTTTATTTTCTCCATCTCTCTGGCATAAAATTATTTTTTTGCTATTAAAATGTATGTCTTTAACTTTTGACCATTACATCAAATCCAGCTTGAGATGTTTCTGGGCTTTGGCATTCTATTTTGTTTTTAAAAAAATGTTTCTAACCATAAACAGTTGTAAAATTAATTAAATATTTTAAAACAGCCTATTCAAAGTCAATTTTACACCAACTGATTTGCAAAAAAAGATCTTAATTAGTGCTGTCAAATCAATTAATCGCATCTAACATAAAAGTTTGTAAATATAAAACATACACAAACACACACATATAGTCAAACCAAAAATTATTCAGACACTAGATATAATTGTTAAATTTTTTTTACTAGTGGGTGCAGGACACTATAGTTCATTTATGTCAGTGAGGATAGCAAAATAAAGTAAACTGTGACATATTATACCCAAAAATTCTTCATACAGTGAACTACCAGTGAAATTGAGAAAAATTTGGAGCCAAAAATTATTCAGACACTTTGACCTGACCATGCTTTGCTTAAGTGTTATCTGACATAATTAAGATTAATTTTTTCTGACACAGTTTAACTCTGAGATCTTATCATATTTTATTACCATTTTTTTTTTAAACTATAGTGAATAAACTGTATTAATGAATGAAATGTTCAAGGTGTCTGAATACATTTTGGTTTGACTATATATATTAAAAGGGGATGCGATATATAAAGTTAGATGCAATTAAATCACAATTAATCAATTTGACAGCACTAATATTAATTAAAATATTGTATTTTCATTTGACTTTCTGAAATACAACTTCATGGTCCATGCTGATGAAAATCCTGAGATAACGTCAAGCTGTGACGTTTCCAGTGTAGACAGCAGAGCTATTTTAGTATTATTTAAGTACTATTATAGTGTTATAATAATATTTTGAAATTTTAATTATTTATATATTTTTTTTATACCCATATTTTTATATATTGTTATGTGTTTTTGTCATTTTTATCACATTTTTATCATTTTGTCGTTTTTGTGTTTATATTTAAAAGGCATAGTATGCAAGTTTAACCGCTACAGGTTGCTTATTCAAAACAAAAACAGAGATGTAGCTTGATGACGCAGTGACGGAAAGTGGAATCATGGGAGTAGTGGTGTTCACCTCTACAGCTGTTTTAGCTTTATGGGGTCATCTTTGGCAACAGAACCCGCAGCAAATGGTAATGAATAATTGTGGTGCATCACGAATGTGGAAAACAAACAACTGTGGCTTGCTAGATGCTACAAAGATTGTATGCTTTGACAATACAACTACAACTTATGCATTTTTTCAGGAAGCGCACTGTTTCCTTGGTTTCTACCGACAGCTGATGGTAGGGGGGGATATGACGCCATTGACAGGTGACGCAATGACACGGGCCGTTACATTGGTTAAAATTGCGGACTTCTCTTTATTTAAATATTGTTGAAAACATTTGGAATAATGTAAGTACACAAGTCAACAAAATATATAACATTGTTCCAGCAGTTTTTGGATATTTTAATGCAAAAATCTTACATATTGCGCCTTTAAATATTTCTGTTTAGCATCAATTTATTTTTATTTCAAATTTTGGTACTTCAACTTAAACCTTTTCAGTTAGTTGCCAATGCAACATTTCAAGTTTTCTCATCTAATACTTATATTTATTTTATTTAGGCTTTATTTCAATTAACTACTTTTAATAGATTTAAACGATTTGTAGTTTTTAACAACAACAGCACTGGTAGACAAACTAAAGTCATTGAGGTTCTATAATCTGAGCTCAAGTTTGAATTTCATAGTTATACAGAGTGTTGGGATACATACGTTTCATACTCTTTAGCAGCATCTGCAACCTGTACGAACAGTTCATCAAGCCCAGAACCCGTGACTGCAGACACACCGACAACCTACAGGACACAAAGAAAGGCTGTAACGTTACTGAATATGCATTATACTGAGAGGAAATAAACAAAGTCACAAAAGAATGATTGCATTTGCAACTGTGACCTTAAAGCCCAACAATACATTCCAGACACTGAGAGAGCCATAAATCTGAGTTCATGTCTTGCTTTTTTTAATCGATGGTTCTAGCCAAGGTAAACATCACTAATAGCATGGCTTATACAACCTATCATTTTTACAGAAAACAACTCAAAAAACAAACTGGCAGCTGTGGTTGGCAGAATAATTATGTAAAAATACAGTAAAAATGTAAACATATTTACAGAACAACCTGAAATCTTTCAAATTTAAAACAAAAATAAAAATAAAAATTGAATTGGTAAATGCAACAGCCCTTTTCTGCTGAATTAGCAAGGCCATGCTGCTGCTAAAATCTGTTTTGTACCTTAACATATACTGACAACCACCAAAATAGCACTGGTAGTAGAGAGAAAGACACATGATGAATCAAAGTCCATCACAAATAGCTTTTCCTCAAGCTGAGGTTAATACTTAGTTGCACTCTGGTGCACACAAATACAAATCATGGTAACACATAACATAATGCAATAAACAATTTATCAACATAAGATGTAACAAACCCTAATGTACAAAAAGAGGAAAAAAATCATTAAAATAAAAAACCATCAAATATGAAGTGTCACAGGGAATTCTCAGCTTACAGCATTTCACTGTAAATTCTAAGATAATTTGTTGTTTTTTGCTTCCAACAACTGTACATTTAACAGTATTTTACTGTAAAATTACATGAAATGTAGGATTAGATTTATTCAAGTTCTTCCCTCTATATAGAAAGGGAACTTAAGCATTGTTCATACCAAATCCAATTTTTGTGCACATTCAATTGAAATCCGATCAGATTTAGCAAGTGTGAATGGCAAAAAAAAAAAAAAGGAAAAAAAAAAAAAAAAAGTGATTTTTACAAATTCGTTTCAAGCTATATTCATTTGTGGTTTGAAATCCTATTCAAATCGCATTTCTGTAAATCTGTTTCAATCTGACCACTTTGATCGGATTTCACGCGGTTTTTGTGACTTTCTCACGTCATGTAAAACAAACTTCAGACGTTGTTTTAGGAAACATGGCGAAATCGCTGCAGAAACAAGGTTGAGACCGTTGGAGATGACAGCACGGAATAAAGCCAGGCATACCAGCTTCCTATATTTCTGCTGCTTCCTCATAGGATGCAGTAGTCCAGTGTGGGGTCTACATATTGTCATGTTGAAAATAAGACAACATCTGTATTGCAAACCCCTCCATGTTGCCGTTGTTGTTGTTTTTGGCATATGCCTACCAACTCAACGTCACTGCAATAGAAACCAATGCAGATATGCCGGAATGTGGAACAGCGACATGGAACACACAAATCGGATCTGAACAGTTGCGATACACAATGTGGACAGTCAATCATTTTAGATCAGATTCCAGTCGGAATAATCAGATTTGGACTGACAGTGTGAACATAGCCTTAGCGTCGTCAACCAATTAACAGGTTTTTACTGTAGCATCTTTACAGTCTTTTACAGTTAAAATTACAATCACTTTTTACAGTGTGAACCAGTGTTGTTAAAAGTACCGGTACTTCGGTACTGAAATTTTGAAAATGTGATGATACCAGCATTTCTGTAGTATTGGGAGTTCCGAGTATCTGGATATATTCGGTACCCACTGATAGGGCTGTGCCAGTATTTACGTGAATATGACACAAGTGAAGCACAAAGCTTTGTTTATAGAAGAAATAGGCTAATAGGTTAGCAATTAAATGTGACATCGCAGCCATGGAAACATTTTGGTTCATGCCGAATGAGAGAGGTACGTCATACATTTAAGCTTTGACGGCTTTCTATTTTGCGAATCACGATCTGGTCACCTGATTAGCAGAGAATTTAACAATATCCCATTAGTTATTCCACTGAACATGGAATCTCTGTTTCTTTTCCCAAATCTTCACTCATGCAGGGGATTGTAAACGTTTCTTCCTTTGGTTCACTTTTAATTAGGCCTATTATATTTGCATTCTTTACTGTGGTAAAGTAGAAAAAACACCGTAGGACAGAAACCTTTTTGCTTGCATGTCAATTTTCAGTTTGTGCTTGTTATTAGACTTTATAAGGCACGTCAAGTTTATTTGTATAGCGCGTTTCACACACTCCAATGATTTTTAGTTTTGCTTTCTCTGGCAGCGCAAAATCATACATAGCCTGAATGTCTGAAGATGAAACTCGCTCTTCAGACCTTTTACAACAAGTGTCAGTTGCTTGTAACATCAGGAGATAACATGAAGATATTATTAAAGAGATGGTCTCTTTCCTGCTCGTGTCCCACATCCCTCTCGAAGCGCAGATAGGCTATTTACTGATATTTATTTCATAGTTTACAGGCTGTAGTGTGTCATTTCACTGTAGGAATAGCTAAAATAAACACGCATGTCTGTTTCAAAATGGATGTTTGAGCATTTGTTTAGGCCTATTTATTTTTTTATATTTCAAAATTTATTTCATTGAGGTAAATATACACAGACAAACACACACACACGCTCCAAATATTTATATGTATGATTACCATCATATTTAATAAATTTTAAAAAAAATAGGCTAGTTAAATAAAATAGTTCCAATAGATTTTCCTGTGGTACCGAGAACCGTAAATTTTTACTGGTATTGGTACTGACTACTGGAATTTTGGTACCGTGACAACACTAGTGTGAACAAATATGTAACCCTAACTATTCATTTTTTCCTAAGCAATTAGATTTACTTATCTAAATTCCAGAATATCATGGAGACTTAAGGGTGGACTTTTTGGCTTGGGCCATTAAGCAACCATCTAGCAACTATCCATCCAGAACTTATAGTAATGCGGTTTAACAGGACCGCAGCTTTGACTCACCCTCAGGTTGGTGTAGAACTCATCCAGGACGAGACTCATGGAGCGGGTCAGGTTACTAACATAAGAAGTCTCCTGATTCAAAGCATCCTGAAAGACCTCGAAGTCCTTCATCCACTCCACCGCAAAACTGTGATCTATGATGTCAGTCTGATAAAGATACAGAAAAAAAAAAAACACTTACACTGATTTGTTCTATTTAAAACAAATAATTTGATCAGCAAAAAACATGCTGATAGATGAGATTGTTTATCCACCAATAATCATTTTTTGAACAGTAATTTTATTCATATTAAATGTATTTATTAATATAAATATATATAATTAGTAACAAATATATATTTAAATGTAAATAACAAATATGAATACCTGTATTAATAAATATTTATTTACATATTAATCAATATTATACATATTTTTTAATTCATATAAATAAAATAATTTTATTTAAGAAATACTGCATTCATCGAATTTGCTAGCATGCATCATACAATTGTCATCCTGCTAGAAATCAGTATTTGCCAATTAAAAAAGAAAATTCCTATCGATTGACCACTAAATATTAGGATGACAGCATTTTCTTACCTTGTTCATGGCGACTATGAATGGTAGCTTGGTCTTGTAGAGAATGCTGGAGGAAAACAAGACATTTCAGTAAGATCTACTGAGATCATGACATCACTTTCATGATGTTGTTAACACAGCATAATACAGTGTGAATATAACACTGAGAACTCTGCAAGTACACTACGCTCTGAACTATTCTGCTTTACACTACATTCATTTTGTGCAGTTTAAAATATTTATGGAAGCTTTTTTCTGCCACGAAATAAAAAAAAAATTAAAAAGGCAACTTTTTATCTCACAATTTAGATTTTTTAATTCTCCAAAAATGGTACTTGCAAATTGCAAGGGGGGAAAAAAAGAATTGTGAGATATAAACTCACAATTACTTTTTACACTTTTTATTCAGTGCCGGAAACAACCAAGATATATCAAATAAGCTGCTGACCTGCAGGCGTACAACATGTTGGACATGAAGGTGACCGGATTCACACTTCGAGACGTGTCCATCACATAAATGACCACACAGGGAAAAGAAGAGGCCTAGAAAAGAAACCTCAAGTTTATATTCAAAATGTCTGTAACAAAGTAACCCACAGTAACTATATCATGATGACTAAGCGTGAAAGACAGTGAAGTACCAGAGCTTCAGTTATAATAGTTCCAGATGCCGACCATGTGAACACCTCTATTTGTCCAGGAGTGTCAATCAAAACATGCCTACACACAAAAAAAACATACATGAGATAGTAGCACTGAGAAAAAGATACAAATATCATCACTTCTAGAGTACTGAACACAGACTTACTGGTGATTACTTTGCTTTTTCTCAATAAACTTCATGACCTAAAAAAGGCACACAGAAACGGTAAATTAGAACAGAAGTAGGTGGAAGTTAAAGTAAACAGTGACATCTATTGGATCCTTCAAATGCAGTTCTACCTGATCAAATCGTGTTGCAAACAGATTCAAAGATGTGACAATTCCTCCATTTGGACCTAAACCATATCTGCATTAGAGTCAAAGACAATCCACTTATTTATATTATCATGATTTTTTGAGTCATTTGTGATTCACTGAGAATGCACTGATTAAAGGGATAGTTCACCCAAAAATGAAAATTGTCATCACTTACTCAAGTTGTTCCAAACCTGCATGAATTTCTTTATTCTGCTGAACACAAAAGATATTTTGAAGAATATGGGTAACCAAACAGTCAATGGGCCCCATTGACTTCCATTATTATTATTATTTTCTCCATACTATGGAAGTCAATGGGGCCCATCAACTGTTTGGTTATTGACATTCTTCAATCTTTTGTGTTCAACAGAAGACATTCATACAGGTTTGGAACAACTTGAGGGTGAGTAAATGATGACAGAATTCAATTTTTTTGGGTAAACTATCCCTTTAAGAGCAATGTTTAGCTAAAATAAAATGTTAGAACTGCATTATATACTATAAAAAAATAAAAAATAAAAATAAAAAAACATGATTTATTTAGTTATTAAGATTTTAAAATAGCTATTTTTTTTCCAGGCCTGGAAATCATAACCCTACAATTCCCTGATATTTCAAGTTATCCATGACTATGCACTGTGAACAAGTTTGAATCCGTTGTAGGAGTCTATCCTGAGGTTTAAAGGTTTAGTAAAACCATCCAAATAACAGTTCATGCCTGGTGAAAATATGCACTATAATGATGATACACAGCACGAGACATAATTTCACACTGAAAGGATACTGTTTCATGACTTCCTTGTAATTGACGGTGTCTCTGATATCTGTAAGGAAAAACACAATCAGACTTAATCTTTGACATTAATGTAATTAATAAGATGCTAACCGATCATGAATATTTATCCATAAAAAAAGCAACCAGTGTTTCAATTAGTTAACCCAGAGTAAAATTTCATTGCTTCACACGGTGCTGGTCAGTGCCGACCTGAAATTCTGTGTGCAAATCTGGAACTAAATATTTGAATAACTTCTTAAAGCTACATCAAAAGCAGCTTGTGCAGGCATAAAAGCTCTGAAATCAAATTACTTTGGATGTTAAATATGTTCTCAAAATCTTTAAGTGTCATAAACTCCAATCACATTGGTTTCCATATTTGCTCAAAATGTGATTCATTAAAGGGTTAGTTCACCCAAAAATGAAAATTCTGTCATTTATTACTCACCCTCATGACGTTCCACACCTGTATGACCTTTATTCATCTTCAGAACACAAATTAAGATATTTTTATTGAAATCCGATGGCTCAGTGAGGCCTCCATAGCCAGCAACGACATTTCCTCTCTCAAGATCCATTAATGTACTAAAAATATATTTAAATCAGTTCATGTGAGTACAGTGGTTCAATATTAATATTATAAAGCGAGGAGAATATTTTTGGTGCGCCAAAAAAATCAAAATAACGACTTATATAGTGATGGCCGATTTCTAAACACTGCTTCATGAAGCTTCGGAGCGTTATGAATCAGCATGTCGAATCATGATTCGGATCGCATGTCAAACTGCCAAACTGCTGAAATCACATGACTTTGGCGCTCCGAACTGCTGATTTGACACGCTGATTCATAACGCTCCGAAGCTTCATGAAGCAGTGTTTTGAAATCGGCCATCACTATATAAGTCGTTATTTTGTTTTTTTGGCACAAAAAATATGTTTTTAGTACATTAATGGATCTTGAGAGAGGAAATGTCATTGCTGGCTATGGAGGCCTCACTGAGCCATCGGATTTCAACAGAAATATCTTAATTTATGTTCCGAAGATTAACGAAGGTCTTACGGTTGTGGAACGGCATGAGGGTGAGTAATAAATGACATTATTTTCATTTTTGGGTGAACTAACCCTTTAATATCATATATTCAAGTAGGTTTTAAAATCAAGTTTCTCTTATATTGTGAAATTTTATATTATTTTATTCTTATAGTGCTAAATAAACACAAATATTTTGTGTAAACAAGCAAAAGAAAGTTGTCAGATCATTAAAATGATTAATTAAATTAGTTTGGATTTTTACATTTGTTTTTAAACTCGTAAACAACGTCCGCCATGAGCTCTTTATTTGCAGGTTGTGTATCAATGTAGTCAGTTAAGTCATCGATCGGTTCTCAAGCCGGTGGAAACGCGAGTCATTTCTGAGAACAACTTTCCGCGGCACCTGCTCCGGTACGAGAACCAGCACCGTTTTAATGGAATAGGGGGAACAGTGACAAACCAATGTTGGCTGGAAAGGGGACCTCATGAACTGCAGGATCAAGATTGATGACATATGGAGGAGTTTTCTTGGAGTGCAGGTAAGCTGTGAGCCTCTGATACAACAATATATAGAGAGAGATATTAGTATTCATTAATTCATATTAATATCCATCTTAAATTGATTCAAGTTAATGTTTACTGGATTTCTTTATAAGCAGTCATTATTTGGTTTCAGAATTCTCACATATAACACCGAAAGTATCTTAATATAACCAAGTAAATGTTACATAATTATATAATTGACTTATCATTGTACTGATGTGTTACAGTCATTCAGTCTTACCTGCACAAAAGTTGTTTTTCCTGACCCTGCCATGCCTAGAACTATGAGACACACCGGTTTCTGTTCTGTATTCTGTTCGTTAGATGAACTCTGGCTCGGTGCTGGTTTATCATCTCGAACTTCTTTACATTTATCATCACTTTCATATGAAGCTCCATCTCCGCTGTCTGCTGCAGTCGCCATGCTGCTACTACTGGACACTTACCGTAAAGTAATGTCTACTGGCGTAAAATGACGAAAAACACTATTAATAAAAGTAATAAAACATTATTACTTATGACCACTAGATGGCTGCAGAGTCCATACGATTTGTTTTATTTTTTTATAAAATGTGACTGACTGAGAATAGGATTAGTGACGGAGACATTAAAATAGTTATTTGAAAAAAAAAAAAAAAAATTATATATATATATATATATATATATATATATAAACATAAACAATTGATATTATTATTATTATTTAACTTACTTAATTATAATAATTATCATAATTAGTATTAATCATTACTATTATTCAGACCATTTATGTATTATTTGCATAACAATTAACCATATAAATTATCAGAATATTCATTACTACATTTAATTTTTTTAAATTTATTTATTCACAATATTTCTCAAATTTGTCTCTATTTTATCTTTATTGTAACAGTTAACAATACACCTTCCCAAGTGTCAACAGTCTACTGTAATGTGGAAAAATACAATTGGAAGTAAATAATTGGGAGTACTTTTGTTGTACTGAATTTAATAATGTCTGGACAAAATGATTTCCGTTACTTTTCTTTTCAATTTTGTTTTTCACATTACAGTAATAAGAATGTGCTTAATTGTCATGAAAATAATCAAATTGTTATTTATATTTCGATTTGGGGGGTGAAATATGAGGCCAAACATTTCTTTGCAAGATTCACCAAGTATTATTTCCATAAACGTGTCGTCGCGTTTTCCTTGTTACTGCTTTTGTCATTAGCTGAGATACAAGATCAAAAGCATTTGCTGGCACTGTTTGTATATGCCAAAAATAGCCTTTATATATATATATATATATATATATATATATATATATATATATCTTGTCTATATCAACACAAACATGGACCCTTTGTGTTTTTTCCATACGTCTCTGCTCTTCCTCATGTCAGTGCTGCATTAACAAGTCTTCTGAGGGCAAACAGCTAGTGCTAGCTAGTGTTCAGGCCTACGGATGGTTTATGCTAGACATTCCTCTATAAGAGCGGAGCTGTAGGGAGCCAGGTCAGCACAGTCTATGTGTATCAACTGTGTTAGCGGTTTCTTTACATGAAGGTGTCAGGGCTGGTGGCTCTGTATAAGCTTGCCTCATATTCTTGGTGCACGCTTGCAGATGTTTTATATGCTACAGTTTTAGAACAACTACAATCGGAAGTAAAAGAGAGAAAAATATTCCAGTGTTTACAACTGTTGACATCCTCTTTAACAACCATTGACGGACAAACATTGCTCACATTTCAGCTGCTTCCTTAGTAGTCTTTCCATGGTGATTCTGATGACAGATTTATCATTGTTTACTGATCTCACCTTTCAAGAGTGTCGACTCATAACCGTTGTTACTAGGCCGATTCTGTCTCATGTTGAGAACTCTGATGTCCTTTTTGGCCAACATTCAATATTCAAGTGAAATGTCAAGAACATGACCTGCCATTATCTGCTGTGGGATTGTTTCCTCTCTCTCTATAAATAAACATGTGTTTTTGCACAATATCTACAGATATAATTTTTCAAAATAAAAAGTATTGTTCATGGAGGACAGTTCAGATAAAGGACATTGTCCATACAATATAATGTTACCTTGAACTTTAAAAACATATATATATTTCTTAATCAGTGATTTTATCTTGTTTTCTAGTAAAATATCTCAATTCTGAATGATGCTAAATGCTGCATTTGCAAATCTGTTACCCATTCTGGTGTATTATTTAGTTGGTAACATTTTACAATAAGGTCCTGTTAGTTAATGCATTAACTAACATTAACTAACAATGAGCTACAGTATTTATTATTCTTTGTTAACATTAATTATTAAAAGTTCAACTATTGTTAGTTCACGTTAGCTAAAATCCATTAAATATTATGAACAGATTCAACTTTTGATTTTAATAATGCATTAGTAAATGTTGAATTTAATATTAACTAATATTATTAATGAATGCTTTATTTTCTTTGTTTTCAACTAATGTAGCTAACTAATTTTAAAAAATTGAAACTTGTAAAGTTTTACCATTTATTTATTGAATTTTTTTTTTCCATTATATACTGTGTGTGTATATATATATATATATATATATATATGTATTTTTATTTTATATAATTAGTTTTTTTAGTTTTTATGATATTTAATAAAGCACCTCCCACTGACCATTTACTAGGAAAAAACATAAATATATATTTTTAAATAGTTTTAATTGTAAGATTTTGCGCTATATCTTGAATGAAGTTTATTTGCTAATTGGTTTCTTCTTGTTTTAAGCATAAACATCGCAAAATTTTGTTTTGTTAATAGCAAATTTGGTTTGTTTTCTTAGACAGTGCATCCTTAATTTAAATCAATTTCCTTTCCCTTGCACCTAAACCTGATCCACATTGCATTCAGCTTTGGAATATCCTCTCTAAACACACCGAAAATCATAAATAGATGAAATTAATGATTTATTTTGCAGTTAATGCATCAGTGGCTTTGTTTAAAAGATCATTTGCACTCCAAATGTGCTTTGCAGATGCACACGATTACAGACTGACAGATACTGATGGCTCCTTTCAGAGACCCCCCTGGTCTCCAGCCTCTTCCGTAATGCTCTGAGTAATGGAAAATGAAATTGGGCATGTGGTTTAGATTCATTATGAGCAATCTGGAATAGGAAAGAAGATCCCTCTCGAGTGAATCCGATACTGAATGTTTTATTCCTTTGTTGCTTATCATTCTATTTTATTTGAGTCTGCTGCATGTAGATATGGAAAATGTGATGTGACCTGATCATGGAGGAAACTGATATTTTTTTTCATTTATGTGCAATATGAGTGTGCAAAATAGTAACAGTGATAATTGCTGTTGCAAATATCATTATTATTTGTAGCACCTATGAAATGTGGTTTGAAAAAAAAATCTGCAACCCTAAGCATAAGCAATAAATCTTGTGTTAGATGCCAATATCGGTTTGTGGCTGGCATAGCACTCGTGCAGGGCTGACATTGTGGTTGCAGGTCGTGAACTTAAACCCTATTTAGGTTGTGTCAGTGTCTGTTTGATCTTAAAATTATGGCCTCTAAGGGCTTCTTCTCAGTGCTCAAAGGTCTTGTCGGTTTAATCAGATTTTAGACACAGTGAAAGCAAACATGTTGTCTAGCTAAGAATCTAAGGGAAAATGAAAAGCTTCTGCCGGTGACCTTTAAACTGTGATCAAAGACCCTCAAAAGACAACAGACATATATCAACACGAGTCCGCTAAATGTAAAAAAACATGTCACAGACTCCAGCACACTGTAAGATGATTTTTATTATCTGTATTTTTTCATGTTTGCCAGTAAAAATATTGAAAGATCCTTAAAGTACCCCATTATGCTTTTTCGAATATTTCCTTTCATGTAGTGTGTAATATAGCTGTTAAAGGTCTGCAAAAAAAAAAAAAAAAATAGAGTTATTGTCTCCTAAAAGAAAGAACCAATTCTGAACAGCCTGCAAACGAGTCGTCAGTAATTCCAGTCTTACTTCCTGCACAAACCTACGTAGGTTTAAAAATTTGCATAATGCCAGCCTATGATTTTCATTGGCTGCCCGCGAACAATGTCTAATTTGACCTGCCCTCAAACACTGTGGTTGTAGCTGAGGCCTGGAAGAGTTTGGTTCATGATGTCGACATGTTGAGAAGGTGCTGTTTTCGAGATGGTCCTCACTGCAGAACACAAGATCCAGGGGGCGAGGTTCGATCCACCCCCTGAATCTGGATCCAACTCCTCCAACTTTACATATCCCTAAACCTACCCATCTCCACCCCCTGGATCTGGATCCAACTCCTCCCACTTTACATATCCCTAAACCTACCCATCTCCACCCCCTGGATCTGGATCCAACTCCTCCCACTTTACATATCCCTAAACCTACCCATCTCCACACCCTGGATCTAAACCTACCCATCTCCACTCCTTGGATCTGGATCCAACTCCTCCCACTTTACATATCCCTAAACCTACCCATCTCCACACCCTGGATCTAAACCTACCCATCTCCACTCCCTGGATCTGGATCCAACTCCTCCCACTTTACATATCCCTAAACCTACCCGTCTCCACCCCCTGGATATGGATCCAACTCCTCCCACTTTACATACCCTAATGTAACCCGTGTCTTAGGTTAGTGTAACTAATAACTAATTTAAGTAGTAAGAAATTAAAGCTGGGCTAGTATCAGAAGGTCAGCAGAGAACAGACAACACAAAACAGGTAAATTTGAAAAATGTATTATACAAAATGAATGGCAGTTATTTACATTCCCTGCCTACCTAAGCCGGCGTCCTGAGTGCACAGTGCACAATAAACTCAAAATAAATAACCTCAAATAATGAAAGAGTCCATGAAAGTTCTTGGTGTGTGTGTGTTTCTTGGAGTATATATATATATATATATGTTCTTTTCACTACCCGGGTAGGTTTACGTGTATTCTTATCTGTATCTCAAATGAAGGCACAGGATGATGATGGTTCCAAAGATGCCACGGCAGGCCACACACCGGGCTCTTGATCCGTTCACTTCTGTGGTTGGCTCGCCACTGACCGCCAGGGTCAGATTCAGATGGTCTATCCCTTTCTAAAACCAATCGGAGGTATCTTGAGAGCTCGCTGTCATGCGGCTTAACTCTCTCTCACACAGCTTTCAACCAGTCCTTGTTGCTTTCTAGCAACGTCTTCACCGGAGGAAAGGCGTGTTTTGTTTTTTACTAATGAATTCCCTGGGGTGTACGCGCCACCCGCAGGCAGAGTAGAGAGTTGCACTCCAGTAACCTTGTGTGGGTTACACTAAACCTACCCATCTCCACCCCCTGGATCTAAACCTACCTGTCTCCACCCCCTGGATCTGGATCCAACTCCTCCCACTTTACATATCCCTAAACCTACCAGTCTCCACCCCTGGATCTCACGTGTTCTGCAGTGAGGGGCTACTGCTGTTTTCTGCGCTACGAAAGCAAATCTTTTTTCGCATGCACTTCCAAAGGATGAGGACTCGGACTTTAATTGATATGGTAAAACTGTCACCATTGTTACTGTTCATATCACTGTGTATCAAGTGCTAAGGAAGCCTCCAGATGCGAAAGCCTCCGTTGAGTTTTCGGCTGTATGCGGTAGACCAATCACAACAGACTGGGCCATCTGATCAATCAGAGCAGAGAAGACTCTCAGAAAGGAGGAGTTTAGAGAGACCGAATCCTTTAACGAACCGTTTCAGACACTGTGGGAAAAGAGGTGATGCTGCAATGTGTATTATGAAAAAATTAAAGTGTTTTATGACATTGTATACAAGTAAACTGACTGTAGGAGGAGATCTCCAAAAAAATTAGGAACCTTTAAAAATGGTTAATAGGGGCACTTTAAAAAAAGATAAAGTTGCATTTAGTTTCAGCTCATAAGACATGTTTTCAGAGAATATTTTGGACTTTCCATGAATACAGTACAGTTTGGTGTCCCATGACTGGAAGAGTATTAGAGGCACAAATCCCATGTTTTGTTGTGAGAACTACAGTGAAAGAACTACATTAGATATGTTAGATAAAATTGTCTGGTGGTGAAAAAACTATTCATTTATAATTAAGGAACGATCATATCACAAAACCTAAAATATCATAAAGACTTGAGGGTGGATTTGTTTGGCTCGAGACAGTAAGAAACCACCTAAAAACCACCTAGAAAACACCAATATATTCAAATCTGTGTTGTGATTTGTGAATTGTTCCCCCACTGGGTGTCGTTCAATAATGATGTCAGAGGGGCGATACCAAAAGAAGGTACAAAAAACAGCCATCATTATAACCTCAAATATGCTATACTGAATCAAGTTCATACTTATGTCTGAGGCAGGGGTTTCCAAACTTTCCCAGATATGATGGAAGCGCTGAAGTCATTGTCGGCAAACAGCCAAATGCAACTGTAATAGAACTGCAATGAAAAGAAATATGCGATCATTGCATATAGTAAGGCCCTTGCACCGTATATAATGCATTTGTCTTCATAGCAACCCATATATTGTGTATAGTGTGCACTCATTTTGTTTGACCTTGAGCGTTTTGAGAAATCACAGCATAAAATATGTCTAATTGCTTCCTTAAGAGGTGCCATTTGATACTGGACTCCCCCTATGGTTGCATATCCTTACATGTAAACACGTAATTTCCTCTTGCTGGCGGGAGGCACTCGTCCATGGAACAGTAGGTGTCCGATTCATGAGAAACCTGCTCCATTTGTTTTTCTAAAATGTTGTTTTCACAGAGCAGCTGTTAGATTTTTGTCTTTACACTAATGGATCTGCATTACAAGTCTCTGTCTTAATTCAGCGTATGGTATTACTACATATGTAATATATAATATATGTATAATTTTTTTTATATATATATATATAATTTTATGAGTTACCTAACTCAGTACTTCAAGTTAGGAGCAATTAACATGCATGAGTACTACAAACTCAAAACTTGATAGTTCTGCTTACTTAAAATTGGGAACATCATAACTCAAAAAATTTGATGTAACTGATTACCTCAATTTTTTTGAGTTAGCCCAACTTATTCGGGTTTACAGTGGTGGTGGTCAGTGAACTGTTGTCACTATGAAATGTGACTGCTAGGCTTGTATGTGTGCCTACAACATCCCTTTGTACAATGAAAGAACCACATCCAGTCTACATGGGCCAGATTTCTTTCTGGCTGACTCAGTGCTTTTGTTTAGCAGTAAGCATTTTCGTCGGAAATGGCTACAAGAAAAAAAGACTGTAATGATGACACATTCATTGCTGTTCTTGTATTCTCAGTGTAGCGCATGTCAATTTTTACCATGTAGTGTTATTTTAAAATTCCTGCTCAGGAAACAAGACCATAATTCCTTCTGTTCACACAGTTAACCTTTGATCAAACAGGATATTTACAAGTGGTTTTCAAAGAAGCTATTGCCCTCATGTGATGCTCAGATAGGAAAGGTATGTTATAGAGAAGCTACATGCTTTTCAACATGGCCTCTCTCTCTTCCTCTATTACTGCACCTTCACAACCCCTTCACATTTCGCACAATGACAGAGAGGAAGCACTCAAGCTATCCAAACAGATGGTGAGGCAGAGCTGTGGACTAATGATGCAAACTTCATACGCGAGGAACTTTTGTTATTACCAGGGAATTTCCTCACAGCTGCTAGAGAGGGACTTTCTCCACAGTTTAGCAAAAGAAAAACAAGACACTCACCTCACTTTGCTCTACAAGTTTTTTTCCCCCCAAACAGAGCGTGTTTAGTGTTAAATAGAAATGTTTTGATGGAGATTTCCTTCGTTTTCTGTCTCAGGGGTTTCTCGGATCTCGTTCTGTGAGCTTGGGAGGGCGGGAAAATTTGACAATAACCTAACCTGGACATAGATGCATTTCCAAAGCTTTTCTCACTTTTATGCTAGACCCTGATTTATAAAATGTAAATATCTTAGCCCAGAACACCCATGGAACTCCCTTAAAGGTGGTTCAGATTCCATCATGTTTTTAATTTTACCATCAGATATGGCGATAGGACTTTGTGTTTATAGTTATTTAAGACTTTCTAATGGCTCTTAAAGACAAAGGTCATCCAAAAAGTAAAAACTCAACAGTTGAAATTTTTGTGAAAATGTAGTTAAATTCTATTTAGTTTAAGGTTATAAATAAATAAATAAAATTCTAGTCTTCCTTACAGTGCACTAGGACAGATGTCTGAAATGTATTTTACTGATGGTTAATGAAGGTGATATTTCCCCATGTTTTATTACATTAAAAACAGTAAAATCTAAAAAAATATGTAAATATGTAAAACCTTTAGAATTGTCAGGGTTGTGTTCAGTTCTGTTTAGTTTCACTGTTTGGTTTCGTTGTCAGTCAGTACACTGAAAAAATGGTGTAGAAACAATCTTCACTTAGAAATTGCTAGTAAATTTCACAAGAATGGCAAGGAACGCATTGAATTATACATGAAATTTTGAAGTAGAAAGACTGAAATGGTATTTTTGGTTGCACTTTATTTTACAGTACGTCTACTTGTGTAATGATGGGTCGGCAGAGCGGGGATCCATTTGCAAGCTTTATTAAGAACAGTATTTACACAGGTAGACAGGGGCAAAGGCAGGAACATAAACAAGGACAGGCAATGGTCGAGGCAGGCGGCAGACAAACAGTATCGGGTCACAGGCAGAGATCAGGGCAGGCGGCAAACAAACACAGTCCAGTACACAGGCAAGGTTCAGGGCAGGCAGCAGAGAATCACAAAGAATAAACAATCCAAACGGAAACCAGGAAACAGTCCACAAGAAAACGCTTAGTAATGATCACCAAGGCAAATCAAGACTTCGCAATGAGGTGGTGTGTGTGTAAGTCCTTTATAGTCCAGGTAGTGTGCTAAACTGTATGTGGCAACAGGTGATTGGTGTGGAGTGTGCATGTGATTGGCAGGGAGGATTATGGGAAATGGAGTCCAGAAACTGACAGGAACAGACGGTGATCGTGACAACTTGCATGTAGTTACAGTGTACTTACCTAAGAAAATACGGAGTAATGTAAGGTATCTACACGAGTTAAGGTTAGGTTTAGGTGTAGGTTCATGGTTAGTACCTTGTTATTACCCAGTTATTATAATTGCTGTAATAAGTATAGTATGTACATGGGGAACAGGACTATAAAATAAAGTGCTACCGCATTTTCTTGTAAAACATAGTCTAATAATCTTTCTTTTATTCACAACTTCTAAAAATATTTTTTTTACAGTGTATGTTCCCGTTTTGCCTGTGTTATGTTTTCCTAGATAGTTTCCTTGGTTATTAATTTACGCATCTGTTCTGTTTTCCGTTGATTACTCTCTGTTTGTATTTAAAGGATTAGTTCACTTTCAAATGAAAATTATCCGAAGCTTTACTCACCCTCAAGCTATCCTAGGTGTATATGACGTTATTCTTTCTAATGAACACAATCTGAGAAATATTAATAAATATCCTGACGCATCCAAGCTTTATAATGGCAGTAAGCGTTACCAAACGAGTATGAGCTGAAGAAAGTGTATCCATCCACATCCATCCATCATAAACATATTCCACACGGCTCTGGGGGGTTAATAAAGACCTTCTGATGCGAAACAATGCATTTGTGTAAAAAAAAAAAAAAAAAAAAATCCATATTTACCAAGTTATGAAGTAAAATAACTAGCTTCCGCTAGACCGCCTTCCATATTCAAGTTACGAAGAAAGTGTAAACTGGCGTTACGTCAGTTACACTTTTTCCATAAGTTGAATACGGAAGGCGTAGGATGTAGTGTAAGCTTTAGAGTTTTACACTTTCTTTGTACCTTGACGTCTGGCGGAAGCTACATATTTTACTTCATAACTTGTTAAATATAGATATTTTATTTACACAAATGCTTCGCTTCGCTTCAGAAGGCCTTTTTTATTCCACCGGAGCCATGTGGAGTACGTTTATGATGGATGGATGTGGATGGAAACACTTTCTTCAGCTCATACTCGTTTGGTAACGCTTACTGCCATTATAAAGCTCAGCTGCGTCAGGATATTTATTAATATTTCTCTGATTATGTTCAACAGAAAGAAGAAAGTCATACACTGATGGCTTAAGGGTGTGTAAAGCTTGGGGTAATTTTCATTTGAAAGTGAACTAATCCTTTAAGACCTCTGTTCACTCAGATCATTTTTCTGTGTTGTTTCAGTTCTATGCGGTTTGCATTCGTTTTCTCCCGTGTTTCATTGGATATCTCCTGTTTATTATTTTGAATAAAATACTTTGTTTGCTGAACTCCATCGTCGAGTGTGCTGCAGACACATATTGTTACAAGAATATTATGAATCTTGAAATCAGGAGATGCATGTTTTTTCTTAAAGTCTGTTTTCCCATTAACTAGAGAAAAAGAAAGAAGAAGAACAGACAGAACTCTCTGTGAACTGAGAACCAGTGATTCAGATTCTCATATCAAGTCAACAGGTTGAGGGAAGTGATATGTGTGTATATGGAAGTGAGAGAGGGATGGCTGCCAGGAGGAATCCGAGAACAATAGTTGCTGAAATGTAAGACATCCTCTTCTGCAAAAAAGACCACACCTTTGGTGGGAAAGATGCTCAGGTCAGCAGTGCTCACACACATTTACCAGTCAAACCAGTCAGGATCCAGTGTGTCCTTGGATAAAAATACTTAAGTCACAGAGGTTGTGGAACACGTCAACGGATGTCCTCGTGCAAACCAGAGATCTTGGGAGTTGCTTCCACTTTGTGAAACAGGCTCTGATAACAAAATACAAGGCAATTAACTTTCATCTGGTGTCTTGTTATGATTTATTGCATAGCACTTCCTGTTGTTCTGGAAGTAATCATTCTTGATGTATGACCCCAAATTGATCTCATATGACTCTTTTCATTGACAGTTTAGTGATTCCCATTCATTGCAAAATGCTTTCTTATTCAAAGTCATTATGGGCATATAGTGTCGTATATTTCTCTGCCTTACTATATACCACATCACCTGCGTTTAAGAGAAGTTCTGGTAGTTATGAAAAGTGGCTCTGTCATATTAAAGGAATAGTTCATCCAAAAGGTTTTAAATATATCAAAATATATCACAAAATGTAAGAAAATACATTTCCAATCTTAAAATACATGTTGGGTAACGGCATAATGTTCTTTTTAAATATATTTTGAACAATATAAATTAGATTTATTAAATGTATTAGATTTATTTAATAAAATTCTCAAATATAATAGTATAATATAATATAAATATAATAATATAGTGTATGTAATATAAAAAAAGTATATTTAAATTTATTTTAAAATTATATATTAACAATGTTTTTGCCATTTTTTGTATATTTTAAAATAGATTTATTTATTAAAATATATATGAAAATAATTTTTTGCCTTTTTTGCTTCTTTTTTCATATTTGAAGCTTGACAGTTTCTGTTCTCATTTTCTTTCATGTAATATTCATAACATCTCCTTTTGTGCTTCATGGCAGAATGAAAGAATGGGTTTGAAACTACATGAGAGTGAGTAAATGATGACAGAAATTAATTTTCAAGTGAACTGTTCCTTTAATCCTGATTTTTCACTTTTTAGTAAATAATTCCAAAACTTACACCAAGTAGATGAAGGATGGATAGCTTAGTGGTTGAAAATGTGGGTTGGTGACCCAAAGGTTGTAGGTTCAAACTCCAAAAGCAGTAATTCATTAGCTGCCACTGTTGTGCCCTTGAGCAAAGTAGGCTACTTAATTTTGGGTCGCTCCAGAGGGATTTAGAAAAAATGAACTGTATATACTGAAAATGTAAGTAACCACAATAGCAATAATCAGTGTTTTACTTCTATTTAATCACACCATTGTCGTTTTTCCTCTTAACTGCACACCATTGATTTCCCCTAGACTTCCTTTCTCGAGTGATGATGTCAGCAGACCTCCCTGGTTGCCTCATTGTTTATGAGTGGTGGAAATCCTATGCTGCCCATTGACGAAGGTCAAACAAAGGACAGGGTCTGTTTATTTTCCTTCCAACCAGCCTCTCCACACCATCTCAAGAAGCTTAGAAGGCACTCTCAAAAACACAGTAGTGCCCGCTGGGATAGGTGAAAGTGATGTCTTGTCTCTCAGCAGCCGTATGTGAAATAAGGTGATGTTGCATTTCAAGCATTTGATAGATGAATAGTGGATAGATGAATTTCAACAAATCCATTTCTGCACAAAACTAACAGTAAATTATCAATGCTCTGGACAAACCAGAATTGTACAGAAAATGGTTTTGCTTATCATTTTCATTTATTGTGTGTGAGTGTGCATTCAACAAATCGCGGTGTGTGCATAGTGTCAGATTAATTGCAATTGTCAGAATCATGACGAATGGAAGGTTTAGCACATTACCCACTGCAGCCTTAATCAAAAGCAGCTTTGTCCACAAATGTTTACATATGAAAGCAGAAGGAGTTTTATGAGTGTCTTTGTTTAAAAGGAATAGTCCACCCAAAAATGAAAATTCTGTCATCATTTACTCACCAAACAGTTTCGGGTTCCCATTGACTTCCATAGTATGGAAAAAATACTATGGAAGTCAATGGGTTCATGAGTGGGTTCATCCATAGTATGGAAAAAATACTATGGAAGTCAATGGGTTCATGAGTGGGTTCATCCATAGTATGGAAAAAAATACTATGGAAGTCAATGGGAATCCAAAACTGTTTGGTTAACAACATTCGTCAAGATATCTTAATTTGTGTTCTGCAGAAGAAAGAAGGACAGGTTTAGAACAACATGAGGGAGAGTAAATGACAGAGTTTTCATTTCTGGGTGAATTATCCCTTCAAGGATGCCTACACACTAGAGAAAGCTCTAAACACAGTGTTTGACATGCATGAATTCTTGATATGTGCTTAGAGAGTGCAGAAAGAGAAAGACAGTCTTTCTCACTGTGACCTGAAAGTCTACTAAAGTAAAGTTTAAACTGAGCTAACTATTGCTCAAGATAGGCTTTTGTTCTTTTTGGTCACATAGCGTTTGCATTTTATTTTTTTTTTTATCCAACTCTCATCACTTCAGTTGTGTAAGTGGTGTAATGATATACCTGAGATGTTAAGGCTTTCACCAGAAACGGGTTGGAGAGTCACATCTGGAGAATAACTCTCTACAGCAGACACTGGATTTGCACTCAGGTCTAGTATGGAGTATGGAGCACTGCTCTGTCAAAGTTATAGGAAAAAAACAAGACTCAGATGTGAAGAGATCTGTTTCGACAACAGCAGCCGCCACTCAACTCCCTGTCTGTGTTTGACATACTGCAAAGGACTTAATAACCACCCGCCAATCCATAACGCACGCACACACACACACACACACACACACACATATATATATATACATAACCCCTCTACCCAGGTCCTACTCGCCCCACAATGCGCGGGCCTCGAACCTGGGTCTCCGGCGTGGGAGTCGGACGCTCTAACAAGAAGGCTAAAGGTTGCAACCCCTAGCGTCAGATCAGAGGAGTGAGATTTATTCGCACAGCAACTACTAGCTGACCTCCGTTACACACACACACACACACACACACACACACACACACACACACACACACACACACACACACACACACACACACACACACACACACACACACACACACATATACATATATATATATATGTTTGTTTGTTTGTTTGTTTGTGTGTGTGTGTGTGTGTGTGTGTGATTTGAACGTATCCGCCATGTTGTCATTATCATGTGAACTATAGCATCAGTTGCGTCGCTTCATCTCCATTCACAAATCCCCTCCTGTGGCTTCATGGGATAGTAAAATGTCCATCGAATGTGCACTTCAGAATCTCGCTGGAAGTAGAAGGTCATCAGGGTACTTTCCGCCTACTGTCTGATGAATATGAATTCAGAGATATTAGTATAATTAAGTATAACTGGCACCATTCTATGGAAGCTTGTTCCCTCCACAAAATAAAAAATGTAATTGCGACTTCTTATGTTACGAACATGGCCTCTGTGGCTCCCTCCAATCGCCACCAGAGGGCTCCCTCACCCGAGTACTAACCTCATCATGGACTACATTTCCCATAACCCTGTACCTGGTCTGATTACACACACACCTGATCCCCATCACCCGGACTATTTAAGCTCACTCACACATTCACCCATTGTGAAGTCTTGTTTTGCCTCGGCTAACACTACTGAGTGGTTCTCCCTGTGATTGTTATTCTTGTGTATTACCTTGGACTGGTCTTTCCCATCGTGTTTGTTTGCTGCCTGCCCTGTTGATTCTCTGCCTGTTTACTGGATTACTCTGTCTTGTCTGCTGCCTGCCTTGACCCACTGCCTGTCCCCGTTTACAATTCATCGCTGCCTTGGACATTGTTATTGCTGATATTTGGTTGTTGGAAGGTGCTATAGAAATAAAGTTTGATTGATTGATTTGACCCTTGCCTGTACGACTATGATTGTTTTAATAAGCTGCACATGGATCCCATCGAGTCTGCCGCCTCGTTACATTTTATCAGAATTGCGAGATATAAACTCACAATTGCGAGATTTAAATTCGCAATTCTGATTTTTTTCTCTCGCAATTGAGATATAAACTCACAATTTTGACTTCTTTTTTTAAAAGAAAAAAGTTCAGAAAAAAAGAGTCAGAATTGCGACACAATTGTGTGTTGTAAAGTCAGAATTGTGAGATATAAATTCACAATTCTGAGAAGAAAAATCTGAATTGGGAGTTTTGTTTCTCGTAATTCTGACTGTATAACACACAATTGTGACTATATCTCATCGATATATCTCATCTATATAAAAAGTCGCAATTATAGCCTATCTTTTTTTATTTTTACACAGTAGTTATTCAGTGGCATACACAAGCTTCCATACCATCCAGTTTGAAGACAGTAGTTAAAAGAAACGACCTGACTTCTTTCGTGGTTTAAAGAAGTATGCCTTCATGAATAGTTCAGTCTAGGTTAGGGGCTCATAGTAGCTATGATTTCCTTGGAGGAAAATAAAAAGAAATGTTTTCCTTTAGTTTGACTGTGTAAAGAGTGAAACCATCGCTCATAGTGGTCCCTGGTGAGAACTGCCTATTTATCCAGAGGAGATGAAGCACATGGAGACAGAAGGAGAGAGAGAGTGCAAGGGTCAAAGAGTTCATATACAGGGAATAACACACAGTGTTAACTCCTTCAGAGATCATGTAAAGAAACAGGAGTTAGGCATTGCGGGTAAGAGGGTAGGAAGGGTAGAGACGAGGGCAAGGTGGACGAATGGAGGCAGCAGGGTTTAAATTTCCTCACCAGAAAAGGAGATTTAACACTGGCGGAGTCTCAATGTCAGTGTTGAGAGAAAAGAAAGAGTTCCCTGCTTTTGGCTGAACTTCATCCCATTGTGCGGTTTCAGATTTTCCCAGAGCATATTTCCACCAGGGATAAGGACAGGGCAGTGTGAGGATTTGTAGTACTGAAATGTTTCACGCTTTATGTGTGCTTACCGTTAAAGATAATCCTTCTCTCTCTCTCTCTCTCTCTCTCTCTCTATATATATATACTGTATATATACAGTAGATGTATAATGTAATTTATTCCTGTAATGGCAAAGCTGAATTTTCAGAATCATTACTCCAGTCTTCAGTGTCACATGATCTTCCAGATAGCATTCTAATATGCTGATTTGCTGCTCAAATAACATTTCTGATTATTATTATTATTATCAGTATTAAAAACAGTTGTGCTGCTTAATATTTTTATGGAAACAATGCTATTTTTTCAGGATTCTTTGATGAATAAAGTTTAAAAGAACAACAATTATTTTAAATATAATTAACATTTTAAATGTCTTTACTGTAACTTTTGATCAATTTAATGCACCCTTGCTGAGTAAATATATGTAAGTAATATAAAAGTAATTTCTTTAAAAAACTTTTGAAGGGTAGTGTGTTTATATGTTTAGGTAATCCATGATGGTTATAAAGCTACTTCTAGTCAAAATTAAGATGTTTTTTGGCTTTGACAAAATCATAAAGTGATCATGAAGTGACTGAATACCGAATACATGGGTGCAAAGCAATGTTTAATTGGATTTATTGTCGTCCTTATCAAATGTGATCGTATTTGTTTTGTGCAATGTTTTGTATTACAATTTCATTTACTTCCACTACAGTTTCCCAATGGAAAAGAAAGAAATTGAGCTTACATGTAAATAGCTAATTTATTATATTTATGAGCAAATTTTAAAACCTGTCTGCTAAAGCTATTTACTGCTCAGTTGTTTGCCAATTAAACCTTTTCGTCAGCACTTATGAACAGTTCATTTAACTTCCATAATAAGTAGTGTACTGGACATCTGGAGGATGATCTGCCTCTTTATGAGATGTTGTCTTTCATGTTTTATACACATCCGTGTAAAGCTTACATCATAGTGTGAAGTGTTATGAGTGTTTCCGCCTGCATTGGTTTACAAACGGCAAACTGTGCTATGACAGTCAAAACACTGTGAAGCTCCTTTTGCTAATATTTAGTGAAGCTGCCAAATTTAGACTGTCACTGTATAGAAAAGGTCTGTTTGCATGTTGTGCAGGGACAAATTGTTGGACTTGTTGTCTTGAAATTCAACATATGGACAATGATACAAAATGAGTACATAAGCAGCCATTACTGCAGTCTTCAGTGTCACACAATCCTGCAGAAATCATTCTAATATGCTGATTTGCTGCTCAAGAAACATTTCTTATTATCATCATGTGATAATTTTTGTGGAAACTGATACATTGTTTTAGGATTCTTTGACGAACAGAAAGTTCAAAAGAACAGAATTTATTTAAAATAGAATTCTTTTGTAACGTTATAAATGTCACTTTTTATCAATTCAATGCATCCATGCTGAATAAAGGTATTAATTTCTTTAAAAAGAAACTTTTGAATGGTAGTGTATGCATACGTAAAAGTTGTATAATGCTAGATTTGCTAAAAGTCTAAAATTAATCAAGACTATATCAGAAATGCGCTATATAAGCCAAGCTACACTGTATTATATATAAGCAAAATATGCTGCTGTGTAAAATGTTTAGCCAAAAAACTAATGCTGCAAAACATACCATTTCATTGATAATAGGTAATCCAAAAATGCATTGCAACAAGCTCAGTGTATATATACCCCCGGTTTCACAGACAAGGCTTAAAGGAGCACTCCACTTTTTTTGAAAATAGGCTCATTTTCCAACTCCCCTAGAGTTAAACAGTTTTCGAATCCATTCAGTCGATCTCCGGGTCTGGCGGTACCACTTTTAGCATAGCTTAGCGTAGTTCATTGAATCTGATTAGACCGTTAGCATCTCGCTCACCCATGGTACGACAGCAAAGTTCCTTGATTATTACGCCGGAAGGAGAGTATAGTTACTAGCCATATCGGCCTAGAAAATCGCAACTTTTCATTTTCCATTGGTCTTAGTATACGATGTAACTACAGAAGAGTCAAGTTTTAAATAGGAAAAATATAGAAACTCTTTGGTCATTTTTGAGCGAGATGCTAACGGTCTAATCAGATTCAATGAACTATGCTAAGCTATGCTAAAAGTGGTACCGCCAGACCTGGAGATCGGCTGAATGGATTCGAAAACGGTAAAACTCAACTGTTTAACTCTAGGGGAGTTGGAAAATGAGCCTATTTTCAAAAAAAGTGGAGTGTTCCTTTAAGCTAGTCCTGGACTAAAATGCATGTTTGAGCTGTTTGAACTGAAAGTAACTTGCACTGACATATCTTAAAATATGTCAGAGCCATTGTTTTGTCTCAAGATTCACACCAGTAATGTTTTTTTTCTAGTGAACGTTTATAAAAGCTACTTAAATACTCTAATTGAACTAAGTCCTAATCCTGGCTTAGGCTAAGCCCTGTCTGTGAAACCGGGCCATAGAGTATTTTTGACTATAAATTATACTAACATTTTATTTTGTACAGAACATTTTTGATATAAATTTATATACAATACTTTTATATGCTTAGGTATCAAGTCATTAGCTTAGCAACATATTAACATCAAATAGGAACAAAGCTATAGTGTCTTTATTTTACCCATTTCCAATCTGTAATTATAACATTTCTATAATGTCCTTCATATATAAACATGCCTATATACTGTAAACATAAATATCACATAGTTTATGCCAAACTACAGAAGCATAAGCTACATCAACTTATAGAGGTGCTTTGAGATGCTAATTCTTAACTAGTGTCAACATGCAGAGTTATAGTCAGAAATGTTTGGTTTTGACAGAGAATGCTACTTTTTTAGGAGTGGGAAGTTTGTGCTAAGTGGGAAACTCCACATCCGGATTCTACAACAGCCAGCTGATGTTATTAGTTTGCAGCTGCTCTGTCTGGAGAGGCACTAAAGTGGCTATAAACATGGACTAAAACAGCTTAAAGCGGACAGCAGTTAAGCTGGGTTTATTGAGGTTGTAAGACAGACCCCTCACGTCCATTAGCATCAGTATAAGTGACTCTAACAAAGACCATGGGATGTATTCTTTTCCAGTCTTATGTTTCCAGTAATGGAGGTTTATTTCCTTTATGGAGGTTTTGAACTATGGGTGGAAGTCACTGGTGAATTGACTCTGTCCACTCTACCATGTAAAAGGCAATTTTTAAAACAAAACATCTATAATTTCCTGTATGTTTTTGTAGCATGAAGCTATAAATCTAATTATTGTGTAGCCTAAGGTTTGAACGAGAATCTGTCTTGCTTTTTTTGAGTTAAGTGTGGATGTCTATGAGCTTTTATGTGTAGACTTCTTCTAAACCGTCTTGGCTTTGAATATTAGATGTTGTTGTTGTTGTTGTCTGTATTTGTCCCGTAGAATAACTGTCATAAAGAATACTAAGATACTCAATTGTTTGACTGTACTAGTGAACGCTGTATGTCTATAATGTGTTTTGCGTATTATTTTATTTTATTTATTTTTATTTATTTATTTTTTTCTAGTTTGATCATGGTGACCTCTAATCATGTGAGATCTAAGATTCAATATGGTTTCCCCTTGGGGTTCATACATTGTGGAAGGCACCAGTGGCCTGTTTAAAAATTGTAGATCCACAGTTACATCTATAAATCGTGGAATAAGAAATGTGTTTATTTTTCTACAGCAGTGATGTGCATGCTTTATTGAAATTTTATTTTGGATTTTTAAAAAAAATATATATTATTTTTTTGGGGGGAATTTTTTTTATTCTTTTGGATTTTGTGTAATGGAGGCAAGCTAGTAAGAGCTGTGTGTGTAAACCTCACTCCCCTGGCCTTAAGAGATGTGCTAGCGACTGACACTATTTGCTGCGGTCTTTAGCGTTCTTGTTAGTTCGCCCGCCTCCCATGCTGGTGACGCTGGTTCGAATCCTGCTCAGAGCAGGTTGAGTAGGACCGGTTACATTTGGTGCCATGACCTGGATGGGAGTGAGGTTTAGGGGGGTGAGTGTAATGAAGGCAAGCTACTAAGAGCTGTGCGAGTAAACCTCACTCCCCTGGCCTCAAGAGGTGCAATAGAGACTCCGGTCTTTAGTGTCCTTGTTAGTGCGCCGCCAAACTCCCATGCCAGTGATGCTGGTTCGAATCCCAAAAGGACCGGTTACATTTGGTGCCATGACCCGGGTGGGAGTGAGGTTTAGGGGGTTGAGTGTGATGGAGGCAAGCTAGTAAGAGTTGTGTGAGTAAACCTCACTCTCCTGGCCTCAAGAGGTGCACCAGAGACTGCAGTCTTTAGCGTCCTTGTTAGTGCGCCCACCTCCCATGCCAGTGATGCTGGTTTGAATCCCGAAAGGACCGGTTACATTTGGTGCCGTGACCTGGATGGGAGTGAGGTTTAGGGGGGTGAGTGTAATGAAGGCAAGCTACTAAGAGCTGTGCGAGTAATCCTCACTCCCCTGGCCTCAAGAGGTGCACTAGAGACTCCGGTCTTTAGTGTCCTTGTTAGTGCGCCGCCAAACTCCCATGCCAGTGATGCTGGTTCGAATCCCAAAAGGACCGGTTACATTTGGTGCCATGACCCGGGTGGGAGTGAGGTTTAGGGGGTTGAGTGTGATGGAGGCAAGCTAGTAAGAGTTGTGTGAGTAAACCTCACTCTCCTGGCCTCAAGAGGTGCACCAGAGACTGCAGTCTTTAGCGTCCTTGTTAGTGCGCCCACCTCCCATGCCAGTGATGCTGGTTTGAATCCCGAAAGGACCGGTTACATTTGGTGCCGTGACCTGGATGGGAGTGAGGTTTAGGGGGGTGAGTGTAATGAAGGCAAGCTACTAAGAGCTGTGCGAGTAATCCTCACTCCCCTGGCCTCAAGAGGTGCACTAGAGACTCCGGTCTTTAGTGTCCTTGTTAGTGCGCCACCAAACTCCCATGCCAGTGATGCTGGTTCGAATCCCGACAGGACCGGTTACATTTGGTGCCGTGACCTGGATGGGAGTGAGGTTTAGGGGGGTGAGTGTAATGAAGGTGAGCTAGTAAGAGCTGTTCGAGTAAACCTCACTCCCATGGCCTTAAGAGGTGCACTAGAGACAGCAGTCTTTAGCTTCCTTATTAGTGTGCCCGCCTCCCATGCTGGTGGTGCCAGTTCGATTCCCGCTCGGAGTGGCTGAGTCAGACCAGGTTACATATGCACCTGTTAAATCATCATTTAGACTCTCTAGGAACGGTGAGTATCCTTAAAGGGTTAGTTTACCCAAAAATTAAAATTCTGTCATTAATTACTCTCCCACATGTCGTTCCAAACCCGTAAAACTTTCATTCATCTTCGGAACGCAAATGAAGATCTTTTTGATGAAATCTGAGAGCTTTCTATCCCTCCATGGACAGCCTACGAAAATGAAACTTTGCAAATTCGGAAGCTCAAACATGCTGCGTAACACACAAGAAGGAACCTCACATTGGTTATGCAGCACATTTTAGCTTCTGGAAGAGGTTCATTCTCACATGTCATTCAGGTTTGGCTGAGCATCTGTTTATGTTTGCTGATCAGTGTTTATGTGTGAGTAAAAGCCTAAATTAAATCTGTTCAACATAAAAAGCAATCGAGTCTCTTCAGAAAATTTGGACTAAACCATTCAATTCATATGGATTAGTTTTCCGACATCTTTATGAACTTTTTGAAGCATCAAAGTTGCAATTGCATAGGCTGTCTGGAGGGACAGAAAGCTCCTTTAAAAAGATCTTAATTTGTGTTCTGAAGATGAACGAAAGTCTTACATGCTTGGAACGACATAAGGGTGAGTAATTGTTGACAAAATAGGTTCGTTTTTGGGTGAACTAACCTATTTCAATTAATCAAGCCTAAGTATAAAACAACATGCTAGCATTTTATAGACAGATCACAAAGTTTATCAGTTGTTGTTTTTTCCCTTTGCATGAAAATTTTATTTGATAGTGACGTAGCAACTCTTAACGTAGTAAGAGTTGTGTGGTATACATAGTGTCTTAACATGGTATACATAGTGGCTTTTGTCTTTAAAATCCTATAATTCAGAATCCTGAATATAAAATAAAATGCTAGCATTTTAGAAAGATATCATGATGTTTCTTAGTTGTTTTGTCTCACTTTTGTGTGAAAATGTTAATGTGTTAAGTGGCATTTAGTCGAAACACCGAATTTCGTATTTTTTCATAACCCTTAAAGAATGTATGGGTTTTCCCTGTGGCTGGGTGTTGTTTGCCAATGTGTATGAGTATACTTGCGTATTTCCGCTGTTATTTAAACACAAGCGCTGGTGTGTCAGTGTCATGTGTTGAACTGTGTTGGAAATGTAGCCAAGGATATTGTGGGGAGGAAGACAGCTTAAAATGACAAAAACACGGGTAGAGGCAAACCAACATAGAGTCAAAACAGCTGAGAGGACGGTGTGGCTGATTGAGATGGGATTGTCTGAACCACAGATTGACGGCAATAGTCATATCCTCAGTCGACCGATCAGAACTGGGCTTTTTTTGGAATGATTTAACGTGAGTCTCAGGCCTCGTGGTCATTTTGCACGGTGAGATTTGTAAGGTCACTTCCTTTAGCAAAGCCAGAGGAGTCACTGTCTGACCAAACGCCGCCATAAATTATTGGCTTCCGCGCGTGTATGTGCGGTAAAAGTGCATAACCTTGGGAAAAGTGGCTGATGTCATGGAGTGCAATCTTGAAATGCTCAGCAGTTCATGGGATGTGAATTTACTGCCAGTTGACTCGTCTAAACATGTTTCTAATAAACCACAACCTGCCACAATTGCTGTTGTAAAATTTGTCATGTCACGTTGCCCCTCTTTCGAATGTGAAGAGGTTAGTGGTCCTCTATAAAACTTGTTGTGGTCATGTCAGTCTCTTGTCCCCTAGTAACCATGTAGTGAAAACTGAGAACTTAAGGAATTGCACGAATGTCACTTATTTGTTACCTTGATAAATGATTTTATAAATGAAAAGGGTAAAACTACTCTGACCCACAAGCTGAACAAAAAGCTCATATGACCATAATTCACAGGTTTTTGATTAATAGTTTTATTTACTCATTCTTTGGAGGTCCCTCTATGGGTCTTCAGTTACATACACTACTGTTCAAAAGATAGAAGTCTCACCAAGGCTGCATTTATTTGATCAAAAATACATTTTTAAATTGAAATATTATTACAGCTTAAAATAGCTGTTTTCTAATTTAATATATTTTAAAATGTAATTTATTGCTGTGATGCCAAAGCTGAATTTTCAGCATCATTACTCCAGTCTTCAGTGTCACATGATCCTTCAGAAATCATTCTTATATGCTGATTTGCTGCTCAAGAAACGTTGCTTCTTAATATTTTTAATGATCATTCCCCCCCCCCCCCTAAAAATGGAGAAGAAGACTTGGAGCATGTGCATAAACCTTGAGATGTGGGGTGATGAAATCATCGTTTCACAAAATATACGGATTGGCTGTACACACAAAAACGTAAGGTTGTCATTTTCAGATTTGTCCACCCTGGGACCTGGTTTCAAAAAACAGCGGTTTCAGGCTCCCATAACGGTGGATCCATCTGGACGAAACACCGATACGATACAAAATTTTTACGTATACAGCTAAACGCATCTCCGTGTGGACAGGTTCTGAGTCTGACTATTTCCAAAAATGTTGCTCTTAGTGAGCTTTTCAGTTATTGAGTGTTCTCATTAAAGCATTGTGACCTGGGATTTGACCCTTCTGTATATGAGCTAGTTCATTTCTACACTGAAACTGCACAATTTATCAACATTCCTTTAGCTCTTAACAGCAAACTCTATCAGGAGAAACAAGAGGTGTTGCCTTCCGAATAATTGCTTCCTTGACCTGCCTTGCTGCTTGTCTTTAATGGGACTGATGGTATTGTAAAAGCAGGGACGTTGTGATTGCTCTACCTAAGACAGCGGGCCACATTCCAGATGGCTTAATTCTCCATATGACAAACAGATGTGCGAGATGCTGTTTAGAAGTGATCTGCTTCTTCAATGCTTGTCGGCAGAATTACACACATACACTCAATAGTGATGCCAAAGTAGTGCAGAGCATAAATTCTACTTTTTTCTGTCCTATTTGAAGTGAGAGAAAAAAACAGCTGTCTTCCAGCTGAGAACACTTGGAATAAATAAACACAAATGATTTGTCAGCCTCAAAGAAAATTTACTGACTTCAGCAAGTTTTCTGCACTGTACAAAAATGGCTGTAAGAAAATAAGAATGGGTTAAGAGAGGTTTATGCTTAAAACCAATGGGGGAAAAAAAATCTGGCAATGCAACAAGACTAAATAAGAAATCGTTTATTCACCTTCATGTCTTTCAAAACCTGTATGATTTTCTTTCTTCCATGAAACACAAGTCGGGGAAGATTTTCAGGGAATTATGACTCAGCTGTGTGAATCACCTTCCATTTTTGATGTATGGCAAAGACTTGGACATCCAGCTAAACCATCCATCTACTTTTGTGTCTCATGGACGAAATAAAATCATGCTGGTTTGGAAGGAGTAAATGATGACACAGTATTCACTTTTGTGTGAACTGTTCCTTTAAAACAAAATATACGGAAACACTTTATTTCGATGGTCCTCTTTAGACATTGTAATAACTATAAGTTGCTTTGCAAATACATGTCAACTAACTTATATTATTAGTAGATTGTCTGCTTAATATCTGCTAACACTTTATTTTGATGCTCCCCAACAGATATTCTACTGACTATAATTAATTTTGCAAGTACATCAATTTATTGTACTAAACCAAACCCTAACACCTTAGTTGACATTTATTTGCAAAGTGATTGTCTAAAGTGGACAATCAAAATAAAGTGTATCCAAATATACAAGGTAATAGGTGTTATATCCTGTTAAGACATGTCCTCACTACTACTTAATGAATGGCAGGCTTTGTCCCCACCACTTTATGAAGAAATTATTAAAGGGTTATTTCACCCAAAATTAAAATTTCAGTCATTAATTACTCACGCTCATGTCGTTCCAAACCCGTAAGACCAGTTTTTTTTTAATATTCCATCCAAAGCAACGAAATTGCCATCTTTCAAGGTCCAGAAAAGTAGTAAAAACATTGTTAAAACAGTTGACGTGTCTACAGTGGTTCAACCTATTATGAAGCGATGAGAATACTTTTTGTGTGCAAAAACAAAACAAAAATAATGACTTTATTCAACAAATTCATCTTTCCCCTGTCATTCTGCTACATTATTTACTTTGCAGAGCTTCTGTGTTTACGTCCGAATGTGGGCTCCATACTGAGTCGGCGTTCAGACGTAGAACCTGGAAGCACTGCAACGTTAATAGCATATGAGAATGACAGGGGAGAGATGAATTTGTTGAATAAAGTCAGTATTTTTGTTTTGTGTGTGCACAAAGAAAAAAACTTCTCGTCACTTCATAACATTAAGATTGAACCACTGTAGTTACACTGACTATTTTAACAATGTTTTTACTACTTTTCTGGACCGTGAATGACAGCAATTTCATTGCTTTCAATAAAGGACAAAAAAACCTCTCGGATTTCATCAAAATATCTTAATTTGTGTTCTGAAGATGAACAAAGGTCTTATGGGTGTGGAACGACATGAGGGTGAGTAATAAATGACAGAAATGTAATTTTTGGGTGAACTAACCCTTTAAGTGTTAATTTAAATGTAATGTTATATTAGGGCAGATTAGAATCTAGAAGCCCTTGACAGATTTACTCTAATAGACCAACAAGTCATGGTGATGGACTGATTGATTGATTGATTGATTGATTGATTAAATATTCATGAGCTAGGCCTTTTTGTGACTCTTTCTCTGACAAGAACTTTTTAACATCTTTATTGGAAAATAAGATAAAGAATTATTAAGAATGATTTTTTTGCAGTTTGTTGATTACCACCGTGCTTGTTTCTTGTAAAAATGGCATTTACACAGAACAGGGTTATTTTATGTGACTAAAACTAAAACTAAAACAATAATATTTTTATTTTTATTTATTTAAAAAAATCACACTGTAAAAAATTATTTTCTTACTTAGTATTTAATAAACAATTATATAGACATAAAAAAATAATGTAAAAAAAATAAAATAACTAAAATGTACAAAATCGCTAAAGCAGAAAATATCAAAATAAAAATTAAGTCAAAAGATTAATAAAAACTCTAACATCTCAATGACACTGAGACAACACTGACACAGAGGCATGGAAGGTATTTTAAGCTTGTATGTATTTATCAAATACTCACAGTGATTGTGCTGGGGGTCATTGAGTGCATGTTTCTTTGAAATTACCCCAGCAATTGTTACGATTTTTTGTACAAATGCTCGATAAAACATCTGCCAACGTTTAGTTTGTCCCTCTCCTCTCTGCAGCACTTTGAAAATGATCTGATGCTTATTTTCTCTTTTCTCTTGCTAACTATTTTACATCTAATTGCTGTTGTATTCCTATCAAAACCACACAAACCAAAAATTTTGGTTGCAAAGTGATGTTTAAACATTAAGAGAGAGAGAAAGAAAGAAAGACAAAGAGACTGTGCCTCTGTACTTTCTGACATGCGTGTTTTCGTGTGTTAGCGGGGTGTGCTCCGTGTGTGTGGTGGGGGGTGGCTGCTGCTCAGCATCTTGTTTGTCAGGCGTGGCTGGGGAATAAAGTGGGCAGAGCTTTAGCATTCCCCGCTGTAGAGGCAATGCTCACAGCAGCCAGGAGTGACGCACATCGTCCGCACTGGGGAGGATTAGAGACTATCAAACTCACCGCACACAAGATGCCTGAAACTAACAGAACTAACAAAAATAAATGTCAAAAAGCAAATATCAAATCATACTGGATTAGTATTTCAGTTTTTATTGCTTTTTTGTATTGTTTGTATTTCGAAGACTAACACAAAAGTGATCTGACTTGCAACTAAATTACGCCCAAAAACTATTTATCTATTTGTTTATTTTCTCATTTGTTTGTCTATTTGTTTGTTTGTTTGTCTATTTATTTTGTATTTTTTGTCTGTATTTATTTGTCAATATATTTATTTATTTATTGTCTATGTATTTTATTTATGTATGAATGAATGTATGCATGTATTTTATTTGTTAATTTATTTTTTTGTCATTTATATTTATTAACTGATTGATTTGTCTATTTATTGATTTACTTGTAATGCTGAATTTAAAGCACAAGTGCATGATTTTTACAAAAAAAAATTTGGGAGAAGTAATTGGACTAAATGGAAGCATAAAAAAATTATCATTATTTTCAAACAGGTTTCAAAAACTCTGACCCCCAGCTGTCTTTCGTCGCTTTAACAAATAGTTTGCGTTTGAGTTAGAATTTGACGTTCAAATATTGCACTTTTTGAATACTAAAAGGTATTTTAGCACACTTTGAGGTCACAAATCTGGGAGAGCATTATGGATAAAAGTAATAATTTTGGGAGGAATGATATTTAGAATTATTAACCACCTGTAAACCTTTCATGAACAGCTGCAAATTTTTAAAGCCCTGCATTTTTTTAACTGCACAAAGCTGCTACTGTTCTCATGTAGTGCTTTTACTCTGAGCTCTGAAACTCAAGTCTCAAGTGGCTATTTTTAGCGTGGAAAACATCTCTAAAGTGTACTACACTTTTTTACGATTTTTCATTCATCTCCAGCCTGTCAGCTTAAAGTGACCAATGGTTCCCATGACATCACTTGCAAAGGGCAGATGGGTAGTGTGTGTCTGTAATGCCACCAGTCTGCCAAGCAGTGTTGCGCTTTTGAAATGCGTCTCATCATATTGTTCCATCCAGTTCTACGGATGTCCACATGCTGTTCCTCAGAGAACTACTTACTTTGCGTATAATGTCTATGAAACATCCCTAAAGTTAGCATAAAACCCATTCATTAGATAATGTAAGAATCTAGAGAGTGACCTTTTATTATATGCTGCACGTGTTTTTTGGTCTTCTTAAGGGGATAGTTCACCCAAAAAATGATCTCATGATTTACTCAAAAATATCCTGGCTCTACTAAGCTTTATAATGGTAGTGAATGGGGGGGCGTGTTTCGAATAAATATAATCCATATGGCTCCAGGGGGTTAATAAAGGCCTTCTGAAGCGAAGCGATGGGGTTTTGTAAGAAAAATATCCATATTTAAAACTTTAGTAACTAGCTTCCGGCAGAAGGCCGTACAAATCGATTTGCAGCAGAAGAGTAACCCCTGACCCGACACATGACGCAATGACGAACGCGGAAGCGCAGAGGATAGAGCAAAACAAAATACCGGTCACGAATTAGAAGTCTAAACGAGAAATTTTAAAGGAAATGTCAGAGGATTTCGATATAAGAGAAGAGGAGCTTTAGTTTGTTGCCCAGCCATATTTGTTTGAACCACGATAGGCATCTTATTTTACGATACTCATACATCCTGCGTCATACATCGCTTCAGGGGTTACTCATTTGGCGCAAGTCAACTTGCGCAATATGCATACGGTCGTCTGGCGGAAGCTAGTTATTTTACTTTATAAAGTTTTAAATATGGATATTTTACCCATCGCTTCATTTCAGAAGGCCTTTATTAACCCCCTGGAGCTGTATTGATTATATTTATGATGGATGAATGCATTTTTTGGGGGGCTTAAAAACACGCCCCCCTTCACTACCATTATAAAGCTTGGAAGAGCCAGGATATTTTTAAATATATCTCCGATTCTGTTCATCTGAAAGAAGATAGTCGTATACACTTAGGATGGCTTGAGGGTGAGTACATCATGGGATAATTTTCATTTTTGGGTGGAATATCCCTTTAATTCCTGAAGACCACAGTGTAAGAAATATGAGTCAGCTTCATATCTAGTGGCCACATGTTCTGTATTTTTGCGATAATGATCATAAACTGACCATATAAATCAAAAGCTGTTGTGGAATCCATTGCTTGAGTTTTATCCCAAGAGTCCACCAACATTTTGATACAGTATATCATTACCAACTCCTCTAGGATGAAAAAAAAAAAATCTATATTTTTTGAAAACATAAGAAAGCAATCATAGAAAAAAAAGTATCATGCTACCCAATAGTCACAAGCAAGAAAATTATTATTTTTTTGGTTTTGGGGTTTTCATTGCCATAAAGTTTGTCAAATAACAGTCTGTATAAAATTGACTTTGTGTTGTCCAGTGTATAATTTTTCTTGAGTCCAGTGTTTTATCTTTAAACTAGTTAAATATATACTTTATAGCCTCTACATGGTTGAAAGGGATTGGAAAGGGAAGAGATGGTTGAGATGTTTGTAGTGTGATTTAAGGTAGCTCTGAGATGACCTCAGATCAGTTTCTGTTTTTTCTGGATCGTCTCGTGGTGAGGGCTGGCGGCCACCCACACATGTGACAGATTTAGTTTGAGCCTGTAGGAATCTCTCGAATATGAGGCGAGACATGCCATTACTATAAAGGTCCGGTTCTCATCCTTGGCCAGATTTTCAATTAGACATTCACATTATTGACTGTGACTGAACACTTTTCACCATTGTTGGTAGAATATACTAAACAAGAATCTACTTTGATTGCTCTGATCTTCAAATTTTTTTTAAATTTTTAATAGACTTTAGTCGAGATAGACTTGTATAATTTTTTTGCGATTGAGAACAAGACTTTGAAGGATAGATGTGCAGTCTTTTCAGTGGGTTGTACAGTCTTGAGTTCCTATTTTAACTTTTCAACTATTTTACATTTTGGCGAATCGGTATTCTTTTGAATTCATACAAATTCTTATGAGAATGCTGGGTGTACAGTTCTATGCTATGTCCAATTTTCAAAACCCATGGTTTTGGAAAGGCATATTTTCAGTGTTGCATCATTTCAACAATTGACAGTAAAGTTAAAAACATTACAAACCATTGAACAGACTGTCTGCAGTGTCTTTCATTAGTTACTGAAACTCTTATTTTACTCTTTGTGAAATACAAATAGGATATTTTTGATATCTACACAATGTGCTTCATTAAAGTCTGGCTTTAGAGTTGCGTACTATCCCTAACCATTAACAGACCGGAGGATGCCACATGGAGAACGGCCTTTGGAGTGTGAAAAACTTACTAATGGACTGAAGAGTTTCCTGGATGTAGTGCAGTGAAATGGACCACACTGTAAAAAAGGAAAGCTGGCTTGACCCCCAGAGTCACATTTAGGCTCTCAGTGAATTATTTTCTGGAGTCCAGTTCCAAATTCCCACATTGGCTCCTAATATTTTACCATTGTTTATCAGAACTGAACTATAGCTGATCCCTTTTGAAGGGCATTCTAAATAAAGTCTTGGAAATGAATTTAAAAAAAACTTTACTATTTGGCGGAGACGTTTGGCTGAGAGGCTGGGATATTTTAGCTTTGTACTGGAACAAACCCATTAGAAAAGTTAGAAAAATAAGACGTTATGGTCTTAAAGGTGAATTTGTTCTTTTACAGATTCCTTGACACATTGATTGTGATGGTTTTTATGCAACTATAAAAAAAATGAAATAGCTTAAAAAGCCACATTTTTCTGTCCTGTGTTGACACATTTTCCTTGTGATTTAGGAGTATGCTAGCATATAGATGACCTCATTGCCAAGAGACATTTACTCTGCAACTGAGGGTTCTAAAAGTCGCAAACCTTTATGCTTTTCACATTTAAACCTCTTCATTCTTTTTCTCTCAGAGAAATTATTCCTTGGCACAAACCTGCTTGGCAAATCTACAGCCCATTTGACTTTGACTGAATTTCTTCATACTCTTCATGTAGGTCAGTATACATCAATTCTCCCTGAAGTTAGCAGCTGAGTAAGTTCAGAATGGCCAACTGCTTCTCATAATGCAATATGTTCAGCTTGACCTTCCATTTCAACTTAAATGACAAATAAATAAATAAAAATGATATCAGCTGCTATTTTTTGGGGTATTTGGTGCATCCCCAAAAGTTAAAAAGATTTTATTTCTGAGATGAAAACTTGAAAAAAAAAAAAAAAAAATTGTTGAAACAACTGCATATTGTTTCACATTCTATTTTTTCAGTCAAAGAAAGTAGAAGGACACTGTGCGGTATGCACTAAGAAGCATGCTAGTGTTCCATTTTCAATATAACCCTTCTTCTGAGAATGGCCAACTGCTTCCCATAATGCAATGTGCTTGACTGTAACAAATGCAACAGAAATAAACTGCATTTTTAACATTATTTGATTGCACTACCAAAAGTTTTTGGGAAGTTAAATTACAATGTTGGGACGTTTTTTTTAAAATTTGAATAAAATGAAAACTAGAATTTCAAATCACATGAGCCAGTATTTTATTCACAATAGAACATAGATAACATAATAAATGTTTAAACTGAGAAATTTTACAATTTTTTGCACAAAATGAGCTCATTTCAAATTTGATGCCTGCTACAGGTCTTAAAATAGTTGGGACGGGGGCATGTTTACCATGGTGTAGCATCTCCTCTTCTTTTCAAAACAGTTTGAAGGCGTCTGGGCATCGAGGTTATGAGTTTCTGGAGTTTTGGTGTTGAAATTTGGTCCCATTCTTGCCTGATATAGGTTTCCAGCTGCTGAAGAGTTCGTGGTCGTCTTTGATGTATTTTTCTCTATAGGTGAAAGATCTGGACTGCAGGCAGGCCAATTCAGCACCCGGACTCTTCTACGACGAAGCCATGCTGTTGTAATAGCTGTAGTATGTGGTTTTGTATTGTCCTGCTGAAATACACAAGGCCTTTCCCTGAAATAGACATTGTCTGGAGGGGAGCATATGTTGCTCTAAAACCTTTATATACCTTTCAGCATTCATAGTGCCTTCCAAAACATGCAAGCTGCCCATACCGTATGCATTTATGCACCCCCATACCATCAGAGATGCTGGCTTTTGAACTGAACGCTGATAACACACTGGAAGGTCTCCCTCCTCTTTAGCCCGGAGGACACGGCATCCATGATTTCCAACAAGAATGTCAAATTTGGACTCGTCTGACCATAAAACACTTTGAAACAGTCCGTTTTAAATTAGCCTTGGCCCATAGGACATGACAGCGCTTCTGGACCATGTTCATATATGGCTTCCTTTTTGCATGATAGAGCTTTAGTTGGCATCTGCAGATGACACGGCGGATTGTGTTTACGACAGTGGTTTCTGGAAGTATTCCTGGGCTCATTTAGTAATGTCATTGACACAATCATGCCGATGAGTGATGCAGTGTCGTCTGAAGGCCCGAAGACCACAGGCATCCAATAAAGGTCTTTGGCCTTGTCCCTTATGCACAGAGATTTCTCCAGTTTCTCTGAATCATTTGATGATGTTATGCACTGTAAATGATGAGATTTGCAAAGCCTTTGCAATTTGACATTGAGGAACATTGTTTTTAAAGTATTCCACAATCTTTGTACGCACTCTTTCACAGCTCTGCCCATCTTTACTTCTGAGAGACTCTGCCTCTCTAAGACATCCCTTTTTTAGCTAATCATGTTACAGACCTGATATCAATTAACTTAATTAGTTGCTAGATGTTCTCCCAGCTCAATCTTTTCAAAATTTCTTGCTTTTTCAGCCATTTATTGCCCCCGTGCCAACTTTTTTGAGACCTGTAGCAGGCATCAAATTTGAAATGAGCTCATTTTGTAAAATTTCTTAGTTTATGTTATCTATGCTCTATTATGAATAAAATATTGGCTCATGTGATTCGAAAGTCTTTTAGTTTTCATTTTATTCAAATTTAAAAAATGTCCCAACATTTCCAGAAATCTGGTTGTATGAATTGTATTTATTTACTTCTAAATAACTGCATACTGTTACATATTCTATTATTTTATTTTGTAGAGAAATAGTAGTTACAGTATACACTGTGCAGTATGCACTAAGTAGCATGCTAGTATTGCATTTCCAATATAACCCTCATTTTGAGCTGTTTTAGAGTTGATAGAGGTGCTATAGACATATGTGAATATGGATGTCATTTTTATGGGTTGAATCTGTTTCACATTTGTCTCTGTTTGCCCATATCTGTTACTAGTGGACAGCATAAGACACAGTCATCAGGCGAAGTGCACAATACCCAGTTGTCCTGCCATGTTTCTGGCAAATCACTCAAGTAAATGTTGTGAAACTTTGTTCCAGGCTAGCTGCCCATCCTTGGGTTTTTACTGGGGGGTTATGTTGGATTAAATCAAAAACTGTGGTTTTGCATTTGGACAGGCAGCCGGTGGGGCAGTTTAGTGATGAGTCGCGGCGGAGGGATCATTTTTAAAGAGACTGGGATGAAATAGGGTCTGAATCGCGCTAACCCTCCCATGGCGACTTATGAAACGGATCAAAGCGATGAGTCATTCATTTCCTCTCTGGATAATTTTTCACTCCCTCATTCCCAGGGGTGTGTTCTAGGAGTTTTGTAATATTAAAAGGCTGTTTTCTGGACCCGCTCGGTTTAAGAAATGTTATGAATACAATATGCTGTACTTAAGGTGTTCAGCAAAACAATGCCTGACAATGTGCTTGGCCTGTATAATTGTCTTGCTACATACATGCACGAAATATCAATTCATGCAGCCTGTTCAGGAGAATGTTGGGTAAAGCATGACAGACTGGGTATGTTGATATCTGAAGCTCTGAGCAGGGCAGGCACAAACATTTTTCTGTAAAACTGAGTGTTGGTGCCAACAGAAACAGTCTGAAGTCTCCTGCCAGCAGAACAGTTTTATAGGTCTCTTCTCTAGGTTAAATTCTGTTGCTTGAGAGGACGTGAGAATTCGCACCTACTGTAGTTTTTTTCGGGTTGGTTTTGTACAGTAGTTGTAACAATAATGGGATGTATCATCACGGTGACATGACAACATTGTGAATAGGTTAGATCAGTAGTTCTCCGTTGGTTTTGTCTCAGAACCCAGATTTTACATTGGAAATCAAAGTGGCACAAAACAGTACCAAAGATTGTTTAGAGTACAGAAATGTTTTTAATATTATAAACTCCAAAAGCCCAACAATATGCAAAGTCAATAACGTGGCATATGCGAAGTAAGAAATTTAGGTTACTAAATGTCTCTTGAAAGTACTAGTCAATAATTCACTTTACAAAACATATTGTGGTCGGCACAAACCATGTTTGTCCTGGCTGAAGTGAACCCCTATTTAATGTAGTCTGGGTTATATTTTCGTTTATTTTTAGTAGTTTTATTCATGGTTTTAGAGGATAAGTGCATGTCAGATGAATTTGCACCAAAATTTGTAGAGACTGATTGGCTTTTGACGTCAACAATAAATATAAGGTATATGGGAAATGTTTTCTCCTCCCCTTTAGCCTATTTGATTAGCCTTATTGATTTTCCATCTATGCATGATTATACATATGCATATGAAGGTCTGCTTTCATTTCAGAACCATAATTATTTTGGTTATTGTCTTGTATGTTATACACTGTAAAAAATGTTGGGTTGTTTTAAGCCAAATTTGGGTCAAATATGGACAAACCCAGCCGTTAGGTTAAATTTTTAAATTAAATTTTTAACCCAATTGTTGGGTTTGTCCATATTTGATGCAAATTTGGGTTGAAACAACCCAGGATTTTTCAGAGTGTCATGTTAACTAATGTAGTTAACTAATATTAACTAATGAACCTTATTGTAAAGTGTTACCAGTAAATCCTTAAAATCAAACACTGAAATGTGATAATTTTGACTTGCATGAACTGCCCAGCCCCGACAATGTACAAAATTACATAGGCAGCTGTGTAAGTAAATTTTGGTTTCTAAATGTCTATTTAAAACCTGAAACTGAACTCAAACTCGAGTTTTGATGTTCTCAGCAGTCAATAATTCAACATATTGTGGTCGACCCAAACCATGTTTATCCTTGCTGAAGTGAACCCATATTATTTAGTGTAGTCTAGGTCATATTTTATTTTAGTTTGCTTAGTTTTGTTTGTTTTTGAGGATGAGGGCATGTCATGCAACCTGTCCATGTTGCCATCTCTATTCATTTAGTTTGCCATTTATGCATGATTATATGGTTGTTGTATGTTATTATTCACATTTAGCACCCATTTTAGGTCCTACCAGTTGAGAATATCCAATCAAACTGGTTTCAAAATAGTATTTATGTATGATTTTTGATGATTGGATTTTTACTATAGTCAATCTAAGGTCAAAGCATGCTAATTAAAGTGTTACTTCATCCAAAAATGAAAATAATGTCATTTATTACTCACCCTCATGCCGTTCCACACCCGTAAGACCTTTGTTAATCTTCAGAACACAAATTAAGATATTTTTGTTGAAATCCGATGGCTCAGGTGAGGCCTGCATTGACAGCAATAACATTTCCTCTCTCAGGATCCATTAATGTACTAAAAACATATTTAAATCAGTTCATGAGCGTACAGTGGTTCAATATTAATATTATAAAGCGACGAGAATATTTTTGGTGCGCCAAAAAAACTAAATAACGACTTATATAGTGATGGCCGATTTCAAAACACTGCTTCATGAAGCTTCGGAGCGTTATGAATCTTTTGTGTTGAATCATGATTCGGATCGCGTGTCAAACCGCCAAACTGCTGAAATCACGTGACTTTGGCGTTCCGAACCGCTGATTCGATACGCTGATTCATAACGCTCCGAAGCTTCCTGAAGCAGTGTTTTGAAATCGGCCATCACTAAATAAGTCGTTATTTAGTTTTTTTGGTGCACCAAAGATATTCTTGTCGCTTTATAATATTAATATTGAACCACTGTACTCACATGAACTGATTTAAATATGTTTTTAGTACATTAATGGATCTTGAGAGAGGAAATGTCATTGCTGGCTATGCAGGCCTCACAGAGCCATCAGATTTCAACAAAAATATCTTAATTTGTGTTCCGAAGATGAACGAAGGTTTTACGGGTGTGGAACGACATAAGGGAGAAAAATTAATGACAGAATTTTCATTTTTAGGTGAACTAACCCTTTAATGAAAGACTTTCATTAGAATAAAGTGTATGAATTATTGTTATTTTACTACCATTGATATACTATTATAGGTTTTATTAACATTTTGGATTAGTGTTTATTTTAATATTTTCCATTTTCATTTTGGTTAAGGTTTCAGTAATTTTGTTGTTTTATATATATATAAAATATATATATATTTTTTTCAATTTTAGTTTATTTCAGTAAATCAAGTTGAAAATGAGAAATGTTGCCACAGCAACTAACTGAAATAAGTTTTTTTTTTTTTTTGTCAACATTTTTAATACTTATTTCAAGTAATGAAAATGTTTGTTTTTTATGGTTTTAGTTCATTATAATTACCCCGGTATGCAAAAGTTTCATAATAATTCTCATTACCGCTCTCTCAAACAAAGTATCTTGTAATTCAGTGCTCTGGCCTTACATAGTCCCTGGAAAAGAAAAACAATATTCAGTGGATGGGAGGAGTGTTTGCCATTTAAACTTTAACACTGGCACCGTTTGAAAGGAATCCAATATTTGTTTAATCTGTTATGCTTTCACAGTTGTATCACTCTAGGTACTAGGCTTATTAGAACAGTTTATTTGATCTAGATGTGGTCCTTGTTTAGCATTTAGAACGAGGGCTTGCTGAATAGAGCTGTACAAATATGAAAAATATAGATTTTTTTCTAATGTATTTTCTATTATCTGAAGAAATGAAATGCATCCAGCATTGCTCAACAGATTTAATCTGAAGCAACAACATTCCAGGCACTTCTTGGCAACAAAGTCACATTCATTGCATAAATGTAATGTTTTTTCAGCAGCCCCCTTGAGGCAAAATTGACTGATTAAGTTAGTGATGACATATTTTCTGTCTTTAAAAGAAATATCTTCTGTACTACTTTAAGCTTTTTCAGTCTAGGTTAGGTGATTCTTTTTTATTTCTGTCATTTGCTCTAAAAGAAGCATCTACACAAGGTTTGGCCATCATCACGACAGAGAAGGTGAGATCGTCATGAGCAAGCGATTTTCCCAGGAGATACTAATCCAGACTTTGGTGTCCTTAAACGTTCTGTGCGCCAGCTACTATAAATCCACATTCGTGAACTTTTGAAAAAAGCAAAACGAAAGAAACCAGAAAAATGACGCTCATTTGCCAGAGGAGAAACCACACAAGTCCTGCTTCATGCTGGAATTTAAACATACCTTGGCAGGACAGTTGCTAATAGAGCCTGGCCCCCCTCGACACATAGCGGCCCCCTCTGTTCTGGCTCTGCACTCTTCACCGTACTCGAGAGACGCCAGTGTAAGCGCACATAAATACGACAGCCTTCTGATTGCGGCTTGGACCCACCGTTGAGCTGAAACATGTTGTGTAGCTAATCCTCCTCTCTGAATTATAGCGCTGGCATGCTTGTGCTATTAGCTAGGCCTGATGACAGCTGGGAATGTGACAGGATTTCAGGTTAATGTTCCAGGCGCCCATGTCACGTCGGTGGGATGGTGAGTGTCGTTGAATGATAAAAGGCAGGGAGATGAGACTTAGCGAGTTGTCACTGGCTGTTTTTGGCACGAATCTGTCAGCTTTCATGTAGCTGCCCCTCGCTGACACAGTTAGATAAATTTGCTGATTTGTGTGGAAGCATATGAGATTAATTTATGAAATATGATCACCTTGTGAAAGTAAAAAAAAAAAAATGTTTATATAGTGTGTAATTTTTACAGAAAAAGATTCATTGGTACCTTACCATATACAGTAAAACAAACAAACAAACAAACAAACAAAAAACAGAAAAATGTTTAACACTGCAAAACATGATTTTCTCACTCAGTATTCTTTTGTCTTGTTTTACTGTACAAATATCTAAACATTCTTAAATCAAGATAAAATTACTTACAATATTAGGTCTTGCATACTGAAAAAAAAATGAGAGTTAATGCTTAAAATAAGAAAGAAACATCTGTCAAGTGAATCAAGTAAATGTACCTTGATGTAAGAATGTTTAGATATTTGTACTGGAAAACAAGACAAAATACTGAGGAAGAAAATTATTTTTACAGTGTACAGGAAAGGACAGTCACATAATTCTCTGCATGACAAATCAAATATGATTATATTTTATATCAATAATTTTGTTTCTTCTCATTTTTGTTATCAACATTCATTAGGGTGTTTTGTGTTGCAATCTGTTGTTCCAAGCGGAATTGTTGCGGTTTGCTATTAGTCGATCTCATGTGAGTGACAGGTTGTCACGCCAGACAAGAGATGTTGCTGCAAGTAGAAGAGAAAGTTATATTGATTAAAGATTATGACGGCACATGAAGTGCTCGGATAAATCATTTAATAAATATTGCAATATTCCATTAAAAAAAAAATAAAAAAAATTGCTAACTTTAAACAGGCAATTCACATGGATCATACACCGATCAGGCATAACATTATGACCACCTTCCTAATATTGTGTTGGTCACACTTTTTCTGCCAAAACAGCCCTGACCCGTCGAGGCATGGTCTCCACTAGACCCCTGAAGGTGTGCTGTGGTATCTGGCACCAAGATGTTAGCAGCATATCCTTTAAGTCCTGTAAGTTGCGAGGTGGAGCCTCCATGGATCGGACTTGTTAGTAAGCAAATTCCACAGATGCTCAATTGGATTGAGATCTGGGGAATTTGGAGGCCAAGTCAACACCTCTTGTGTTGTGCTCCTCAAACCATTCCTGAACCATTTTTGCTTTTTGGCAGGGCGCATTATCCTGCTGAAAGCTACCAGGGAATACAGTTTACATGAAGGGTGTACATGGTCTGCAACAACGCTTAGGTAGGTGGTACGTGTCAAAGTAACATCCACCTGGATGGCAGGACCCAAGGTTTCCCAGCAGAACATTGCCCAAAGCATCACACTGCCTCCGCCGGCTTTCCTTCTTCCCATAGTGCATCCTGGTTGCATGTGTTCCTCAGGTTAGCGACACACACGCACCCGGCCATCTATGTGATGTAAAAGAAAACCTGATTCATCAGACCAGGCCACCTTCTTCCATTGCTCCGTGGTCCAGTTCTGATGCTCACATGCCCACTGTTGGCTCTTTCGGCGGTGGACAGGGGTCAGCATGGGCACCCTGACTGGTCTGCGGTTATGCAACCCCATACGCAACAAACTGCGTATTCTGACACTTTTCTATCAGGACCAGCTTGTCTTTTGGATCGGACCACACGGGCCAGCCTTCGCTCCCCACGTGCATCAATGAGCCTTGGCCACCCATGACCCCGTCGCCGGTTCACCACTGTTCCTTCCTTGGACCACTTTTGATAGATACTGACCACTGCAGACCAGGAACACCCCACAAGAGCTGCAGTTTTGGAGATGCTCTGACCCAGTCATCTAATCATCACAATTTGGCCCTTGTCAAACTCGCTCAAATCCTTACGCTTGCCCATTTTTCCTGCTTCTAATACATCAACTTTGAGGACAAAATGTTCACTTGCTGCCTAATATATCCCAAACACTAACATGTGCCGTGATGAAGAGATAATCAGTGTTATTCACTTCACCTGTCAGTGTTCATAATGTTATGCATGATCGGTGTAGTAGTGGAGTGATGTTGTACAATCTCAGTTAAGCAGATTGCAAGATGAGGAGTTGTGCATGTGAAAATGGATTGCCATGGGTTTTTGAGTACGTTTTTGTTTGTTATCTCATTTGCATGACTTATGTAGTGAATTGGGTGCTAAAACAGTGTAGTCAGTACAATTAAATGACTATCGGAGACTCAGTTCATTCTTAGTGTTACTGTAGATGTTTGGATGGGCATTTAAATGACATGTATGTAACAGAACCCTTGGTTTTAATATGAAGTTCTCTGAGTCATCTTTATCTGAACATTCAGAAAAATAAATTCTGAAGAAAGGGAATTCATCCAGTCTAAACATCTGTCTTGGTGCGGGTGATAAATTCAGAGTGGTGTAACTGCCCCTCAGTTAAATAACTGACGTGGGCCAACTTTTCCAGACAAAAACACTCCGAGCAACTGTGGATATGGAATAAAGATAGTAGCCATCTGGGCAGTGTTCAGAAATTATAATGTGTAACCAGCAAAACTTCCCAAACCAAACACCAATCTTTAGGAGTGTTGGGCACGAGTCAGTTCATTATCTCAGCTCCTGAGTTCATACTTAATCTACTGGTCTTCCACAAGCAGATCTTAATGAGGCTTTTTTAAATGAATATATTTGAACCTGATCAGCATATGTGGAATACATTTAGGCACGTTTACACCACTGTCTGACCTAAAACTAATTTCCTCCAAAGAGAAGCTCCAGCGATAGGGTTTTAAGCTCTTAGTCATTCTAACACCAATGGGCGTCCTTGTGATGGATGCCAAACATTTGGAGTGGTTTAACCATCCCAGCTAGAATAACTAATGCTATGCCTATCCGATTCTAACAGAGTGTTTTGGATAGGCCTTATTCCAGATAAGCAGCCAAGATAATGGAACATGTTGTTCAGCTCCAGCAAGGGCAGGCTTGAAAAATCTGTTATGACCCGAGAGACTCAATGAGATTATCATAAAAAATCAAACGTATACTGTACATACTCTTGGAAAAAGGAAATGTAATATACAGATAGTTTCATTAAAACATTTGTGGTAGTAATTTAGTAAAATTTTTGCTTAGTATTATTTGTTATTAATAATGTTAGGTATACTTTTTTAAAAAAAGTAATATGAACAGTAAATCATATATATATATATATATATATATATATATATATATACACTGCCCTCCAAAAGTTTGGAAACACCCCTGGCAAAGTGTGGTTTTGGAAGATATCAGCATAAATCCTTATCATTTTTTGGTGCAAATACATTAAAGTAACTTGACATTATCATTGAAGACCAGCAATAATAATTTTCATTTTGATTACATGAAAATGGCAATATATACATGTCAAAGTCAGACATGCCCCTTTGCCAGCTGTGATGCCTGGTTACTGGTTTAAACTTGGCCCAGGTTTGTAAAAGATATTTAGGTCAGCACACCTTAATAGCTTCAACAATTGATTGCCAATTAAGTTTAGAATACAATGAACCAATTAGAACCCAGTTTAGGTCAGATAGCTGCTAATGGTGGATATTTTGATGAATCGAAAATTTAAGTTTTTTCTATGTATTATCTGTTTATGTAATAAAATATGTTTTCGTAGTTTGTGTTGTCCCTTATCAGTGCAAAATTATCACAAATTAAAAAGGATTCATTCCAATATTGTCCAAAACCCCACTTTTCTAGGGTGTTTCCAAACTTTTGGAGGGCAGTGTATATATATATATGTATATATATATATAATTTAAGATATGTTTATTTATTTTTCTGGAATTTTTTTTCGTATATTATATTAGACTATTATTATGTATAATATATATAATATATTACATATATGTAAATTAATATTCGATTATTTTTCTGAAAAAAATCAATTTGTATACTTTTGCTGTTAACGAAAATATATTATTATATTAATTTAGAGATTTGGTTCTATTTAATTTTATGAATATAAAAATATACTTTTTGCTGTTAACTAAAACAGTATTTCTAAGTTTTCATACAATTAAAAAAAAATAATAATATTAATAATACTATATTATATTCCCTGTTACACATATGGTTATAGAGTTTATAATTATGAAATGATATATAATATAATATATATTATTTTTCATTCCATTTGCTAAATCATGACAAATAGCTGCTTTCCATTAAATCTTTAAAAAAACATACTGTTTATACACTACCCCCCTTTTTTTTCTTCTAATGAATGAGGTGTGGACAGTTTTAAATGTGAGAATGTTTTTCTGGAGGGTCTAGGGTAGGTGAGTGTGCTCATGGAGTGCAGGTGCAGTCCTGGGGAAAGTTTGCCGTGGTGATTTATGCTGTGCCGGTGTGCGTGTGTGAAGTGTCATTCAAGTGTTTCGTTGGGGGTTGTCAAGTGGTGTTGTCAAGGTTCTAGCCTGCCAGTCTAGAATGGAGGAAATGAAATCACATAAGTGCCGCAGTGGAGCAGTCACCCAACTGAAGTGCTGGTTCTGTTTTGGTCAATAAGTAGCAGCTGTGGCCTGATGAACATGTGCCTGTGTTTTGGTGGTTACCCAGGGTGAAGTTAATGCATGCTCAGAGGACTGCCTCAAGGTCTCTTTAGATTAAATCAGAGTTGGGCTGTATAGTGTTTAAGCTTTTAAAGGAACGTTCTGGCACATTTGTAGATTTATGAATATTATACGACATATTGCATTATCATTTTTATTGTGCAACTCATGTTTTCTTGCATAGGCTTATCTATAGTCTGTATTTATGTTTATATTCTTTGCATTAAAATCAAACATTTATTGTGTTGATTAGAAAAATATCGAAAATAAACATTTAAGCTATAATTGCATACAGAACAAACGAGAAAAGGTTTACTCTCATACTTACATAATCTGTAATATTACAGATTAAGTATTATATAATTTTAGTAAAAAAAATAAAAGTGTACAGGACATGATGTAAAATATGAGCTAATCTTGGTTTTGTCCATCAGAAGTTCATTCAGTTGTAAAATAAAAAAAAATAAAAAAAAAGTACATTGTTGGCAATACAGATTTTTGGAGGGAGATAAAAAAAAATAAAAAATAAGTGGGACATGATGCAAGTCAAAAGAAAAAGTCATTTCTTTGCCATTTTGATGGAAGATTTATTTCTTTGAAAAATAATGTGATGAAAAATAATAAGGCCAGGAACATGTATCAAGAAAGTTTGGATTGCATGTTGAGTTTAAACCTCTAAAGAAGATTGTTTACAAATAACAGACTTGGGACATTTTAAGGACTGTGTTTTCTTTGTGACAGCATCCATTGTGATCACTTGTTTGAGGCAGTATTGGGAGAGCCTGCTTATATTGTACATTTGCATGCTATGTGTGTAAGGGTGTGTTCACACTTGGCAGGTTTTGTTCGATTAAAACGAACTCTGTTAGTGTGGTTCATTTGAATAAGTGTGATTGCTGCCATCCAAACCTTGGTCCGCAACAAACAATTGGACTGAGACTCACATTTTCTGCTTCCCAAATGAACTCTGGTGTGGCTCAAAAACATGAATGTGACACAGACCAAAGACATCTAAATGAACCGAAAACAGGACATGATGTCACAAGACACGACCCTAAAAAGTACCGAATACTCAAGTCATCATAGGAGCTATGTTGCCCATTATAGTTCGGTACAAGCGTCAGAACCGCTGTCTACTTGCAGCAGATATTCATTTGTGTGTGACCGAGGAATTCCTGCTGCAGTTTTGGCTCATTTACACATTTTATAAACTGTTTGTGAGTTTTGTATGCAGCACACACAGCATTGTTTTGGATGTTTGTCAAGTTCCGTTGCGAAATATACATCATAAAACCTGTTTTCTTTGTTTTGTATATTTAGGTTCAGTGTTAAAAATGACAATGTGACAGATGATGACAAATGACAGAATAGATGTAGATTTGTCTTTTCTGGTCCGGACCAAAAGAACCAAGAGAACCGAACGACAAGTGTGATCAAACCCGAAGTCCTGACACACTAAGTTCTGACACAAAATTGTACAATGTAGTATCAGCTGTTAGTAATTATGTGCACAACAAAAGTGGTTTCTCGCCAAACTCTGACACTGACTGCAATCACGTACATTGTGGATTTCAGAAGAAATGTTTAGCAAGAATGAATTACTCATCCTGTTCCATTTGTACAACTGATCATCATATAAAACATCTGATAAATTAATTAATGACTCTTTTATTTCCTAGTTTAGTCATTTAAGTTCTTACATTCCTTTTTTTTTTTTTTTTTAACTGAATAATTCCTGGTGTGGTGACTATTGTCATAATGAAAATATTAGAGAAGCAACTCATAGCAGACTCATAGCAGAGCTTCCGATACATTTATGAGTCATGGTTTGATTGGAATTTTATAAATGGACTAGACACACTTTCTCTGTAGCTTCAACAGAAACCAATGCAGACTTAGAGACTAGCTGTATTAAAAGATGTCCCACAATTCTCTGTGTTATATCACTGGCCTATACGACCTTTTATTCTACTGTGCTCATGCACAGCTTAAGAATCAGTAGAAAAAGAAAACATCCGTTGAGTCAGTAAATGTCTTTTAAGGGGTGCTGGTTCCTTTTGCAGGACTTGAATGTCATAGGGTGTCAGGTTTCCTTGTAAAGTCCTTCCTGTGAACGGTAAAGACAGTCTGAAAGGAGTTTAAAGAGTGGATTGTGCATCTCAGTGCGAGCGATAGAACACAATCCCAAAGTTATTACACAGCTCTCTGGAATAGCCTACTGGATTCTGAATGATCAGAGTTAGAAAACTATAGCCAAAAATGTTCGCATAATGAAACTGTATAATTGTTGTCCTGTTGTTCTTAGTTTCATGTGTCTGTTTCACACAGTCTCTCTTCTCAAAATAAAATAACTTCAGCTAGAAATTAATATTTAATATCATTCATTATTTTTTTGTATAGTATAGTCAGGCAATATGTGTGAGTCAGTGATCATTATCACAAAATAAACCCCTTCAGGGTGATTCAAAACCCGCTGACTGTATATTATCCCTTACTTCACAACTAAGCAGTGCCTTGTCAATTACTAACCATGTCTTTCCAATTCATAACTAATAAGCTCTGTGTTTATGCCATCTTTCTTTCATAAGTCCAGCCTGTATGATATCTCTTGTGGACAGAAGAGAAAAACCTCTAAAGGTAATCATCAGCCAACATCCTGAGTCAATTAGCTGTGACAGGACAGAATAATAGGAGATTAGATTAGAGCGGTGAAACACGACTCCACCTTCTAGACTGAGAATTTCTCTTGTGGAGGATTCAGGAGCCCCAGGTTTTTTATGGGCATCTCCATTCAAGGATGTAGTAGTTAGCATGCATATCACATTTGTTTAATAGGCAGATATACTTTATAAGCAGGTGAGGAATTCCATACAAGCTTACAGTACATCATCATTTCTGGGTTGCATGCAAATCTGTGGCTTTTCAGTTGAATAATTACTATTGCTCAAACTTGGAGTTATATATTAAACAAACCCCTAACCCTAAGTTCGAAATTCAGTGCTCATCAGTGCTATTTTTAGTATCACTAACATACTATTATAGTTTTTGTTAATAGTTTGAATTAGTTTTTATTTTTATATTGTTCATTTCAGTTTAATTTTAGTTTGTTTTAGTAATTTTAATTCATTTTTTTTTAAATACTGTATGTCTATAGAGATTTTATTCATTTTTATTTCAGTTTTAGTTATTTAGTTAAACTACATTAAATGAGAAGTTTCCTTGTCAACTAGCTAAAATAAAATAAGTTACCACACTGAACAGTCTGACAACTACCCAGAACACCCAAGCAAACACATAGCAACAATCTATCAACTACCCAGAGCACCTTAGCAACTACCCAGAACACCCTAAAAGAAATAGCAACATGCTGACAACTACTCAGAACATCCAAGCAACCACATAGCAACACCCTGGCAACTTCCCAGAACAACCTGGCAAGTGGCAACTACCCAGCTAGCAAACAAATAGCAACGCCCTGGCAAACACCCTGAACACCTAAGCATCCACATATCAGCACCCTGGCAACCACCCAGGACAACTAAGCAACCACATAGCAACACCCTAGCAACTACCCAGAACACCCTAGCAAACAAATAGCAATGCCCTGATAACTACACTCAGAACACCCAAGCAAACACATAGCAACAACCTATCAACTACCCAGAACTCCCTAGCAACTACCCAGAACACCCTAAAAGAAATAGCAACATGCTGGCAACTACCCAGAACACCCAAGCAACCATATAGCAACACCCTGTCAACCTCCCAGAACACCCTAGCAACTACCCAGAACAACCTGGCAAGTGGCAACTACCCAGGAAGCAAACAAATATCAATGCCCTGGCGAACACCCAGAACACCTAAGCAACCACATAGCAGCACCCTGGCAACCACCCAGAACACCTAAGCACCCACATAGCAACACCCTAGCAACTACCCAGAACACCCTAGCAAACAAATAGCAATGCCCTGACAGCTATACCCAGAACATCCAAGCAAACACATAGCAACAACCTATCAACTACCCAGAACTCCCTAGCAATTTCCCAGAACACCCTAACAAATATCAACGCCCTGGCAAACACCCAGAACACATAAGCAACCACATAGCAGCACCCTGGCAACCACATAGCAACACCCTAGCAACTACCCAGAACACCCTAGCAAACAAATAGTAATTCCCTGACAACTATACCCAGAACACCCAAGAAAACACATAGCAACAACCTATCAACTACCCAGAACTCCCTAGCATCCACATAGCAACACCCTGGCAACCACCCAGAACACCTAAGCAACCACATAGCAACACCCTAGCAACTACCCAGAACACCCTAGCAAACAAATAGCAATGCCCTGGCAACTATACCTAGAACACCCAAGCAAACACATATCAACAACCTATCAACTACCCAGAACTCCCTAGCAACCACATAGCAACAACCTGGTAACCAAGTCATTTTGGATAAAAGCTTTTGGTAAATTAATGAATGTAAATGTTCTCTCTTATTTAGTTTCATTCTGCTTTGTTGTGATCGCACTGTATGTCTTCAGTGTGTCATCTCAGGATACGACTCTTTGCTGATGGTAGTTGGAGGATCAAGGCCAACGTAGACCAACTTGTTTTCACAAGGCAGCAGAAACTCCATCTGGATCCAATCGTAGCCCTGAGGTGCCTCCAATGCAAAGCCTTCTGGAGGTGTGTGCCGGCTTTTGGCGTGAAGCCCAAACTAGCTGATAAAACCAGATAAGGTTTTGTTCAAGATTAGGGCCAGAGTCTTATTTTAGCCTAACTGGAAAATAGCTTTTGGAGACGGCATGCATTTAAGCTGTGGTTTGAGAAAGAATGAAAGGCAAAATGATAGCTTGGTTTAAAGGTAGTTCTCAAAAAACGAGTTTTGATGCTGCTAATACATTAACTGTTTTGGAGAATGTGCAAATAAAACTTGTTAATCACTTTTACTTTTTGTGTTTGCATATTATACAGTGATTCTCTCTACCCTGCATTCTTGCCTCAGTTTTCCCACTGTACGACTTTGCCACTCTGGTCCAAACCCAAGCCAAACATCTGCTTTAATGCTGGAGGAAGTCGACAAAGCCTCTTTTCAGGTCTGTAGATCACGTGACTCGATGTGAAACAGTCTTGGACGCCAGATCTCTTCCACCCTTTTCCTCCATGGAGAAGAGGGAAAGAAAAGGAAGAGGCATGATTTGTTTTAAATATACAGTAATTAGTTTACGATCACCTGCCAACCACCCAGCATGGTTGTAGGCTGAAGGGTGATGTAGCTGATGCCGCTCTCCTGTGTTTCTAATTAAGGTGGAGAATTGGCTCCCCATGCACGCTTTTTGTCAGCTTTAATCCCGTGCTTGGATCAAACGAACGACTGCATTATTAATTTTGAGTCTGACTGAGGGCCGGAAGCAACGGGGGTCTGGTTTTCAGTCCTGTGCACGTGGAAACTGTTTGGCGCAGTTCCTGCTGGTTTACTGAAGGTCTTCTTCGTAGCAGTTCTTCTTCCCTAATGAGTGAAGTTTAGGAATCTCTCTCCAAAGATGGGAAGCCTTGCAAGTTTCAGTTCAGAGAGCATCACTCCATAGAAGAACCATTTTAGCTTCTCCAAAGAAGCCTTTAGTAAACAATTAAAAGAACATTTTTTACTTTGTGTGAAGAACATACGGAATAACTGATGAAGGGCCATTTAATTATTAGAAAATAATCCACACTCGAGGTGGTAATGTGGCCGTTACACCTCGGGTGTGCATTATTTTTTAATAATTCAATGGACTGGAGTCAATTATTCTGCTTATACTATGGTTACAACACCTCAAGACATTGTTCAAATGTTGTATTTCAAGACGTTTGTCAGGTTTTGGCCTTAAAACACTCTTGTCTGTAGGACTAATCTCTTACGCATCTCATCCCACGCTTCCGTTGCTAATTCCAAAACGTAATTTTAGAGCTAGTAACGGAGAGAGAGAGAGAGAGAGAGAGAGAGATAAAGCATATGTGAATTAGCCTACCTGAGCCTGCGCGTGTCTCGACAATGTTCGGCAACAGCGTCTCTACTATTAGCGAAACTGTAAATTTATCTGCTTCAAGAACAGCGCGTTATTACGTCGCCAGTGAGAAATGTCATGTAGCTTTTTAGTTGCTAAACTATTTTACTGATAAAATCTTCAGAGCAGCGCTGACAACACATTTCTGTGCGAGTGTGTACGTACTGTATGTGTGCGTTTGAGTGGGAGAGAGAGGAAGAAAAAGAGTATGTGCTTAATAAAAACGTAATTTTGTGGCAAAAAACATGGAAATAATTTGTTGTTTTTATCCTACTGTTTGCTATATTTACTTACTTGGTCATTGTCATTGTGGGTTTTGGTTCTTTTGCTGTTGTAGGCTGTAAGGACCTTTGCAATAAAATCATTTGGCGAAGTGATATGGACATGTAATGCGGTCAAGACCTGCCTTGAACTACTTTAGCCATGCGTTAATTTCCCTGAAAATAATTGCTCACCTTACAACATTCGTCAACTAATCAAATTCAGTCTAGAACCTTTTTCCACAATAAAGAACCTTTTGTGTAATGGAAAAAGTTTCCATGGATATTAAAGGTTCTTCATGGAAGCGCAGATGCTAATAAGGAGCCTTTATGTTTAAGAGCAGCTGAAGTCTTTTAACATTAGTATAGACTGTCTGTAATTGTAAAGCAAGAGTTTGTGATCAGTTATGTTGGCCACTCAATGATAAAATAGTGCAGACAAAAGACAAAATCGTGCATATGTCAACTTGGGACAGATTGCCCATCCTTAGCAATATTTTTGCATTTTGACCAAGATTCTTGAACCGTTGGCAGTGTGGCCTACTATTTGTACTACAGTTTTTCAAACACTTTTGAAACTTTGAAATGGAACTGTATATTTTTTCCCCTCAATGTTTAGTCTTAGACTTACTTTTCACCTCAAGGTGAGCAGACCTAACTATTCACAGATGGTTTTTCTTTTTAGCTTCAAGAATTGTAGAAGAGAAACCTATACGGTAGTTGTGGAAGAGCCACCTGTAATCTTTTTGTTGTCCTCACTAGTCTCACGTAGCCAGACCTTCAGACTGACTGCAGAAGGTCTGGACTCTATCGCAGCTTTCATTGGCCAAGGACCGCCCAACAGGATGTTTGACTGACATGTAACGCAACCAATTTCGTTTTGCCAAGTTCGTTTTGTTCGCATCATGTTTAGGGGCGTGAAAATGTAAAGTCGATGTCCCTACAATAACAGACCGGCATATATCTAATAAATTATTCATTCAAGAACGTTGTGCAAGTTTACTGTAACAATGGAGCCGCGAACTTCACATACTTTTGAAAATCCAGCGTTTAGTTGATCCTGGAAAGCGCGTGTTGTAAACACGACGGCTTTCGTCTTTAACGAGGGGGTTTGGTGAGGGGGTTTGGTGTCACAGCATTTATTTCCAAGCGGACCATTAAAGAATGAGACACACAAGTCTCCCGGACATCCTGTAGAATTCAACCAGCCAGATGATGACCTCGAAAATCCTGAAGTGTTTCCAGTTAAGTGTGCCATATGCATCAGACGTTCAGCCAACGGTCTGTGCGCGTGACGTCTGAGGCTGAGACTAGTCCTCACCGGTTGTGTACAACAACAAAAATTCAGCATAAGTAGTTTGATTCACAAATGACTTGTTTTGTTTTGAGCTGGTTCTTATTAAAGAATTATTCTCAAACTCATGAATTATTGCTTTAATGTACTGAAAGAATTGTTAATGGAAACAGAATGGTATGATTTCCATCCCTAGATGTTACTTTACTCATTTTAAAATCAGAAATGAGAAAACATTAAGACAATTATTGTACTGAAACACCATGTTAATGATTGTATTAGTTGAATAGCTGTAAAGTTCAATGGCAACAGCTTAAGGCACTGCCTTATCTCTTAAACACTATGATTTGGACAAATGGGAGAACAATGCTTGAGTCTTAGTCTGTGTCTGGACGTTTTTAAGCATCAGAGCCTCTGCTCTGTTTACATTCAGATGGGTCCACAGTGGTGACTGAGGGACTGGGATAGAAAACCTGCTGATAGAAACAAATGCTAAACCTAGCTATCAGTTACATTTTCCAACCACTTCTTGGCCCCTTTAACACAATGTTTGCATTATTTCATTTTAGAACACAATTGTAAGCATGTGCATTTTAGACAGGAAAAATACAGTTTCATATTTAATATGAAAAGGCAGATGACATGCATGTGCCCCATACAGGACAGTATTTTAAAATTATTATTTTTGTTTATTAGCATTTTTTTCCATCCTGTCAAATTTTAGAAGTCTATTTTGCTTTTTGGAAAGGTCATGACTTGTTCCTTATGGGGCTTAAATAAGTTTCTGATTACCAAGTTAAAAAGTTGGGCAATACTGCTTTCTTCACTGTTGCTGTTGAACACCAATGCACAATTCTCTTTTGGCTTATTTGTAGTACTTATTAACTTGTTGACAACAATGTAACTCAGCTGTAAACTTCCACAGGTGGATGTTTGGTGGTGGGACTAAACAGGAGAACAGTGATGACAGTTTACTTTATTCAGGTTAGTTTACTCAGGTTTGGCATTAATACTGTTTTTTGGATCTGGATATGTACTGCTGTATTTGTCCAGAAGGATTTTTTAACCATTCAAAGAGAACATCAACATTTACAATCTTCATATTTGAAGTATATGAGTAGATAGGTTGCAGTTTATCAATTTTTCAATCAATTCCCCTTATATATATTATATAATATATTATATATATTGCATACAATTCCCAAAATAGTATGCAATATAGTATGATATGTAAAAATTCTAAATTGATGTTCATCTAAGCAAACAGGCATCCCGTTTCTTATAGTCTGTGTATCTTGGCTTGTGACCTACTTTTTCTTTTCATTTTCATGTGGTTGCCAAAGAAAAGATATGCCAGAAGTGGCTGGAATCTGTTGTAATCAGTCATGATCCAGTGCCAGATAGCAGAGTTCATTAATCAATATATGGGGATCAAATGCTGCTTATAGTGTACTAACTCTGTATAACATTTTAAGATGTTATGGTTGGTTGCCATGTGGTTGTTAAGGTGATCTGAGTGGTTTTAGCTTATAGCACATTGCTATGTGTATGCTAGGTTGTTATGGGCAATTGCTGGGATGTTGATAAGAGGATGCTAGGGTGTTCTGGGTGTTTTCTAGGTGGTTACCTAAATTTTTAGATACTGTATGTCTCAGGTCCATCCTTAAATGTAAGTCTGTGTATTTTTTTTCACCAGCTTTTTAGTCTGGCAAGTCTGATCACTTAAAAAAATAGCACACCTAGCAAGCGACATTACAGTAATTATAGTATTTTAGATGAAACATCTACTGAATGCAAAAATAAATATAAAACACAATGGGTTGGAATACAACACGTGCAGCAACAAACTCTTAACTGTTGAGTAAACGCATAAACAATCAAAGTTTATTTACACAGTGAAACTGAGTTTTGGCTTGGTTAGTGAGCAGTATAATGGTTTCAGACCTCCTTGTATCCATTCTGTCAGTACTTTGGTATGTGGACCAGTAATTAACCGGATGCTGACTGCAAATGATTGATTTTCTGTGGACAGTTTTGTTGTGAGTGACACAGTTTCTCTGAATTTTGGCAGTGAACCTCTATGGGCCCCCTGCATTGCTGGACCAGATGGTGATAAGGTAAAAACCTGTCAAGAACATGTTTGAGTCACAAAAAATAATGTATTATCTAAAATAAATAAATAAATAAAATAAGGCTACAGTTTGCATCATTTTTTTTTTAGTTATGACAACTTCAAATGAAATTGTTCAACCAACAAACTATATTGAGTTAGAGGAACTTTGTTACAAACACAAATTTTTAAGTCGATTTGAGTTGAAGCCCTGTTAAAGGATTAGTTCACTTTCAAATGAAAAGTACCCCAAGCTTTACTCACCCTCAAGCCATCCTAGGTGTATATGACTTTCTTCTTTCTGATGAACACAATCGGAGAAATATTAATAAATATCCTGACGCATCCGAGCTTTATAATGGCAGTGAACGAGGATGAGCTGAAGAAAGTGCTCCACACATACTCCACACGGCTCCTTCTGAAGCGAAGTGATGCGTTTGTGTAAAAAAAAAAAAAAAAATATTTAACAAGTTATGAAGTAAAATATATAGATTCCACCAGACTGCCTTCTGTATTCAAATTACAAAAAAAAAAAAAAAAAAAAAAAAAAAAAAAACGGAACTGGTGCCACATCAGTTAATCTTTTTCCGTAAGTTGAATAGGGAAGGCGTAGGACGTAGTGTTTTGAACTGTGAGAGTTTTACACTTTCTTTGTAAGTAGAATATGGAAGGCAGTCTGGCGGAAGCTAGATATTTTACTTAATAACTTTTTAAATATGGATATCTTTTTTTTTACACAAACACATAGTTTCGCTTCAGAAGGCCTTTATTAACCCCCCGGAGCTGTATGGAATATGTTTATGATGGATGGATGTGGATGGAGGCACTTTCTTCAGCTCATACTCGTTGATCCCACTCACTGCCATTATAAAGCTCGGATGTGTCAGGACATTTATTAATATTTCTCTGATTATGTTCATCAGAAAGAAGAAAGTCATATATACCTAGGATGGCTTGAGGGTGAGTAAAGCTTGGGCTAATTTTCATTTTAAAGTGAACTAATCCTTTAATCTTATCTATTTCAGTTAAAATCCACAGCTATCATAGCACATGCTAAATGTAACTTGTTCTTTTAAATGTCAAATTATACATTTAAATGTCTTTTAAATGTCAAACATAACAGCATTAAACAACAGATCTTTACCTTCACTAAAAAACAAATTAAGTAACCCTTAATTTCAACATTTCTCCTCATCCAGTTGTCACGTTTTGAGTTTGCTTTTGATCTGTTTCCCTGTTCTGTTCATGTATGAGTTTGTTTTTCTTTGGTTACGTTCTCCTTTGTTCTCAGTTTCCTGCCATTTGTTTGTATCCTTGGTTACTCATTTGATTAGTGTTTGAGTTCAGCTGTGTCTTGTTTATTAGTCTTGTTTAGTCCTTTGTTCACCTTGTATATAAGCCCTCAGTTTTTTGTCTAGTCCTTGTCTAGCTTTAATTATGTTTCATGGTGTTTGTAGGTTACTTTCCTTGTGATTTTTCCCTGTTCCTTGTTTGGATTACTTCATTAAAGTTTACTGAAGATATCTCCTATGTCGTGCGATTGAATACTGCAACACCACCGTGACACCAGTAAGCATGCTGGGAACTAGAAATCCACTACACAGTTTCCAAAGTTATGAAGATATTTTCATTAAGTTACTAGAACTTAATTTTTTAGGAAACTCAATTAACAAGGAAATTTGAGTTTACAGTATATATTACACACAATATTAAGTTAATTTAATGATCAACATAATTATGTTGTGTGTGTGTGTGTGTGTGTGAGTGTGTGTAAGTAATAATATTTCACAATATTTCTGTTCTTAATTATTCCAAACTTTTGACTGGTAGTATGTGTAATATTCTCATTACTGTAACAAATATAAATATATAACTATATAACTATGAGAATTATATTATACAGTCATGAAAACATTAAGAAAATCACCACTGGCAATGACAGAGAATTATGTTGAGAAACCTCAAAGAACGTCAGCATGACTGCCACGCCAGCCCACATTAGAGTAATTTTTGAAGAAAATGTGCTTAACTGATAAAAATAATACCACTGCATATTAGTTAGTGATTTTTTTTTTTTTTTTTTTTTGGTATGCAAATGGTAGTTTGCATACATGAAATATTTTTACTTTTTTTTTTTTTTCAGAAAACAATTTGTCACCACAAGAAAATTTAAAATGAATTAGATGTGATTATAATGGTGAAACTGTGAAAAAAGAGCTTATGGACATAACCAAATACACAATTTCTTTGGAGTTTTGGGGTGATATGTGACCTGGACAATTTCTTGACAGGTTTTCGTGAGATTCCCCCGATAGCTGGCCCCCATCACTCTTAAATGAATAACATCTTTGCTGACACGGTTTCAAGAACGCGCCCCCTGCAGTGAATTACAAATGAACCACTGAAAAGATACAAACATGGACGGCAGAGACTGGTGCCCCCTTTTCACTTACTGAGAGAGATGCTTGTCAAACAAAGCCTATTTCATGGGGGAGGGGTGCTTTTACCTTTGCCTCAAAATGGAAACAGAAGTTGAGCATGTTTGACTTGTATGGAATTACAGTGCTGGTGTCCCAGTGGACCCTGTGGTCAGGAGCTGAGTTGTAGAAGAGGCAGAGGGGAGGAGGTGGATGGGGAATCATTGAGGCCAAACGCTCTCTCAAACACAAAGAAAAGCTTTCTTCCAAGCCCCTTGCTTTCTTTACTCTTTCACCTATTAAACTGACTCTCTCCTCCATGGCACAAATCAGGAGGACCCTTGGAGTCGGTCAGGAGGCGAAGCTACTGCGGAGGGAGTTTGCCGCACATGCTCGCAAGGTCAATCTGACATAAACGAGTGCTGTGTCAGCAACATCTACAGATGACAGACTTATAACAGTGGTGGAGCGTAATCAATCACAAGGTATAGATGTATTTATCATGGTGTTTTAGTCAAGATCCACATGCATGTTTCAAAAAAAGCAATAAATTAGATTTTTATATAAACACTTGGCCTTGTTTCTGCATAAAAGCTTCAGCCGTGTTGTATTTTATGTGGTAACTCTGCACCTTGGTGCTATTTATGGACATTGCAATGTTTTTCTGTAAACCTTTCCACGGTCGGCAAAGCATGAACTCTCTCAAACACGTAGTTTATACCCGTCTGTATTTCTATTTCTGTCGAGTCATTTCTGCCGACTGCTTTGTGCTGGGTCATTACAGATGTCAGGCCAGTTCTGAAGATTAGAGTTTTCAGCATGCTGTGATGGTGGACAGGACCATTTGGTTCTTTTTTTAGGAACAGTTATTTAAACAATCCCCTAAACCTTAGTATTAAACTTAAACAACTTGTCTTGCTCCATTTGTGCTGTGACATGAATGATACCTTGAATTTTGCCTGGCTGATAATAAAACGAGGAAAAGAAGTCCTATTTAAGGACCAGGATTTGATTGATTGATCGATTGATTTTTATTTATATATTTATTTGTGTATTTATCTATAAATGTATGCATATGTATGTCACGGTCACCATCTCTCTCACCTTCCCCGGACTCCATTTCCCATCATCCCTCTTTCTTTTCACCTGCTCACGTTCAGCAATCACCCGCACCTGATCTTCATCACCTCATCACCACAGCAGCATAAATGCACACACTTCACCCTAGCACATTGTCTGGTCTCGTTTGTTTGTAGAAGGACTCACTTACCTGTCAACACTTACCTTGTTCAGCATATGCTATTGTCTTCAGCGTCTCCCTGATCATCTGTGTCTCTAGTGTCTTCATTCCCCGGACTCCTTCCACACTCCACCATCTCCACCTAAGTGTGTGCTCGGCTGCTCACATCTCCTCCAACCATCTGCAAAACAAACAACTGTTAGTATTATCATTCACTATTGCATTCCTGCTTTGACTACCATACTCACCTGCCTGTTTGCTTCACCTACCACGATCATTAAATACTCATTCATTCCAACCTTGTTGTGAGTCTGTGTTCCGTAACAATATATGTATATTTGTTTTTTTTTGTTTTTTGTGTATTTATCTATGTATGTATTTATTTATTTGTGTATGTGTGTATGTATTTGTCTATGTATGTATTTATGTATATTTGTTTATTTATTTATTTATTTTTTATTCATTTAGATTTTGCTTTGTTTTATTTCGTTCATTTTTGTGTTATTTATTCATTCTCTTTATTTATTATTTTTTATATATATATATATATATATATATATATATTACTTTTTATTTTTTATTTGTATGTATTCTTTTTTTTATTTAATTTTCATTTTGCTTTATGTATCTTTTACTTTATTAATTCAATCAGTTTTGTGCTATTTTATTTGTGTATTTATTTTATTTATTTTTTATTCATTTAGATTTTGCTTTTTATTATTTCGTGCTATTTATGCATTCTCTTTATTTTATATTTTTGTTTTATTTATTAATTTTGCTTTGTTTATGTATGTTTTACTTTTTATTCAATCAGTTTTGTGCTATTTATTTATTTGTATGTAAATGTGTATTTATAATTTTTTTTTTTATTCATTAAATTTTTTTTTAACTTTTTCGTGATTTTTATTATTTATACATTTTATTTATTTATTTTGTTTCATTTATTCTTTTTTTTTATTAATTTATTTATTCATTTTCATTTTGCTTTGTCTACATGTTTTACTTTGATTGAATAAATAAATAATCAATTGTGCTATTTATTTGTTTATTTATTATTATTATTTTTTTTTTTTATTCATTTAGATTTTGCTTTGTTTACTTATGTTTTACTTTATTTATTTATTCATTTTCATGCTATTTATTTATTATTCATTTTATTATTTTTCATTTATTCTTTTAAATTTATTTATATTTTATTTATTATTTTTATTCATTTTGCTTTGTGTTTACTTATGTTGTACTTCTTTCTTTCTTGCGCTTTTTAATTATTGGTTCAGTGTCCGAAGTAAAATTAAAGGCTAAATCAAAGAATAAGAAAACATGTACAGTATACAGAATTCCTATAAAAGCATGACAAATATATACTTTTTATTGTTGTCATTTCTTTCAAATACCATTGAAATCAGTGAAATGTACCATTTATCATCCTTTAACATAAAACAACAACAAAAAAAACACTTTTATATTGAACTATAGACCATTTTTCTCAAAGTCTTTGTTCAGTATCCCACAGGACCACAACTCAAACCAGAGTTAAAACCACCAGACCAACCAACATGGCCATTTTGCTTTCCTGCTCCACTGAGACACTCCAGCAGAACACAGCTGGGAAACATTATGCACTGCAATATGGTCATGCAACAAATTAGATCTAAGCATGTGTTGTGTTTTTCCATGTTAAAACCTCATTAATTTGTTCATATACCATGTGGGTATGAATATAGCACGTCAAAACCAAACTAATAGTATTTGCAGTAACCAAAAGAGCAGAACAGGCATCAATGACTGACTGCTTGGACTCAATAACCCGGGAGTTTTAGTGAGTGAAAGTCATCATAAACTCCCTGAAAAAAAAATCAAGTGGAACTTCTCATGGTGGCTATATTTTAGTTTAATTGAGGCACAATCCATTGGGAGCACTTGTTTGCCTGTTGCTTTAAAATACCATGGGAAAATTTGCGATAGTCTAGAAAATCATAATTCACTTCACTTGCAAACCAGGTGGTTGCAATAGAATCTGAGATTGACGGACGGCATAGTTCACAGACATGGCCGAGGCGACTCAAACAGAAACAGTTCTTTGGAGCTTTCTTGCTTCATCTGAATTTGTAATAACACCAGAGATGTTCCTGTTGCAGCAGATCAGAGCTGAATAGCAGAGCGGTCAACATGAAAAAGTTCCCTGGAGGACACAGTGAGGGTCTGCTACTCTCATTTTCACAACAGTTGCAGTAAGGACATGGACCCCCTCTGGGGCACAGGCAACCAACAGGAACTACATGTTTTTGGGTACTCTGGGTAGTGAAAAACCAGAGAACGTGCTTGTTTTGTTTATTCCGTATCCAAGTCAGGGCTGGGGTAGGATACTCCTCTCATCTTTGTCAGATCCGCTGAGTCAGGCCAAGAAACATGCTCTGATTCTGTGCTGGTTGCAGGCCATGGCCGCCGTGTTTGCTTGTTTGATCTAGATATCAATTACCTTGGAAATACATCCTGTAATTGATCACAGGATTGAAGGAGCAGTTTGTAGGTCATCTCTCACCCAAATACAATTATTTAAATATATATTTATTCTGCTGACGCAGGGCAATTGCACAATCAACAGAAGCATTTATAACAAAGGGCAAAGTTGGACAATCAATTCTCATTAATGTTTTGCAGTTAAAACATTTTTTATATATATATTTTTTAAAATTTAAGTCAGTACAACAAATGCTAACATTATGTCTAAATACTTATTTCAATTTTATTTTGATTTATTCATTATAAATATATATATATATATATACACTATATTGCCAAAAGTTTTTGGGACGTCTGCCTTTACGTGCACATGAACTTTAATGACATCCCATTTTTAATCCGTAGGGTTTAATATGGAGTTGGCCCACCCTTTGCAGCTATAACAGCTTCAACTCTTCTGGGAAGGCTTTCCACAAGGTTTAGGAGTGTTTATGGGAATTTTTGACCATTCTTTTAGAAGTGCATTTGTGAGGTCAGGCAGTGATGTTGGCAAGAAGGCCTGGCTCGCAGTCCCCGCTCTAATTCATCCCAAAGGTGTTCTGTCGGGTTGAGGTCAGGACTCTGTGCAGGTCAGTCAAGTTCCTCCACACCAAACTTGCTCATCCATGTCTTTATGGACCTTGCTTTGTGCACTGGTGTGCAGTCATGTTGGAACAGGAAGGGGCCATCTCCAAACTGTTCCCACAAAGTTGGGAGCATGAAATTGTCCAAAATGTCTTGGTATGCTGAAGCATTAAGAGTTCCTTTCACTGGAACTAAAGGGCCAAGCCCAACCCCAGAAAAACAACCCCACACCATAATCCCCCCTCCACCAAACTTTACACTTGGCAGAATGCAGTCAGGCAAGTACCGTTCTCCCAGCAACTGCCAAACCCAGACTCGTCCATCGGATTGCCAGACAGAGAAGCGTGATTCGTCACTCCAGAGAACACGTCTCCGCCGCTCTAGAGTCCAGTGGCGGCGTGCTTTACACCACTGCATCCGACGCTTTGCATTGCACTTGGTGATGTAAGGCTTGGATGCAGCTGCTCGGCCATGGAAACCCATTCCATGAAGCTCTCTACACACTGTTCTTGAGCTAATCTGAAGGCCACACGAAGTTTGGAGGTCTGTAGCTATTGACTCTGCAGAAAGTTCTGCACACTGTGCACCTCAGCATGCGCTGACCCCGCTCTGTGATTTTACGTGGTCTACCACTTCGTGGCTGAGTTGCTGTTGTTCCCAATTGCTTCTACTTTGTTATGATACCACTAACAGTTGACCATGGAATATTTAGTAGTGAGAAAATTTCACGAATGGACTTATTGCACAGGTGGCAACCTATCACGTGAATCCTGTGAGCAGCAGTTCTGTGGGTAAAAATACCTTGTTGATGTCAGAGGTCAGAGGAGAATGGCCAGACCGGTTCAAGTTAATAGAAAGGAAACAGTAACTCAAATAACCACTCGTTACAACCGATGTATGCAGAAGAGCTTCTTTTGAATGCACAACATGTCCAACCTTGAAGCAGACGGGACTATAGCAGAAGAAGAGCACAGCGGGTGCCACTCCTGTCAGCTAAGAACATGAAACCGAGGCTACAATTCATGCAGGCTCACCAAGATTGGACAACAGAAGATTGGAAAAATGTTGCCTTTTCTGATGAGTCTTGATTTCTGATGTGGCATTCTGATAGGGTCACAATTTGACCTAAACACTATGAAAGCATGGATCCATCCTGCCTTGAATCAACGGTTCCCACTGCTGGTGGAGGTGTAATGGTGTAGGGGATATTTTCTCGGCACAATTTGGGCCTCTTAGTACCAACTGTGCATCGTTTAAACACCACAGCCTACCTGACTATTGTTGCTGATCATGTCCAATCCTTTTATGACCACAGTGTACCCGTCCTCTGATGGCTACTTCCAGCAGAATAACATGCCATGTCACAAAGCTCAAATCATCTCAAACAGGTATCTCAATCCAATAGAGCACCTTTGGGATGTGGTGGAAAGGGAGATTCACATCATGGATGTGCAGCCGACAAATCTGCAGCAACTCTGTGATGCTGTCGTGTCAATATGGATCAAAATCTCTGAGGAATGTGAGTGAGTGAAAGAAAGAAAGAAAGAAAGAAAGAAAGAAAGAAAGAAAGAAAGAAGACCTGGATATGCAAGATCCGAGATGTTTGACAGCTCGATTTTGAAATGCAGTACACCGACATGGCAAAAAACTTTAGTGTGTTTCACTTTGAAGTTAAACATCTAGGGCCTGCTCTATACATTCTAGTTTTGAGGGTTATTAATCTGTGTTTTCATTTACTTTTCCTCATACTGTGCCTCTACAAACCCAGAAAGGTATGAGGGCCACCTACTGCACAGCAGTCGTCTTAAAGTGTGTCATAAAAACAAGCCACACAGCAGATTGCTGGTATAATGCGCTGCAGAAAATTGTATGAGACCAGCTTCTTTTTAGAGAACTGCAGCATGTTGAAGCAGGGCTGCTGAGTTGAAACATGCTTAGAGATGTCCAATAAAACGGCACTACCTCCAGAACTCCAGCTGTGGTCCTCTGTAATGGGCATATAAAGAAAGCCTTTATTAGAACTTGCCACGGTATGCTCTGTCAGTCATGAAAGGCCAGGCGCTTGTACCCTTGTATATTTATCTTGATCTAGGTCACATCGTCATAATGTTATCCTGATATTGCTAAAACAAACAGATGAGGTAGAGGAGTTTGTTTATGGAAATTAATGCTGTCATGGAGTGTTTGAATCCCATTGAATTAGGTGGATAATGAATGATAATGCATTTGTTTAATACACCTTTGTTGGTGATGCTGATGCAATACCTCAAAGTCCTTGAATTATAAATCTACATAATTATTGATATTATTGGCAATAAACAGTCTCAGCTTCAATCACAGACCACCCACAGTCTGTTCTCTGACTGTTTGATGCATATTACTCACAAAAAAAGAAAAGTGATGAAATATGATCAGAGCACATTTCTGAATATCTCGTTTACTCTTTGATAGAAATATATCCATAAATTACAATAAACATTTTCATGTTTAAAAAAAAAAAAAAAAAAATTTTTTTGTATACTCTAGTTCAAAAGTTAGGGATCAGTAAGATTTTTTTTTTATGTTTTTGAAAGAAGTCTCACCATGGCTGCATTTATTTGATCAAAATACAGAAAAAGCACTAATATTGTGAAATATGTTTACAAACTGTTGACGGAGATCGGAAATGATAGTGTAGACAAGGATCATTTTCATTTTAAAACGCCATTTAAAATGAAAATGATCCTCGCCTACACTATCATTTCCACAGCATTTCAGAAACGATCTCTGTCTACACTACACAGCCGAAAACGCATGTCACATGACCGTTAATGGACACTGGGCATGTGCGCACAAGTATAAACAGTTGCCTCTTGCTCATGTAGGTAGTTGCAATATTAAAAAATGCAGAGTTTAACTGCACAATGGCTGCTAAAAATGACAACAAAACCAGCAAAGATTGCAGTTCAGTCTCCGTGTTATTGTTTACACGGTTGTCAAGAATACAAAGAGCGAACATGGGCAGCCATGCCATCGTTTTCAAAAGTCTCTGTTTTGGTCCGTTTACACTGAAGCGCAACCCCGGCGTTTTCAAACTAAAACGGGCTCTGCAGCATTTTCGAAAGTCTCCGTTTAAACAACAGGCTTAACCGTAGCAAAAGTTATGCGTTTTAAAACGAAAATGCACTGGTGTAAACAGGGCCTAAATGTACTGTATAGACCTTATGCACCAGAGAAATGTGCGCGCAGCCATCTTTAGAATTTTGTCTTTGAACTTCCGTTTTTGCGGTAGCCCTGTATATGGCATCACTGTCAAAGAATAATTAGCTGGTGAAGTTGATTTACTTATTGTAGAGTTAACTAAAGTTATCATGAGCATTGTAATGTTTAAAGCAGATGTCTTAACAAATGTCAGTATACCAGGAAGATTTTAAAATGAGCAGTTCATTCATAAAAAAGTAAGATCGCTGTGGAAAACAAACCGGAAGTCAAAAGACAACGAGCGCAGCGCTGAAAAGGGGCGGGGCTACATAAGGTCTATAAGGCCACGTACACACTGCAGCTAAATTCGGTTGTCAGTTCACCTTTTAGTGCTTAATCGCGTTCTGTACACACACAGTTCAGAAAAATACAGGAGTGACATCCGCATTCTACAACCAAATTAACTCCCGAAAAATACAGGTAGTGACAACCGCATTTACAGAAATTCTTTGCAGTGTGTACATAACCGAACTGAACAACTAGTTGTTAAAGGGTCATGAAACCCTTCTGTTTTAGCCTGGTCGTTCACACCTCTGAGCTGGAAAAAGTCTGTAAAAATGGGCGTGTAAAGCTCTGGAAAAGTGGGAGTGTAGAGGGGGGGAAGAGGGGAGAGAACAACCAATGAAACACAGACCTACAACACACTCATTATACAGAATGATGAATATTAATATATAAGCACGGAGAAAAATGACAACAAACTCCCAAGCACAAGGGAGAAATGCAAAAGAATATTTAAAAGGGCTAATAATACTTTCATTACGTTTACGAGCGCTACAGTCTCATGATAAACAACACGTAGTTTAACACAGAAAGAATAAAGACATAGTTTAATTTTTGTCCATTCTCTAAGTCTTTTGTTCATCAGAATAATCGTGTCATCGCGTTTAGATACACCACTGTATCAGTGTCCAGTTTGCACATATAATTCATTTGAAGAAGACTTGATGAAATATGTGTGCATACACCGTGCTGGTTAATGTTTGGTGCAGGAGAATGTGAAATATGTCAATAAAAACTTTAAACACGGATACTTTATTCTCTATAATCCACGTGGCTAGTGTTGTTAAACTCATCGTGGAGCTCCGCGCTCATATGCGCGCTCCACGTGCATATCATAACAATTGTAGGCTATTTTTCATGCGTTCGTATTCAAACTTCAGTTCTGATCGCATCGCGGGCAAAATACAAACAACACTCAAGTGCTGCTGTGCTGAGGGAAACATACACACGGCTCGCGTGTCCGAACGCAGATCGAGGTGAAATGAACAGCACTTTTGTGACATTTAAATTCTCCACTGTAATAAGATCTCATGCGAACATATTTTCCATTTGTGCTGGTAGATTACAGAAAAACAATCCACATGCACCCAAACTTCTGCTCTGATCGCGTCGTAGGGAAACGCATTTTTGTGTTGTAGCACTGAGGTGCACGAGCACCAACGATATGTCTCTGAATGACAAGAGACAGAGGCAAGAGAAGTGATACTTCCTCATGCATAATACCGCAATTATAATCTTATGCATACTACAGCGCAGTGATTGGATTGAATGTGCTTTTTCTCATGAATGGCCAGTGGCCACGTACACACTGTAAGTTTCAGGAGTGACAACCGCATTAAAATGCGGGAGTGAATCCCCTAAATTATCGTTACATGTGTGTACGGAACACGACTCACTCTCGAAACTCCGATGATTGACAGCTTGGAAACCGTAGCGACGTTCTGGCGTCTCGTGTGTTTGGTATCCGTTATTGTCACCAAAGTAATATTACAGTGACAAAACACTCGTTATTTTCAGCATTTTAACTAGACAAAAGTCCCTTTAAGAGACTTTAAGTGTTATTCTATAGTCTTTAACTAAACAGTCGACGGAGGCGTCGTGTTGTGTTTATGCTTGTACAGCTAATACGCTTGTATGCGGTTGTCACTCCCGTATTTTACTGAACTGTGTGTGTACAGAACGGATTAAGCACTAAAAGGTGAACTGACAACCGAATTTAGCTGCAGTGTGTACGTGGCCAGAGTAATGATTCTCCTGCAGAAGCAACTGGTTCAGCAACTGACAAAGAGCCTGTATAAACACACAGGAAGCGGCAAAGTTATACTTAGTAGTAAACAAAATCTAAGATATGGGCCTTCTCAGACAATAGGCTACAACTCAAATCAGCACTTATGACTTTATATTTAATTCTCTTACTGCACATTCCCGGGATTGACTTATACAGTAAGTCCACAGTTCTATGACACAAAGGAAGGTCAGCCAACTTTACTGAAAGTTTTACCTTCGAATTTAACATGTAAGCAGAAACAGACTATTTCCTCATCTTCACAACCGCGCTGACTAACTGAATCCACTGGGAAGACCATCAGAGTCAGGAAAATAAACATCCAGAGAGCTGAACTTTCAAATATCAGAAGACATCATGACTTTCCGGGCTTTTTGCTTCATTTCTCTTTGTTTCTTTGATGTATTGTACTGGCAGTTGAAATTAAGAACACACTTTTAGCCTTTTCACAGATACATTTGTTAAATCAGTGTCATTTAAGGCCTAGGCTATCTTGTTCCATGTCAGATTTGTAGATGTAGTAAGTGAAGTGACCCAATCAATTATAGGATTGCACTGATCTGTTTAGTATAAAGTGACTCTAAAGAAGAAATGAGGACATTCAATGGCATTTAACGGGACGTTTCAGCCTTTTTCTCCAAAAGTCCATTGGGAGTAACTTGTTGAAGAATGTAATGAATTTCCTTTCCCTCTGCGTTGTTAACCTACCTCCATATCCCTGAAGGCTTGTGACAGGGAGCAGGTGAGAGACCTATAAATCACAGCTCCATAAATCCTCTGCCCTCTCTGCTTGCACGTTTTCCACTGATAACTTCTTACAATGCGCCACTGAATATGACACACACGTATAAGTTCAATCATTTAAGCCCAGCAAGCCGCTCCACTGAAATTCATATGTGCTGTCAGCAAGCCTAAAACAACAATGGGTTAACCCTAATATGGGATGGACTTCAAGAAATGTTGAATAATAAGACAGGGTAATATTTTGCATCAGGTCTAGCTTGTCACATTGGATTGATTAACTATATTTGCTTTAGGTTTTTGGAACGTGCACCAGGGGTCCCATTACTCTTCGGTTACACGGTTGACATAGTAGAGGTAGCGTCACTGGGAATTCATAAAAATGGAGACTAGAAAATGAGGATTGCAGCACCAACATCAAAGGCTATAGTTTTTGTGCGTCTTTGTTTTTAAATATGAGTTGCACAGTTAGCATGTGGTTTTGTTATAAGGCTATAACTTAACTTCAGCGTCAAAACAATTAACCATACTTTAAAACTACTTTTGTTCACTTGCACAAAAGAAACATTTTTTTTTGGCATAAAATATATCCTTGGTCATCATATACTGTATACATAATAGCCAACATGTCTGGTGGCAAAATAGTAACGATGAAAGTGCTTCCATTTTCCATACCATCAACCAAAACATTCCGTTATAATTCAAGACATCTGTTGGTCATCAAGAGTATGATATTTACACCTACATGATAATTACTGGAACATAACACACTTCTGAATGCGGTATCTGAATAATTGCCACACAAATCATGCATCTTCCAGTCCTGTGATCGTGTTACACGCACCAAATTGCTCTCAGAGCTTCTACTCTGAGGGAAATGCAGTTTGTGAGCATTTAATTATAGTCAAGATTATTGTATACCTGGAACAAGTAAGTTTCAAGGAATGTGGGAAACAAAAGGAGCAAATTCCTGCCATCTCAGTGATTTATAGCTGGGATTTAAAAAAAATGAAAATGAACATTTTTTAAGCATAATATTTTTGGCAACAGGTGAACGTGTATCATATAGCGATAATGAAGTAGAAAAGTTTTGAAGGATCATATAAACTTGAGCTGTTCACCCTAAGTCTGACACACATGTGACCTGTGACCGTGAGGTCACGGTGTCCAGTCCTCCATGGATTTTATCACAGAGCCCTCAGGGTAAAAACACTTCCCTGTAATTGGAGTAAGGAAGTCTTTGGGAAAATCACAGGTCAAAGTATTGTGTGTGGCACAAACCTGTATTTGGAAGTCGTAAAATTCTTGGCAACGCAAGCTGATGTTGTTAGATTTCATCACAGAACTAGTATTAGAAGATAAAATGAAAAAAATCTGGCATGCAAAAAAAAAAAAAAAGGGTGGGGGGTGGGGGAGAGAGAGAATTACAATAAGTTTAAGGCTATGTTCAGACTTGCAGCAAAAATCTGATTGTTTTCCAATTCCAATCGCTGACATACCAATCAGATTTTTAAAGATGCGTCTCAGTCTGGATGCTTTGGCTGCTCAAATTGTCTTTTGCGTCACTCTTATCACGACACACAATGACAACCTCAAAACCGGTGACGGAAATGCTGGAAATATTCATACAGCCTACAGAGCACGGAAACATCCCGATATATATACCAGTCAGAGTTTTTCTTGTGCAACTGAAGAGTTCTGCACCGCAATTTGACAGGGCACTTATTTAGAGAGCCTCAATTTTTCCTGCATCCATTTTGAAAGCCTTACACACACATGGGTATGCCTACATCATTACCAAAGCAACCCATGCAGATAGGTTGATTATGTCCGAACACATAAATCTTATTTTATCACTTAAAGCTGCAGTCTGTAACTTGTTTGGGATAAAAATGATCCAGAATCAATTATTGAGCAAGTACATAACAGACAGTGTTACTATCCCCTTACCTTAGCCCGATTCACAACGGTAAGCTTGTAATAATGTTTTTTAATATGAGTGGTACTGATAGTTTTCCGCGGGAAATACGAGTTTGCCTTTGCGTCATTATGTCACGTCTGTTACTGTATACAGAAAAGAAGGAGTCCCGGACGCTGCAGGTGGCGGATCATTTGAAGACTCTTTTACAGCAGCTGTAATAATTAAGCTTGTCATTTTGATGGTGGATTGTAATCAAGAACAGAATCACCAGTAGTAAAAAAGACTTCGGACTGTGGAGTGGCTAACAGCAAAAAAGGGAATGCGACCATGCCCGTGTGAAAACAAGAATAAAAATTCGTCAGGGCTTTTGAAAGGTGGCAAGATCACAGAGATTGCTTTTTTTCTGCTGGACAGGTAAGACATTTTAATGGTTTATTGGGTAGATAATGCTAATTAGATAACGCTAATACATACTAAATACACGTAGTCACACAATGTTGATGTTGTTAACATTAACAATTTGAGAACAAAGTATAACAATGATAATAATTTGCACGATTTGATGAGATATGAGCTAACTTTGCGATCGTTAGATTTAATCACCTTTAGAATTATTGTAGAAGTCTTGTTTTTTTTCTCAGTTGGTCAGAACAAAAGTGGCAGACATGTTACTTACTTGTTCAGATGACATTTTCTGGTGAAACTTATTATTTTGATCCTACTTCCAAGACGTAGAATCTGTGATTCTGAAGTGCAGTATCCACACCGATGCGGTGACTGACAGCCTACTCCTCAAAACATTAGATTCATCCGCGCTGAGGAGCCGTGCCGATGCACAACCCACGTAAAATAATAATTCTGCAACTAACTGCAATTGCAGGTTTCAAATGGAGATGGCGACAAAGAGGCAAAACTTATGGACTGCAGCTTTAAGTTGCAATAATTAGTGCGGACAGTCTGCCTAAAAAGATCTCATTTGAGAAAAATCCAATTTGCCTGTAGCCTGAACATAGTTTCTTACACCTTTGTGGAGTATTTTGCTGTTGGCTAGACAATCTATGATCTATGATCATTTGTTTTACCGAGAATGTATGTAGGCTATAAACCGATTAGCCAAAACATTATGACCACCTGCCTTATATGCTGTTGGTCCTCCACTTGCTGCCTAAACAGTGCTGACCCGTTGAGGCATGGACTCTACAAGACCCCTGAAGATTTCCTGTGGTATCTGGCACCAAGACGTTAGCAGCAGATCCTTCAAGTCCCGTTTAGGTTGTGAGGTGGAGCCAAACTTGAACTTGCTGTTCTAGCACATCCCACAGATGCTCATTTAGATTGAGATCTGGGGAATTTGGAGGCCAGAGCTACACCTTGAACTCTTCATCATGTTCCTCAAACCATTCCTGAACAATGTGTGCAGTGTGGCAGGGTGCTTTATACTTTTGAAAGAGGCCACTTCCACAAAGGAACACCATTGTCATGAAGGGGTAAACCTGATCTCCAATAATGTGTAAGTAGGAGGCACATTTAAAATTTACATCCATATGAATGACCGGACCAAGGGTTTCCAGTAGAACATTGTCCACAGCATCAAACTCCCTCCACCGGCTTGTCATCATCCCACGGTGCATCCTGGTGCCATCACTTCCCCAGTTAAACTGCGCACATGTACACGGCTGTCCACGTGATGTAAAAAAAACAACAGGACTCATCGGACCAGACAACCTTCTTCCACTGCTCCAAGGTCCAATTCCGATGCTTGCCTGCCCATTGTAGGTGCTTTCGATGAACAGGGGTCATCATAGGCTCTCCATATGCAGCAGAGTGTGATGCACTGTGTGTTGTGACACATTTCTTCCATAATCATCATTTCACAAGTTCACACTTACAAATAAGTCAGATAAGTTAATGGTATGCGTATTAGGCGTGCTGTCCGAGGAGAGGTCTTTGAGCTCGGTATTTGGTATATAAACCCAGAGTAATCCCCCCGTATTCTGGTTAGGAAGGTAACCAGGCGAGTGTGAGGAGAGATGCTGAAAAACTGTTGAGGAACATAGGTGAGTTGACTGCGTATTTATGTAGTCCTCCACTTATGCTGATTGGGTAGACATGTTGATTACTGATTGCTGTCTGCTGGTTGGAATGACGTGATGATTGGATAGATCTTTTGAAAGTGCCTCTCCCCTAACTTTGTTAATAAAACAGCATTAAAATTTTGTGTGACTTGCGCCACAGTAGACCTTCTGTTGGCTCGGACCAGATGGGATAGCCTATATATATACACGAAAACATGTCCGACTCAGAATTCACCACAAAATCAAAAGAAATCAAAAGTCAGAGATATTTCAATATAAACCAATTCTTCCAAAAATAAAAAATAAAATAAAATATGTGGACTATGTTATTAACTTAAACTTTGTAGCTCTGTAATCTTACTGTATGTCAACAATTGCCTCTTTTGTATCTATATTTATGTCCATTTTAGGAGCTACATCAGAGACAATGTAGATGCTTGAATAAAACCCATTTTCCTCTGGGATCCACAGTATGTCTTGGCTACTGCAGTGCTTATTGTCTGTAATTTGTGCTCTATAATCAGTTTCCAAGCATTTAGTCTTTTATTTACCTGGGCACAGCCCATGTGGAAGTGACACACACTGTTAAATGTGTGGCCTGATCCTAGAGGCGCAGCTATAAAACAATGGTTAGCTTTAATTGCAATGCACGGGTGGGCCTTCATTATACTTTCACAAATGCACAAGCTGAATTACAGAGAGATTTGAAAGAGCAAGCGAGCACATGGTTAACTGTTTGCAAATCTCATGCTGTCTGTATACTAAAAACACAGCCTAAATCTGAACCTTCTGTAGCATTCCCAACTGCTCTCGAACATATTTTTGTGTGGCTCTAAACTCCAGTCCACACTGAGTGTGACTTGTTGACGCTGCTGTTTTGGGATCTTTTATTCTGTGTTTTGCTGTTGTAGGAATTTGGAAGGAAGTATCTGATCAAAGTGTTATTATATGAATATATAAAACCTAGTATTATATGAAAACCTAGATGGGTGGAAACTGTTAGGGAGGACTGACTGCCTATTAATGCTCATAATTAAATGTTCAACAAGCACATGTAGGTGTGGTATATCCTATCTTTTAACACGCATAATCTTTGCTCCTTCTATCATGACCATCCAACACGTTTACACTCCATGGGATTTTTCAACTTATGCCCCTAAGTTGTGGAATTTACCTCTAGTTGAGATCTGTGAGGTAATTAATATCTTTAAGGGTGTATTGACTTGGCAGGTTTGGTTCGATTAAAACAAACTCTGGTGTGATTGGTCTTTTAATGCTGTTAATTTGAATGAGTGTTGAATAAGCAGAACGAGACCCAAATTTTCGCTTCCAAACGAACTCTAGTGCAGTTTGAATGAGGGTGTGCTCACATTTGGCAGGTTTGGTTTGATTAAAACGAACCCTGGTGCGATTGCTCTGTTAGTGCGGTTCATTTGAATAATGAACGCTGCCATTCGAACACTGGTACGCACCAAACAAGTGGATCAAGACCCCTGAAAAGGTGGGTCTCGGTCCACTGTCAAATGAACTCTTTTGCAGTTCGACAAAATTTTCGCTTCCAAACGAACTCTAGTTCAGTTTGACTGAGGGTGTGTTCACACTTGGCAGGTTTGGTTTGATTAAAACGAACCCTGGTGCGATTGCACTGTTAGTGCGGTTCATTTGAATACACAGGGGATCTTTGTTTGTGTGTGTGACGGAGGGATTCCTGTCGTTGTTTTGACTCCTTTACACATTTTATAAACTCTTCACGAGTTCTCAGCTCCATCATACAGCGAGTGCATTTAGCCCAGCACACTTTAGGTTCAGTGTTAAAAATGCCAGTGTGAACACTTAGTGAACCAAGACTAAATGTATCATTTTCTTTTTTGGTCCAGACCAAAAGAACCAAGAGAACCAAACTACAAGTGTGAACACACTGTGAAATATGAATGCAACTTGGACCAATGACATCTAAATGAACCTAAAACAGGATATGATGTCACAAGATGCAACCCTAAAAAGGACAGAATGCTGAAGAGTACCTGGTTCTTCTCGTTCACAGTTGTGTCAGAAATACCGTCTCCTCACAGCAGATCTTTATGAAAATCCTGCCACTGTTTTGATTCCTTTACACATATTCATGAGTTCTCAGCTGGTCAAAATACCACCATATGTGCACATCACAAAATATATACGTCATAAAATCTGTTTTACATATTTAGGTTCAGTGTTAAAAATGATGAATGCTAATGTTAAAAGTGTGAACACTAAGAATTTATGTATCATTAGATTTTTGGTCCATGAACAAAAAAACCAAGAGAATCGAACCACAAGTGTGATCACACCCTTAGTCTTACCTAAAAAAATATTTTTTTTTTGAGGTTGGCTTTTAGTTGATTTAGAGTACATTTAGTACATATATGCACTGTACATTTAGTACAGTGCATATTTTTAATATTTATGCAGGTTTGTGTGTTTTAATTGTTTGTATTGCAAAGGCTGTTTTTTTCTATGTAAAGCTCTTTGAACAGCTTCTTTTAAAGATTATTATTATCTACAGCACATACTTTTGGCCATATAGCATATATGCATTCTGATGTACAGGTTGTGTGTGTGTGTGCAATAAACTGAAATAAAGCAGAACCCCAGAAAGGAGAATCTGCACAGTTTTCCACTGTAAGCTTATCTATATTTTCTAGGAAGTCCTGAGGAAGTACATTCATTTGGTTTCACTTGTCTAAGGAGGGAAAAAAAGCTCATTGGCATTATTTTACACTAATGATCTGTTTTGTATTTTCACTTTTACGTTTCTCCTTGTGTTGTTGCTGTGGTGATTTTGTGGTGTGGCAACCCCACATACACAGGATACAGTTTCCATACACACTTCTGCATATTAAAATTCTTGGAAATAATTCTGTGTAAAATTACTTTTCAGGGTGATGGATGATTCATAAGGGGGTGAAAAGGAACTCAGTGTTCGTGACATACTGTAGTTTATGGTGATTTTACACCATAACCATTTTATACCATTTTATTCTGATAAATAAAAAATGATGGATTGTCTGGCTAGATTAAATAAATGTTGAGATATTTCACTAATATTCGAGTCATTATAATATAGAGGAACAGATTCAATGCAAATCTCAAATCCTTTACACATAGTTTAAGAAGAGGTGCCAGTATTTTTAGCTTTTATAAAATGTAAAATATGCAGAGAGATTGGTGAAAAGAGACTTCTTAAAAAAAAAAATCTTACAGAGCTCAAAGTTTTGAACAGTAGTGTCAACAACAGTTTAATTTGTGTCTATTTATATTTCTCTTCAGCAAATGTATGAGAAGCATCAGAAAAGTGACAGATCTTTTTTGGCCCTCCATGACCCCTCTTTTGGACCTCAGAGATACCCCCTTATTTGGAACAGTGGAACCCAAAATGTAGAGGTGAGCACACTATTAGGTAGCCATGTGCTTCTAGTGCTGTCTCTTTTGCATTTATTTTGTGGCGTGTAAGAGCCTTTGCTCTCACATTGTCTGAATAAGCATCACTGTTCAATATCTCAGCAGTGCACTGAGGCTATTGCTCCAGCAGTAGCCGGTTATTTTCTGATTCAAATAGCAGAACTGAGAATCTTATGTGATAGCGATTACAGTACAGCAGGCACTCGTCCCCATCTGTGGTTTAGTGTATCAACCGATGCTGGGTTGTGCGGTGACTGGCTGTGGAGGAGACCAGAGGCAGCAGCCAGATGAATAGCCCACAGCGGTTAAGGACTGGGGGAAACAGAGGGAATGGTAGGGTGCAGGGGATGATGGTGGAGGGAGACCCCCTAATTACACTGTAAACACAGCTGTTGATGTAACTGTAAGTGTAGGGCAGCGATCATTTTCCACATATGCCTGGTCGTCTAGCACAGCTGGTTGCTCTCAAAAATGTTTTGGTCAAGTGTTTTGGTGTGACGCAGTTTGATCGTTACACCATAGACTAAAAGTTCTATGAATCCTTACCAATTACGGGCATACTTGAGGTTTTTGGTGGTACTTAACTTAAAGTGCAATCAATAACTGGTGTAACTGGCAGGTTGTTTGTAGCTTGTAGATTTTAGTCAGGGTTGACGCCATATTGCCACATGCACTGTATAAAGTTCCTAAAGCGCATCTAATGAAGGTTTTTGTCTACTGAAAGTTTTTAGAAAGATGTTTCGTCAGCTGAACAATTGGCATGTTGTTAAACAACAGTAGAAAAATATTTGTATGAATATTAATAATACTACCCTGACTAATGTCTATAGCACATGGTTTTATACTAAACTACTGGTATCCATTGTGATTAAATGTCAAAGACTATAGAATAACACAAGACGCTTCACTCGTATTAGCTATTATGAATGGGAGAAAGTGCAACGCGCAATATGGCGGAATAAGTCCCGCCTTCTAAATAAGAGCCAATCGCCGATTGGTAAAGTCATCGCGCCACTGCAGCGGCCGTTAGAAGCTCCAGTTCCTATAGAAACAATTAGACGCGCGCCTCCGAAATGAGACACAAGAGACGCGCATTTAGGATTGCACATGCGCATGAGCTTGATCCAGCCTGGAAAATACTGTTTTCTTGTGATGATGATTTGAGCGTTTAGAAACAAAATGTATGAGAGAGTTGTCAGATTTCATTGGTCATTTCAAATATGAAATTTAATCGAAAGCTTGGCAAACAGCTTTGGAGAATTTGATGTTTCCCAATTCAAAGAGATAGGAGCTGCACTTGCATGCACAAGAGGCGTTTCAAAGATGGCCGCCGAGTGAAATGACTTGTCTTAAAGGGACTTTGATATATGTTTAACCTAAACTATTTCCTAGTACTTAAATATAAAATATAAACCACATTAAAGGCATCCTAACTTACATATATAAAATGAAAATTATATAATTTATAATCATTTAAATGATCCATTTTATTATTGTTATACTAAACTACAAACAGTCATGTGAAAAATTTAGGACAATCCTTATGAATTCCATGGTTTTCCATATCAGGAAATAATAAAAATCTGGTCCTTGGTAGGTCTTAAAATTTGGAAAATAAAACCTTAGATGAACAACAGCACATGACATATCACACCGTATCATTATTTATTTAACAAAAATAAATCCAAGATGGAAAAGCCATGGGGGACAAACTAAGCACACCCTATGATTTAATTGCTTATAGATCTACTTTTAGCAGCAATAACCTGAAGTAATAATTTTCTGTATGACTTTATCAGTCTCTTACATCGTTCTGGAGGAATTTTGGCCTGCTCTTCTTTACAACATTGCTCCAGTTTATTAAGGGTTTGTGAGCATTTGTCTGTGCACAGCTCTCGCTGCAGCTTTCAGTCAGGATGAGGTCTGGACTTGACTAGGCCATTGCAACACCTTTATTCTTTTCTTTTTCAGCCATTCTGTTGTAGATTTGCTGGTGATCTTCAGATCATTGTCCAGTTGCATTTCCCAATTTTGGCCACATTTAACTCTAGAATACTTTGGTATACAGAGTTCATGGTCGACTCAAAGACTGTGAGATGCCAAGGACCTGTGGCTACAAAACAAGCCCCAAATCATCACCCCTCCACCAGCATGCTTGACTTTTGGTATGAGGTGTTTGTTCTGATATGCTGTTTTTAGATTTCACCAAACTTGGTGCTGTGCATTATGGCCAAACATCTCCACTTTGGTCTTGTCTGTTCAAAGGACTTTGCTCCAGAAGTCTTGTGGTTCCTTCAGATGCAACTTTGCAAACCTAAGCCGTGCTGCCATGTTTTTTTTTTAGAGAGAAAAGGCTTTCTCCTGGAAACCCTTCCAAACATGCCATACGTGTCCTGTCTTTTACTAATTGTACTGTCTTGAACTTTATCATTTAACATGTTAACTGAGGATTGTAGAGTCTGAGGTGTAGTTCTTGGGTTGTCTGCAATTTCTCTGAGCATTACACAGTCTGATCTTGGGTTGAATTTGCTTGGACGTCCACTCCTGGGAAGATTGGCAGCTGTCTTGAATGTCTTCCACGTGTGAATAATTTTCCTCCCTGTAGAATGATGGACTTCAAATTGTTGGGAAATGGCTGTATAATCCTTCCCAAATTGATGGCAGCAACAATTGCTTCTCTCATTGCTGATGTCTTTCCTCCTTGGCATTATGTTAACACACACCTGAATGCTCCAGACCAGCAAACTGCTAGAACTAAAGTTTTTATAGAGGTGCTCACAGTTGCTGATGATCAATTAATCAAAGGCATTTGATTAGCAGTGCCTGACTGTTACTTACCCTCTTAATTCTTATGTTAACAGTAAGGGCCCTATCACACACCCGGCACAATGTGGTGCCAGGGCCGACGCAAGTGTTTTTTGCTAGTTTCAGCCCGACGCAGTTATCATTTTCATGTCCTGTGTCTTGTTGTTTAAATAGCAAGTGCATTTGTGCCCATTTGTGCGCCCCTGGGCGTGATGGTCTGAAAACGAGGTGTGTTCAGGTGCATTGTTGGCGTGTTGCTATTTTGAGGCAACTAAAAATAGACTGCGCCATTGACCACCTGAAACCTGGTCTAAAGTCAATGGCGCAATATTTGTTTTGTTATTTAAAGAGCGCGTTAGTAATATGTGCCTATATGCAGGTGCACAATGCGTGTACACTCTGCTTATTACACACACAAACATGCCAAATAAAAGGATTACAATGTAAAAGATTATTATTGTGTGCATAAAGATAAAAATGCTTTGGTGGAATCCGGCTTTTCCCATAGATGGTCTACTCGCGCTTTAACTTCACACACGAGCAGGTCCATTTCCTCCCTAGAGAAGCGTTCAGTTTTTCCGCTTGCAAATTCCGCAACATGTTCTCCAACCAATATGCCTATATAGGTCGTTTGTCACTTCCCTGAAATACGACCCATAGGAGCGTTTGCTAAAGTTGCACCCCTATCGACAGCAGGACACTTTCATTTTAATGCATTGATCCCTTTTATCTGCTTCATATTTTGGTTTTGTGTAGCTCAATTGGCAGAGCTTTGCAATATATAACAATATGCAATCATGTAATCATGCGATCGTGGGTTCGATCCCAGGGAACGTATGTGCTCATAAAGTGTATATGCACTATAAATCACTAAGGGTAGGTTTAGGGGTGGGGTGGTTGTAGTCGTTAATAAAAAAAAAAAAAAAAATGAGGTTTGACAAATGGTGTAAAAAGTCTACACATTGCATTTAAATGAACACGCATTTTGATTGGTAATGACAGACGTAACACGACACTGTCATTATTTTATGCCAACTAGAGGGCGCATGACTTTAAAACGTAAATATAGGTCATAATAATGTGCTTGAAAAACGTTTTTTGGAGGACGTTTTTTGTAGGACAGTCTGAAATTCCGCCATGTAAATAGCGAATCCGCAATGGCGCGAGTGCAACTGGCTTTTAAAGGGAATGGGAGATGAGACCCTGATTGGTTTATTGCATGTCATGCCCAAAACACACCCATTATTCATTAAGAGAATAGGGACAACACTTTTAGACACATCCTAAGTGCATCTGCGCCATAGGACCCTAAGGGTGTCCTTAGTTTGTCACACATGGATTTGTCCCTTTTAATGATACGGTGTGATATGTCATGTGTTGTTGTTCATCTGAGGTTTTATTTTCCAAATTTTAGGACCTGACAAGGACCAGATGATTTTTTATTATGTCCTGATATGGAAAAACATGGAATTCAATTCAATAGGGTGTCCTAACTTTTTCACATAACTATATATATTCATTTATGTATGAATACATGGTAATATTTACCATTATTATTAGTAGCATTATTAGTATTATTACGCATTTATGCATATAAATTTAATAATTATGTATAATATAATTTTATTTAGATTTAATTTTAATTTAAATTGAGTATATTTGTACTTGCATTTTAAAGTTATATACTATTTTATATTTATTTATTTATTACATGTTATACATGTAATTTTATTCTATTTGCATAAGAATATTTTAATTGACATGATAAATTTCAGTAGTGCTGCTGGAGGTAGTGATCTTTTGGATCAAGGTATTTATTTTTTAATTGAAAAGCCATGTAATTGTATACTTTTATTGGGAAAATAAAAGAGCTCAGCAAGTATAATTTTGCTCTTTAAGAAACATGTGTTTCTGTTTAATGATTACAGTGTTTAACTGTGAGCTGCCACCACACAGCATCTCTCGCTCACCAGAGCTCCCTGACTAAGTTTAACAGGCTGAGCCTTTCCTTATTGACACTTCAGTGACCCTCTGCCACACTGCTGCTACCCAGCCTGAGGCAGAGCTCTTTTTTTTTTTTTATTGGTGAAAAGCCTGTCGAATTATTCTGACAGATGAGCACAAAAGACTGACTATGGATTCATGCTGAAGTGGATGTAACGCTGGTACAAAGACAGTCAGGATTTCCTAAATGCATTTTAAACTTCATTTATTTATCTAATAAGTCTAGATCTACTAGCACTTCATGCCTGAACATGCATGACTGAACTGGGAGGTGGTAAATTAGACGGGTCTGGGGTCTGTCTGGTGCCTGAGGTCAAACCAGGGCACCGTTACAGGTGGTTGTGGCGGAACAGAGAGCATTACTGAAATGCTTCACATCTCCGCCTTATACTGTCTGCACAATCTGTGAGTGACAGCAGAAAAGCTCTGCTTACGGCCTGCTGCGCTGCCCTTTCCTCTGTCTGTGTCTTTTTCTTTCACACATACGGTTACAGGCGTTATAGTTCACTCCTCTGTGTGGGTATATTCATTTTCATCCTTTTTAATGCAGTTTACCATTGTCTACAAAACCACAGATGTTTGGTTTACATTCCTCTATTGAAGAACAGCAGGCTGCTTTGCTATTTTCTCTCGCTTTTTTCGCCCCAAAGCCATCCCACTTTTGGAAAGTGTAACAAATAGTTTTTCACAGCTGTAGGGCTTCAAAGGAGTGGAAAAGATAGATCTTTCAGAGATAAACCAGTGAGAAACATTCTTTAAACATTCATCTGAGATCTGTTTTAAAATAGAGGCCATTAACATTTTTTAAAATAGCACACAGTTGGCTGACATTTACGGCAAATGAGAACTATTTTTGATTTGTCTATGCAAATCCTCTAATCTGCATAAACATTACAGATAAGACAAAAAAGGGGGGGGGGGGGGGGGGGGTAAAATAGGTTTAAAAAAATAAATAAATAAAAACGCCACTTTTCCACATAGTCTTTCTTAAAACTTAGAGAGCAAATGGAAGAATCTAATTTCTTGTTAATATTTCATACATAATATTTTAGTTTAAGAAAATAGTGTTTTTTGTTTTTCGTAGCAATATTGTAATATATATTTTCATGACTATTTTTTTCCAAAAATTCTCATTGTTTAATGTTAAGTTGTTTTTTGTAATACCCATGATTCTCAGTAGCATTCCTTATTAGTGTAATTCAATATTTTACTAATTTTTAATCAGCACAAATTACAGTACAACAATACCAACATGACATATAAATAGTTTACCATTTAAATGTTTTACAGTAATGAGAAAGTGCTTAATTTTCATGAAAATATTGTTATTGAAAAAAAAAATCTTAATGGTCACTGAAATATAATTAAATTATATTATAAAACGGTTGGTTCCTGTCCTTGATTCAGATTGGTCAATAGCTGTGTTTTATTCACGATAAAACACGGCTATGACCGCTTCACCCAACGGTTCTGTGTATCACTACACAACACCCTTAGCAACCAGTCTTAGCAACATATTTGTTCTGAATTGATATTGTTCATTGAAGTTTAGAAGAGTATTGTGAGAAAGAGATCGAGTGAGCGAGTTTATTACCTGCCTTCAGATTTAGCATTTTCCTTCAGGTCAGTCCTATGTTCATAATAAAACATATGTTTAAATGTCTGCTGCGATATCTTGTCCTTTTAACAGTTAAGGGGTTTTCCCGTGACTGACAGCGCTAGTCAAAGCATTTGTCATTTGCGTCTTGTTCCGTGTTCACAGCAATTCAGTCTTTTCAATATAAAAGTTTTTGCTATTGACTGACACACTCATAAAGACAGTCTTTGCCACCATCTAATGGCGTAATAATGTAACTTCTGTTGCTGTTCACGGTAAGGGACTATTTTTTCCGGTGGAAGGAAGGCTTTTAGTCAAAGTTTACTTCATGAAAGTTGCATTGATACGTATTTTTGGCTTTAATATTTGTATTGTGTGGTAACCATTTTATAAAAGCAATAAGGTACTCGAGGCTAGTGCTGTATCATGAATAAGTCACGGCTGAAGGGCATTGTTAGGCACGACGCGAAGCGGAATCTCGTACCTTATTGCTTACTTAAAAACATAAATAAAATACACTAAATACTGAATGAAAATATAATTTCTTATTTTTCTTTCTTTTAACTTTTGGGTGAAATATCACCTGGTAATGATCTTGACAGATTTTGTGAGATTCACTCATGTAATCTAACCGAACTTTAATAAAACTAAGAATTATTACTAGAACAAACTGCACAAAGGAGTTAAACTTTCTGAAGTGGGCTCTCATAAGTACAAAAGCTGCTCTCTTCACCTAAGGTAACCACAATAAAGATCAGATGTGGGACATCAGCCATTCTATCAAGAGGCCATATGGTTTCAATCACTGCTGTTCACCAATGTATGTCACTGAGATTTCATAATCACCCAGTATTCACACACGTGGTCCTGTTGGTTTTTTAAGCATAGTTTGCTGTGATTCTGTCATCAGTGCACTGGAGGGAGGGTTTCTAGAGGGGAGGGAGATGTTGAGAGAGTGTGTGTGTGTGTACTGGGGACGTTGGAGTGCGTCAGAGCGCACTGGCTCCCCTCAATCCAAACTCACTGCATCTCCTTTCCAAGAAAACTCCTCCAGTTTTCCGGATTGCTTTGTTTGGATGTACCGACAAATATTACAAACCATTCAAAAGAAGGATAGAGGGAGTTTAGGTTGTTTTATCAGCGCGAAAGGAGGGAAAGCGCCGTTACGCGTCGATTTGAGAGATTTATCCGACACTTCTGGAAGCAGCGCTCAAGACGCGCGTAATGGATCGATAGTACGAACTTCTGGGAGTGTAAAGAAGCTCCTCTAGACACCGCGAAAACGCTATTTTTGGTGGAATAAAAGTTAATTAGAGAGAATTCGTTAGTTATATAGTGTTAGACATTGTTACAGACCGACGTGCGCTGTGATGGATGGAGCAGTTCTTTTGATATCGATGCTGGTGTTGGTTTTTTCTGGAGATGTTTGGAGCGCGTCGTATCCTCAGCGGTATAACCTGTACGCAGGGACCCAGACTCAGACTCAGCCTTTAAACGGGGCGAGGGCAGCAAGCAGACACAGGTAATGACACTTTCATTTCATCCACTAATATGATGAAAGAAATGATGAAAGAAACAAATAGTGAAAAAGTATGTCTGTATATATATATATATATATATATATATATATATATATATATATATATGCTGTATATTGCCATAGTGTTACATTATGATGATACCATCATACCATCAAGATCATCATCTTTTAGCAAATCTAGCAAAATCAGTTTTTTTTTGTTAAATTAGACATGACATTTTCAGACTAATCAAACTTTGCATTACTCTGAGGGACAGTTGATAGACAGACAGACAGACAAATAGACAGACTAAAAGTTTTATAAGTCCCATTAGGGCAGTTACAGATGTTATGCATTTTTCTGTAATCCATTTATTGAGGGAAACATAACCTGAGGGGACTTTAAAAAGCAAATGTGCTTTTAAATGTGTGGCACAGATGACTACATGAAAGGAAAAGCCTCTCTTTATCCTACAGTGAATCGACAGGAGGTGCATTGCTGTCCATCCAAACAGCTAATTATCACTTACCCAATGCAAGGCTCTGCTTAAAAAGAACTTTTGTGGCACCCCTGTGATTTCCAAAGCTTTTCAGAATATGGTTATACTTGTCGCCACCTCAATAATTACACTAAAAGCACCTTCCTTTATCTGTCAATCAGGTGGTTTTACAATGCAATGCTCACTCTCAGCCACACACACCCACTCTGACATTGTTGTTTTGTCTGTTATTGTTGGGGTGTGAACGGGAGAGGTTGTCCCAGCTCTGACGTGCAGACTGGGGCTTCCCCCTTCATCTGACGCAATGCTTTTTTAAGGGTGGACGGACACGCAGGCCAGATGGTGATGGTCAGAGCTTAGAGTCATGAATTGTGGCATTATATCTGTGTAATGAAGTAGTAAATAAAGATCAGTCATAGAAATTATTAGTATACAGCTATTTTAGCCCGTTTGGACTTATGAATAGCTCTCAAATATAATGCATTCCCCTTCACGGTCAGTGTAGTGAGGTAGTGAAGGGTGATGTCTATGATGTGAGAACCCTCAGTGCCAGCGGTATGAAGTATGTAGTGAAGTATGTACTGCCTGCTTGAGAAATCTGAGACGAGTTACTGGGGATTAGAAGCCTGTTTGAACTTTTAGTTACAACAGATGTAAAAAATATTCATTTTGTGTATTTATTTTATGGAAAAGTGAAAAAGTGACTGAAATCAAGGGAAGAAGTTGTTCTTTTTCTCTTAATGTGGAGAACTCATCTTCTCTCTTGTGGCTTTTTCTCCTTTAGTCTTCTAAATGAACTGATTGATAGATTTTGACTCGTGTTGCTTGCATCAAATGTGTATTTCCAGGGAAAACCGCAACCCCTAATCAAATTTATTAAGGAATGTGTGCCTCAAATTTAGCAGCAATTTTATGCTAAAAGATTCTGAAAGATGAACTTTGCAAGAACTGGATCTGCAGCTGCCAAATATGTGAACACCTAAATCACCTCTTTACTCTAAATTGTAGGCATTTGGTAAGGAATGCTGCCAGGATTTTGCGTGTTGGAATACATGTCCTAACATAAGAGGATACATCGTCTTTGAAAATCTAGCAAAATATGTGGAATTAGTGATTGTCATATGAAAAGGAAATTCTGGTTCATATTCAGAAAATAGGGTACTGATATGCTCCAGTAAGTTTAATGTGTCAAATCTAATTGAAACTATGGATTAGCTCACCTTTTCAGTAAAGTTTTGGTCTGGATCTGGGCTTTGAGGGATCTGGTCTTGGTCTGGATCTTGGAGGGTGCGGTCTTGACTCCAACTACGGTCTTCAAGTGATCTTGTATAGTTATTTTTATCCATTGTGGATTTTATCATCCCTGATTTATGTGTACATCATTCTTTTGGGCATGCCATTAGCTGTTTAGCATGCTAGCTAAGCTAAAACGGCCACTGGATACTTACAATTATCTTATAATGTGTTAACTTTTCTGCTTATTTCTGAAGTTGTAGTTTCACAGAAATCAGTTTCAAAAACATGTCATATTTTGAAATGAAACTCACTCACAGAATCCAACTTTGTTCAGACTTGAACTTTGCACTGCATCTAAAAAGGGAATGGTTGAAGCTAATCAGCTTTGAAAGTAATCTCATTTTCGACTCATATTTTGCATACTAACATTTAAGTAGCATATACTTTCATCAAATCTCACATTTTACGTCCAGTTCTCTTTTTTAAGTGTGAGAATGTTGCCTTGCAGTGCTGAATGTACTCTATGGTGTACAGTATTGTGAGACATGAACTTTGAACTTGTTCTACCAACCTGTGAGCTTATTGAATTACACACCTTTTTATTATATATACAACTATTTCTTGAGTAAGAAGAAGTAATGTGTTTGTAGCAGAGACATAAAATGGTTTGGGTTGTGCTGTGTTGTCACAGCGTTTTGGAAATGAGCTATGCTAATTTGCACATATACAGCCATAAAATTGGGCCCTTTTCTGCCAAACCAGAAGTCAAAAGTCCAAGCCTGAATGTTGTGTCCACTGCTATTCAGGAAATCATGCTGGACAAGCTTTGATGAATGCCCTGAAGACTGTACGCCCATGTTCATGTTTGCCATCTTTCATTTATTTCCTGAAGACATTTATGCTGACAGACAAACAGACAGTGCTGGCATGCAGCTCTTCAGAGGGTGACTATTAAACTGCATGGTGTCTGAATAATAAAATATGGCATAGTCTTGGATTGGCTCCTTTATATGTGACTTATTAGGAATAGTTTACCTCTACCGAGGGTAAGGTCCAGTGAATAGTAATTCCTCAAATTTTCGCAAAATTGGACCAGCCATCATTCATAAGTTTCTACACTCTCAGCATGTTCATTTAGAGTACTGGACTTATAAAAGGGTGAATCTTCAATAGTCACCCCAAAATAAAAAAAGGAAAAAAGGGTTATGAAAAATTAAGATTAAATATATTATTTTATTTTATTTTAGCTTTGCATTAAAGGTTTAGTTCACCAAAAAATTTAAATTCTGTCATTAATTACTCACCCTCATGTCGTTTTACACCCGTAAGACCTTCCTTCATCTTCAGGACACAGATATAAGAAAAAGAGATATATAAGATATTTTTGATAAAATCCAATGGCTCAGTGAGGCTTGCATTGCCAGCAAGATCATTAACACTTTCAGATGCCCCGAAAGCTACTAAAGACATATTTAAAACAGTTCATGTGAGTACAGTGGTGCAACCTTAATGTTTTAAAGCGACGAGAATACTTTTTGTGTGCCAAAAAACTAAAACAAAGACTTTATTCAACAATATCTAGTGATGGGCAATTTCAAAACACTGCTTCATGAAGCTTCGAAGCTTTACGAAACTTTTGTTTTGAATCAGTGGTTCGGAGCGTGTATCAAACTGCCAAAGTCACGTGATTTCAGTAAACGAGGCTTCGTTATGTCATAAGTGTTTCGAAATTTCAATGGTTCACCACTGGGGGGCGTGACTTTGATACACGCTCCGAACCACTGATTCAAAACAAAAGATTCGTAACGCTTTGAAGCTTCATGAAGCAGTGTTTTGAAATCGCCCATCACTAGATATTGTTGAACAAAGTCGTTATTTTGTTTTTTTGGCACACAAAAAGTATTCTCGTCGCTTCATAACATTAAGGTTGAACCACTGTAGTCACATGAACTGTTTTAAATACGTCTTTAGTAGCTTTCTGCATCTGAAATTGTCTTGCTGTCAATGCAGGCCTCACTGAGCCATCGGATTTTATCAAAAATATCTTAATTTGTGTTCTGAAGATGAAGGAAGTTCTTACGGGTGTGGAACGACATGAGGGTGAGTAATTAATGACAGAATTTTCATTTTTGGGTGAACTAACACTTTAATGATAATTTGAAGGAGGAAATGTGCTTTATTAACTATAATAAAACATCAATGCAAAAAGTCACAATAGTTTTAAAAATAGGTTTTGTTTTCTTTATACAAAATGTAATTTCTTAACCTGGACATTTCTCACCCAAAAGCCTGTGCACGCTATCTAATGGAGGATGCAAGAATCCAGCCAATTAGATAGCGATTAGCACTGCTGATATTTTTACCACGCAATCTACATCAGACAGTCTGTGGGCGTCCCGTCTAAAGATTGTACTGTGGTCAGTCAGGTCCAGGTTTGCAGTTATCAGTTTGCCCTCTGTAAAGAGATGGTGTTCAAAGCTCTGTTTGTATCACTATGCCCCAAAGGCTGATTAGATACGGAGAGAAGTAAAGAGCCCTCTTAACAGGATAATGGAAAAGAGGTTTTCGTTTGATCTATTTTTGCAATATAGCAGACAAATGGGGTCTTTAAATAAAAGACTGTTCATTAGCCATTTTACGAGTTCTAACATTTGGCCTTATTTTGTAAGATCTAATTTAACTTTGCCACCCATCTACATTTCAGAAGAATTTCTCTTCCAACCCAATTGCCAAAATTCAGACCCATCCAATGTCTTTGTCATCTGTAAATCTCATTCATGCATCCATGCTCATTTTTGAAGTGCCCATCGTTTTTTTTTTCTTTTTATTCTGTCAGGTCTTATTTGATGCTGTTTCATGCTTAGTATTTTGTAGCTGTTTCTTTTTGCCTTTTGTCCTGGTATGTCAAGAGGGTTTAAGCAAAGCCCTCTGTGAAAGGAAAGCTCTTGGCCCTTGACCTGGGCTTTTTGAAGATGTGGCAGTGGTTGTGAAGCCAAGAGCTGCCTGTGACGGTGCCTGTCAGTCTCGGGCCTCATCCAGACCACCCCACGCCGTCACACACTGACAGGAAGCCCTCGGTCATACAGCGGCCCCTTCACACCAAGAGGAACTTCCTGTAGTGGATGATCAGGACTCTGGCCTCGTTCTGAAAAACACCTCTGATATGCAAAGTGCTTCCTGTGAACAAGTTTGTGTTATACAAGGGAAGCAGTTAGTGAATATTAATGGATGTTCAGACATGCCAAAATGTCTGTCATGAATGATTGCTTCTGGAAGACAAGCTTGAATGGGATTGTATCATATCCTTTAGCTTTGCTTGCTGTGAGTGGTTAGGTTTAAAGCAGGGATTCCAGTTTAGTTATCTTTATTAACGCCTTGCTTCTTGCTAATATGTCATCTAACAAAAATATGTTCTGAGAATGTTTTGCTTTATTTTTACCAGAATTAATTATCATTATTACCAGAAAACTTTGAACAAACATTCTGTTATTGTTACTGCCGGAACATTTATTCATAACTATGAAAGAACCGTCTCAGAACATTAGCCAATATCCTGAGAACAGACCCTGTTAGCTGGGATGATGGAGCAGTACTTGTACAAATACATAGCCTATCTAAACATTATTTAATAGCTTATGATAGCTGGAATTGTGATTACAGCAACTTAACACAAGCAATATCAGACACACAGTCTTTTGTATGAGTGTTATGGGTAGTTACCAGGCCGTTGCTGTGCAGTTTCGATTGGTTATTAGCATGTTGCACTGCACTGTTTGTGCCATGAACATAAATGCTTGGTGGTTGCTAGAGTGTTGCTTGGTGATTGCTTACTTACCCAAGTCAAAAGAACTAGCCTGTCTATGGCCTGGATTCACAGACATTAAGCCAGGAGTAAGCTTTAGTTAAAGGTGCAGTTGGTGATCTGGGAAATGCTAACATTAGCCTGCTAGCATTGAAAGCATACGATTCCACCCAAAGCCACACCTCCTCCAAAACACATGAAGAAGACACACATTCACATCTGCTCTCGGCAAAGCATCACAAGAGACGGCGTTAAACTACCTCATGTGACAAAAAGCACATAAAAACGAACGTAAACAACTTATCTTGTACCGTACTGCTGCAGATTAATTTCAGTGTTGATACTGTTGACATAGAAACGCATAATTCCGAGTCTGACTGAACAGAACTTCATGGGTTTCCATCTCTTAATTACAGTAGTTATGGCGTGACCGCAGCAGCTGGTTGTTTTGATTCAGTAGAAAATGTAAAAGGTGGCTGCTGTTTGTTTGCGCTGCTCCGTGACTGATGTCTGTCTACATAAACTCTGCATAGCATGAAACACGCTGATGACGTATGATGTCTGCGCGAACAGGGTGCGCGTAAAAACATACGTTGACAGGCATGTAGGACATCATATTATTTCATTCGGACCGAATATAATAATTGGATGAACATTTTATGGTCCTACGCCTTCCACAAATGATATATATTTATAAAAATACATTTAGACCGTTTAACATAGTGATTGCTATCAGGATATGAGGAGACTTTCAACCAGTATAACAAAAAATTTTTCTGTAGAGAATCACCTATTGCACCTTTAAATTAGGACATTTTAGTAGCTTTTATAAACATGCTTAGAAAAAAAGCTGGTGTGCATCTTGAGACAAAACAATGGCACTGACTTATTTTAAGATATGTCAGTACAAATTGCTTTCAGATAAGACAGTTCGATCATGCTTAAAGGGTTAGTTTGCCCAAAAATGAAATTTCTGTCATTAATTACTCACCCTTATTACATTCCAAACTCGTAGCACCTTCGTTCATCTTTGGAACACAAATTAAGTTATTTTTGATGAAATCTAGGAGTTTTCTGGTCTCCCTATACAAAGCAATGTTATTTCAAATTTCAAGGTCCAGAAAGGTAATAAAGACATTGTAAAAATAGTCCATGTGGCTACAGTGGTTCAACCTTAATGTTATGAAGCGACAAGAGTGCGACCTTTTGTGCGCAAAAACAAAACAAAAATAACAACTTTATTCAACAAATTCTTCTCTTCCCTGTCAGTCTCCTACACTGTTCACGTATTAAAGAATGCTATGCATTGAAATATATTTTTCCCTTATATCTCAATTTTATTACCAACACAACGTTCCTTTAGGGGCTTCGTAGAAGACTGGAGTAATGATGCTGAAAATTCAGCTTAGCCAACAATTTTTTTAAATTTTAAAATATTTCAGAATATTACTGATTATAGTGTATTTTTGATCAAATAAATGCAGCCTTGGTGAGCAGAAGAGACTTCAAACAAAAACATTTTAAAAATCTTACCGACCCCAAACCATTGAATGATAATTTATATTCTCTGAAAAGTCTCAACATTTTCTGCAGTTCTGCTTCTCAAGCAAATTTAAATTTTGTTTAAAGGACTAGTTAAAAACAAGTCAAAAATACTAATTAAAACCTCAAGTCTCAAGAAGTTTCTGCAGTATAGAGGTAAAATGGGAGTAAATTCCATGCAGATTTGGTTCAAATAACTGAAATGGGAGTAAATTCCATGCTGATTTTTAGCAGATTCGGATAATCTGATATCATGTAATTCCTGTGAAAAGTGTTTTTACGATGATGATGTGAAGATGGATGTTAAATCCATTCATATCCTCGGTGGAATTCATTTATAAGTGAGCATCTGACTGAAATGTCAATTATGACAAAAAAGAATGAAAGGTCAAACTTGCTGTTTGAAAACATTGAGTACAATAAGATCTTATATGTGAAGTGTTACAATAATGATTAAATTAGTTTAGCTAGCCCTGAAATGTGAGAGTATATCATAAGTTTGAGTAACCAGAGAACAGATTCAATCCAAGAATGGCATGAATGTATAAATGTCCTTAGAGAAGGCTTCTCTCCTGGCTTGTGTAAGCCACATCTGTGGTACTTCTGCTCATAAGGCATGTTCCTTCTCCTTTTGCTTTAGTGGAGTTCCAAGCTGAGACGCCACAGATGTGCTGCTGCGGTCAAACCCCTGCAGAAACCGCTTTCCTGTAACGGGAGCAAGTTACAGTATAACCACAAGGAAACATTTTTCCCACGAGCCTGCCCTTCCAGCATCAAATATGTGGCTCGTTCGGTAAAAGAGAGCCCTGACATTTACTAGTGCATTACTTATAAGGGTAATCAAAACAGTGCGGCTTATCTGGAAATCAGAATGAGAAATAAAATTGGATGTGAACACCAAGAATATCTAAATATTGTCCTGAGCAGATAAGAGTGGGGTTAATAGGACATCTGTTAGTGGTGGTGTTGGATGTTGTGGAGGCTGAAGTCTTGTTGCTTATTCTGGCACAGTGTGTGATTTTTCCTACCTCTGCTTTATTTAAGGAGGTCATGAAAAAAGCATTTAGCTCCAGATATTTAATACATTCTGGAAGATTTGAGTCGCAAAATGGTCTTGTAGACATCAGTCTTCTTTGTGTACTCCCGATCAAATAAAGCCTGACTCTTTCCTTCCTATAGCACATGATTATGGCTATAATAGCTGTTTCATAAAGATAAAGTGCGTTTTGTAGCTTCTCATGCTTTCTTTTATCCCAGTTTAATATGCAGAGACAATTAAGCTCTTTCAAGGTCGATTTCCCTGAAAAGTGGCATTGTCATGTGATCTACTGTACAAGCCGCATCAGTGTTATACGCTATTAATGAAAATGATAACGACTCCCTTTGGCCTTATAGGACAGTATATTTAAATCTTATCTTAAGACATAGCTTTTATTGGATTTTACTTTATTATTTTGCTGTGCCCTGGTCTCCTGAGTTGCCGGCTCTGCCCTGGTCCCCTGAGCTGCCAGCACCACCCTGGATCCCTGTACTGTGTGTACCGCCCTGGAGGCTTCCTGTCCTGCCCAAGACACTCTTAGCCAGCCTCCAGGGTGCCCACGCTCCCGCCCCACTAGACCGTTTTTTTTGGCGCTAGGACGCGACTTCCGGGAGGGGGAGGTAATGTCACATTTCAGTTTGTGTTTGGACTTTCTGTTTGTATTTTGATCAGTTCCTTTGTTTCCCGCCACTCCTTTGTTCCTATGGTTACCATTATTATTAGTAAATTTGTCCCAGCTGTGTCTAATTATTTTGTTAGCTTCCCTGTTTGCCTAAGTATTTAAATCCTGTGTTTTGTCATGTTCAGTTGTCTGTAGTTATAATTGCTTTTGCCTGGTTGTTCTGTTCCTATCTCCAAAGCTGTTTCTCAATTCAAAGAATGCAGAGAATGGACTTGCGTTCTCGTGGAGTCCGGTCTTGCCAGGCGACCTTGAAAGAACGAACTCGGAAGGACGCGAGGACACAGAACGCATCCTTGTGAGAATTGAGATGTGCTGTGATCTTGTTGCTCAACTGACCGTCCCAGCATAAGTAACGGCTAATGCACAATAAATGCAACATAACATCACAAACAAATGTAATAACCTATGTTATTATAGGCATTGTTTTCATATCATTTTATATCTTTTTATTTTACCGCATACCTATTCAAATGAGTATCCTTTGTCTTACCTATGCTTTGTCAATGTTAAGATTTTTTTTTTATTATATGCCAATAAAAATACTGCAGGCTTTCTTCAGGTTATCACTTTATTAAAATTAAGCAAAACAAATGGACAAATGTTTACTTTCACGAGCCGTCATACTTGTGTATTTTCAAGCTTGTAGCGGGAATCTTATAAGTGAGAACGAGACCTTTAAAGCTTGCAGGCTTCCGTACATCGGCCGCTTGCAGCATCTTCTGGGATTTTTTTTTTAACGGTCCGATTCTGTCAAGTCTGCATTCGATGCATCCTCAATATCAAGAACACATCCGGGTACTTTCATGCGTCCTCTGTTCTTGAGTATAGAGTACATCAGAGATTATGTGTTTTTGTATGCAAAACCTGGAAGAGAGTTAGCATTTTAGATCTTCCGGTTCCATCGCCCTAAAGTCTATGAGTTTTTTTAATGGGTTTTTGCTAAATCGCCTGAAATAAGGTCTGTGGTTAACAAAGCCTCTAAATATTTTCACGTTTTGATCTATGACATAAAATACACCAGTTATAACCAGCTTGTGATTTTTTTTTATTTTTATTTTTTTATTTTGTTTATTGTGTCTTAAAAACGGCGGTTGCTAAAAGGGACTACTTCCTTTGGCGGGGACTTTAGACGTCATCATGACAAACAGGACATTTGGACAGCATTTCTCATGAAAAAGTGGATAAGTATTCATACACAGCGCAGATCAACGACCATGTTTTTAAATAAAGTTGTTTTTTAAATAAAGTTTGAGGAAGCTTGGTGGTGGTGCTGTAGTCCGTTTATAGCCTACTGTTAGCTTTTTATATCTGACGACTTTATTTAGGCTTCAAAATGTATAAATTTTGTGTTAACTTGTAAAGATTATCTTGATAGACAAAACGTGTAAGTGTCATAACACTTTGTTAAACACAGAGCTTATTGTTTGCGATTTTCCAAAAGTCTATGGGAAAAATGCATAGGCTTTCGATCGAGGGAACCCGTGCGCCGCTAACTTCCGGGTTGGCCTACAAAAACACGTCATCTCTGAGGTACTCTATTGGAATTGAACTTCGACGGTTGATGATGACGTAAAGCGAGAACACAAGGACGTAAGACCGCTTAAGAATGCATATTGAGAAACAGCCCAAGTCTCCTCTGAGTGTTTTGATCCTGAAGTATCATCTCTACTGCAACCAGAACTGACAGAATAAAAATGTAATAATATTACTGTTTGTACAGTATTTTTAATTAAGTAAATGCAGCCTTGGCGAGCATAAGAGACTTTTAAAAACAGGAAAAAAATATATATAATAAAGACCCCAAATATTTGAACAGTAGTGTATGTTTATATAGTCTAATTTTATACTCTGTGTATATTTATACTTCCAAGAAAGTATAAAAAGTTTAGTTAGTTTTTAGTTTGCATAAGTGTAGTGTTTGCTAACAGATGTGTCTGTGTACAGGCAGCAGTCTAATCTTAAATTGCCGTGTTGGAAAGAACTGCCTCACTGTTTGCAAAAACAGCCATAATGAGGGCTGTTTCCACATGATACGGCATGATTGCATTTTGGTAATGTTTGTAAACGGAGGTGGAAACCATTGGCAACAACTACATGGTGCAAATTCATGCTATGCCTAACAATATCAGTATTGTGCCTGTGGGTCAGTTTTGATATTGTATCTCTGTATCAGTGTTTTAGTGTGGACACAGTTGGGGTGGAACTGGGAGTGGACATGCGTCTCAGCCCGTTGCCCTCTCGGACAGTCAGACAAGCATGTGTCCCCTCCTAGGGAGATACAAATAAGCAAGGCTGTAAAAACAGGCTGCCCGTGCAGCCACAGCTGCTCTGACCACTTCCTGTTGCATAGGTCAAAGGTCACGGTGTGCGGTGCACTGCCTGGGCAGCATGCAGGGTCGCTCAGAGGGGAAGATGTGTGGGTAGAGACAGAAAAGAAAGAAGAACTGAAGAAAAGCAAAGCGCATTATGATTAAGCCTTTGTGTGAAGCGCTGGAGCACAGGAAGTGAAAATGGCCAGGCTATTAAGTAAAACAAGAGGGAGTTTTATGTCATCGTGTGTTTTTATGGAGTTCAATATCAAAAGAACTTCTTCGCTGAGAATCGTATTTTCTCGTTCTGTGTTCACTCTGTCGCACATACACTGTCTCTTTCTTTATTTGTGTAACTTGATAGTGTGTTTCATTATGCATTCAATCTCAAGTATGCAGAGGCACATTACTGATGGATGTGTAATTGCATTGTATAATCTCCAAAACCACAATTATCATTTCTTAAAGGAGTAGTTCACCCACAGATAAAAATTATGTAATAATTTACTCACCCTCATGTAATTTTAACTTGTATGACATTTCATAGTGTCTGTTGAGCTCCAAAAATACACTATAAAAGTAGTTTATACGTCTTCTGAAGTCATATCATAGCTGTTTGAAAAACAGATGTTAAGAAGTTTTTTACTGAAAATTTCCCATCTGCTTTTTATTCTGAATACAGACACAAATGATTTCTATAGAAGCTTGTTTCCACCACTGAATAAAAAATGAAAAAGTTAATTGCGATAGTCGCAATTGCAAGTTATAAAGTCAGAATTGCGTAATATATATTCGCAGTTGCATGTTTTAAAGTCAGAATTGCGAGTGAATTCTGACTTTTTTCTGAGTTGTGAGTTTATATCTCGCAATTTCAACTTTATATCACGCAATTCTAACTTTATAACTCTCAATTGCGAGTTTATATCTCACAAAAGTCAGAATTGCGAGATATAAATTGCAATTGCGAGAAAAGATGTCAGAATTGCGAGTTATAAAGTCAGAGTTGCAAGATACTCGCAATTGCGAGAAAAGATGTCAGAATTGCAAGATGTAAACTCACAATTGTGAGAAAAATGTGAGAATTGAGAGAAAAAAGTCTGAATTGTGAGATATAAACTCGCAATTGCGAGAAAAAAAGTCAGAATTGTGAGTTTATATCACACAATTCTGACTTTATAACTCACAATTGCGAGTTTAGGTCACACAATTTTGACTTCATAACTCACATTTGCAAATTAAAAGTCAGAATTGCGTAATATATATTTGCAGTTGCATGTTTTAAAGTCAGAATTGCGAGTGAATTCTGACTTTTTTCTCAGAATTGTGAGTTTATACCTCGCAATTTTGACTTTATATCATGCAATTCTGACTTTATAACTCTAAATTTTGAGTTTATATCTCACAAAATCTCACAATTTTGACTTCATACAACTCACATTTGCAAATTTATATCACAATTCTGACTTTATAACTCGCAATTGCGAGTTTGTCACACAATTTTGACTTCATAACTCACATTTGCAAATTTTATATCACAATTCTGACTTTATAACCCGCAATTGCAAGTTTATATCTGAAATAGAATTGTGAGATAAAAAGCAATTACCTTTTTTATTTTTTATTCGGTGGTAAAAACAAGCTTCCATAGATTTCAGAGCTACAGCAGATGGAAAACCCAACCCCGGTTTCATTGAAAAAACGTGCCTGTAGTGACATTTTTGCAAAATTACATTGCTTCTTGCACGTTTTGCGACACTTTCAAAGTGAAATGTGCAGTGAGTTGCGCTAAAAGCATGTTCAGTTTTATCCAAAACACAAGAATGTAAATCTGGCAATGTTTTATTACGATGGTTGTTGTATGTATCGCAGCAGCTCAGAAATGAAATGTCCAAAGAGTGCCGCTGAAAGGTTAATGCTCTTTCACGTATGAAAATAACGTACCACCTACACTAAACCCAACCCTAAACTTAATCGATTGTGTTAACAAGCATGCCATTTTTGCTTGCTTTGAGCTCTTTTATTGTGACTCATGTTTCACAGGACACCACCACGTCACAAATGTAATGCTGTACCAGGTGAGTTACCGAGCAAGTTTACTGCATCAGAAAAGCCACACATATGGAGCTGATTAAGTGATGTAAACGTCAAAATGTATTAGTTTACAAATCATGCACTGGTAAAAGTTTCTGAGATCATAACACAGTATTGTGCAGGGAACCTCATGAAAATAAGTCTTTATTATTCAATAATCTGTCCCCATATTCATAATTTGTGTGAAAGGAATAAAAGTTGTTGATGTTTTACTGTCACTAGTATTCATTTCAGCTATAAACTGCAGTGAAATAGATGTAAAGGTTTTTTTTCCAATGAGCCAATGTTGGAAAAACTGCTTCTGTGAGGTCTGGTCCTCACACAAAGCTAGCATGCAGCATAAGAAGACATGAAATATTGCACATAAGCTGTATGGACTACTTAAGTTGCTTTCATGGAGGTTTTTTTTTTTTTTGGAGCTTAAAATAAGTGGTCACCAAACTGTTTGTGTATTAAAAAGAGCTATGTAAAGATTCTTCAGCAGTTTTCCCCTTGTGTTTTCCTCAGACAAGAAATCAAACAGGTTCGGAACAACATGAGAGTGTTTTATTTTAATTTTGGGGTAAACTACTTCTTTAAACTTGGAGTCTCATGAAAAGACTTTTAGTATAGGCCATTATTGTTGTTGTTGTTCTTGTGACTTTTCCATGAAGCCAAAAGGTGATTTGGTGTACAGATTCCAAGCATGTGAGGACAATCAGAAGCTGAAGTCATTCCTAAAAACATGAGGCAGCTAATTTTGCATGATGTCACCTATATTGCATCTCAAACACCATGGGAGTAACCGTCCAGCCTCTATTGGTAGCCACTAGCCTCTACACGTGTTAATCATTGACACTTTGCTCTTTGACTCTATGGCTCTATGTAAACATATCAGTATCAATCAGTAGGCCGGGTGGGAGAGGAGGCCTCATGGTTTCTAAATGGGTGGGGGACATCGTCTTGGCGCTAGATCCAGGATTACAGTTCATATAAGAACCGTTAAGACCCTGAATTGAGGAATATCTGAGGTGACATGAGTATATAAGACTTTCCATGAAACCGGCCAAAGCTGAAGGTGATCATATAGAGAAGCACTCATAGAGAGTTTGAAAAGTTATTGCATACTAGTAAACACTACTGTTCAAAAGTTTGGGATTTTTTAAAAAAAATAAATGAATACATTTATCCTACAAGGATGAGTTAAATTGATCACAAGTGAGAATAAACCTTCTATTTAAAATAAATGCTGTACTTTCTATTCATTAAAGAATCCTGAAAAAAAAAAATGTATCACAAAAATAGGCAGCACAACTGTTTTCAACATTCATAATAAGAAATGTTTCTTGAGCAGCAAATCATCATATTAGAATGATTTCTGAAGGATCTTGTGGCACTGAAGACTGGAGTAATGATGCTGAAAATTCAGCTTTGCCATAACAGGAATAAAGTTTTAACATATATTCAAATAGAAAACAGATATTTTAAATTGTAATAATATTTCACAATATTACTATTTTTATTGTATTTTTGATAAAGTAACGAGACTTCTTTTAAAAACATATAAAAAAAAAAAAATCTTGTAGACCCCAAAGTTTTGAACAATAGTGCTTTGTTACAGTCATAGGCATAAAGTGTCAGTTTAACAGATTTTATGAACAAACTTTAGTGACAAAGATATGAACAAGATATCCATCAGTGTATATAATGCAAAAACCATATGATCATACATGTATGAGAATACTGCTTGGTTTTGATACAGTTAAATACATTTTAAATGACTTAAATTAGTTTCTTCCATGGTTAAATTGCTCCCTAGATAATGGACAATTTCTGCAATCCGTTCTGCTCCATTGTTGTAGGTTTACTGGAGAAGGTCCAGGAAGTGATATCATAGGATTCTGGAGCCTGTTGCCACATGTATATTCATGTACTCATTTATTTAAGACACATTTTAACACATAGATGAAATAGACCATGGTTAAACGTGCCAAATGTGCAGTTGGACAAATTTTTATGTCCATATTGTGAATCCCAAGGGAGGTTCATCGATTTAAAATGTGAGAAGGCGGATATTCTTTGGTTGAATGTTCCTCCAAAACGCTACATTCATCTGATGTAATTTCTGTCATGGGAGAAGCAATTACGGCCTTTATTGAGGGAATGATCGGAGAGGACTGTTTTCAGCAGTGCTGGGGAACAAAGAGATGACTGTATCTTTATGCCAGAGACCCTTGGATTATGTCACTTTTATGACAGATAATTAAGAGAATAGTGTGTGTGTCAGAGAGATAGGGACAGAGAGATAGTAAGTTCCAAGTGGCATTTACACCATTGAAAGGCTCTGCAAGAAGAGAGTGATACTTCTTCACAGTCTTATATTTGACTTTTGAGTCTTTCACTGTGCTGCAATGAGTTTTTAGATCCAAGTAGGTGACATAATCATAACATCAGGATAACATTACTTTCTTACTCTGAAATGTGCTTCTGTTTTAGCATATTTCATTTATTTTGTCACGCTTTTGATCTCAAGCGATTACACAGACAGTTTTTAAGTCATGACGTTTCTGCATGACTACATTTTTATTTTACTCTTACTAAACCCATTCATTTGCATCGCTTTTGACTGTAAAGTCATTTATTTTGGAAAGCAGAAATGATGTAATGGAACAATATGAAAACATCCTCATGACATGAATTAATATCACTTTTTGGGTATTGGAATAATCTCTCGTTGGTTCAAAGGGAGGCTACACACACCAGGATACATGTAAAGCTGCCAAATGCACTTTATTTTGTCTGCTTTTTTTCTGTATTCTCTCATATTTTCCATTCTTTTTGGAGCTGAAACATGTTGAGAGTCTCTGTAAAGTCACGAGCTGCATGAGTGTTCGATGAAAGCGAGCCTGAAATGAAAATTCTGCATGACAAATCTGCTAAGAATGTGGATCATTCACGGCTGGCTGTAGAAGCCTGGAAATACTGTGGTCGGGTTCACTCCAATCAACAGTTGAAAAACAAATACTAGTGGGCTGAAGCAGCCTGACAACTTTGCGAAATCTTTAAACCTAGAAAGTTCCTCGCAAAAACAGCTAGCATTACATGTGGTATTATTATGCTCCATATTAAGTGATGGATTGCCCACACTTAACACCATAAATTAGATAAGGGTCAATGAACCTTGTCATGTTACAATTAAGGATGGAAGAAGATTTTATTTTTTTAAACAGTTGTGGAGGATATTAGCAGTAATGGAGATATAAAAGCTAGCATTTCTGTTTAAACTCCCTGTGGAGACATTAAGTTTAAGATGGGACATATTAAAGGGATCTTTCTTTTAAAAAAAGCCAATAGGCATTTAGGATTAGTTACTTCCTAGTTATTTGCACGTGCTGTTAAGGGAGGAGCTTTCTTATTCTAGAGAGCATTTGATTGGACAAAAATCTGTGTAGTTCAACATAAGTCATGGATGATCTGTTTTCCTTGTGTATATCTATTAAAAGCTCATTTTCTCAACTTTAGGAGCACACTATCATATATAGGTGACCTCAAAGCTAACAGATATGGACTAAAAGCCACAAAACTGTCATTTTGTTCTTTGAAATGTAATTCTGATTTGTCAAAACACTGCATTTTCTCTTGTAATTCATTATAAACATCTTTTCATTTATCCAGCACGGATTATATTGTGATGTCATTACTCTGATCTAGCACCATCTGTGTTAAATATTGAAGGCCAAAACATGAAATTGTGCTGGCAATATGTGCGAGTGTCTCAAGCAGCTGTGGAGGCAGGAAATCCACCATAGGACACTGATGAACCATGCGCAATCAAAGCAGGAGTCAGGTGGTAATGGTCAAATGCGTCCACATGTCTTGGGAAAATTAAGTGTTTTTTCCATGACAAGCCATTTATTGGGCAACTTCCTTTTATTATTACGTAATGCATTTGCAAACAGAATGGGTCATCTGTTGATCACTGCTTTGAAAAGACCTGTTAGGATCAACTGTCAAACTGCTAAAGAGTAGGATTGTTTTTATATATAATATATATATATATATATCCTTGATTCTGATTGGTCAATAGCTGTGTTTTATTCACGATAAAACACGGCTTTGACTGCTTCACCCAACAGTCCTGTGTATCACTACACAACACCCTTAGCAACCACTCTTAGCAACGTAAACTGTTTGTTCTGAATTGATATTGTTCATTGAAACCTACTGTATTATGTGTTGTGAGAAAGAGATCGATTGAGCGAGTTTATTACCTGCATTCAGATTTAGCATTTTCCTTCAGGTCAGTCCTATGTTCATAATAAAAAATCTGTTTAAATGTCCGCTGCAATATCTTGTCCTTTTAACAGTTAAGGGGTTTTCCCATGACTGACAGCGCTAGTCAAAGCATTTGTCAGTTGCATCTTGTTCTGTGTTCACAACAATTCAGTCTTTTCAATGTAAAAGTCTTCGCTACTGACTGACGCACTCATAAAGACAGTCTTTGCCGCCATCTAATGGCGTAATAATGTAACTTCTGTTGCTGTTCACGGTCAGGGACTATTTTTTCCGGTGGAAGGAAGGCTTTTAGTGAAAGTTTACTTCATGAAAGTTGCATTGATACGTTTGCACAGACACATTTGTATGTGACAAATCTGTAGTTGTTTGTCCACAATGAACATGAAACTTCTGTGTGTCGTGAAACAGCCATTAAAAAAGATAGTTGATATTTGATGCATATATTTTTGACGTTGAAGATATTCAATGCATTATTTTTTTAAATTATTTAAGGACTAATTCATTTAGATTTTTTTGAATGTTTTTTCTTTCTTTTTTTATCAATTTCCATCTATTTTTTAAATTGCTTTCATTATTATTTAAAAGAATATATTTGTATATATTTATATATTTATGTTCATAAAAATAATTTTAATTTGGTAAAATTATTAAATCATTTTATTTATTTATCTTTATCAGGTTTTTGTTTGGCACTTTGAATTACCACTGAATGAAATATGCTATTTACATAAACTTGCCTTGGCTTACATGAGGATCTGGTTGTGGACTAATGAGATCTGGGTAACACCTCTGAAATAGAAACCAAGTGATGGACACAATGCACAACATTAATGAACATTATGAAAATAAAATTAAAATTTTGCATAGGGCTACATTTGTGGGAATCCATGCTGAGTGTAATCCTAATGGGAAGAAATGATATTCATTGACTTTTTTCTTTTTTGCAGCTGCACTCATGGTTGTCTGGTTTAACATGATTCAGATGCATTGGAAATCATGTTTAGTTGGCCTCTGAAAAGATTTTTTTTTTTTTGAAGAGACACAGCATGAGTCCAGTGTGCACTGATGGCAATATTTATTGCAACAGTCTGAGGTGTAACTTAAGCTTAATTCATGAGGGCTTAGCGAATAACCACAAAAGACAAACTGCTTCTGCATTACACACAGCAGACAATCACGTAGTTTGTTGCCCTTACTAGTAGACTAAAACAAAACAGTGGTGAAACCAAAGATGAGATAAGTGATGCAACCAACCTGCTTTTACTGCAGTCAGCGTGGAGCCCAACAGATGTTTGAATTCCCATTGCATGCAGCAGAGAGATTGTATCAGCTTTATTCCTGAGCTTGTTGACATTGGTGTGAGGGACAGTGTCCACTAAGAGAAGCGAGAGATTTGCAGATTTCTACTAATTTATGAGGCCAGAGGACATAAGGACCGCTCAGACTGGGAGGAATTACTGTAAATCTAACACAGGCGCTAGTTTGAGCTCACATAAGGGGAGATGCGCTTTAAATTTGCTACTTTGGAGACCTCCATTAGTTCATGTTTTAAATGGAGTACAGCTGTGAGTCGCAGTTGTGGAATTTTTCATATTTCATTTTTAAAGTTCCATTTCTACAAGAATGTTACAGTAACTACATGTGTATTTTTTTTTCTTACAGAAACTGGTGTGCATATGTGGTGACCAAGACAGTGAGCTGTGTGGTGGAAGACGGAGTGGAGACTTATGTGAAGCCTGACTATCAGCCATGTTCATGGGGCATTCAGTGTGCCCGTGTTGTAGCGTAAGTACATGTCCTTTTGTCATGTATAGCTTGTTTGGTTTCATTTTCTCTGTGTTCTGTTCCTGTTTTGTCTGCCAGATTTGGAAGTTAGTTTCCATGGTTGTTAATTAGTTAACACCTGTTCTGTTTTAGTTAATCATCCCCAGTGTATTTAAGCTCTCAGTTCCCTGTGTTCCATTGTCCGATCTCTTCGATGTTAAGTAGTTGTTTTAAATTATTTCTTCTGTGAACTCATGCGTTTTCTGTTGGTGGATTAATAAAGACCGTTCCTTCATTGTGCACTTTGTATAAAACTACCTCGCCTGACACCTTTTGTCCGTATTGGACTTTTTCCGTCTTTTTAAAATGTTTAATTTTTAACAACTTCCCTAAATTATAAAATGATTATCAGTATATTCAGTATGGATTTACTGAATAGAAATTGTTGTTTGTGTGCCTGTCAGAGCATCAGGCCAAACAGATGTCTTTTTCCAAACAATGAGTAATTTGCTCCGTTTTATGTTGCATCATAAAAGGCTTATAGCTAAAAATCCATGTTAGCTATGTTTTGAATAACATGGTAGCTGGTTTTTAGCTGGTCCAAAATGATAATTAGTTAGTTAAGCTGGTACACCATGTGAAACCGTTGTCTCTATGCTTCTGCTATTCACCTCTGGCCGGTTGCACCAGCTGTTCTTGAGTTACAACTACTTAGTTGTAAAGTAACTCTACGTATAAACTATATATTTACTGAAGCCTTTCTGTAAAAAACTTTCTTTTTTCTGTAGAAAACTTTCTTCACTGTCTTCTCTAATGCAGCTTTTTTTCTTTTTTTTTTTTCTTTGCGTATTCCCATGGGCGGGGATTATTAAAATGAGTAAAAGAAAAAGTCAGCACACCAAAGCTCCAAAAATAGGTGAAAATTTTTAATATAAAAATTATATAATATAATAATATATCCGTGTGAGTCTTGTATTAAAAATTTTCGCCTATTTTTGGAGCTTTGGTGAACACCGTTACTGACGATCATCATTTTGGCTGTGTGAGATTCTCCAGCTTTGTTGATGTTAAGCAACCGAAGTGTGAGCTGTTAAAGCTCCGCTCACTTTTGGTAAGCGGCCAGGAGCAGCAGCTCATTTGCATTTAAAGGGACACACAAAAATGGGGTGTTTTTGGTCACACACAAATAGGGGCAAATTTGACAAGCTATAATAAATGATCTGTGGGGTATTTTGAGCTGAAACTTCACAGACACATTCTGGGGACATCAGAGACTTATATTAAATCTTATAAAAGGGGCATTATAGGTCCCCTTTCACAGAATAAACTGAAATTTACTGCGTTTCAACATAACATTTGAACATGAATTTGAAAGCTGCTATTGGATAATTGAAGGTAACATCATTTTACGCAACTATGCCTTTGTTTACGGAGAGCTTATGACCTACTAGCTTCATTCTGCCTTAAGAACAAATGGTGCAATCAAATTAAATACAGCATTAGTTACAAACTAGCTAGTAGTTACTAAGGCTGTAGTGTGGACTCTATGTTCTAATTTAAGTAAGAATTTACGAACAGCAGTTGCAACCCTATTTAAGGTTTAATCACACAATATGAATGATGAAACTTGCTAATGTAGACGGCAATAAATAGTCTGCTTTTGTGCCATGAAACAGACCCAAAAGTTGTCTACTATTTTTTGAATGTTATTTAGCTTAATGCTAGTTGTATATTACTTTACCATGTCACTATAGCACATCTGTGTTATGTATCAATTTGATATAAACATGCACCTATCGGACTTCAAATCAGTCAGAGCATTTAAAGTGAAAGCAAGCCTGTTTTTTTGGCCTTTATTTAGTACACTTTAAATAAGTGGAACCATTATGTACTACATCAGCTAACTTCAGACAGGAAACAGATGTTGAAAGCTATCACATCATCATAACATTCATAGACACCAGCATATATACCTCATCACATTTTACTGGAAATCTGAGTCATTAAAACATAAGAAACACTAAAAACATTGTGTTTACATAGTAAACCTAATATAAACAAATGGAGAGATAAACAGAATGTGGTTTGAGGACGC